>NC_052947.1:40313827-40937577 GCF_013358895.1 Oreochromis aureus
GTGTATCTTATTTCTGTATAGTTGTATATTTGAATTTTTTCATTTTATTTTTACAGTTTGATCCAGGAGGACGATATTTCATCCCACTGTATACTTGAGTGTATATTGTTGGGTTGAAAATAAAACTACTTGACTTGAGTTGACTTAAAAATTGTCAGTTTGGTATGCTGAAGCTTGTTTTCATGTCTGTTCCCCTTTTCATGTCAAGTCCGTCTTAGTCTCTCCTCTGTGCGTCTTCCTCTGTGTTTCCTGTGTGTAGTCGGTCTTGTCTGTGTCTAGTTTTTGTCTCTCTCTCCCAGCTCAGTCATATCCCTGGCTGGTCTGTGTTCTGTCTCCCCAGCCTCTTGCATCTCCATGCCTGTTTATCCCCAGCCCTAGTGTCTAGTGCACATATCCTAGCCTGGGTCTCAGTGTGTGTTACTTCCTGTCTTATTGTGATAGTCTCTTGTCCTTTGTGCCTTATGTAGCACTTACGTGGAGTTATATACAGTACCAATGGATAATAACCAAGGTAATGAGTAATTTGGGCTAGTATCAGAAGATTAAGAACAACTCTTAGAGCTCTGGTATATGAATGACACAGAAACCAGACAAACAGTTGTGTGGCTTAAAAGTACTTTAGTGATGTTAAGCCTTTTAAAAGAATTTTGTAACCAACACTGAATTACAACAGGTTTTAACAGAACTTCAAGTATAAAAATTTCCCCCAAAGTAGCAAAAAAAATAGAATAAAATAAAATTGTGCACAAGTAAAAGAATTAGTGTGTTTTAAGTCCAAATGATACCGGTGGGGCCCATGACAAACGGGTGTATTGCATCCGAGTCCGCCTAATGGTAAGAGTGTGTGTGTGATTGTCTGTCCTACCGTACTACTTGTACAGTAGAGGATTATCGTCTCCTAGGATCTTGGGTCGGCTCGCCATCCAGTGAACACTGGAACACTCTGGGTTCTGGAATCGCTGACCTGGTCTTTGGATTCATCCCATATAAAAAACCTGACCTATAAACAATGGTCAAATATATGTCACGTCCACTTTAAGAATAACTTTCACAAATTAAACTAAAGTAGTGTCACAGTGCAGTAACCACTATTCAGATCAGCTATCATCAATTCAATCATCATCAGTTCAGTCGTGTTGTACAACATTAAAATATCAAGTTTCAAAGTTCAAAGTATCAATATCCAAAATTTCACAGTATCAAGGCTCAATACTTATTTGTAACCTGCAGTAACATTAAAGATTATCTACAAGGCTTCAAACATTCAGGAATTATAGTCACCATATAATTCACTTTCATTGTAAACATTAATTACATCCATCAAAATAAACTCACTGTACATATATATCTAATCACAAATAAATAAGTATATTACCCCTTTTAAGAAATGGAGTAATACACAAATGCTTATCAGAAACTGAACAAAGTGCAAATAATTTCAATAACATGTAAACACAAGGACTCAGTCCACAAATAGGAGTATTAAAATAGACGTGCTTAATCCCGCTTGTACCATAGACCTACTAGTACAAGTGGAAATACACTAAAAATTACCTCCAAGTATTCAATACGGAGTATTGTAAAACAACAGAGTGACATCAAAATTAAACAGGAAGCAGGATAAAGTCTGCTTACAATTATCTCTCATAAACTTATTTTCAGTTGCTTTAACCATTTACAGCGTTTCACATGTTAATGACTTGGTTAACAATCTAACTAGCATAACAGCAGTGCGTTTCAGAGACACCCAACAACTGTACCCACACTCTGCACATCATGTGTCTGATTAGCCACATTTAGCTTACCTCCGTGGAGTGGATGCTCAGCGTTTACATGAAGCCACAGCTCAGTAAACCTTCCGGTTTCGCTCTGCCCTCTACGACAGTGCAAAACCATACTTTGTGAACAACATCAGTTTACATGGTATTTTTTAAACTCGTTAGATGTTAATTTCTCCAGCTTACCGATAACAAAGTTTTAGTCTGCCTGCTCTGTTCGGCTGTAGAAGCAAGAGACTGCAAACTTGGGAGCTGGCACTAAGGAGGGACAAGAGCTGCCTAGAGCTTCACCGATTGGCTGACATGAGAGGCGTGGAGTAAAACAATAGGCTCTCATCAGAGCTCATCAACCCTCGGAGAAACTTAACCCTTGTTTGACCAGAGCATATCATATATAATCTGCGTCCCTTCTATGTTTAAATAAATATTTTGATCTCGTTTCACTTTCATTAAACAAGGACAGTAAGAACAGGAACAATGAACATAAAATGTTTTACTTTTTCTTCTCTTTTGTTTGAAATGATTTTAGGAACTGGGTTACACTTATGGTCAGTTTTGCTTCCCCTGTTTCGTTAGTCAGGTTTGTTCCACTGGTGGCCCATCCTCTCGTTATCCCTTCTATTTAATTCCTCAGTTTTCCTCTGTTCCTTGTCACGTCGTTGTCTCTTCCCTCACACTCTGTGCTCTGTTTCTTTGTCCCTCATTTGTCGTTTCTCGTTCGAGCTCCGGATCTGCTTTTGTTTTGTATCCTGCTCCTAGTCTGTTCAACAATAAAGCTGCTTTTGTTGAGTCCTGCATTTGGGTCCTCACTCTGCCTCGCACACAGCCAGTATATGACACACTTGGACTAAGGTGCCAAGCCCAACTCCTGAAAAACAATCCCACACCATAATCCCCTCTAACAAACTCTACACTTGACTTCCAATCACAGTACCAAACTGGAATTGACCAATCTCCAATCCAGGTTGCCTAGTTGCTTGATTTTATATATCTATGCATATAGCAAAGGAGGCATACAGCAAAGAGAGAGACGGCAAAGGAAAAGGCTTATAGTAAATTCTACGTGGGGCACAGAGAAAAAAACTTTTATCGATTGGTTAGGCGGAGAGATTGCGCTAGAAAGGATGTGCAGTAGGTTGGGGTTATTAACGATCAAGATGCAAATATACTAACGAGTGAAGAGATTTTGTTAAGAAACTGGAAGGAGTGCTCATGAATGAAGAAAATTAAAGCGAGAGGAAGATGGTCTCTGAGGAATAGAGAAGAGGGGTATTAGTAATTTCTTTCTCCTTATCTTTCCTCATGTTGTGCTTTTTCCATGTTGTACCCCTCTGACCTGTCTTCCCCATGTGATGTTTGTGTAATGTATGTATGGTCGGAAGGGTAAGATGGCGCTGGCACGGCTGGCAGCCTTAACCCAATTTCCCTCGGGATGAATAAAGTATGATCAATCAATCAATCAACATCTTTAGGAACGGGGGTGATGTGCAGAGCTCTAGTAACTACAGAGGGATAAAGGTAATGAAGAAATAGGAAAGAAGTGCCATTAAGAAGAGAGGTGACAATCAATGAGCAGCAGTTGTGGCTTCCTGCCTAGAAAGATGTGATGTTTGCTTTCAGAGTCCTGATGGAGAAGTATAGAAAAGATCAGAAGGAGCTGCAAAGTGTCCTTGCAAGCATAGGGTGCTGAGACAGAGACTGTGGTACTGCATGAGGAGTCAGGAGTGGCAGAAAAGTATGTGAGGGTGGTGCAGGACATGTAGGAGGTGTGCAGTACGAGTGATAGACTGGGTGAGATGAAGGCAGACCATCTGCTGTGGAAACCTCCAAAGAGAGGATGAAGAAGAAAACTGAAGTAAATGTTTGACTGTGTGATAGGTTCCAGTAATCAGACTACAGTTTCCTGAGCTGTTGCATTTCTGTTTGATAGCCATTGTTTTGCTTCCCACCAAAATATGGATATCTGAAGAACACGAGATAGACAGCGAGAGGCATTCTCTATTTGTTATTTCTTTAAAATGATTAAGGTCAGAGTCACAGTGCCCTTTACCGATCAGAATTAATGAGAGCAGACTGTAGTATTGTGAGGGGGTTTTTCATCTCTCAAAAATGTTTTTAATAACATTCAAACAGATTTATTTTTCAAAAATAAATATTCATGCATTAAATATAATGTCTAATGTCAGGCTTTGCTTTCTTTGATTCACTTAAAAGAACACGTTGCAGGGAAGATGTGCTTTTTCGAGTCCATCTTTTTGCCTTTATAGTTTCAAAAGCAGACATCTGGCAACAAATTATTAAGAGTGGACAGATTGTGCTTTTCGCTTCTCTTTTCTTAAGTCCTTTGAATTCTCCTTCATACCTTTCCTAGACCTCATGGCGTTTTCCACTGAGGTCAAAAAGGAAAAGGAGATAGGAGGTAACTTTTTTGGATTATTTGAAAGGACTCTAGAAGATGGAGCCTTTTAAATCAAGTCTCTTGCATGCATCTTGGTGTTAGAGTTGTTCTGTTGTAAGATATCCCTTTAAGTTATGCAAATGGCTTCACATTTACCCCTTTATGTGGGATTTTTACCTGATCCTCGCACTACCTAGCTCCATTCTTTAGAATGCATTTCTGCATTATGTTCTCCACTACTGAGTATGACATTTAAAGGTTGAACGTCTCTCACAAAGTCTCTGAGTTACATTTTGGGGGGATTACATAACTTGGAAAAAACTTTAATGGTTGAAGTCAGTAGTTTGAATAAGTTCCTCTTATCCCCAAAGATCAAACATAAACTTCCAAAAAACCCAGACCTAAATGAAGACCTCATCCGACTGTAAAGTTTGCTGCTAGTTCACTTGCATGTACATTAGTGCTCCGCATTATTGGGATGCATGTGGAGTGTCTTTTTTTCCCTTCACGTACATATTAATGCAATCAGTCATGCAGTTTAGCATTTACTCCGTCTCGTGAAACACTCCGACTGAACCACTCGGGGTATTTTGCAATCTGCAATCAAAAAACTTTTAATCTATTTCTATCCATAATGCATCCCATTTCATATCACTTTATACATAACTGCACAGTAGATTAGATAACATGTTGGGGTATCCAATTTGCTGGATTAGCATTATTATACTGCCACATAAATAAATAAGTTTGGGCCCGTTTATACTGACTGGAGTGTTTTTATGGTGCATGGACTCCATGTAAGTGTAACCCTTCTCAACCTTATCTGCAGGGGCCAAGCCGACTACTTTTTTCTCATTCTTGGTGTCACATATTGCTGTGTGATAAAAGCTGCTGAGGTCTCAGAGATATGCACAGCGTGTCTTTCGGCTTTGGTGCAGTGATGCAGGTTATTTATGGCAGTAGTGACACTGTTCAAGAACTTGCTACTTATGAATACTTATAATGGATTCCTTGGCATCACGTTGTCATCACTCAAACCTTTAACCAGTAATATTTCAAGCATTAAATGAAGTGTTTAAGAAGTTCAAGGCTCCCCAAATCTTGCTCAGTACTTTACTTATTTCATATGCACACTGAATGGGAGTAAAGTTTGTGGTTTTTGAGGTGTTTTGTGATGTTACTGAATTCTGAGGTTGGGATCTTTCAGGCCATGCTGGTTGACCCATAAAACCAACAAAAAACAAAAACCTCTCACTAAACCTGTGAAACACACAGAACAGTTTGTGTGGATCCGGGCGACACAGATGGTGAGCCTCCCCGTTGATCTCACCTGCACAAAGACATCTGCTTCATCCCTCTGATCCTTCCTTTCAGTTGGGAATGTATCCCCCACCCTCCTCCTCCTCCCCCCAACACACCCAAACACAGCCTTGCTATGAAAAATAATAGCTGACAGTAGGTTATTCAGAATAGTGCTGCTAAATATTTCTGGTGTTTTAGGGAATATCTAAAGATTTTACATTTAATCAGGGCTAGGTATTATTTAATGTGAGTTACGATCCTTTCTTGCATGAGTTGACGCTGTATTAGGAGCTGTGGACCAACATATGCCAAGTACACTGGAAAAGAGAGAGCAGGAGAGTCGAGCAGCATGTGTGTTGTCGGCGATTATTGTGTTTTGGAAGGGGTGGCCTGTATGCTTTGTAGTGGTTTATGGAGAGCCTTTTTCTGTTTTTTCTTCTTTTTTATAGAGAACAGTAAAAATGGGCTTCATGCGAATGTAACAACATTTTTTTTACTTTGTACCTGTAAGCTCACAAGCCAGAAATTGTGTGATATTGCTTCGCCAGTTGGCAGCCATGAGCTGTCATGTCATGTTTAAGATTGTGTAACCCAGTATAACATGTCAGCTGAGTGAATGGTAAAAGGAACACAATGTTTTAAAATGTTTAAATAACTAATGGTTCATTGTAAATTTACTGTTTACGACAAAGCAGACAAAACATCATGAAATTCACAAAACTTTAAGAAAACTTCAACAACTCATTGCTATGAACCTGTTAAAGGCAGTGTGTGTAGTTTACTTCCTACCCGGGAAGAGCATCACACCGTTCTATGCATCTAAGATTAAATTTCAGATTAGATTTCTGAGTTGCCAGTTGGTATTTTCCCTCAACTCAGACTTCACACTCAGACAGTTAAAGCAGCCCCACCTACCCGAATTAATAATCCAAGATGGCGGCAGTGGACATAAACAGTAGTCAAGCAATAAAACGTTGTCTGTCTTGTCATTGTTGCATATTTGTGACTCACTAAACAGGCCATATGCTGATCATTGATCAGTCTCCAGCTATGAATGTGCTACAGCGTTAACACTAATTAAAAACATTCTGTTGCTTGTGATAAAGGACTCTGAATGAGTCTATCTTGCAAAACATATCCTGCTTTTTCTCACATTTCTGGTTTTCCTACTGGAACGCATTAACTTTGGGGTAACATCACTCCCATTTCCCCACTCAGGGTGTCTGCTACTTCACTGGACAACGCTGTGGTTCACTTAGTCTTAAACGAGCATCTGCATTGGAAAATGTTGTATTTAAGAGTGTTGATACAAAAGTATAGCTAAGGTCTGAGACAGCTGGCTCTGTTTCTAAAGAGAAAGTATATGATAGGGTGACAGGACAACAAGACAGTGGTGAGGTGTGCAGTAGGAGTGACAGATGGTTCATGGAGCCACTCATTGTTGCACCGGTGATGGACAGACTGACAGATGAGGTCAGGCAGGACTGTCCATGGGTGATGATGTTCACAGATGATACTCAGCTGAGAGCCCAGAGAGGTGGAGATAAGCTCTGGAGAGAAGAGGAATGTCTGTGAGTGAGAGGTTAATATTGACTTTATCATATCTGAACAAACTGAACGGTGAATTCATGCCTGAAGGCAAACAGGTCTACTTCAGTGTAGCCACTGTTTGCCTCGGTGGTAATATTTTGGAAAATATAAACTAGCTTTATCAGGTCATCGATTAATTTGTTGGAACTTCTTGCCATCTTAATGCACCTGAGGCTATCTTTTGTGTGTGTGTGTATAAATATAAGTAATGGCACCTTTAACTACAGTAGTAATCAACACCATTCAAGAACCATTCAGCTAAAAGAAACAGCAGTCCATCTTTATTTTAAGTCATCGAGTCAGTCATTATGTCAGAATTATACAGAAAAATGCACATTTTTCCAAACTAAGGAGCTGATTGAGGACTTCAGTACAAAGCAGGTTAGGAATTAGGAGTGGAGAGAGTGGACAGCTTCCAGTGCCTTGGTGTCCACATCACTCAGGACCTGTCAGGGTCACATTAACACCCTGGTCAAGAAAGTTCGTCAGCATCTCTTCTTCCTCAGACAACTTAGAGACTTCTATTTGCCACTGAGGGTGCTTAAGAACTTTTACTCCTGCATTGAGAGCATCCTGACGGGACACATCTGCACCTGGTATGGGAACAGCACCAAGCAGGACTGACGAGATCTTCAAAGAGGTCTGAGCTTCCTGACCTGAGTCTACACTAAGCAGTCCAAGACCAAAGCCAGGAAGATTATGAAAGATCTCTCCTATCCCGACTCTTCTCACTGTTGAGGTCTGGGAAGCACTCCCATTCCCTTGAGGCCAAAACAGAGAGAATGAGGAGGAGCTTCTTCCCTCAGGCTAGTCGGTCTCTGAACCAGGTATAGGACTGGACTTTCTCATACATCACTGCAAATGCACTCTAATAACAATAATGTACCTCATTACTATACCTCAGTAAATCCCAAAAGGCTGATTTTATTCATCTGGACATAGCGTTTTGAGTGGGAGGAACATTTCGTCACTCATACAAGTGACTTCTTCAGTCTCAGAAGAAGACTGGACGTGACTCCCACTTTGGTGCGTCCTCGGTTGGCTCCTCCATGTTCTCCTCTGTTGTGCGGATCAGCGGCGGTACCTTTCCGCTGAGGGTAGGCCCACAGCTATAGCAAAAGCGCCTAAAAATCAAAACAACAACTGAGACAGGTAGAAAAGAAGTAGGGGAAATGATGATAGAGGTCCCGGAGCATCGGGACCAGGTGGTCAATATGAGCAGCGACTCACTGGACCGCCCAGATCCCCACTATTTAAATTTTAATTGTAACTTAAACGTGAGTGTAAATAATAGCAATAGTGAGAGCAGCAGGGCTACTGATGAACTACAAGCCACAGGGCCAGCGCACGGTCGGGGGACTTCCCCGCTTGGGTTTGTTGCAGGCTGAGGTGGAGTCTGGGGGGGTGGGGGTGATGTGGAGGTCAGGCCGATTGCGTGGCATACGCCAACATATCATCGAGCTCGAATGAGCCTGTAGTGTTTTTGGGTGATTCTAATGTGAACAGTGCTGCCGTTTAGAAACTGAAAAATACAAGTGGATCGTTATCCAGGAGCCAATTTTTAACTCGGGATGGTCTGGCGGTCAGCAGAAGAGTATGGAGAGGGGATGGATGGATAGGCTGGGTACTTAATGTGGCCATTTCAGATGCTGGCCTGACATCCTTTCCTCTCCAAATAGGAAGATTCGTTATATGTGGTTTTTGCATCGTTGTTTATTTTCAGGTTGCTTCTATTTGTAATGTAAGGTACAGAAATATAATGAATAAGGTTAGGAAATCCACCGTGGACCAAATGACTGTGGAGAGAAAAAATAAAAATAAAAAACGCCTGCTGCGATACTCCTGTAAATATTTCTTTGTGGGGTTTTTTTGGTTTAACGGTATGTGTACATGCTGCATTTACAGGTATGTAAGTGGGTACATAGATTTATGTGGATGGAGAGGAAGGTGAGCATTAAGAACATTAATAGAGACCCTAGGTTAATTTGTCACCAAATGAAGGCCTGTTCTTGCCCATCGGTGAGGTGATTTCACAAGAGTAGCGACAAGTAGATAGGAAGAACAGTGTTTCAGTTTCTCCATGTGAACAACTGGAATTAAAGGTCACAAATAAAAAAAACAAGGTCTCTAGTATATCTGCTGTGCCTTTTATTTTTTTTTATTAGAATGTAGTATAATTAATAGATTAATTAATAATAGATACATCCAGGTGAACAGAATCAACCTTTTGGGATTTACTTGCCCAAATGATTGAGCATGCATCAAGACATAAACCTCAGTAACTTGTTTATTCCACTGTAAACTGTAACTTTGCACACTTTTAATAATTTCTTTTTATGTGTTTATTTGCACATTTTATTTTAAAATTTAACTTTAATTCATAGTTCAGACTTTACTTCCTGAGTTAAATTCTAAAATTATTCTTTACATCCTTTAGACCTTACTTTGATGTTCATTTTTTATCTATTATGTATCTCTTATTTCTGTTTTTTTTTCTGTACATTTTTACTGTAGTTTTATGGTCAGGCATTGCACAGCAACAAGCATTTCACTGCATGTTGTATGATTGTGCATGTGACAAATAAAAATTTGAATTTGAGATTTGTTTTTTCTGTTTATCGCCGATCATGAGTAGGTGAATGAGAGCGTACGCTCATTAAATCTGTGGGAGTGGTCGTAACCGATGATGGTCATTCACTGAGCACATAATAGTCAAAGTGGGTGATGAGTGATGTGTACCATGCTATTTCACTGAATGAAGGTGTAAGAATCAAAGGTAGACTCAAGGTCACATCATCACTAAGTTCCCTTTCACATTTTCTTGAATGATAATGT
The DNA here is from genome assembly GCF_013358895.1 of Oreochromis aureus. Classification (NCBI taxonomy): domain Eukaryota; kingdom Metazoa; phylum Chordata; class Actinopteri; order Cichliformes; family Cichlidae; genus Oreochromis; species Oreochromis aureus. The sequence goes on from NC_052947.1 coordinate 40,323,731, forward strand.
TCAGTGGACAGTATGCATGTGTTCTCCTTCAGCTCTTTGTATTGTAACAACCAGAGTTTCACCTTCACATTAATCCTGGTGTCTTTGTCCAAACCTGTCCTCCTGGGGAATCATGAATCGTGTTTGACAGATTTAAGAGGATTCACAAATATCGAGCTTTAAAAGAAAATTAAGCACCTTGATTCTTAACCGGCGTCTTTTTAATCCTCTGATCAATACTTTTCCTTTACACTGGCTGAATACCACTCAGCTGTGTGCAGTGCTTGAAGTAAAATGTGTTGAAGATGTAGAAGCATCAACTGCATTTTTAAAGCTTGAACAACCAGTTTTTCCTTTAAACACATTCAGAACGTACTTTATCTGCTGCGAGGATGTGTCTCTGCCAGGACTGTTGGTGACTTTAACAAAACCACACTGATCAAAAGTGGTTTAAATTACTTCAGTCAGAACGAAAATGTTCCAAATGTATCATTAATTTGAACATCCATTCCAAAATGGGTCATAAATAAAATGAGACCAGATCATTTTTAATGACTTTTCTTATAATAGTAATTGTTGCAATGCAAAAAATTCTGCATAACCAAAAATACACCCCTTTTCCATTAATCCTGAATATGCTGATTCATTATGTACAGTAGGCTACACATTAACAAGAGTCAAGAAGTCATATACACCGCACAACACAAATGGTTACACTGAGCAATAAAATTCTTACTTTGCAAGTTCCCTTGACACAAGTAAATAAACAATTAACTAAGATAAGTTAGAAAATAATAAATAGAGTTTTTTTTTTTTTATCCTGACCTCACTGCTTTATTTATAGTACTTCATTAAACCTCCTTGGTAACCTTTGGTGCACCTTCTCAATTCAGTAATTCAGGCTCTACTCAAGAAACCCGCTCTTGATCCTGATATTGTTGCAAATTACAGGCCTATTTCCAAACTGCCTTTTATTTTAAAAATTCTTGAAAAGGTGGTTTACAAACAATTAATGTCTTTTTTAGCAGAACATGATATTTTAGAGGTTTTTCAATCTGATTTTAAAGCTTTAAACAGTACCGAATCTGCCATTTTGAAGAGTTTTTAATGTGTTTTTAGCAACTGACTCAGGTGACGGTGTTATTGTCGTGCTTTTAGATTTAACGGCTGCCTTTGATACAGCGCATCATAACATTTTTATTTCTCATTTAGAGCAGTTGGTGGGTGTTAGGAGTACCGCACTGCAGTGATTCAGTTCTTATTTGGCAGAGCGAACTTTCTCTGTGAAACTTGGTGAGTTTGTATCCTCTGCTGCTTCTCTTCAACGTGGGGTCCCACAGGGTTCAGTTTTAGGCCCACTTCTTTTCTCCCTATATCTGCTACCCCTTGGCTCTATTTTTAGGAAACATGGGATTTCTTTCCACTGTTATGCCGAAGACTATTTCCCTCTCAAAAAGATAAATGGTTTCTCAGATGTCTTGATGATATAAGGGCCTTTTTGAGCTTTTTACATTTTAATGAGCAGAAGACAGAAGTGATGATTTCTGGTGGCATTTCTGAGATCACTACTATGGATCTGGGTTTCTTTGCACAGTATGTTAAACCAATCATCACTAATCTGGGAGTTAAAATGGAGGCAGATCTTAAACTTGAGCTGTTGTAAGGGAGTTAGCCAAAATAAAGCCCATCTTATCAAAGCAGCTTTTTCAGACAGTAACCCACACCTTTGTTACATCTAGCCTGGATTATTGTAACACACTTTATTGTGGGGTTAGTGATGCATCCATTAGGCATCTACAGGTTGTGCAAAATGCTGCAGCACGTCTTTTAACTGGAATAAAAAAGTCTGAGCGCATTACCCCATTTTAATTTCACTCCAATGGCTACCTGTACATTTTAGCATCCTTTTTAAAGTTCTGTTATTTGTTTTTAAATCTCTTCAGCATCAATCCACTTCCATGTAGAGGACTGGAGATGCAACCAATTATTACCAAAAAACATGAGAAAAATAAATGAATAAAACCACAAGAATGCCAGGAACTGCTGGAGAGCCAGACTTCTAAGATTCTAAAATCTGCCAAGTGGGAGGTGAAAGACAATCCCTGGAAAGACTGACTGGCTAATTGGTTAAACACAGGTGATACTAATGAGGGCTGGGCGCAGTAAAACCAATCAAAAATTAAACCAAAAACACCCTGGAAAATACTACACACATCACATCAGTTCATCATAACACAGCTTCTGTATCAGAATCTCTCTCATCACCAGTTCTGTGTGTTACGCCTCCTTTTTGCTAGTAAAAGTATCATTGCTGACTTTACTTTAATGTGTGTTTATGGTATGACTCAACCATTCAAAATTCAAAATGGCAGATAGAAAAGAAATTTATGTTATGTAATATAGAATGTGTTTACCTTCTATATTAGCCAGTTCTTTAACATGAGAACACCTGAAATTTAATTCAATTTAATTCCATTTAATTCAATGTTATTTATATGGAATCAACTGACAACAGTCTTACCAGAGAGTCCAGCTGTTGAAGCAATGGCACAAATTAACTAATCAAACTACAGGCTTTTAGCTATATAAAGACTGTAATTTTACAATTTACTTTTTCAGACAAAAGTGAGGTGATGATCCTAAAATAAACAACAGAAAGATGGTGTCATTTTTGATCTGGACAGTCTGTGGACTCTTTAACTTGATCTTTTAGGGATTTCCTGGTTTAAAAAAGAATCACAACAGAAAGCAAGTTTAAAAAAAAAGCTCATTGAACTGCTCGAGATAATGAGGCCATCTACACAAGAACCTCGCAGATATCAGTGTTTCAGTGTTGTTTCTGTGACAAACATCTTCCATTGCAGTCCATTTGCTATTCCTGCTGTCACACTTCAGAGCTCAGCCAGGTTGTCCCTTGGGGAAGAGAATGTGCAGGGGAGGGGTGTAAAATCCCAGTTTGGAAAAGTACATCTGTCATGGAAGCTCGAGTAAAACTGCCTCCCACAGAGCAGGAATCCCGTGACGGGGAAAGAGAAGTAGATTTCCTTTATGAAATTCAGCATACAGTCATTTGAGAGAGCAGAAACTGTTACATCAAATGATTTGTACTGTATCCCAAAGTCCTAAATAATATATACCCGGGTTCTCTCGTAGGAGAAATGTCTATTTTCCGAATGTTGAATTTTCTAGTGATATTGTATCTGCTAAAACATTCACTCCCATGAAATGAATTTGCCTAATATCCCACCAACGTAATCTCTTCCTGCAGCTCTGCTCACATTCAAAAGCATTTTCTATTCTCAGTGTGCTCTTCCATCATTTTGTGACTGAGGGCTGACATCGTCTGTATTAATGTTGCCTCCACGCCACCTGCTCATGCACTGGCCTCATTCTTGGGCTCTGTATGAAATGTATTGTAGCAATTGTCTGTCCTTCTGTGTTTTTAATATAATCTCTTTAATATTCAGTGCCATAGTGAGTGGGACTTTGTAGTAAATGTATAAAACAGTCCAAGTCCTGGAGGTGTGAATGTCTCTAAAACGTCTTATAACTACAGTCTTAAAAGCTTCCTAGCTTGCACCAAAATGCTGTATCCCAACGGCAGCTGACTTTGGGTATGCCAGATTGCTGGACACAACAAAGACTGTGTGAATGACTTGCCAGAATATCCATTGTATATGTGACACAATGGGCCCATTCCGGGGAGGGCAAAGTTGACGCATGTCCTGCTGACTGGAGCCCAAATTATCCCACCACCAAAATCGTATCCAGATCCGGCCTGGCACTCAGAAATGGAATTAGCTCACGTTTTGGTTCCAAACAAATAACTTTGCTTTGACTTAGGCACTTCTTTGGGTAAAAATTCAAGAAGCAATGATCATTCAGTTGTACATACAGTCACTGCCAACTCAGTCATGTACAAAAGTACTTGGCATATTCAACGCTGGCTTTGAGAGAGATGTCGAAAAATCTATCCAGACAGAAAGAAACCGTATTAGAAAAAGGAAACTGCACAACCACCACAGATAAAATCATGACTAGCCATCAGTTAAGTTAGGCCGTTCATATTTTTGTATTAACAATGGATGAAATTACTATGCAAGGGAACGAAACGCATTGCAGAATGTTCACCTCTGCTCTTTTAGCTTTTTTAGTATCCAGCTATTAAAAATAGATTGTCTCCAAGTTCAAGCCAAGAAGCAGATTTTTTTCCTCACATTCGTAACTAGAAAACTTATTTTTATGCACAATAAAACTCATTTTTCAAAGAGGAAGAAAAGAAAGTTTTCCACATGAACTCTGTAGAAACAGTCTTAGCTTTTAACAGTAATTAACATCGTGTCCGCAGTGCACCCGGCTGTCTGAATTCATGCTGTTATAGTAAAAAAACTTTTGTTTCAGCTGATGAGCGATCACACGCCCCGCGCTGTTTGTTCACTCAGTCATGCGTCTATTTTTCCTGATCATCGATAGCGTCATTCACAGCTCAGTTTGACTGCCCTGCCTATTATGTCTAGGGGCATTTTATTTGAGTAGATTACGGCTATCATTAAATGCTAATTGAGAGAAGATTCATGAGGACGCACAGCAGATAATGATTGGAATATTCCTTCCTCGGTTGTTGTTGTGGCGATCTGGCTCTACTGGGGGAATAATTGGAGGAGAGGACTAGATATTGAATTTTTAATTCACTGTGCCCTGTGAGTAGTGTGACCTGCTATGCATTGGAGTTGGAGTAATTCAAGTCCCATTAAGAATTCTCCTTGTATGTTAATAGAGGTTGATGAAGTGACCAAGAATCTATAGTCATTTAGCAGAGGTGGAAGGGAGTAGGGAAAACTGTGACGTAGAGACGGAAATATTCACCCAGCCTAGCCGCCGAGTTTCCTTGATGATGCTTTTTTTTAAACATGTGACAGCAGTGAGATGGTTTTAAATCCAAAATATTCTGAAATGAACTCAATAAATGTTCCGTCTATTCCCATAAGTGCAGAGAAAGCGAGTGCGAAGGAGCTTCAAAGCCTCGGCTCTGTTTAGCAGTCTGCAGGTAACCAGGCATACAAATTATTGCACCAAACTGCTTTTCTCAAGTGTTGTCTTCTTCCCGGTGCGACTGAAAAAGCTGGGGAAGTTTTATGTTTATCTCTGCTGTTCATCTCGATATGTGTCTCCAGGTGCTTTGAAGTGGGTACTTACCTCCTGAAAGCTGCAGCCCATTCTCATTTTAATGAACAAATCACCTTGTAAAATGTGTGAGACACCCTATTGATGAAATGGAAATGGGAATGCTGACCCAGCAGCATCGTTCAAGCACTGACAGGAATGACCAATTCAGGCCTGTGTCCTCCTCATTGATACAGTCCCAGTGATAATTTGCAACACTAATTAATGTTCATTTTAAATCATTTTTAGGGCACTAATAGTCAAAAAGTGCTGACATGGTTCAAGACAGACTAACATCACTGATGTGTTTTGATTTTCTCTCTTATATACTAATATTTTACAACAACAACAAAGGCGTGGCTTATAATGAAACGAGCATTATTACATATGCATTTCTAATTTGATCTTACCGTTAAACCTTCCAGCTACAATTTTATTTGCATTATTTTCTGGTGACTGCTGTCAGTCACATTGTCTTTAGGCCCGTGCACTTTTTGCTTTTTGATATTACAATCAGTTAAAAACAACATGAAGCTGAGCAGCACCTTCATATTTGGCATAACTCGCCTTTTTATTTTAAATCGTGTCACAACTTCCACAACAATTGGTCCTGGATACACATGTTGGTGCAGCCATGTCCTTCTCCTTATGATTTATCCTGATTACATAAAATTAATTTAGGATGCCAGCAGTTTTCAGACCAACAGCTGGAATTAAAAAGTGAATTCAGGGGTGAAGTACAATAAACGGAAGAATAGCCATTTGAGACAGGATCCAAATCCAAATAAATCCTATAAACTAAAGGCTTCTTTCAGCTGACCCCTTCATATGGTGTCACCACTGCAGGATATTTGATACTGGGAATCTTTTGCATATTAATGCAGATGCATTAACCACTACAATATGGAGCCAATCGCATAGACTCCCCTGTTATAATGCCCAGCTTATTTAGGTTCTGATACAAAAACCTAATCAGGTCTCTATAGTTAACGTTTCCCATCATAATGACTCTATTGTATTATATATAATACAGCTATCTGTGCTATGAACACACTGACTCTATAACTAAGCTTGCTAGCTAAGTAAATCAGCACTCCACCCTCACACCCTTAAAGCTGAACCCACAAATCACATGGTGACAACATTTATATACACAGTCTATGGTTCTGAACAGAGCTGCATGTGTGTTACACTTACAGTGTGAGACATCGGCACAAAAAATTAAGGCCCACAATATGTAGCCGATAGTGGACATTATTAGATCAATATAAGCTTCTAATTAAGTGTTATTATGAAAAAGTGTTAGGAAGTCACAATATCAGCTAAATCGTATGTGCTGTGCAAAACGAATCACTGATTGCAGTGATGGATGACGTCCTTTCAGTGACTACTGCTCTGTTCTTTAGAACAAGCTGACCTGAGATCAGCTGCATCTGTGCCAACGTTCAAAAACAGACTCAAACTCTTTTTGTTCACATGCTTACACTCAGGAGCTGCAGTTTTATATTTTATTTTGCTTTTTCACTGCCTGAAGGCATCGTAAAACCTACATGGATGTTTACGTTTTTATCTTCTGTGCTAAGCACGTCGGGTTTATGTATAATGAAATGTGCTATACGAGTAAAATTGACATTACGATATTGCAAGCTTTCAAACAGTGCAGGCCTCATCTACAGATCATCTGTACCTATGGTGGTACAGCACACCCCACACCTCTAGAGGGAGGGGCAGCAGTTCAAAAAGTCAACCTCTTTTAGGATCTCCTCTTTTCAACCCCTGTGTGGTCTTCTGTCACCTGACAGCAAAGTAAGAGAGTACGACAGACAGTGAGGATTTTCAGAAGGTCATTGGTGTCCCCCTGCAGGATATGATGCTACTCCAGTGTGAAGAGGCAGGCGGGAAAAATCATCTTGGACCTCCAGCCTGTCTGCGTTTCCATTTCCTCCCCTCCTGCAGGCACTACGGGTCACTTGAGAGCTGAAACAGCAAAATTCCCCCAGACTGTCACCCTTACAGGTCAAAATTATTATACTGTACAATATCTGTAAATGGCAGTATTTACTCCACCCACCCAAAACTGTACACTACCATCAAATATAGGCTACTTAATAATACTAAATTTAGTTGCTATTCTTACCTTGTCTTCAGCCAAACAAAAAAAAACAAAACATTTTTTATTCATATACTTGGGCCAAATGGTATATTCACATTTTTTGGACTTTTCCCATGTTTTTGTTAAAGGTCTTGCTGTTTTAGAGAGATCTGAAGGTCTGTTTCGTAGAGCTGATACAACTTAAATCCAGATTTCTTTTTACCTACACTGAGATTTTCTATAGTAAACTGACATATGTCTGTTACTCATTTGTATCTTGTGTCATAACATAAAGAGAAAATTAGATTAGGATTTATTAGGACATTTTTATGAAATACAAGCATAGAGCAGTAATCATTTTCACAGGCTAACAGGGGTTTTAGGTGTGCCGACTGAATCTGGTACATGAATGAATCCGTTGAGCCCAAAAGCCCCCAAGTGGTCTCTTTGGTATTTTTCAGCTTAACTGGATCAAATCAGGTCAAGTCGAGTTTATGGTTTTGCAGTACGGAAGAGCCTCCGTAACAAGGTAAACCCTGAGGAGAAAACAGGATTCAGCCAGTCACCATCCCCACTGCATAAAGCTGAACCTGGGCACAGTGAGTTTAACCACCAGTTAAAGTTGTTATTCTTTAATTTGGAGATGAGCAGTTAATTGGTAACACATCAAATCTGAGAAATCATGCTCCAAAGACATTTTCTTGATTGTAAAGAGGAAATGATATTCTAATTTAGGATGATAAAATCTTTTTTTTTTTCATAAAAGACAAAATATCTTGTCAAGCACCACTTGGTTATTACACTTCTTTCAAGGTAACAGGTCTGGATTTGTTTCAGTGAGGTATTCAATCTATTTTTCAGCTCCAGCTGTCAGCAGACAAGCCTGACCAAGCACTCAGCAGAGTGTAATCTAGTTTTAACCCCTTAAGCCTTAGGCTATGTTTTGAAGTTTCCACCTAAAGAAAAGGAAAAAAACATCCTCTCCTCAGTCAGTAACAGCGTCACGCCTGTGAGACTGAACTGCACAACCACAGGCTCTTTATTGTAGTTCTGAAATCAGACTCCATCTCTTAATCTCCAGGCCAAAATGAGATTTCAAAATAAATGTCATTCTTGCTTGAACCTAATCAAAACTGTAAATCAGACACTAAATCACAACTTTGGCAGGTGATGGCGATGCCGTTTAACCTGCAGGCCTTCTACTCCAGTCCAATTTTGTTTTTGTGGCACAAGCTCCCAGAAACACTCATCTGTAGATGCATCATGTGGCAAGTCACCTCAGCGGTGAGGAAGAAATCCCCTTTAACAGGAAGAGACCTCCAGTGGATCCTGGCTCACTGAGAGGCAGCTGTCTGTCAGGACCCACTGCCAAATTTCTATTAACTATATTCAGTGAAAAATAACCACCTTTCAGATTTGATATTGACTGGATAAAAGTGTCTCACTGTAAAACTTGCCTGAGACTCCTTGTCACGGTGCTCTTTCTCATATAAAGGGGTCTTGCAGCATTTGCATGTCATTTAAATTTCCGTGGCTGAATTAAAGACAGCAGCTCTCGTCACAGACATTAACTCTCGCACTGCTGACAAAGCAGAAGGGTGAGCAGTGTCACACATGCAGTTTTCATGTGAGGTGAATATTCTGCCTGGATTCAGGATCGCCTAAAAAGAAAATAATGTCAATAAATACGAGGCTTCGCTTTAATGGGGAACCAACATTTAGGCTTTACTGAGATTAAAAACATGGCTGCGCACAGCATTCTCTATTAATCATGAAATGTTAGGCCGATTCAGATTTTACAAATGATAGCATAGAGGAGCTGTACATCTGTTTTCCTACTTTATCCATGCATTACTTGAACCCTTACTTAAAGTATTCAGAATTTAGCAATTCCAGTTAAAGTGCAAACTTTTAACTCAACCTAAATTTACACTGCTTTGGATAAATTATCCCTTCAAAAATCATGAGGTCACCAGTAAGTGAAGACTATAGGAAACTCATTATGAAGCTTTACAGACAGATGATCACAGAGGCTACGTTGTATTTTTTGCAGTAAAAGTGATTTGTATTGATTTTATACGATGAAAAAAAAATGGTGAGGTACTAAGACGAAGAAAATTAAACTTGCCTTCTTGTGCTTTAAACAGCAAGCCTGATTCCACTCTACTGTCACTAATATCGGTTTCATGCAGGGGTCTCAAACTCGCGGCCCGGGGGCCAGTTGCAGCCAATGTCACCACTACTTGTGGCCCGTATACTGACGTGAAGAAATATAACTCAGTTTAGCTCTTGAAGTTAATTTTTTTTTGTTTGCTGTTGAGTGCAATGTTAAAGTAAGTTCTTTAAAAAGCCAAAAAATGATTTAATATGAAGGCGATATGAGCAGAGAGTACAAACATGCTGAGGGAGTGGCTGTGTTAGTTTAGTGAGAGAGTCAAAAACTAATGTCTGATGAATTTTCTCCAGAGAACACTAGAACAAAGTCCGTTATTATTAGCTTAGCATTAAGATAGTGGATTTTTCTTAACTAAAGAACATGTTTTTTGCACAATAGGCGCACACATTTAAATTTGTAATTTTACAGGTAATTACAGGGTTTTTAAATATTGCCTCCAGCCTCTGCGCTAGGTTTCACCCTGGATGTTCCTGTAGCTTAATTAAAAGGTAACCCACTGTTATTTTTAGAAGTGTGGTGAAATGAAGAGGCTGTGTAGTGCTGCTGTCAGTAAAACTGATACAACGTGGCTGCGCTTTAGTCCTGCTTCATCAGATCTGATAGCTCAGATGTTGAATTCAAGAACAGTTTATTCATTTGTTTTTCATTTCAAGTGTATAAAATTATACTCTGGTCTGGTGACGGAACTTATTTTTTTATACAGTCAGAAGGTTTTCATTTTGGTCCTACAGTTGTGAAGCAGTTGTCAAGTGAATTGGGGGATGCCAAATAGCCTGGGACCTCGAAGGTTAAAAATAATCGCACCTTTGGCCTTTATAACCCATACTGTACTTGCATGTCAGGGTTTAGAAACTGTTTCTCAGCTGTTTGATTAGTTCTGTTGGCTTATCTGATCCTACTTGACCCAGTGACCCTTCCACAGTGCAAATGCATGCTGTGTAGGTGGAAATGCATCGTTATATTGGCAAAAGACTTTGACAACACTTTCAACTCTGAAGTTTTCGCGGAATTTTAATTATTTAAAATCATACAGATTTTAAAGTTATGTGCTTTAAAAAACTTGAAATCTAACAGGCTGAGATTGTGCCAAGTGCAAATTTCAACACAGTCTGCTTGGTTTTTTTTTTTTGAGACATCTTGAATTTAAATTTAAATTTTAGGCTTCTTTAAAGAAAACCACAGCAAATACAAAGTGCTGCACACAGAAATGAATAAATGCATTGAAAGCAATTTAAACTTAACAATAAAAACATCAAAGCAACCATATTAACATAAAAGCAAACAAAGATCTATAAAACAATAAAAACAAGTACAGTATTTGTCTCGTGCTGGCACCAGGCAGGCAACTTTCACACAGGACTCTTCCACGAGGAACCCGAGCTGTTGTAATAGCTGTGGCGTGCAGTTTAGCATCGTCTTGTTCAAACATGCAAGGCCCTTCCTGAAAAATGTGATGTTGAGATGGGACCATATGTCAGTACATGCATTTCCATCATCATTAACAGTCATGGTGCTTTTCCAGGTGTGCTGGTTCTATAGACACACTGAACCTACATTTGCTGCTTGCAGGGTGAACAGTGTTCAAAAAGAAACATTTCTGAAAGCGTTCCTGAGCCCATGCAATGATTTCCTTGACAGAATCAAGCATGTTTTAATGCTACGCTGCCTGAGGATGTGAAGAGCATGAGCATCTAATATTGATTTTCAGCCTTGTCCTTTGCACACGGCGATTTTGGTAATATTATGTACCATAGATAATGAGATACATTATTCTAAAATTATTCCGCAATAGTTATAGTTGTTTCCAGATTGGTGAACCTCTGCTCATATTTACTTCTGAGAAGCTCCATCTCTCTTTTTATACTCAGTCATATTACTGACCTGCTGCCAATTAACCTGATTAGTTACAAAATGTTCCTCCTGCTGTTTCCTTGTAGTTCCATTTACATTTCCAGCTTTTTGTTGCCCTTGACATGTTGTTGTGATCGAGAGGAAAATGTTCTTTTTTTTCCTATTTTTTCTGTATCAATTTTTTTTTCAGTCCCTACATGTTGCAGTTTCAGCATGTGGGAAATAAAAAAGTTCATATTAGAGAACAAAAATGGAAATGTTTCTTTTCGTCTCTGTTTTTTCATAATGATAAATTTTGAGTAGGAGGATAATGGTGTAGCTGATGAAAAGGTCATAAAAGGCAAAGAATGATGTACAGCCACACCAAACTTTTGGGGAATTTTCCCTGTAGTAACATATCTTGCACCATTTCATCTTTCCTTTCCATTTAAAGAGCAGTATAAACTCAGAGCACATGACTGAAACAAAAGTGCAGATTATTCGGTAACCTGTGTTTTTCATTATGATACATTATTTGACACATGACAGATAAAGTGGTGGAGCAGTGGTCAGCGGGTCATAAAACCAGTAGGAATGGTCCATTGAAGATGAGGAATCCACCGAGGAGTATGAACGCCACACCAAGTTTCAATTTAATCTCTGAGTGCTTTCAGGATTTTAATAGTGTCTTCTAAGTATTTACAGTCCAAACCACAAACAGCTTTCAAAGAGGTTCTTTCAGCGTGATCCGTTCCTAAACTCTTGCTTTGGTGACAACCAAACAGCTGACCGACAGCCAGCAGCCCATCTCCTCCAGAATAGCAGCTCCCTCCCGACACTACTTCCCACTCCACTGTGCCGGAGTGGAGACTCACTGTTGTCACCTCCATGGCTGACCCAGCTGCTACTAATCACTTAATTTATTCCTCTCGAACTCCTGCTAACCCAACACTAGTATATCTACCTCGTACCGAACTCCCGTTACTCAGAAGGCAGGCAGGCTCCAGTCTCTGCCCAGTAACTGTAGAATTTTCCTATAGATACTAATTCCAGGCCGCTCTCATCTTGACTGGCGTCCAACAGGCTTGACAGATGAGGTAGCAACAGGGCAGGCAGAGGCAGCAGAGCTTCTGGACTGACGTTTCCCTCCTTCTTCCTCCTCTCTGGCATCTTTGCAGATGGTACAAATACTTGGCTCCACCTGTGGCTCCACTTCCTGGCTGCTGACTGGTTTCCCAATGTCCCGTTTGATAAGCTTACTTATCCAGCCATGTTTGGTATTACTGGGTGTACACTGGGAGAAGAGCAAAAACTTCACACAACTAAAGACAACTCAAGGTCAACCAATCTTAATAAAATTGAAAATATCCAAAATACAGTCCAAACTTTTGAGATAATTTGAAATATGACAATAAGTGTCAGGGGGCGGGGTCTGTGACCCAGCCATGTTGACTGTTGTATTTACTTGTTATATTGAGATAATGTTAAGTTCTAATATTATTATTAATTTGTCTTAGTTGTGTTTTAGCCTAGTTTGTTTTCTTCTCTCTCTCCTTATTCATGAGTCTGTCTTGTCCTCTGTTTTACTTTTAGTTTTGTCAGTGCTTTCACCTCTCTTATCTGTCTCTTGTGTCTCTCTTGGTATTCTGTTTCCCCAATGTGTCCTGTGTTTCATGTCTGCGTGTCCCATGTTGTAAAGCTCGTGTTGTCATGTCTACGTCACATTATGTTCTTTTTTTTCTTTTGAAAGCCTTGTGTTTCCATGTTCTGTGTGTTTAGTTTTGCTTCCCCTGTGGCGTTCAGGTTCATTTGTGTCAGCTGTGTTTCCACTTCCCTCATTACCCTTCTGTGTATTTAAGTCCTCTGTGTCAGGTTGTCTGTTTGTCTTGCTACATGTTCTGTGAGTCTCAGCTCTTCAGGTCTCAGGTTTTCCTCATGCTCCTGTTCAGATTCTTCTTCGTGTTTTGATGATCTCACGTCATAGATTTTATGTTCAGGCCACGTTTATGTCTTAGTTTTCATGTTTTAGTTTTTCCCAGATTAGGTAACTTTTTCCCCAGTTCGCCTTGCCTTGTTTTTGTTATCAGCCTTAATAAACTGCTCACTTTTTGTTACACCTTAGTTTTCTCTCTCCTGTGTCTGCCTTTGGGTCCACACCTCAAACACATCGGCCCGCCCAGCTGTAACAATAAGTAATTCTTCTTTAAACAGGATCTAAAGTTGAGTTCCTGTCCTGTCACTAATTTAAGCTGAAGTCTGCATATGTCAGGTGAAGAGCCACATTTCAACACAAGTATATTTAAAAAAAAAAAAGTTGCAAATTAAATTAATGAGTTAAATTGTCCATTCAATGGATTTCATGGCACTAATGTGAAACCACAGACAGCAGCAATCACTGTGGCACATAAACACATATGCACAGAGAAGAGTGAAATAAGGGACATTTCAATGGCTTCAGAGTTTATAGGATGGTTTAGGTGAATCCATTTCAGCAGCACTTTCATGTCAGGAGCCATTTCCTTAAACAGACCTTTCAGGTTCTGATTACACCTGCTGCCAGCAGGAAAAGCTCATAACGTTCAAACTGAGGAGGGTTGAATCTACTCTGTGTGTAACATAAAAAAATAGTACATTTATGAGCTTTACTGAAGAAGCACAAATTTAAGAACATGCAAGTGAGACAATGACGAACAAAAAGAGGAGATTCAGTTTGTGGCTGTGTCCAAATTCAGGGGTAGCATGTTTTGAAGGACCCGCCCTACGTGGACCGGGTAAGCCGGAAGTGAGCGGCTGTGAAACTGGACAGCCTTCCAGCCTACGTTCAAGTCCGCCCTCACTTCCGTGTTTTTTTTTGTTTGTTTTTTTTTTTCCAGTCGCTAGCGCCACAGCGTGGAAACTGTAAAATGGACCAAGAAATGTTGCTCCATGTGTTGTGTACTGTCTTATTTTCCGAGGAGCTACAAAACCTGTATCAACGTCACCTGTATGTTTGATACCTTAGGCTCATCAGAGCCAGTCATATCCAGGTATAATAATCTACCCTAATCTACACGCATTTAGGAATTACCTAGCTAGTTTCATGGATAATTTCAATGACTGAATGATTGCTGGTCATTCGTACACATTTACTCTATTTTATAAAATATTGTGACACAGGACACCTGGAACACACACACACACACACACACACACACACACACACACACACACACACACACACACACACACACACACACACACACACAGGCTTCAGGTTGGAGTAACAATCCTTTTTATTTGTAGCAATGCAACTGCGGTTTTTAGCCTTGATCAGCTCAGGACGCAGACACTCCTGGCTCGTTGCCACACACTCCTCTCCTGCCCAGCTGTCACTATCAAAAAAGCAGGCACACCTGTTCTTCCCGCCTCCACGTGCTCTGTGAGCTCACTGCATCACCCCTCCTCTGCAGCAGGCCAGAGACCACAACTATATAAACTATCACCACTTGTGACCATCAGGGCCGCTTCATCGACACGTACGTGGGCTGGCCTGGTGCACGATTCCAGGGTGTAATTCGAGTACTTTTTTCGAGTAACAAGTAATGTAAGGGATTTTGTTTTATTTTGATAGTCCCTGTCCTGTGTGCAGTATGTCTTGTTCCCTTGTCTCGTTAAGCCTGATTTGTCAAAGCTGTGTTTCCCTCCTGTCTCCCATTCCCTGATTGCTCCCTCTGTATATTTAAGCCCTGTGTTTTCTTTGGTCTGTGTATTTTGCCTGCACTGTTTCACCCCCTCCAGTCCACCATTCGTGCCTGCACACAGTATTTGACAGTCTGTTAAAAAGTTACACGTATTATACTAGTAGTAATATAGCTGTCACGGTTGGCAGTGTGGCAGGCAGGCAAGCAGGAGTGGTGGATCCAAAATGCAGGACTCAGACACGGAAGCACAACTTACAGCGCAGCTTTATTGCTGGGGAAAAACCTCGTACTAACTAAACTCACCAAAAGACAAACAAAAGTCTGAACAGAGGAACTGAGGACTAAAACACTGGAAAATAAATACTAAACCTGAGCAGGCGACTAAACACTAGAAACACGGAAGCAGAGCACACAGCTTGTTGAGGGTACAACACGACACTGACTCAGAGAAACACAGGGTTTAAATACACTGGGAGGTAACGAGGGGAATGAGACACAGAAGGAGAGCACAGCCGGGGGAAATCAGAACTGACGAGACAAGGAAGTGTAAACTGAACACATTCACATAAGACACGGACCTTCAAAGTAAAACAGGAAGTATGACACAGAGACGTGAACTTGACACGGTGGAGACAGCAACTAAGAAACACAGAGACATAACCAGTAAGCCAGAGGACTCGACGAACCAAAAGACACAGAGGGAAACTCAAACATGCAGACACAGACTTGCACAGAACAGAGGGGACACAGAGAGACATGAAGGGCAAGGGATCAAAACTAGAAACCATAGAATAAATCACACAAGTACAATAATACAAAAATCACAAAGAACTAAAAACGCTGGGTCAGGAGACCCAGGACCCTGACAATAGCATCCACCATCTCAGGTTAATCCTGTGTGAACACCTGGAAATGGCTGCAAAGATTCTTTTTTTTCCCCATCTTCAAATATTGTTGGTGTATTACAAATATTCTTTTTTTTACTGGTATTGACATTTACTTTAATGTCATTGACTAAATATCCATAAAATTGTCAAGATTTAGCATTATATTCATACATGTTAATAAAATGGGTTCAGTGAAAATTACTGTTTGTTTCAATCAATTTATTGATAACATAAAATGTTTACACTCACAAAACAAATAACAATGTAACAAATATTCCAATACATCTGTCATTTAGGAAATCTTCCAGGCATCAAACATGTTTTAACTTACAAAAAATATAATAATCTAACAAATTTATTCAAATGAATGAATCTGTCACTTTGGGACTAATCTTTCAAGAATGGAGAAAAGTCGGTCCATCCTCTCCTCGGCCTCCCTTTGATGCCTCATATCCTCTTTGATGAGGTTGAGTAGCTCATCGTCCCTATCCCTTCTCCTCTTCCTCCCTGTTGTAGGTAGCTGACTAGCTTCCTCATCAGTGTCCTCTTCCCTTTCATTTTGGTCACCCACTGCTGTATTAGGACAGAAGGCCTAATGGAAGGGCTCTGTCCTATCACCTCATCCATGAGGGGAAACCAGGGCCAAGTAGCAGTGGACTTTCCACTGACTCCCTCTCCTGACGCTGGATACTTGCAATCCTGAAGGCGGAGGAAATCAAAAATGACAGTTGACAAATGATAACAACACAACTCTTAGTAAATGTACATTTATTAACTCGTGTCCTTAAGAATTATCTTCTTGCAGGGTTCGTACGCTTTTTTCAGGGTCAAATTCAAGCACTTTTTAAGCACTTTCAAGGTCCCTTTTTAAACTTTTCCAGCACACAGTTGCAGCAACTGTGACGTTCACTAGTAGAACTGACACACAAAACAAAACGACTACACTACACACTAACTACACAAGACAACGCACTAACTTGAGACTCCAAACATGATAAACGTCACAAATCTCTCACATATCAAAACTCTCTCTCTCTTTTTCGCTCACTCGCTCTCTCTCTCTTCCCAACAACCAAATACCACATGTTGCCGTATCATTTTTTGATTGGTCGACATGGTACATTTTTCCACCAATAGGGAAGGAGCGTTTTTTCTTTTTTCACTCACAAGCAAAGCGTGTTTGCTAGCGCTCGCCATAAAAAACGCCGTTTTTACCGTTTCTTCCTGTAGTAAACGCCACTGTTTTATTCAGAATATATCCCCAAAAACATCGGTTTTACGTGACCTATCGACACAATTTAAAAACTGGTATATAGTTTGAAGTCCGCACGTTCGACCCAAGTTGAAATGGAGGCTCTGGGTCCGTCGACCCCAGAGGGTTAATCAGAAAGTCTTAAGTTAGCTAGTTATGTATCGGGCTAATGTTTAAAACTTTCACTTGAGTAAATTAACTCATATTACTGCTAAGTTCACAGCATATTCCGTAATAGCGCTGCCATACTGTATCACACTCAGTGCATTTCAATCATTTCTCCAGCGAGTTTGATAGCTAATAGCTAACCATAATTTTTAAAAAATAGCATGTGTAACGTTCGCGTACTGGAAAATTATTTACTAGGACTCACCTATCATGCGACAGGAGAACGCAAACTCCGCCATTGTTGTTTTCCATCAAACACTCATTAAAACAGCAACCTACAGGTATGTTAGCGCACTCATCCCCGACTGTCCGAGGGAGGGGCGGGGTCACATATTGAAACAGACGCAAGGCAGCCCAGGCGGGAAATTTTGCTTTTGCTTTATGCGACTCATTTTATTTCTCTATCTGATAAGAAAACAATTCAATCAGATAGCTATTTACTGTGAATGAAATACAGTTACATTTTTAAGCACTTTTAAGCACCACATCTGAAATTCAAGCACTTTTCAAACCTTGAAAAGACGACATTAGAATTCAAGCATTTTCAAGGATTTCAAGCACCCGTACGAACCCTGTTCTTGATAACAACATTGTTTGTTATCCCATTTCTTTCTGTCCTGCAAGGGGGCGACTTTCCCCAGCAGGCCCATCTTCTCCAGAATTGTCCTGATCACACCCAAAAAATAAGAGAAGACAGAAACCATGGCAACTATGTCAATCCCTAAATCCAAATGTTTTCAGAGCAGAACACAAGAGAAATACCGTCTGGACATCAAAAGTTCTGTACAGCATGAAGGTTAATAAAACCATACTCATATGAATATGTGTAACTTGATTTATTCTTGTACCTCCATGTAGCATCCCTGGCTGAATGATGGTCTCTTATACTGTTGCTTCAGAATTTTATTAATTCAATTCAATTCAATTTTATTTATATAGCGCCAAATCACAACAACAGTCGCCTCAAGGCGCTTTATATTGTACAGTAGATAGCACAATAATAAATACAGAGAAAAACCCAACAATCATATGACCCCCTATGAGCAAGCACTTTGGCGACAGTGGGAAGGAAAAACTCCCTTTTAACAGGAAGAAACCTCCAGCAGAACCAGGCTCAGGGAGGGGCGGGGCCATCTGCTGTGACCGGTTGGGGTGAGAGAAGGAAGACAGGATAAAGACATGCTGTGGAAGAGAGACAGAGATTAATAACAGGTATGATTCAATGCAGAGAGGTCTATTAACACATAGTGAGTGAGAAAGGTGACTGGAAAGGAAAAACTCAATGCATCATGGGAATCCCCGGCAGCCTACGTCTATTGCAGCATAACTAAGGGAGGATTCAGGGTCACCTGGTCCAGCCCTAACTATATGCTTTAGCTAAAAGGAAAGTTTGAAGCCTAATCTTGAAAGTAGAGATAGTGTCTGTCTCCCGAATCCAAACTGGAAGCTGGTTCCACAGAAGAGGGGCCTGAAAACTGAAGGCTCTGCCTCCCATTCTACTTTTAAATACTCTAGGAACAACAAGTAGGCCTGCAGTGTGAGAGCGAAGTGCTCTAATAGGGTGATATGGTACTACAAGGTCATTAAGATAAGATGGGGCCTGATTATTTAAGACCTTGTATGTGAGGAGCAGGATTTTGAATTCAATTCTGGATTTAACAGGAAGCCAATGAAGGGAAGCCAAAACAGGAGAAATCTGCTCTCTCTTTCTAGCCCCTGTCAGGACTCTTGCTGCAGCATTTTGGATTAACTGAAGGCTTTTCAGGGAGTTTTTAGGACATCCTGATAATAGAGAATTACAGTAGTCCAGCCTGGAAGTATTAGAGATGTTGTTCACTGAAACATTTAGTGAAGACAGAGCTAGGAGCAAAAACAAAACCAAAAATATTACTGCCATAAAATTAAAATATCAAGGAAGCACAAATTTCTCCTGCTCACATATGAACTATAGCATGCAGTAAGTTACATGACTAAATTCACTATATTACATCACTAGCTTACAATTACACAAACTCTATTAAACAACATTTTGATTGCACATAACTTATTACATTAAAGGAAACATTAACAAAGCTTATGCCACTGTCAGTCAGGTACTAATTAGCACAGGCATACATATTTTCCTCCTTAAGGAAAACCTTTACCTTATTGTAAAGCACACATTACTAACAAGCCTTTATCCTGTTCTTTGCGCTAGTTTCCTGTTTCAAAATAAAAGCATGAACATCAAAATAAAAGAAATATTTTTAAAACAAATATGTGAAAATATTGCCAAATTTAAAGTTCATTTACACTCCATGCCACAGTGACAGAATTCTTCACCTCAGTGAAGAGGTGATCATTTTCTCCTCGCATTTTGATAAATCTGCTGTTTGTTCCCTAAAACATATCAAAAAAGATTAATTAAAAAAAAATCAAAGTTAACTTCATGTACGCGGCAATACATGAAAAACCGCTGGAGCCACCAAACAAGCTAGTTTACGGGCAATTTTAGGGAGATTATTTAAATTAAAAGATAACCATAAGTGTAGCCCAAAGCCTAACAACACAACCGCTACAAAAGTTTAACTTTTGTACCACCAGATTTTCATGTACTTGAATGTGTATTCCTCTCCCGGTGTCACTACCGATTCGTCCGCCATTGTTATGCGAAGAATTCTTCTTCTTCTAAATTTATGTGAAACATTCTTCTGTATGACCCGCAATGAATCCTGGGATATGGTAGGCCACAAAGGATTCACCCGACCCATCCTTTAAATCTGGGTAAAGTAGGACACATTTTTAGACACATTTGGAGGACTCTTCGAATTTGGACAGCCTTCATCGGATTGCTGTTACGTCATTGCCTACAATCAGTCTCTTAATTGCCCCTTGGGGATAAATAAATTAATCTGAATCTGAAATGCGACCTTCAAAGGATGCTACCCTGAATTTGGACACAGCCTGTGTTTTCATGATGATACTGTCATGGTTTGATGCTGTGGCAGGCAGAATGAAGGACCCAAATGCAGAATTTGTACATGGAAAGGTAAACTCAAACTAGCAGCTATATTTGCTGGGAAAAACTCTAACACTAAAGAAACATGAAACTCAAACTAGAAAACTAACCCAGAACAGAGAACTAGGAATTTGTCAGGAGCACAGAGGAAAAAAACAGGGCTTAAATACACCAGGGAGTAACGAGGGAATGGGAAACAGGAGATAATGAGACGGAAAGGAAGCAAAACTGAAAACAAAGGACGCAAGACTATCAAAGTAAAACAGGAAACAAGAGACACGGCTGACAGGGAAGAGCGAACATGGAGCACAGACACGAGTGACAAACTGCGACCAGACTGGGGAGACAGAAGAGATGCATGAACATAGAGACGAGGGTGGCTCGACATGAAACGAGGAACACAGACAAGGCACAGAGAAAAACCCGAAGACAGAGATTATACATCGGGATAAACTCTGAGGGAGGGAGAACTACGATCACTCAGAGCCTAAAAAATAAAGATGACAATAATCAAAGAATAGTAATTCAGAACCTGAAACACAAATATTGGGTCGCAGACCCAGCACCGTGACAGATACATTATGTATGGAAGAAAGTTTACTGGGTTTTTAAAACCATTCACCACCAATTCACTTTTGTCTATACAACATTTTCCTTAAAATGAATGGGAACAAAATATTTCACAACCAGTAAATTCAAGCAGCACCTATTTTTGTCCAGCTCAAAAGTAATGCGGGCAGTATCTCGGTGAGACGTGAGTATTCATGGAAAGTACCGTAAATCCCGGACTACAGAGTGCACCTGATTAAAAGCTGCATGCTCTAATTGTAGAAAGAAAATCAATTTTGTACTTGTACAGGCCGCACCGCATTTTAAGCTGTATGCGTTTCACTTGTAATATGAGTTATTTACACAGAAATATTACACGTGAGGATTTTCAACGTTTAATTTAATCCGTAAGGTAACATAAACATGGTAACGTAAACGTTATGGTAACATACAAAAATACATACTGCAAATGCTTTTTTCCCTCGAACAGCGCCTGTAACACGGCTACCTCTAAGTATACGTACGTATCGGTAACACACAAATTACGTTGCTTATGGTTTTTTTACGGAACAGTGCACAAACAACATTACAACATCTGTTAACAACCGGTAAAAATATATACCGTGTATATACTACTTATCAATTTTATTGGTGTATTGTTACCAGGCAAAGTGTTTTTGGCCACATGAAAAAAAAAAAAATGCATTAGCCGCACGTCCATATAAGCCGCAGTGTTCACAGTGTGGGGAAAAAAGTAGCGGCTTATGACCCGTAAACTACGGTACTGTCCAGTGTGCACTGGGCAAAAACCAAACAACAACAACACAACAAGCACCACAATAACACAGCTGTAATCTTGGTGATCATTGAAGACTAATGTTGGTGCTGGAAGCCCCAGCTGAGAGGTCAGTAACACAAATGATCCTCTGAGGACCATGATCACACACACACACACACACACACACACACACACACACACACACACACACACACACACACACACACACACACACACACACACACACACACCAACCACACTTATATTGAGATATCATGCTGTAGTTGGATGGACGGAATAAGAGAGACTTCAATGGTTCTAAGAGTTTTATGCGATGATTTTGGCTAATCCATTCAAGCGGCCCTTTCATCTGAGGAGCAGTTTCATCTGCAAGACCTTTTTGGTAATTAATTCAACTGCCTCCTAAGCTCCTGAGAGACACGTTTTGTTCTGCGCACGAGTGAAAATCAGGCTTAATTGACCTTTAAACTGATATTTAATCTTTGCCAGAGTGCAGCCTGTGCGTTGGAGGAGCTCTAACCCTGTTGCTTGCTGTCTGTTCGAGTCGCCGTAAATAACCAACGCAGACTATAAAAGCGGCATCGACTCTCAATCACACACTGTAGACAGTTGTTGGTGCCTCGGTTGTTTTCTACAGCCAGCTGCATAAAAGCCAATCTCAGTGAGGGTCTCTTGGTATTTGGGCGGAACAAATCTCATTGCCAATGTGTTTCATGATGAGTTGTAATTTAGTTTCTGTTCACAGTTACATATCTTGGTGTGGTCTGAATTCTTTGTACTTTGAAGTCATCGAAGACGTCGACCATTTACAGGAAAACTATCAAATAGGGCTCAAAAAGGGGAAAAAATAATCTTTCCAGTTGGCAACCAAATCACAGCAATTCAGTCTTGCAGTGAGGCTCAAGGCAACAAGGACAAGCACCAATTTCCCAGGGAGTGAAGGAATACACCAGGTTGCCTTTTTATATGCATTTCCAGATGCCTCATTAGGACTTGATGGCTTTCATCATTATTCTTTCATGTAATTCTGTAGCACACAGCATCTGCACTCTTCTCACACTGTTTGTTATTTATGTAAATCATTTCATCAAAAAGCAAATAAACAGCCTTTGAAAAAAAAATATTGAAAATGAGAAATCACAAGGCGAAAAGACGTAGTTGGCCCGATCCTAAAGAGTGCATAACTTGTATTTTATTGTACAGCACTTTGGTCAGCCCCGGTTGTTTTTAAATATGCTTTATAAATAAACTTGACTTGACTTGACTTGATAACTTACACAATGAAGAAGAGGAAACTCCAGCTGTCTTTGCCCATTTACAGGCGCAAGCAGGCGTCAGACACACATTTCCACTCTGACAGAATATCATTGCAGGACTAGAACAACATGGCAAACAAAAACATGTCAATTGGAATCAAAGTTCAAAACGATTCCAGTGGAAATAACCTTATTCACACCTTGATTTCTCACAGATACATTGATGTAGACGAATTCCCAGATGCTTGATTCTCGAGTCTTCTGGTTTTTCAAAGGGATCAGAGGCATTAATAGCTGACATTTACTGGAGTTACATAAAGCCTTGAGATATTTGGAAGGAAGGAAACAAATAACATTTGAAGTTCTTAAACAAGCCTGACCTGACAAGCATGTAATTACAGCCACACTGACGAATAAACTGTACACGACTCTGCAGGTCAGCTGTTTTGTATGATTGCTGCTTTCTTGTTTTGCTCAGAATCTTCAAACAAAAACGTTTCACTTTCATCTTTAGTCCGTGGTCAGCAGTTTTGTTTGTTTGTTTGTTTGTTTGTGTGTGTGTGTGTGTTTTTTTTAAAAGCACATTAGATTCCATTATCAGAGAAATGTAGACTCAGTTCTTAATGGACTTTGGTCCTAAAACAGTCTTGTCATTAGAAAGCCATCTTTGTAACACCATAGACATAATTTAAGTAGAAGACATATCATTCAATCAACCATGAAAAGAGAGATCCCCTCTGGAAAACACAGGACTGTTGCACTGACAAACTACAGTTCACCACAGTTTCAGCTGTGTGGCGGCAGACATATCTCTGTACTTCTTGCCATACTCAAAATGGTACGTAACCATGGTTTGTTTTTGTTTTCTTTTAAATAAGTAAATGAAAATGAGCTTTTAGATAAAGATAAAAGTAATTTGGATGCATGCAGTGGGTCTGGGAACAGAAGGTTTAGAGTTAAAGCCAAATAAATACAAATATATATGCAAATATAAAACAAAGTGCACACTAAGGAAAAGTAAGGGGACAATATTTCAAGTAAAGTCAAGTAATTTCCATATTACACTTAAATGACTACAGTATTAAAAATCTTGCACGTTATTGAATCGTATATTGCACGTCTGGATAAGGCAGAATTTCTTCCGTTACTGCATCCACAATGTTCAGCCCTCTGGACTGAGCCATAATTAAAGCTCCACATGCACGCAGGCATGTGCTGATCTCAGTGAAGGAAAAAACAAAGTCCCTTTTAACAGGTACACCTCTGATAAAACCAGGGGTGGGGTGGGGTGGTGCACCCATCTGCTGTGCCCGGATGTGACGTGAGAACCAAAGAGGAGAAAAAAGAAGCGCAGAAAGACACAGTGGTAGGAAAAAACAGGAGAGAGGAGGCAAAGGTTAAGTAGTAGTAGTAGTAGTGGTAGTGGTGGTGGTAATATATAAGAACATGGAGACTAGAAGGACTAAAAGGAAGGAGGTGTGCTATGTGCATGATGGGAAGTCCTGCAGCAGCCCGACCCTACAGCAGCACAACTAAGAGAATGAATGAGATCATGCATACAAGCTTCAGAAATGAGCTTTCTCCAAAGGGTGGCTGGCTGTTGCCCCCACATCCCAGCCCTGGATAAGCAGAAGAAAATAAAATGATGGATGGATGGACTCTTTGAGCTCACCTGATCCATCCAAAACTATAAGCTTTACCAAAAAGGAAAGTTTGAAGCCTAATCTCAATAATATTGAGGGTGTCTGTCTGCTGAACCAAAACTGGGCCCGACAGCTGAAGGCTCTCCCCCTCGTTCTACTTTAAGACACTTTTGGAACCAGAAGTACGCCTGCAGACCGAGATATGAGATTCTAAGATTGTTCATGACGGTCTGATCATTCAGGACTTCAGTACTTTAGTCACCAAAGTAACTGCTGAGATTTGCTGGGATTGTTATTATGACTATTTTAATGGGACAGTAAACAGGCTGGTAAGACCCATGAGGGATGAAGTCATCATTGGTTAACACCACAGTTTAGAAATAAACTCCCTGCTTTAAAAATAAAAAAAGAGCATCAAATTATTTGTTACCAACACAGCTTTAAAAAACAAAGAACTGGATCTCTCCCATGCGTTGCTATGCAGAGTCTGCACTGGTGGGTGTAACCTTATTTCAAGGTTTTTCTCACTGCAGAGGTGCACACTCCCAAAGAAGCCAGGCTCTGTGCTTACTTGATTGTTGTTGCTGCCTTTAAACTCAGAGTTTAAGGGGGAATAAATAAACGTCAAGGAAAGTCTTTCAGTGTTTATCTTGAGCGACCCGGGTGAATGGGATTACAGTGTATTTCACTGTATTGGAAATTATCTCCAGTTTGTTGACAACACAAAATAGACCTACAGCCAGCAGTTTTTTTAAATCCTGGAAAAATAAAGGATTTAAGGTAAAATGCTAATGAATCTGCAACCAAACACAAGATGCAAAGATTGAAACTCAAGCAGCAGCACGAAGACCTAAAAGATCTGCATACACATTGACACAATAACTTCAGACAGTCTCCATATGGGCTGTTGGAACCGGTAAAATTGGAAATGAAAGCACAGATGCTGTCGCAATACATCGGGGATCACGATTCAACAAAGAGTCTTAGAACTGTCAGAATGTGGCAACGAGTCTGTGACTAGTGTTGCTTCGGAGAGGCACCTTCTGACAGCTTCACTTAGTGCATCATCCCTGTTTTTATGGCAGCCAAATTCATCACATTTCATATGTCAGTCAAATATGAAAAGATATGGCTGGCTAAAGCACCTCTGAAGTGTTTTTCACTTTCAGATAGATAATCTTCTTTATGAAGTACTTTATGATTAAAGACTTTAATAAGTTTCAATCCATTTAGCCCTCTTAAAAGTAATCAAACTTAGCAAATGCCTCAGTATCCCTTATACTTATCTTTTAATGGGTTATTTTAATGGGAAGTGCTAATCCAAATATCTAAATTATTATCAAGATGCAGCGATCATATTGATGTAAGTCTCTGCATCTGATGTATCTGCCTCATCTATCTCTGCAGCCATGCTGAACCCTCTAATTGGCCTCCGTGACCTTCTATTCATAGAAGCGGATCCCGCTCTGAGGCTTCGCCAAAGAGATGAAACTAATTATTTGCAACAAGACATGTTGTTTTATGACATTTTAATCCCAGTGGTATTTATTATCCTTTACTTACTCTGCTCTAAACTTGGTGTCACATTTATGCAGTAACTATGACTTCACACTGCAGTAGTTTAACATTTGTGGATGTATCTTGTCTAACCGGGTTTCCCCTTTTGGGATCAATATTACTGACTGGAAAAAATAAATTAATAAAAATGAAAAGAGAACGCATGTAGTAATTGCTGTCAAAAGATAGGATTATTTAAAGCTGATTTTTACAAGAATATTTTGTTTCTGCCTAGAATGCCATTGTGTCCATCTGTCCATCCACCAAATTCAGGGTCACAGAGAGGCATGTCCCAGTTGTGTTGATCATAGTTAGACATCAGGATGTCCTAAAAACTCCCTGAAAAGCCTTCAGTTAATCCAAAATGCTGCAGGAAGAGTCCTGACAGGGACTAGAAAGAGAGAGCAGATTTCTCCTGTTTTGGCTTCCCTTCATTGGCTCCCTGTTAAATCCAGAATTCAAAATCCTGCTCCTCACATACAAGGTCTTAAATAATCAGGCCCCATCTTATCTTAATGACCTTGTAGTACCATATCACCCTATTAGAGCACTTCGCTCTCACACTGCAGGTTTACTCGTTCTTCCTATAGTATTTAAAAGTAGAATGGGAGGCAGTTCCCAGTTTCAAAATTGGGAGACAGACACCTTTTCTACATAGAGTAGGCTATATCGTTCCTTTTCCGATAAAGCATATAGTTAGTGCTGGATCAGGTGACCCTGAATCCTCCCTCAGTTATGCTACAATAGGCCTGTGCTGCTGGGAGTGTTTCTTCTTCACTCACCGTGTTTGTGTTCTTTTCACACCTCTCTGCATTAATCATTAGTTATTATTAATCTCTGTCTCTCTTCCACAGCATGTCTTTGTCCCGCCTTCCTCCCCTCACCCCAACCAGTCACGGCAAATCCCTGCCCCTCCCTGAACTTGGTTCTTCCTGTTGAAAGAGAGTTTTTCCTTCCCACTGTTGCCAAGTGCTTGTTCAAAGAGGCTTGTTTTGGTTTTCTCTGTATTTATTGTAGGGTCTTTACAATATGAAGCACCATGTGTTAATGCTTTTCTGGGACTTTCTTTAACTCTTACTCGCTGTTATGCATTTCTTTGCAGGTGAAGAAACTTTTGAGATGAGCACTGGGAGCTAAATTGTGGGTGGAACGAGTGGAATATGGTTTTCTGTATTTACTTTGTCATTTCTTGGCGACTGTCATGAAAATGAAATCTAGAATATGTTGGTGGGAATGTTAATCTGCCCTGTTTTAGTCACAGGTAAGTAAGAGTTATCCTTGATGTTTTCAAACCGGGCCTAAATGGCGATCACAGTGACAGCCGTCCTTTGGCGCGGTGTTGCCCGGTACTAAACAATAATAAATATTCTGGCTTTGAATTAATGACAAATAGCTCTGAGCTTGCCGTTCTGACTGATCAAAAATGCCAGCCTCTCTAACAGCTCTGACACGAGGTAGACGATGCATATTTATGATTTCCATCTGTGAGTATAAAATCATAAATAATGAAACATCTTTTTTTTTTCAAAGGGGAAGTTTATGCATCCACATTTCCTGCAGATCTCAATAGTTTTTCGGAAGCAGCGCTGGGATGCAGAGATCACTCCTGTTGTCTTTGTCCAAGTGGTATGAATAACGATTACATAATTGTGTGAATAAATAAGAGAGAAAATTAAAATTTGTTCAGCAGAGGATCATTGCTCATATGTTATTCATATGGTAACTGATGCGGAGAGAGGCAAAGTTTCCTCTCTGTGAAGCCTGGTGTACTTAATTGAGTATGAAGCCTGCTTTTTTTTAATGACAGCATTAGAAAGGTCAGTGTGGCTGCCTCGGTGGCTAAGTGCTGGCAAATCTCCTGAATGAGTAAAGAGACTTTGATCTCACTGAGTGCTTCTGTTTGTGTAATGCACTTTGCCCTCCAAATGTGATTTGGTGGTACACTTAATAAATTGATCTTTATTATTATTATTACTACAATAATTGAATATGCATACTTTCAGCTAGTGGGCCTCGAGGCATTCATGGATAACATGACATATTAAGAGTCCTCATATTTTTCATCAGGGCTTTAGGAAACACAAGTGTTATGCCTATCTTATAACTTTGTTCATTATGTTACAGATTCTGAAAGATGTTGAGTTTATGTTCATCTGAATAAGCAGCTCCAACAGACCATGTCCATCAGTTTCAGGCAAATGTAGATACTGGAGCCACTGACATGTTTAATAATTTCTACATTATCTTAAAGCAATTCAACAGGAACATTTGGCAAGACTGACTGGATATGCTGTTTATAGCTAATCAAACGCTGCTGTTTCTACATGTGAAATGTATGCGGTT
Organism: Oreochromis aureus; assembly: GCF_013358895.1. NCBI lineage: Eukaryota > Metazoa > Chordata > Actinopteri > Cichliformes > Cichlidae > Oreochromis > Oreochromis aureus. Next base: position 40,352,103 of record NC_052947.1, read on the forward strand.
TTGTAAAGATAAAATGATTGAATGATATTTTGTCCTGCAGCTGTGAGAGCTGGTTAAACACGCTCGGTAATTAGATTGAAAGTAATTAAAAATTAGTTCAACTCTGATTACCCCATGATAAAAAAACAAAACGAGAAAGAAATTGCAGGAAATCATGATCCAGTCATATGTGCTTATACAGAAAATTGGGTAAAGTGACAAGCATGGCAAATTCATTACACGGCTTGTTCAGCAAAAGTGCTGAGGATGCTCCCCTTACATTCGCCGTTTAGCTAAACAGCAATCTCAGCTGCATTTTAGGGTAACAGCATTTTCTCCTCAACATTCAACGTATCTCTGTATCTCCATCCATCCATACACCTGTTCTTCACACGTCTCCACAAGTGCCAAAAAGTTGATTCTGTTCATCTGGACGGAATCAACTTTTAGGGATTTCCTTTCCTGGATGACTGAGCATCCAGCTCACTGGATCCAACTCAAACTTGGAGAGTGTATTCTGTCTCTCATATTCTGCCTAAACATACACACAGGTATTTTTTTGGATTTATCTTTGTGAGGACATTCTTCTACGGTCATGCCAAAAACAACCCTGTGAGAGGGTGTATTAAAAAAAATTGCCCTGCCAAAAGTTTACAGATTTTTTTTTTTTACATTCTTAATATTATTTTTCTTTATTTATTTATTTTTGATTGAAAATGTTAAAAAAAAGATGGTGTAAATCTTGATACTGACAGTTTTTGCATTTATGATCTTCTGGTGTCAAAACAAAAATCTCTGTATTGACTTCAGATGACTCACCAGAGTCAACACTAACATATTATTGCATTCATTGAGGCCTAAGGCATTTTAAAGAAGATTTTAAACATGATGCATGAAAACTCTTACCAAGCTGACTCGATCAAGAACATGAAAATGAACACGATTCTTCTTTATTCGTGATATTTTCTCTTGTTGTTAACTGCCTAAAGTCCTTGACCATCATACCACACAAATGTGTTCATGTTCAAAGTAAGATACAGTGTCTATGAACTGTCTGGAATGACTTTGATGCCTGTACGATGGTAAAAAGCTGAATATCTTAAGCGACCACTACTGTGCTGGTGCTGTGGTCTTCCCTGAAGCTGTTTTCTGTATGGCCTCGAACATATATCTCATGTGTGTATAATTACACTCCTTGAGCTGAAACTCTGACAGCCAGGTCAGCTTTCTGCAGGAGTTGGCTTATAGTGAGCAGGTGTTAAAAATGGGATATGAAGCTCTCACTTTTACGTATTGAACTAACATCTTAGTATTTAAATAAGTGCTTCCCCTCAATTTAATAGCTTTCTTTCTGGGGTACCTTCAAAAAGCACGGACACGTTTTGATCTTGCTGATGATGCTTGATCCACATTTACGGCAATAGCTTGAAGTGGTGGAGGCAAAAGCTCCTTTAATAGGATCCAAAGCAACTGTGTGTCTCGAGCTCGGTGTGGGAGACAGATGGGACCCAGATGGCTCCCAAAGAAAGGTTTATTAAAGCAGCTCCTTGCTGCTCTTTATCAGAGGTTCTGGAGTTGACCAGACTTGTATTTCCCCAGCCAACCAGTCAGTGTTAATCCCTGAAGTATTTTCTCATTTAAAAAACAAAAGATATTGTCTGAATTCAGAATTGTCTGAATATGTTTTAGAATATGAAATGTTTCCCCTTTGAAAATTGTTTTTCACAGTGACATCTACAGAGACAAAGTCAGAGGCTCCTGGGTATTTTCATTCTTCTGACCTGTCCTGTTCTGGCTCGAGGCAATGAAGACAAGACATTTAACAAGTGTTAAGCTCACCTTTATTTGCTTATGTCTTGCTTCGAAAAAGAAAAAAAAAATTCTGGATAAAACATTGCTAGGACTGGATCAGGTGACCTTGAACCATCCATCCGTTATGCTGCTGCTGTTGCCTTTGTATAGGCAACTATACAAAGACAGCAACTTTTTTATGCAGTATACATGTTCTTTATGGATTCAATTTTAGCCCTGGAAATATTTACTCAGTAATTTTACACTTCACTGACTAAAATAGGCACTTTTTCTGAAGACATTTTAATAGCGGAAAGGCATGCTGGGAAATATATTACTTGTACTTTTTAACCTTGTCATTTGTGGAAATTGCCCCTGACATCACCAGTGCAACCGTTTGATTTTCATCCATTGTCTTATAGAGTAGTTAGTCGGCGCGGCTGCATATTGAATTATGTTTAGCAAGACAATGCAAAAAAGCGGTGCTCAAAAAAAGTAAGAGCGAAGAGAACAGGATGAGAATATCACCAGGACTTTGAATCTGAGCAGTGTTGTTAGTGGCTTTGTCCAGGACAAGGCCTGAAAGATGAAGCTACTCACCTCTGAGAAGTGAGTGGTTTGTCTTTGTGTTTTGATAAATTATAATGTGTGTGTGTGTGTGTGTGTGTGTGTGTGTGTGAGAGGCACATGTCTGGAAATGACTGTTAGATGAGGAATTCCATAAACGAGTGTGCTTGTTTGGTGCTGTGATGTCATGGAGTCAGTCTGTCAGGGGCCTTTATGTTACTTTAATGAAGCTCAGTCTGTTTGGGGCTTATGGTTGTGTTTAGGGCCTACCTGAAGAAGATGGTGTGAATTTATAGCAGAACCTTAGAAATATGTGTCTGTTCCCCTGACCGCTGGCTGCAGTTGCTGTCCATGGTGCTGATCAAACACCTGAATCATGCTATTGATATTATTGATTATTGCTATATGCTATTATTTTGCAGTTACAGTGTGTGTGTGTAAGTGAGACAGAGAATATGAGATGCTGTGTATATCGTAATGGTAAGCCCCACCAAAATATCTGCCCTGAACCTATCAGAGTTGTTACCCCTGTGCAACGGGCTATATAAATACACTTAAACTGAAGTAAGTTGAATTGATTTTCCCTTCTTTGGGTTTCAGTGTATGCACATGGAGGAGCAGGCAGGTGTACCCTCACAAGACCAGAAGCAATAGAACCAAGATCAGTTACTGTAAATGGAAATCCCAAAAGGTTGATTCTGTTCATCTGGACGTTTTCAGTGGGAGAAACGTTTTGTCACTCATCCAAGTGACTTCTTCAGTCTAAAACTAGCTCACTAAATGAACATTGAGCTGTGAGGTCAGTTCCTTGATCATTAATATGCAAATTGCCATGACCATTGATCAACAACCACTGATCAATGGTCATGAGTACCATTCACAGAGAGTTGGGGAATGGCTGCAATCACAGCATTGTAAGATGGTGACAGATGGACCCTTAGGCCCCCTCCTCGATTCAGAGATGGTCTTTCCCTTTTAAAAATGGCCTCCTTGACTCCGCGCTCAAACCAGCATTCCTCCCTGTCCAGGATGTGTACATCCTCATCGTTGAAAGAGTGTCCACTGGCCTGTAGGTGTGAATAGACTGCAGAGTCCTGGCCTGACGAGGTAGCTCTTCTGTGTTGTGCCAGAGGTTGTTTGGTTTCCCTTATGTATAATTCACGGCACTCCTCCTGGCACTTAACAGCGTACAGTATATTACTTTGTTTGTGCTGGGGGACCCAATCTTTGCGGTTTAAAAGCCACAGAGATGCAGTTTTAGAAAAAACTAATCTCAACTGTTCCCATACTCCTGACACATATGGGATCACTAAAGAAGATGGCAATAACAGTCTTCTTTGACTCTGAATGATCTCTGTGGTAGTTTCTGCTATAGCGTCTTCAAGACCAGATTTTACAGTGATTATGATGTATTATTAAAAAAATGAGAGTCAGCCATGAAACATGTAGGACCTCCAGTCTTCTCACCCATTTTACATTTGGCACCCTTTGGTAGTCATCCAGTCTGAATACACCCATCTCTGATCTTGGCCTTGATTTTTATCTCAACTGCATATCTGTGGAGTTTCCTGAATGCATCTCAGACGGTTGTGATGCTTTCACATCGACAAAATCTGTCTGCACCCAGACAGACAGACTTACAAGGTGAGAACAACACCAGGTTCACTGACGGGGCTTGTAAAAATGTGTCACAAAAATCTGAGCCCAAATCAAAGTAGTTCTATACTGTTTCCAAAGACGGTTTGTGACACTGAATATAAATATGTATGGCTATAGTCCTTCCCCATCTGATTTTCCTTCTGCTGTGTCAAAAATGTAACACTGCGGAATCTGAAACAGAGAAAGGAATTCAACCTTTTCCTGTTTTTTCACATTAGGCTTGCACCGCCTCTGTTTCCCTGTCCTCCACCTGACACAAAAGTCTATCAGTAACCTGCACCAAGGGTTAGAGTATGTGTTCGGGATTTTAAGAAGCACGCAATACATTGTATCAGGCTCCCAAGGTGAAAGGGAGAGACAGGGGCCCAAGATTAATTCGAGCCACAGTATAATGAGGCTGCTCTCAGACTTCCCCGGTGAATAAAGACAAATGGCTTTTGTTTGTGCCAGCTTTGCCATCTTGCATTGATAACTCCAATAATTCCATTTCATGCCCAAGTCTCATGTGCCACAGTGGAGAAAACAACAAAAAAGTGAAATAAACTGTAATTGAGGGAGGCTTTTATTAAGTGACAGGGTATTTTCATACTCTAGTGGAAGCAATCCCAGGGGGGCGGGTGGGTGGAAGCAGGGAGAGGGAGACGAGATGACAATGCTGTCCTCTCTCTGGAAAACAGTCTGTCATCGAGCACAACAAATATCTCGCTTCCAATCACTTTGCTCTGGGATGACTGGACATTTGCATGCAGGGGTCTGGCATAGGTGCTGTCACATTAAAGATGTAACTTGTCAGGATGACGAGACGCACAGATCAAATTGTCCCACCGTGATGTCATAGATTCACTGTGGTGATGATTAAAGCCCCAATCAATAATCACAATAATTGCTCCATTGGCCCCCGCAGCCCCACTCTCGCACTCTCAAATCACTGGTGCGGTTTTGAAGTTGCTGAGGTCAGTTAAATGGGCTGCACCAGTCATGTCGCCATGTGACCCTAAACCCGATCAGCTGATGACACCAAAGCGTTAATGCATAAGTGCAGCCTTGGGTCTTTCCAAAACTCTTTTCTGTCACAGAGAACTCTTTTGTTATTTGATTCCCCTAAAAAGCACAAACAATATGAAATCCTGTGCGTCCATGTACAATTTATCAAAAGTGGTTTTGCTAATAAATAGAACTGAAGAGCTATTTGAATTTTTTCACCTTTTTATTAGTTAAAAAATTCTATCCTCTTCAATTTGGGGGCATATCCTGCATATCCTCAATAAGTTAAAATCTGTGCCTTGGCCTTTCATTCTTGAGTGATGTTACAGTGTTGCAGGGTGTGTCAAAGCAGCAGAACATTTCTTTGCAGCGGTTTTAATGTCGTGGCTTATTTTTGTATGCTTTTGTTTTCTACCGTCCCTTATGCCTGAGAAAACACAGCTGTAATTGCCTGTAAAGTTACTTAGTGACTGATGAACCCAGAGAACTAACTTTAATTGGAAGACTGACAGTAATGACCCAGCAATGAGAGCGATGAGACCTCCAGCCCACACAGAGTCCACACTCATCCTCTGTTGCTTCATTCATTTAACCTTTATTTAGGAAAAGTCTCACTGCGATTTCTTTTACATGAAAGATTTTCTTATAGCAAATAATTAAAGTAAATGTATGTTTATAAAGAGCTTTTTGTGCATTGTACAATGTATAATTTTCTATTTTCTTTTTCTAGTAAGCAAAAATATAAAACATTTTTATTCAACCAGAATGAGGAGCCTGCTCCTGTTCTTCCCTCTTACCCCAAACCAATCATGGCAGAGCGCTCCCTCTCCCTGGGTTCGGTGCTGCTGGAGGCATTTTCCTGTTAAAAGGAATTCTTCCTTCCTGCTGTCTCCAAGATTGTCTGATTGGTGGGATTTTTCTCTCTAATATTAAAGTGTCTACCCTACATTATAAAGAACCTTGAGGCGACCTTTGTGAGGTAAATAAATAAAACATAATAAAACTAAATTAAATGTAATTGGATTAATACAGTTAATGGAGCGGTTTTATATCTTTGTCATTTTGACAGAGTTTATCAGCAGCTGAAGTTTTGCCGCATCCTCTCATTCTTCAAAACAACATAATCATAGACATGAAGTATTTTTCGACACTTGCTGACATGTTCATGAAGGGTGCAATGCAGGCCGATATTTTCTCCTTCAAACAGAAGTACTTGATCATTGCTTTTGTGCTTTTTTACCACTTTTGTACCACTTTAGACATCCTCCATTTAACTGTCACAGTATCTATGTGAGACGACACTGTGCTATCTTACTTTGCTTTTATATTGTAGAACAAATCTTTCTTTTTTTTAACCTTTCAGTAGACAGGTCAGATGCATGACCAGTGTTTTCTGTATTGCATTGACAAGCAGTGATGGCTCCTCTGTTTTATGACACCTAATAACACTATAAAGCTTCAGGACTTATTTTGATATGGTGCAGGAGTCTTTGTTTTGTTATTAAGGATTTAAATAGTATAATTACTAAGTTGTTATATTTTTATTTTTCTTATTTTATCTTCGTCACAATTCTTTAGATACATTTATTTGTTATTCTAGCCGTTACTCACCCTGAAGCTGATTTCAACTCCGGCAGCTTCTTTAACTTTTAAACAACATATATCACTTTGAACAAGTTGTTTGTGTGGCTGCTTGGGAGCTGTGGAGGCTGGCTCTGTTTTATTCTGTGTCTCAGCCACCTCTGCATGATGCATTTTTAAATAGGTAAAATCTGACTTCTGTGACAGAACAGTTTTTACACTCAGAGTGGCTCACATGGTAACAATAATGCACTACAGTAACTTATTCAGTAGTTTTTGGTACTTTCTGTCAAACCATTCACATGCTGCGCACCAGCTGGTAAAAGTGAGTCAGACTTTTCTTTGAGCTCATTTTTAGGTCACCACCACATTCAGGAACAAAATTCATTGCTCATTATTTTAATACTTACGTGGACCAGTGAGCCCTTAAAGTTGCTGAAATGTCACTTGGTGACAAGAAGGAAATGTGTCCTGCTTTTGGCATTGATGACAACTGAGAGACGACAGATATTAAAAAAAAAATTAAAAAAAAAATTATCACCACTCTGAATATTTCTCTAAAAATTCATTAATTTTTTGGACTTTACATTGTTCAAAAAAGATCTATTTTCATACCTGAAACTATGAATACATGACATGAGAACAACAGGAATATCACATTATAGCATGTAATGTATAACTGTTTCCTACAATGTAATGTAGAATATATATTATATATTTTGTAAGATGTTCAAATTTATAGGACAAAGTAAAAAGGTGTGCATATTTAAAGCATGACTGTTTGAATTAGTTTCAAATTTGTAAATATTTCACATGTTCTATTGTGTTGAAGTTTTCAAAGATGTTGCAGTTTGCACAATAAATGCAAACTGCAACCAAAAAGAGTCTAGGGTTTCGGTGCAGTCTGACACCAAAACCACAAGTCTTCAGTCAATAGACGTGACTAAATGTTCACGCTGATGAATCAGATTTTGATTTAAAAAATATTTCACACACGTACAAACAAATCAAATGGTCGAATCTGGTGGAATACAAAATTTCAAACATCCCTCCATTTCTTCAAAATGAAATGGTGACATTGCAGAATGCAGTTTCATACTGCAAGGGCAGAGATATTGAAAAAAAAAAATTACTTTTAATAAAAGTGAATGAGCTATTTTTGGCCATGAAGGTGTGGAGAGGAAGTATGTGACACTACACAAAAAATACTAATAAAAACAAATCAGTTTTGTTGCAGATCTTTGACATGTCCAAGACTTTAATCGCCAACAATGGCCTGTCCCTCGCACCATTTATTACATGGAAAGTTTTTTTTTTCTTTTTTTAAATAAATAATTTATAATTCAAAGGTTTAAACTGGCATAAAATACTGATGACGATTTAATGTTTAATCATTTTGACAGAGCTCAAGTTGATTGTTGCTAATATCTCAAAATCTTTAAAATTTACACTTTTTAAAAGTTTAAACCACAGCAGCTTAATACAGACATCAATAATTGATTTGATAAAAATAATGTCATCATCATCAGCAGCAGAAATGGCGTTCAAAACTTACTCCTCATAAACATACTTTACAATAAAGACCACCCATAAACCTTCCACACTGTATCCTGACTGAATACAGGCAGGCGTTCATAAAGAGACGCCAATAGATTAATTTAAGAAAGTTAGGGGGGAAAAAATATTGAACTTCTTTAAGTTCTTTAAAACAAAGAAAACTGAAAACTCAGGAAAAAAACCATGGCTAACAAAGGGGATATTGAACGCATGCAAGAAAAAGAATCTGTTGTATGAGACATTTTTAAAGAAAAGAACAATAGAAGCTGAACAAACTTATAAGAGGTATAAGAATAAATTGACAGGGATCATGAGAAGCAGCAAAAGAAATTACTACAGTAAACTTTTAGATGAAAATAAAAAAAATATGAAAAACATGTGGACAGTACTAAATAATATTGTAAATAAAGGAACTAAAGGACTGGAATATCCAAATAACTTTCAAATACAAAATACAACAACTAGTGACATAAAACAAATTGCAAATTGTTTTAATGACTTTTTTCTTGATGTTGGTCCTGACTTGGCTAAAGAAATTGTAAAAACTGGTCACCCTCTTAAAACTAAAACTATTAATGTAGCAAACTCAATGTTTATGAGGGAGTAGATGAAGAGGAAATTATGGATGTAGTTACATCCTTTAACTCCAAGAAATCAATTGACTGTGATGGCATTTATATGCACTTAATTAAAGATATTTTTGGATGTAGTTTGAAACCATTTACCTACATTTGTAAACTGTCATTACAAAGTGGTTTATTTCCTGATAAGATGAAAATTGCAAAGGTAGTTCCAATATATAAAGCTGGAGATAAACATCGTCTCACAAGCTATCGGCCCATCTCTCTACTACCACAGTTCTCTAAGATACTGGAAAGAATATTTTACAATAGATTATATGACTTTATCATAAAAAACAATGTACTATATGAACAGCAGTATGGATTTAGACCCAAAAAGACCACAACGCATGCCTTAATGGAGTTTATAGATACAGTAACAACTGCTATTGAAAACAAAGAATATGCTGTCGGAGTTTTTTTAGAGAAGAGAGAAGAAAGCATTCGATATAGTTGATCACAACCTTTTACTTGACAAACTATGTGCATATGGGGTCAGAGGGGTAGCATTATCATGGGTTAACAGTTACCTTAAAATCCGTAAACAATTTACCCAAATAAATGGCATTATTTGGGTAAATTCAGAACTGAAACCTGTTGTGTGTGGGGTTCCCCAAGGATCAGTTTTGGGGCCGCTGCTTTTCATATTGTACATTAATGAGATATGTGCAATTTCAAAGTCTTTGAAAATAATATTATTTGCGGATGATACAAACTTACTGTGCTGTGGAAGTAACTTGGAACAACTGCTGAATGAACTACAAAATGAATTAAATAATCTGAAGACCTGGTTTGACCATAATAAATTAACATTGAACCTGAGTAAAACAAAATTCATAATATTTGGGAATCGCACATATTCTACTAATAGTAAACTGACAATAAATAACACTGAATTAGAGTATCTGAGATAAAATTCCTTGGTGTGATAATACATCACAAACTATCCTGAATTCCCCACATTACTCATATCAAAAGCAAAATATCGAAGTCTCTGGCAATTCTCTACAAGGTTAAGGATCTCATAAATCAAACATCATTATATACTCTCTATTGTTCTATTATACTGCCGTACATGACATACTGTGTGGAAGTGTGGGGATACAAGTATAAAACACACTTATCCAATATACATTCTGCAAAAAGGAGCAATAAGGACAATAAATAAAGCTACTTCAAGAGAACCATCAAATCCACTTTTTATCAAATTAAATATTCTCAGATTTAAAGACCAAATCTTTAAATCTGAGAATATTTAATTTGATAAAAAGTGGATTTGATGGTTCTCTTGAACTGCGAAAACAATGTACAAAGCAGCAAATAAATCTTTGCCCCACAACATTCAGAACTTCCAAATAAGACCAAATACTCCTGACCTGAGAGGAATCCTTATGTTCAGCAAGCCAGTAGTAAGGACAAATGTAAATATCAGAGCATTACAGTCAGAGGAGTTAGTGTGTGGAACACCTGTACAGATGAAATCAAGACAAGTACATCAATACAAAAATTCACACGATTGTTCAAAAACAATAAATTGCATGAATATAGGAAATCTTCCTCTCAGTGACTGAGTCGTCTCTTTGTGTCCTCATTTTTTATAGATCGAGGCCTGAGTACCCCAAGCTTAAGTGTTCATTAAGGTGTTTGTCACATAGATATAAAATAAGCTCAGAGATTAAGCGAGTGTTAAAGACAGGGTGATTAGTTAATGTAAAAATGTAGTTTGGTGTTGTTCTGGTTACGTGCTGAAAACGGTTTTATTTGTGTATGTTCAGTGTGTTAGACTCGTACATAGTTAAACATATATGATCAAATAATGTTGAATCCTGGATATGGATTGGTAAGCAATGAAATTTGAAATATATTTGCATGTTCGAAAATAAAATTCTAGCTATCTATAATAGATGAATAGTTCATTTGCGGAAGGATAAAACCTTCTGGGACAAACTGGTCTCAGAAAGCTCTTGTTCTTGTGTTGATGATAAAATGGCACCACAACTTTAGCTGTGGTTGTTTTTTTGTTTTTTTTCACAGAATTTTATATTATGACTGTTACCTCTGGGGGCAGGGATAGCTCAGTAGGCAGAGTGGTCGCCCCATGATCGGAAGGTCGGGGGTTCGAATCCACTGAATGGCTACCCTGAGGTACCCCTGAGCAAAGTACCGTCCCTACTCACTGCTCCCCGGTCGCCTGCTTAGTGGCTGCCCACTGAGTGAATAGGTGAAATGCAGAGAAAAACAAGTAATTTCCCCACGGGGGATCAATAAAGTATGCATTATTATTACTATGGCAGCAAGCTTAGATTCATTCATAAATATAACATTAGACTACTCACTTAGAAATAGATGTAGGTTAACACTCCACTATTTAAAATCTGCTCTGACTGGATTCATTTTGTTAGGATTTAAAATATAATTCTAGTTTATTCTAACCTTGTATAGATCCCATTAATGTGGCTAGCATGATTTCTGTTGCAGAGAATTGGGGAAACGGGTAGTGGCACAAAAACAATTTATTGGGCAGCTCGGGCTGTGAACCTTTTAATAATCACCAAACAAAAAGCAACAACCTTCCTTTGCTAATGCACGGAGTGGGGCCATCTGGCTAGTAGAGCTGTCAGGACCATTCATAATTCTTTGTTCTTATTTTATGATTCAGATTTATATTAGGAAAATTATGTTTTTCACATCACCACCAGTGGAAAGAAAATATTGAATAAACTGATAAATTTATTCCACAGCAATCTTTCCATGTGTGAGTCAGAAACACAAAATTTGGTTAAGGAAGTTTGAAGACTGGAGTTTTAACTCTCTGAATCATTAAAAATGTTGAGGCAATTTTAAATGAGGATTTCTTAATTATGGAACAGAACCTGAAGTTCCACACAGTAAACCCAAAAGCTCACTGTAATTAAATAGATTCAACTCTGTAAACTTCATATATTTTTAAGTATTTTTAGAATTTTCTTGATTTTTTTTAAATTTTTTTTTAGTTAATTCAAATAATTATTTTTGATTAAGTTGTAATTGTTTTGTGGATTAAATAAGCATCACTTGAAAGAAAAGCTCACTGTAGTAATTACTGTTGTTTTAATGTCTGACATGAGCAGGTTTGGAAATTAGTGAGGCTCATAAATGTTTCTCTTACTGCAACATAAGGTGTAGCATCTTTACTCCAGTGTCCAACAGAAAAGTCTACACTTTTCAGCAGACAAGGTCCTATAATACAGTGAAGTCATTTACACTAAAAAACCCATAAAACTGTAAAGGGCTTTATTTTGTGCAGGAGCAACTGTGTATATGGAAATATGCAATATGTGTGTTATGTGTATAAAAATGAAATGTATAGAACAAAATTAGTAAAAAATGATTCTTTCACTTGAAATTAAAATAGCATACGGGAAAAACGTACTTATTTAGTGGCTCTTCCCCTATTGTGCCTTCACTACTAGTGCCAAAATCAATGAGTCTCGTTTTAACCTAACCCCCTTAAAAATTTCAATTCAATGTTATTTACAAAGCTCCAAATCACATCAACAGTCGCCTCAAGGTTCTTTATATTGTAAGGTAGACCCTACAATAATACATACAGAGAAAAACCCAACAATCATATGACCCCCTATGAGCAAGCACTTTGGCGACAGTGGGAAGGAAAAACTCCCTTTTAACAGGAAGAAACCTCCAGCAGAACCAGGCTCAGGATTTCATCTGAACCTGGTTCTGTGGGTTGTTTTTTTTTTTTTTTTAAAAACCTAAAACCTTCCCTTAGAATTCCCATATAGAGTGTCACATGTTGATTTGTGCCAATTTTTACTATCTTTATACAGGTCCAGACCTCGGTGAGAGCTAAAGCTATGATTAAAAGGTCTAGTGGGGTTTAATGGAAGATGGCAGCGCAAAGGTAAAAAAAAAAGTTCAATAAAATGTTTTGCAAGTTTCTTATGTTTGGTTTCTGTTTTATTTCCAATCATGTAGTAAACGGGCCATGTGACTTCCTGTTATAATGACTGTCACTGATAGGCAAGGGCATTTGTTTTCAAAACTAACAATGCAGAATTAAAATGAACTTCCCGTGTAAGGGGTAAATAAAGAAGAAGCCCTATGAACCAAAAATATTTTGCTTTTGGAATCTAATGGCACATTTCCGGTTTCATCACACTATTTCATCTGTCAAAGGATTTTACAAAGTTCATCAACGTGATTTTCAGGTTTTAGGGGTTCTGTTAATTGTTTGGATTTCCAGCAGTTTTACTTTGGCTCACTGGCTCAGCTTTTTGGAGTTTGATCAGCCACTGTTGCATATCTACATATGCAATAGAGGCATGCAGTAAAACCTGATTAGATTTAAAGTGTTTTTCATTGCGTGCATCTTTTTTATTACTGGAAACAATGTGCTCGAGCTGTAGTCTCTGTGCATTTTTCCTCACTTGTGTGTTTATTCCATTAGTTTGACAGACTGTGAGAGCTGACACCGTGCCGTGACGGTTTGGTGACACTGACCGCGATTGCAGGCCAGACACAAGGCCGACAACACTGCTGGTGCTTTTCCGACCTCGCTTTGTGCTTCTGCACTGGAGGTTGGTGCACTGAGTCATCAGGCAAACAGTGTAATGCTCAGCGAACATCATTTTCTTTGCACCCTTGGGTTCACAAGAAATTCATCATCCAGAGAATGAACGCAATGATGTACAAAAATACATTTATTTGAAACAATTTCAAAATGACAGTTTCTTTACCGTAGAAATATCGAAATCAAGATGAAACAGAACATTACCGATGATGCATGCATTGTAGATTTTTGTGCACTGAAGAACATTACAATGCTTTTGCCTTCCGAAAAATCACAAATGCAAAGAATCTCTTTTATGGTTCAAGTATGGATTTGTCTGGTGCTTACGGTATAATGTGGCATTTAAGATATCAGATGAGACAGAAGTTTCCAGTGATCAAAGTCCTTTCTTTTACTAGTGGCACTTCCAATGTGCTGGTGCAGATAAAGCACCACATTTTGAAGCATTTGTTCTTTTCTTTCTTTACAAACTTTTATGGACAGTCAGTGTACTATGTTCATTGTACATTCTTCACAATTTCAAAGGGTCTAAGAGAGAGAAAAACAACAGAAAACAAAGACAATATCCATGTGTAGTTAAGGATGGGAGACACTTTTTGATTTCTCTTTTTCTGTCCCCCCTAATTCTGCTTTTCTAATAAGAATCAGAACAAAGTGGCACCATCAAAGCCTTTACCCAAACAAAATCCAGCCAAGCAAACAAGCCTTTGCTTATGGCATGTGTTGAATACAACAAAGCTCTAAAACAATCTTTGTTCAATGTGTGTTCTGTCTGTATTAACAAGGCTTGGCTTGGCTGTTTGGTTTGAGATGAGAGCACTCTGTTCCAGGTAATGCATATGTGATGTGACAGCCTATATCTTTTTGCAGCCTTTCGCTTCTCCTGGAACTGCTGTTTGCTTGAGCTGAGCGCTGCAGGAAACCCTCCCCTGAGCTGTCCAGCTTTCTCTCATTATCACAATGCAGGATACTGGGAGAGCAACGGGAGTCAAGTCGAGACCACTTGGCTTTCGTAGGCTTGGAGAATGCAGAGCTGGTGGGAAGTTGCATGCTGGGAGGACGATGTTCTCTCATTTCAAACTAGATGCAAAGCAGTGACTGGAGCGTTGGTTTGTTAATGGAGGCTAATGGCAGCCAGGGGAGCTCTGTTTGTACACTGTGGATTCATTAAATAAATACAAACTGTTCCTGGCATAGTTGAAGACAATGTTCTAGTTTTGTCACATTGTTAAAATATCAGTAGTTGCACATTTTGAGTGGTGTAAAAATTGTGCCACAATGAGCACCAAAGATGCTGGTAAGACACTTTGTAGAGCATGGACTCATTAGCTTATCTAATCCTCATGAACAGCAATAGCACTTTTTAGGCTTAAAGTTGGGTTTGATAGCATACATGGAAAAAAATGATATGCAAAGTTGAAGCTATGACAACTGAAAATAATGGGAGAAAATGATATTGAAATCCAAAAACTGTGAGCTAATAAGTGACTTATCTTTTCACATTGTACACATTGTGGTTTTCAGATATTACCATGTTGGAGGCCCAGGTGTGTACTGGCACTGAAGGCCACTGAGCATTACAGATTCAATGAAGGGACTGCATCGAGTTACTGTGATTAAAATGGATGTAGGACTCTTCCACTTCAATCCTGCTGCTTTAGATTTGCAGTTCAGAACTTTTTTTAAAAAGTTCAATAACATCGATGTGACTCATTGCTATAAGGCTGTTATATATACACTAATTTAATTTACAAGGAAATTTTACAGTTTACCATTTACCAGTCTTACTCTGGTCTGGTTATGTGCACAGACAGGTTTATTGTATCTCAATTTCTCAAGTTCTTATGTGCAAAAAGCCCAAACATTTTCACTTTGGCCTTACAGTGGTGGAACTGTTACTGACTGAATATGGGCTTGGTTTTTGAGAATGAAATCTCAAAAAGTAGTTCAGGCTGAAGAGTCTAGGCAGAGAAAAATTCATTGACTTTATTAAACTACTTATTACCACCATATATGTTTTGTCATCATTAGTTGGCATCACCGTGTTGATTATGCTACTCTGGCAAGGTCAAAAAACAAGAACAAAGTTTTGTAGAATTACGAGTTGACAATCATGCTGTACTTCACACAGCAGTCCCTTGATCTGAATGAAAACACAATGTGAAATGTATAATACCATTCATTCCTAGTATTTATCATAACCAATTCCTGGTTTAAACCCATGCCAACCACTCGGTGGTGTTAGTGGATAAATCAAGGACTTGTCATATGAAGTTACCCACTAGACAGCATAACTGTTTTAGTACAATACATCCTATTACTGTTGAATCTGGACGGATGAGCAGCCAGCACCACCATGGCTAAAAAGAATCGCAGGAGATTACAAATAATAATATTGGCATGAGCTCCATTGGAAACTGCCACAAACCAAAGAGGAAGCAGAAACCACAACCCAACTGTAAGCCTACTTAAAATAAACACCATGCTTTTCCCAAAGAGTTGAAATTGCGAATTTGATCACTGGTCACCACGATAGATGCATTTTTTCCAAAGTGATTTAACTTTAGTATTGAAGCCAAATCTGAACGATGAGAGCCACAGACTCACTTGCAAATAGAACCGGACTGATATGGGACGTTTAAGGCCAAAACCGCTACAGATATTTGGTGATTCAAACATGGGATATACAGATTTCCCAAACACTCTGCCCGACTCTGCTCGGACCAGCTGGTTATTGTGTTTGTGGTTCCCAGCAGCGAACTTGCAGAGTGCCCTCTGGTGGTCAAATGTCATAACAACAGCATGTCTGAAGGGTGTTTCTCTTGTTTCTTAGCTTTTAAATTCCATTTATCGGCTGTTGCAAATGCCAATATCGATAGATTGATAAATAGCCAGCATTGGCCAACCAATAAATGAGTCGGGCTCTAGTTGCAAATAATTTTTGGTTCAGAGAGTTTAATGACAGTCATCTGGTTAAAAATATTTGATCATCTATTGTATATCTGTACAAATGCAAATATCCTGAAAATGATCCTGTTGAGGATGATCCTTTTAACTTTATTTTCAGAGAAGATGAGGGACATCTGCACTATGCCGATACAGCTCTACCTGCATTAACAGATAAATCCTTTCTGTCAGGTTCATTTCAGCCAACACTCGACTGAAGAAAATGAGAGCAAAACAGAATCAGCAGAATCAACTGGGGTCTTTTGACAGATGATTAGAAAATAACTATTTACAACACTTGCTTATCTACAACACAGAAATTGTGTCCTCAGAAAGAACATGCACAAGTCAAGGACCTTAGCAAAGGAAATCGGTTTCTTTAAGTAATGTTTGACTTTTTAAACACACTTTCAGAAAAAAAAGACCATCGTCAGATCTTCTGTTGCTGCCATGGTACTCAGACTACGAGCATGTAGAAAGTAATAATATATACATTTAACAGAACAGATGACAGTATTGTACATTTCAATAATATTCCCTGTTTGATTGAAGACTCTGACATTATAGTCTATATATAGGCAGAAATGATTTTCAAAGCAAACGCCTTAGGAAATGTACATAACTTTTGATAGATTCCACGAAAGATATTTCACTTTGCAAATGAATGCTGCTATGTAGCTTATACATCCACAAAACTGAATAAGTTTTGTCAGTGATTACAATGATCTCATTGAGTAAATTGACATTAACTGCATGGATGTTGTTGAACGAGACATCCATGCAAGTCTGTATAAATGAGGTCCCTTAGAAAACTATTAACATCAGTTGTGTTGAGAATTACAAAACAAAAAAAAAAGATAACCCCCGAACATGAAGCGCTGCTCCCCCAGTTTTACACACTAGTACAGTTTGGAATCTCCCTTGTGCTCTCGCAGGCATTTCCGACTCCCCCTGAGTATAAATAAAGGAAATGAAAGAGGGGAAAAAAAGCCAAGAACAAAGACAGTTAATTCAGAGCTTTAATGACTATAAAACAAATAGCTTCTTTGACATTGACTCCTTGTACTTAATTTCCATTCAAAGGCTCTGAAGCTATTAAAAAGCGTTGAAATTTGAAAGTGACCCATTATGAAAAATATGCCAGCTTTTGTTATGATATGTTTGGTCCAATTAATTGGAACATGCTCGGTGAGGAAGTTTAGAACCAAATATCGGATGTCTGGACGTCTACCCCATTTGTGTTGTACGTGAGAAACACAAGAATAGCTTTTAATTTACTCTGGCATATAGCACAAATCAATCAGCAACTTCAAGGGCATCTGCAGGAATGTGCAAATAAAAAGCAGAGTTTATTTGTTGTGAAATACATTTCGTTATATCCTCGTCTTTAACCCCTACCTGTGATGGCAGGCAGGGATGATTTGATACACTTTCTGTTGCACTAAATGTATGTAGAGCTGAGCACCTGCTCGAATTTAACCTGCTAAGACCCGAACTCTTTCATGGCATGCATTTTTAATTTCTCTTTGCTATTTGGGCTGATTGGGACGTGATGAACATGATTTTTTTTTTTTTTTTTTTTTACCAGAGTTTCGTTTCTGAGAGAAATGAGATCCACATAGGAGGACATTTGCTTTAAATTTCGATAAAACAGTGGCAGTATAATGTCCTTGTAAGTGGATATCAGGCCCATCGGCAGCCACATGGTACCTTTAATTTAAGAGGAAAACAACAATGTACCATTGTTGCTTCCAAAGTGGAATCAGATGGTATATAGTAATTATGTAAATATGTTGTTTTACAAAGTTTAACACTTATTCTTACACTTATTGTTGTTTTGTTACACTTTACTGTGCGTCCCCGTCCACTGACTCGAGGTGCTCCATGATTTATGGAGAAACTGAAAGTACTCTTGTGCAGGAATACAGATCATATGTAAAAAAAAAAAAAAAAAAAAAAAAGCAACAATCAGACATTGACCTGGATAAAAATATTCAGCTGAAATGAAGCAGGACACTCACGGCCTCGCTGCTTGAGGGTTTCACTAATGTGTGAGTTTCCATTCTCGACAGCTCCTCTGAATTTCAACACACAGGTCAGAAGCAGCCAGCTCTCCAAAACTGTGAAAGTGCAGGAGCTTAATCTGTCTTTTAAACTATCTCAGAGCCAAATCAATCCTGGGACTGCAGCTGCCAGAAGTGCTACATTTCTACTGGTAACAATAGAAAATCCACTCTGTTATATACGGTCAGAGTGGGCAGCAATTAGCTTATCAAACCTATTGTTTTTTATCGTGAAATGAAATATGAATGAATGAATGTCTCTTTTTAAATTGAAGTCAAACTGTGACTGAATGAGGAATGATTAGGCCACTCCCTCTGTGTTTGATGGAGTCCTGCAGCCACATGCTAAACATGTTGGTTTTATTATTTCGTCATTATTCCCAGTACTGTGGGTGTCACTGGAATCTTTTCTTACCCTCTAAAACCCTTTCAGGGGGTTTGTCTACTCTAAGGATTTCATTCTCTGTGAATAATTCAAAAATGGTAAAAAGGAGATTCATTTACTGGATTTCTGTTTAAAAGATGATTCAGATTCAGTATGTAAAGTATCCCCAGGAGGCGATTCTACGCACAGTTATCCTACACATTATCATGTTGACTTTTGCTATAAAGCCATCGACAAAAGAACGTTTGTCCCTGAAATTCCACCTTTATATGCCCTGGCATGTTCTGGCATGTCTGAAACCTCGGTATAGGGAATATTCGGGTTTCCAAACAGTGGACAGTGCACTTTTTAAATGTCCTAAAATACAATCTAGCAGTGACATAGACCTCGCTGGACCACGACAAGGTCACTGAGATCCAGTTTTCATTGTGCTACATGTATATATATTGTATTATATGTATATATATTTTTGAAAATGTCGTAATCATGACTTGATTCGACGCAAAGACACATAGTATTGATATTCACACAGATGAGATTATGGAGTATATAGTACATCGTATACATTCACATTTGTCTCTGGATACCTAAATGCCTTTAAAGTGTGAGTTAGTTAAATCATCTATGTGGCCATTTCCTGTTCATGGATGTTCTCTTGTTTTTACAGCAGGTGAATAGTGTAACCCACCAACACCATGACTACTACTTAAGGTGGCAGTAATGCGTCGAGAACCCAAAATAATATTGAAGTGTATTTGCTTGAAATGCCTGTCCCTACTCTCAGCAGGTACTTACTTTTGACCCTGGCATCCAGCTCCTTCTCCATGAGTTCTTTGGATGTGGAGAACTCACTCAGAGTAATTTTCGGCGTGCTGTCGCCTTGGCCGACCGAGCCGATCATCTCTTGCTCTTTCTCCTGGTTAACCTCAGCATATATGTTGATCCAAGGTATTTTTCTGAGGATTTACAGAAGACAAGATGAGCAAATGTTAGGTAACCATCTCACGGGCAGGTGCGGTGTTTGTGCATGCACACAGTGGGGTTGTTGTGTTTCTAAGGCTATGTAACCGCAGTCCCAAGTTTACATTCATTAGTAAATTACAACCGCGAACACAACTTTATGAATAAATTATTTGATTTTGCAGCCTCATCTCCATCTCTGCCTGCCTGACTCTCTTCATCAGACTCTACACATCAAGCTGCTCTCACCGAGTTTGTCCTGATCTTTATTACTTGCTTCCCTGCAGGGTTTCTTTTTTCTCTCAGGCCAGTTAACTTCAGCAGGTGAGGCAAATAAAGGTCAGCATAACTATAACATGTGTAACTACAGGATTCATCAGATCAAAGGAGAAAAAAAACTCTGGTCTTAGTTTTGGTTAACCTTTAAATAATCAATATTTTGATGCTATATATTTTTGCTGGTTATTTCATTACCTGCAGGTTTGAAGTTCACTGACAGCTGACATCTTCAAAGGTAGTTTTTTCTTACATATTATGAATCAATCGGCACACCTTTAATATAATTATAACTGGTTTGATTATCCAGTTTGTCTTTATTGACTCTTTTGCACAGAGTAAGCTTTGGGATGAATGAATTTGAGCCGGTCTGTACTAAATGTGAACTGCCTGTTCTTTTGTCTCACTGCTTCCAGCTGTGCCCGAGATGTTTTGGCAGGATCAACATTTTTTAGAAAAATGAAAATTATTTTTCTTTCGAGTTAAAAATGTGGGTTTTTAAGAAGTCTGGCAGACTGATGCACTGAGCTACTTTTTCAAAGATGATTCTGTTTCCTGGTGCTGACAAACTGTAAACTTGCCTTGACTGTAATTACACTCGAGTGCCTAATTTATAGACAAATTACAGTAACACTGGTTTCTTTTCTCATCTGCATTTATACCACCTAATATAGATCTTTATTTAGACACTATCCAATTTATTTGCAATTACTATACATTTGGGTTATTAATTGCTCTGTTTTGTCAACTGTAAGATTTTTTGAAAAATGCATCCTCTTTAGACTAATGGGAAAAATTTCATATCCATAATTAATGACAGCTTTTCCATTTCCCTCAGACTTTTCAAAAGAATCATTTTGAGGATGAATAATTTATTCAGCAAATAAGATCCGAGGCAGAGAAGCCGCATATTAAACCATTTACTGCTCGTTTTCTCTGAATTTTGTGACTGATTGCTGCACACGCCTCATGCACTGGAATCTCACAAGTATGAGTGACAACTGCAGAGTGATCTATCAATTGAAAATACCAAATATGACTATAATAGATTGGTCTAGACAGGGCTCATCTGCTATCATCAATAATGAAGAACAGAGTAATAGCTATATAGTGGGGCCCTACAGCAGGTGGAAGTAATCAGAAAGATGTGCACCTCTTGAATTTGTAGATGAGAAACACCGCGAGGCCGAGAAACACAACTGACAGGAGCATAAGCATCGCTGAGCTGCTGTGTCTGGGGCTCGAGTCCACTAAGGGCGCTGTGGGAGCAGGAAGGTGCACAGAAATGACAGTAAACAGTCAAAATAAAAACAACATAATGTTAATCAACAGTTGACAAATGAGACAGTATAGAAATAAAAATAGAAATTTGATTCATTAAAACCAACAACAGACAAAAGTACAGTTAGATTTATAATAGAAGTCAACTAGATGTGGCTAAATGCTAATGCTAATACTGCTGTATGTAAGAAGTACAAAATGTTTGTGGACACCATTTGTATGAATGCATAAATGATCTCGGTTTATCAACATCTTGAGCAGTTTCATCATAAAGATGCTAGATTTTAAAATGTAAAGAACTTCTGAGGTTTGAAAGTTTAGCTCAGTCAAAAGTGTTTTCCTCATTTCCTGTATTCACAATATTTTCTTTTGTTAAACTATAAGTGTAAGATTAAAACAAAAACTGAATTCTCCTTGTTGGCTGATATTTTGACTGCCAGTTTCAATTATTTAAACTAATTTTTCCTCCATGGTGGACAGCTAAAAAGAACGATAGCTAACTAAATCCTGACCTGGAGGGGTGGGGTGGGGCGGTTACGTCAGACGTGTTGAAAGTAGAGTTATTTATTGTTATTTATTTGTTGTTATATGTTGTTATTTCTGCTATTTTTCCCATCACAACTACATGTTATCTTAATAAGACAGTAAGGGGAAGTGCTTTGTTCGCTTCAGACCCTAGAATTTAAACTCAGACGTTATAGTTAAGTTTGTGCTGTTCTTATGACTGCACCTTCAAATTTCTCATCCAAGTCCATAACTGACAAACACTTGATAATCATTTGATGGAACCGGTACAGTTTCATGATCAGAGCTCTAATGTGCGTCTACCTACAAAGGCCCCACACAGATGTAAACTGAGGTGACTGCACATCCAGGTGAGTTAAAGTTTCAACTGTGGTAGAAAAAAAATGAGTTTGTGTCATGAAAGACTACTGGCTGAGATTCTCCCTGAGACTGAATTGTCCTGATGTCAGGGACAATCAGGTGTGGACGACAACCTTATCATGGCAGTCTGTGGGCAGCTCAAGCTGTAAGAATCCACTTTGACATACAGAGGCAGAAAGAATGGAGGTGGATCAAACACCAGGAGATACTGCTCACTCATTGCCCAATGACCAGTGAGCATATCCTGGGTTATTCTCCAATTATAATTGACTGTAATTAATAGACAATTATGGGTACCAGTATTAATAGCTGTAATTAATAAAATGGATTCCACGTTGTACTTAATTGTGACTTGAATAAAGGAACTGGTCTGATAAAGTCTTTATAGAAATGTGCATCCTCACTTCTATGCAACTGGAAGCCTTTTAAAACCTCCAGGTTTCATTCACTTCTGAAATGGATGTCCACAGTAAAGTAGGAAAGATCGCAGGACCTCCAGGGAATGTATTATAGTGTATGTATATCCTCCTGAGAACTGAGGAAGAAAAGAATCTTCCCATTGAACTTTTTTTTTTGATTTCCTGCGTCTTTGGGGCTAACACCCAGACACATGAGATACCAATGGAAAGTCCAGGATTTCCTCTATTTAGTGCATCAGGACTTAGTCAAAAGATTTATGTCCATTTCAGAGGACATAAATGAATGGGCTGGTTTTCGGGAGGATATAATGCTAGTTTCTAGGTATTGGTTGCCTTTTACAGGGAGATTTTCTGGGTTTCCAAAAATACTACAGTGACTCTATTCTGCATGAGTAACAATGCAAAGTTTTGTCAGAATGGAAAAAATGAACAAGACTCTCACTTCTGAAAAGAGATACACCTGAAATAGTTCCTGGCACTGTGGTAGCACCTACAGGGAGAGTACCTTGAAAAAGCATGTGAAACAAGGAAAACAGGCACCTCTTCAAAAGCAAAGAGTAGTCACATCCATTATTGATTTATCTTTTTCTCTTCTTCTAGTTTGAATGAAGCGAACCTTTAAAAATCCTGCAGGCCACCGGGGTCAGGGTTGGGCTTCCATTGGGCCACATATTAGACCTGGAAGATGTTACCTTACAATAATTAATTTTTTGAATTCATTTCTGATAGAAACCTTTGCTTCAGATGTTCCAAATATGTGTAAATTCTATAAAAAGGACAGATGCCTGGCGTATTGTGACCTGTTACATGTTAAATCAGACATAGGCAACTCCAGGCCTCGAGGGCCGGTGTCCTGCAGGTTTTAGATCTCACCCTGGGTCAACACACCTGAATCAAATGATTAGTTCATTACCAGGCCTCTGGAGAACTTCATGACATGTTGAGGAGGTAGTTTAGCCATTTAAATGAGCTGTGTTGGATCAAGGACACATCTAAAACCTGCAGGACACCGGCCCTCGAGGCCTGGAGTTGGACAACCCTGTGCTAAAGGGTCAAAAACTTCTTTTCTTTATAGTTGTACCCCGAACACTGTAGTATACTGTATATCCAGAACAATAATGACTTCCGAGATTATGTTTTTATCTTTAACATATGAAACACTGTAAGACGTTGTAGCGTGAAATTATACTTTCTGCTGATGGGCAAAACAAACTGACAGTAGCAGGAAATCCAAAGATTCCAGGTGAATTTAAAACGGTTAAATGCACCAACATTCATTCAAAAAAGTACCCAACCAAACAAGTGTTCAGTGTGATTAATATCACACATTATTTTGAAGAGCGCATTAACGTCTGTCGCTGAAGAAAAAGCCCGATGCATTTCTGTGACGGGTTTAGTGCTACGTGAGCCCGCCGCTAAGAGATGGAGGCACGCGTGCCGATGACCTTTCTCAAGCAGCTTGAAGGCTTTTTCAGACCTTTTCTTGGGAGGTGAAATATAAAGAGGGATCCAGCTGGGTACACCTCAATGTCATTAGAGTGCAGCACACCACAAAACGTCACAGAGCAGTACATGCCAGGCTGTTAATACCTATCACTTTGAGCTGCAGACAACTCATGGCTGTGTGCCTCCAGAGACTGTGCGCCTAATGAAACCAGCCAAGCAGTGAATATAAGGTAAGACCTGTCCAGCAGCGGGGCACAGGAGCTGCTGAGCAGTACCAAGCTCCAACCCAATAAAAAAGTAGAGGTTTACAGTTTAGCCATGTTATTTACAATTACTGTGTCTCCCTGAATCAGCACTGATTTGATACGAGTGCATTTTTTTGACACAAGAGCATTTGAGGGTCTCTAATGTCAACCAGCCTTGACACAAAACACTGCTGATGACTTCTTGAGCGATTCCAAATTCTGCCCTGAAATTGTACAGTGTTCTTTCTCAAGGACTAAATAATCAACATAATTATACTCAGTGTAACACTCATTTTGTGGTTGGATGGCTGTAAAAGAAATAGAACAGATGTTCAGCTTTTGATGGCAGGCATAAAAGATCCCTCTTCTCAAGGAGCTCCACTTAAAACCGAACCCCTCCCATCCTCGCCTGTGTTCTTTCGCCTGGGATAGACGAGGTCTGACAGGAATTTTAATTGGTGGCCCAAAGAAAAATTCTTGTTGTCAAAGCACAGTTATTACAGTTCTGTTTCTCAGCACATGAAAATGAAAAATGGAACATGCGGGCCATAATTACATTACCCCCAGAAGTTAATATTATAGATGATGAGTTGATGGCAAAATTGAAAGCTATGACAGCAAATGTTTCTCACCCAGTGTTAACTGTGTGTTGTAAACGATCACCCTCACACCGGGCTTCAGCTCAAACTCCACCAGGTTTTGGTTCAGTGCACTTACAATTGTGTCAGAAGCCTGTTAAAACATATAACAAGGCACCGTTTTGTACGCACAATAATAAAGTTGGAGGAATTTGAACTCCTCGTGAATTTCACCTAGAGACACCCATACCCGCTCTAGCGCTTCCTCACTCTTTTTCTTGCCCTCTGATTGGTTCTTATAAGGCAACAGGAAGAGCTCAGCAGCTGTTGGCACTCCGGGGAACACCGCTACCAGGAGCTGCTCCTCTGGGAATTCGGCCACCTGTCACAAGATAGAAATATGTTTTTATTTACCATCACTGTGTGATACTGTGAAAATAACAAAAGCTTTATGGCATCATAAGGCTTAAAGTCATTGACAGGACTTCAAACACAGTAGTTTGGTTAAAGCTTCCGGAGTCTCGGGGATACACACAAAGTGTCCTTTGGCGTATCTAAGAGAGCTGCAGCATTAGATGCAATCCTGAAAGCGCTACGAAACAGTGCTGTAAATCACACGCCTGCCAACAAGGAGGCCGCAACAAGGAGCTTTTACCTGCTGGGTTAGTGTTACGGTTAGTTTCACTCACTATTTACAATATTCACCATTCACTTTGAAACAAATACCCAGTGCATACAAATGTCGTGCTGGGCGATCTTGACCAAGTGGCCATATGAGACTAGCCAGAAGTGAAACAGGTTAAAGCTCGCAGTGAATATTTGGGTGGAGTATGTTTAAAAGCCATTATGAAGCAGCTGTGAGAAGTGACTAAGATTTACATGAGAATAGATCAACATAAACTATTTTCACATGAAAATGTTGGACACTTTGGGAGAAACTGGTTCAAAATGCAGGCTGTCTGTCATTTTGAGAGACATGGTTGCAGAAAATTCATATATAATTAACAATATACAGAATAGACTATGCGTGATGAGAAAAGATAGCCAGAGGCACCAACTGTGTCATCACTTTGTATGCAAACTCCATCATAACAGTTCAGTCCCTGTTAAGGTGCTGCAGCCGTTGAGCCTCAACAGGGAAATATGAATTCAGCAGATGTGAACTGGGATCTTTCTTAAGTGTACTCCTGCTGGATGAACCCTTTGTTCTGCTCTACACCCTCTAGCACCCTCACAGTTTTAATCTGCCACAATGATGGACAGCCTTTAGAGTTTTCCATCATTTCCCATCAAGTAACAAAAGTCTTGACAACATTGCAACCAAAGGTTGAGCTGAATTTTTTGCTGGTGACACAGTTGTTAAGTATGCAATAGGAGTTAGTCTTTGTCACCTGTATTCGCACTGATGTAACTACTCAGTTTAGGTAGAGGATGCAGAGCATGCTGACTCGCTGTGAATTCACTTACCTGGAGAAATTGGTACAATTAACCATCAGACAGTATTGGAGATCATGAAGACCATTAAATTTCTAATTTAACTGTGTTGAATATTTGTCGTCACTGGGTAATGTCTAGAAAATGTCACGACTGCAGTGTGAAAATGGCTGTAGGAAGGTATGTCTTGGGTTAAAGGCATCTTACAGTGAGACAATGCTAGCTTCATTTGGTGTGTGATTACTGCATTCGCTCCCGCTGGGACAAAAGCAGCTAGATTATAAAGAGTAGCAGTTACCAAGCAGCTCGGAATAACTACACACTGTAAGATAACACAAAAACATTTTATCTGCTGAACAGTTTCATTACAAGAAAACTCATCTGGCTTTACACCGAAACACTGCATATTACATAGTTATGTCTATTGTCAGAAACTTTAGGATTCAGTGTAATGACCCATCAGAAGATTCCTTTGCGGTCTTAAGATGGAACTTAATTATGTGTTCAGTCTCCCACTAAGATATAATTACCTGCCTGTGAGTTTCTGCTCAAATTAACTGGTTGTATTTATTCAGATCTTAAGCTTGAGAGTCAACAAGTATTTAGATGTCGATCATCCTCAAACAGATTTGTGTCATTATATCACTTTTGACTCTTCCCTTATAGTTTGTGTCAGTCAGATGTTAAATTTCTCTGTAGAGTGTTTTAAAGCCAATATGGTGGTGAGGGAAAACTACAGCAATGATTATTTTACTCTGACAACTCAAAAAGCCCTTTGAGTCATCACCTGAGTAGGAAAGCACTCTATTATTACCAGTGCAATTATATTTTTTAAAACCATCATAGTTCAGAAACACTAAAGAAATAATCAGTCATATGAGACATCTCTATGAAGCATCTCAGTCTGTAAGATATGGACCACACAAAGATCCCATACTATGTGTTAATAGACCTCTCTGCATCGAATCATATCTGTTATTAACCTCTGTCTCTCTTCCACAGCATGTCTTTATCCTGTCTTCCTTCTCTCACCCCAACAAATCACAGCAGATGGCCCCGCCCCTCCCTGAGCCTGGTTCTGCCGGAAGTTTCTTCCTGTTAAAAGGGAGTTTTTCCTTCCCACTGTCGCCAAAGTGCTTGCTCATAGGGGGTCATATGATTGTTGGGTTTTTCTCTGTATTTATTACTGTAGGGTCTACCTTACAATATAAAGCGCCTTGAGGCGACTGTTGTTGTGATGTATAAATAAAACTGAATTGAATCGGGACAACATTAAAACCACTGACAGGTAGAGTAAATGGCTTTGTGCATGTCAATACAATACATTGCCTTGCTGAGAAAGCTGTGTCCTGGCATGCCAAATCTGATGCCAAATTCTCCTGTACCACTCATCTACCCATCTAGATTCGTGCAGATTAAGCTCATTCCTCTAAATAACAAAGACATTCCCAAATCACAGCAGTCAGTAAGCAACTGCATCCCTGCTACACTCAACAACAAATCATCAGATGCACTGCATTCTGGTGAGGTTTTCCATGTCAATAGATACGTTATCTACTGCCCAAGACAACACAGCTCCCAGGATTACAGGGACACAGAAACCCTGATTTGGCATCTGGTCAGGATACCTCCTCGGCACCTCCTTTGGTAGGTCTTCCAGGTTTGCCCAGCTGGGAGGAGACCCCAGGGTACACCCAGAGAAAAACTCTTGCCTGGAATACCCTGTTAATCCTGCAATCACAATTTGACTTTGTGAAAGTGAAAGATTGTGGATTATTCGACGGGATACAGCGGATCTACTTCACCACCGGGTAGAGAGGGAAGGATTGTTGCCAGTGCCTGGTATCAGACACCCACCCTCACATCCCCAAAGGCCCAGTGTCCATGCCCTGATGGGTCCCGCGTGTGTGAGCCGTTCAACATTATAGCATTAGATTATATTATAGTCGATTAGCATGTTTGCTATTAGTATTTACAGACCTCATGCAATCTTTAGCATTTGAGGCAACCATCACCAGCATTCTGGAAAACTGACAGCAGAATAACTGTGTTCACTGTCTAATATTGTCCCTAACAGCTGTTCTGCTTCACAAGAGTCACACAGAAAGAGAGACAGAGATACAGATGGTGCTGCAGAGCTACAAAGACACACAAAAAGTGTTGACCTTTATCACAAGCCCATAAATGGACACACAAAACACTTTCCCAAGCATGACTTTTCAGAAAAGAACAGAGTTTTCACTTGACGGTGTTCATAGTGTACATAATGTTCGATGCCAGAGTGTCTCAGTTGGATATTTCTGCAATTTCTGCTCAGTTAAGTTTATAGAATGACTGTAGCCGTTTTAATAGAAATGCTGACAACTACTATTAGATGGTGTAAATGTAAGACTCAGGATTCTGGTATCTAAAGCAGATTCTAGATAACAAAGTTTTAATTGAGTTTTTGTGGGGCAGTGTTCACTGTTTTCAGCTGTTTTACATTAAATGTAACCAGAGATGTTTAAACAGTGCCTCCAAGTCCAAACTGCCCTCTAACCAATCAGCACGTATTCATTAATTACAGAGAACAGTTGGATGAATGCGTTTGAGCTGCAGTTTCTAGCCATGTCAAAAAACGTATTTTTAAAGGGTCAATAACTGTTTCTGTTTTGTGTCCACAGAAACATTATTTTTTCAAGCCATTAGCTTTTAACAGTTTATGCAGTACAAGCAAGAATGGGGGGCAGTGCCCGTGTGGCAATCACTCTTCATTTTAGAGCCTTTGATGTTTTTATGTTTTCCCTCTGGCCTGGGGTGGACAACGGAGCAGGTAAAGGCAAAGCACATCAATTATCGAACAGAAAAATCACTATTTGAGTAACAAAGCAGTGGACAAATGATAGCCATGGGCATGTCTTGCAATGGGAGAAGAGGCAGTGGAGAGGGAGATAAAGTGAATGGGATGACAAAGGAGGCAATAGCCTGTGGGAAAAACAGAAAAAAATCAATGCACTTGGACCATGTTGACTCGCACAGCAATCTGTCCTTAGTTTAAAAATCTGGCGGATCATCTGGAGTGCTCCTTTTTTGATATACTGCAAATTCATCACGGATACAAAAATTAAATCGGGATGGTAAACAGAAGAGAGGTGAGATCCTCAGAGAGGACAAGCTGCAGGGAAGTCGGCTCAATTTGGTTTGATATAAAGATTTCACAATGCAATATTTTGCAAGTTCATTTCAAGAAATACTATTTGAAGAAGATAAACTCCAGAGGGACTCAGCACTGAAAGTTATTATCCTGCTACACTTTCACTTCTTTTTCAGCAACTAAGTTTTTGACTTGAAACGCTTTAGTTTAAATGTAAAGCAGATAACCTCCACTGACATTTCAGCGTTTTGGAAATGATTTTGTATTTGTAGCTTAAACAATATTTAAGACATGCACCCAGATGTTGACCTTGAATTACTAAAACAATAAAAACAACTCTTTAACTACTGTTGCCTCTCTCTCTAAGCATAAACATTGTTGTAGTAAAACTTTCAACTAAATGTTAACCTCTCTTTCTTAGCTTAGCATGTTAGCATGACACCTAAAATTCTGGCTGGTGGGAAGCTCACATGTTTTTCCAGGTATGTTTTCCAGGTTGTTCAACAAATGAACATTTTGTTCTGATGACAGCACCTAATTAATTAGATTAAAATCAAGTGAAAGGTGATCTAATAATCTATCTGAACCTGAAGAAATTACTGGTGATACAGGAATAAGCAAAAAAATGGAACCACCAATGTCATATGAGTCATCTTTACTGGGTGTCACAACATGAGCTCATTTGAGGGACAGATGTTGCTTTTTGTTACCAGAATCTATTAAAAAGAATATGAAAGAAGTAAATGCAAATACAAACTTATTGCAATTCTTGTTTAATTCCAAAATTCCATCATATTCCAAAGCAAAAAGGAATATGATGAAATGTAATCAAAGAAAAATAATTAACCAGAAATGCAGATTTACTGTCGACTGCCATTTCTCTCCATCTACTTAATCACTACATTATTCTTTCTCAGCAACATTGTCCAAAGTTTGTCCATGGACCACCCCAGGTGCACAGGTAAGGAAGACGAAAAATACTCCTAAAAAACAAAAATAATTAATAGCCAGTTGTGGACTGGCCAAACGATATAACCCGATTCTTGTTGACAAACATCTGAGATTTCAACCCTGGTGTTGCTGTGAAAACGATGGTCAGGTGATCACCGACATCAGCGGGACTCCTCCTCTGGAGATGAAGATGGTACTACCTTTCATTAACCGAATATTTCAAAGATTTTTCAAAGATTTTCTTCACTCATAAAGCCTCATATGCATTCCAGTCATTTGAAAGTAAGTTAATTGTCAACATCACAACTGAGAGCAGATTCAAATGATGAGAGTATCACATCAGCGTGGATGGTTTACCAGGCTTCAGATGGATAAAAAAAAAAGATAAAAAATCAGCGCCTCCGGGGAAGCAATAAAGAGACAATAGCTTGATAGCTTGCATTAACCTTCGAGGGAAGCTATGGAGGAGGATGAACACTGTAAACTATATGAGTCTGAGCAGAGAAACGTTAAGGGAATATGAAAGGGAGGTGGCTAAGGAAAGACAGAGTGGACTGAAATAACCTTGATTACTGAACGCACGTTCAGGAACAGCAGAAGCGCCGGGAATGAAATGAGCCTATAGGCGAAGAGTGCAAAATCATGACATGATACATTCGGCGGTGGTGCACCTTCGTTAAATGGACCTTGACTTTAATTGCGATTTGTTCTCTTCCTCATCTCCTATTTTATTGTTTGGGAGTTGTTTACTATGTTGAAATGCCATCAGTTGTGGACTGGCCTGTGTCTCCACCAAGACTCCTCAGCCATAACAAAATGGAGGAAAAATAACCCTTCCTGTCACCACTTGGACGATATGTTTGTCTGGAAATGAACTTTGTGTCAGATGCAAACACATAAACAGATCTACAGCCCTTTCACATAAACAAGTATCTGATATGAAAGTCTAACAGCGTAATACGAAAAGATGAAAAGTGGCAATTCAGACACTAGTGTAATATAATGGAAAAAGAAAAACACATATAGCAACTGTCGCTCTACTTTTTCATTTGGATTTCACTTCAAGGAGAACTGCATGGTTATGTATTGTAATCTTAGTTCTATGATTGATGACACAGCTCTCTAATGTGTACTATGGCACTGAAACTCAGCATGTGATAAACCGAGTGCACCAGAGTTCTCGGTGTGAAAGTAGAGTAATTATCCTTCTCCACATCACAAATGGCCCATTTCACTGGAAAAAAAATCATTCTGAATCAATTTATTATTATGAATTCAGACTTTTGATTCTGCATGTCATGCCTCAATAAAAGCTACCCGTAGGCCCAGACTACAGGAAAGACAGGCGTTTGAGCTGTGAACACAGTGCAGTCAAGTGTAGGTGGTAACTGTGATGTAAAGGAGGAGAAAAGCATTTGAAGCAGACACTTGACATGACTCACAATGAGGGAGAAGTAACGCAGAAAAACATCACCTGCGGGCCACTTGTGCTCCCACATTTCTTCCACTGTTTGCACAGGTCTAAATCATACTGTATCAGCATGACTTAGGACTGATCGTTTTTCTTGACTGTTGGTTTAAAGGTGACGTTCTCAAGACATGTAATTAAAACCACAAATAATATTCAACGGTAAAGGTAATCTGAGGCAATGCATCTCTTTACTGCTGCTTAACAGAACATTAAAATTAGTTAATTAAGAAATATGTTTTCAAACCACAAAACTGTTTAAAATCCTGTTCAGAATACTTTTATTTATATACCACCAACTCACAACAGCACTTGCTTTTATATTGCAAGCTAAAGACCTCACACTGTTTGAGGCAGAACTTGTCAACAATGGGAAGGAAGAACTCCCCTTTAACAGGAAGCGACCTCCACCAGGGCCAGACTCAGGACGGGGCAGCCGTCCGTGAGCAGACGATTTGATTTAAGACAACTTAAAATTGTATTGCCAACATCTGTCATTCTGTGTTTAAGAGAATTTTAAAAAACACCACAACAACATTTTTTTGTATTTAGTTATTAATGTTGCTAACTATTAATATTCATTATTACTGCTTATTATTATCATTATTATTATTAAGGAAATATTAACTTTATTTATAAAGCACTTTCAAACAAAGTGCTGAGTTATTTGAAGATAAAAGATAAAAAATAAACAATATAAGTTAAAAACTGATAGTAACTAAAAAAGTTATAGACATAGAATTAAAACACATAGGTAAGATAAGAACCTCTGCAGTGTCAAGTGATAAAACTTGCCTGGTTTTAACTATGTTCCTTAGGTGATAAAAGGCAGTCCTTGTTGTCTCTTTCACATGGGAAGGGGGGGTCAAACCACACGGCCAAGTTCTTTACCTTGTCCCTGCAATTTATGACACAGTCATCTATTTTCAAGGTGAAATTTTGGGACCTTCTTCAGTATTATCTCCTAGTATTTCATTGGACAACTTCCTTAGTGGAAGCCCCTTCCTGATCACTTGTAGTTGCAGCTGCAATTTCAACACATGACTAGACTAAAAACATCAACAGCTTCCGAGGAATGAAGATATGAACATAACTTTTACTGTTTTTGCATGGAGGAAAAAGAAGACAGAGTACTAACTGTTCCCAGAAAAGAATCAACTCCACTGCTGCTAACACAGTATTAGCTGTTTGGCAGCATGCTAACATGAAGCTAATCGCGCAGTAGCCACACTGATGTCTGTTGACCTATGACCAGCCGGAGCAGGTAACACAACCCTGTTTCTACCACAGAATCACTGTGGAGATGTTAAATCTTCCTGGGGCCGGTTTCTAACTTTGCTGTTTGCTTTGTATTCAAATTGAAACACCAAAAGAAAAACTTTGTGAGTCCTCATTAGGACAGGAATGTGTATCTGTATGCGGGACTGTAGCCTCGGGTTTATAGTTTTAACTGGTGACTATTTGACATTGCATCTCAGGGACAGACATCATAGTAATACATAAAAATAAAAACAAAGTCACAAGGTCGAAGTCTAGCCTCACGGGGTCACTTTATTCGACTGTTTTAGATTGCTGAGAAAAAAAGAAGGAACGATTAATCCGACTGAGCAGCAAGCAAAAGGTAAAATTGAAATATGAACTTTTTAAAGATTATAAAAAGGTAAAAGTCTAAACTTCAGACATCGACACCATTTCTCACATGCTGAAATAGTTTAATCATGAGTGAATTAACACCAACATCAACAGAGCTCTATTTAACTTTGGTAATTAGTGAAGTACGCAGGCTTTCAATCGCTTGAGAAGACATCAATAACTGCAGTGATTTATTTAAGAGGGAGTCAAGTTGGAACAAATATAAATAACACAAGTCTGTCCGCAGGATCGTTAATATCAGTTCAGCCTTAACTGCTTTAGTGGAGTCTTGTTATTGCTAATAAACAGCACGATGAAGAAAAGCTAAAAAACTCACTTTTAAGGCAAATTACTTGAAGCGAAACCGCACAAAATTCACAGCGAACGCTAAAACAATCAGCTCGCAAACACGGGTCTGACTCTGGGGTTATCCGGGTTACACACGAGCTCCCCTTGAACCACTTTAAACGTTCCTCCAAAGGCTCCCACCTGCAGCTCCAAATGCTCGATACGCTGTTAAGATGGCTAAGAGCACAGCAAAAAAATGCAGCACTCTATTCATGAGCTGTGAATGGGGAGATGAGTAGCACTTAGCAGTGATGGGTGAGCTTCCCACACACACACCGAGAGCACTCGCACACCTCCTACGATCAAGTGCGCGCACACAAACACACATTAGCCACAGTGACAGGTATCGTCACTCCTTGGTCTCCTAGGCTTGAAGTTCATTTTCTGACTTTAAAATTAAGAAATCGGCGCTCGTGAAGGCGTCTCGGGAGAGAAGGAAAGCAGAGTCGTCTTCACACCTGTCTGATGATGAATCACGGGGTGGCCGAGGGCGTTCTCTCGCTGCACCAGTGAGCCCAGAGTATTGGACCGCAAAGGGGTATATGAAATAATTGAGAAATAGCAGGATGAGACAGAAAGTAGGAGTAAAGAAAAAACGATGGAATGGAAAGAATCTCAAGATGGAGAAATGGAAGGATGGAAGGGAAGGAAGAGAGAAGGAAGCAGAGAGAAAATGAAAATCACTCACTTGGAGCAGAGCCTTCTTAATTACTCTCCCCACATCCTGCCTCCACTCGGGTATGTCAGGGTTGAACTCGTCCAGATTAGGGGAGAAAGATAAAAGTAGAGATTTGAAGAATTCTGTCGAGGAGAGTCGGGGGAGAATCAGCCATTAATTCACTCCCATCCGAAGGCATTATTCTCAGTGAGCTGTGCCAACTGTCATTTTGCTCAAGTCGAGTTTCAGGTAGTTAACACTTGATGAAAAGAAGAGGCTTTCTCATATCCCCCGCACTTCCCTTTGGCTAAATGTACCAGATGCACTTCTAGATAATTAGAAAATGTCACAGCTTTACGCCAACCCATTCTCTGGTAATAAATCATTGCATTTTACAGATACTTGCTGCTGGATCACTTCATTTTAAATGAAGACATATTCTTTAGAGGTTCCAGCAGTAATGTGATATATTTTAGTCAAGTAGGAGCTGTTTTACACCTTATACAGGGTAAAAAAAAAAAAGAAAACAGTAAATTTGGAGGACTTAGATTAAAAGTATTTAACTGCCTTCCATTAAACTGCAGTTATGTGTTGTTTCCAGCTCTGGGAGCACAGTTAACAAATACTGACCTTTGACTGCTATAGTCTTAGTGTCCTGCAAGATGGTGTTGCTGGCAGCCACCTGAACAGTTATGGTGTGCATTCCCTCACTCTGAAAGGTGTGCGAGATGCTTCCATCCAAAGTTATCACAGGCTGCAAGCACAGTTTTTAAGTTACAGGTAAACATAGAAATCATGTCCTAATTTCTTTCCAAGTTCAATGTGTAACATTGGTGAAACTGCATACCATGACACCAAAATCCCTCATGAGGAGGAACATGAAGTAGTATGTTATAAAAACTGTAACGGGTACTCATTTATAAGTATACACAGTGAGAGTTTAGGCCCTACCAAACAGAAGATGACTAATATTATAGTGATAGTTTCGGTAGTAGCTTAAAAGTGTTGTTTCTGCTTTAAAAAACAAAACAAAAAAGCATATCCAAACAGAATCAGTGTAATACATATACTCTAACAACTCCAGCAACTGTTACCATGACCACATCACAACAGATATGGAAGAGGAATCCGGTCTTTAAGTCTGATGTCATTAGCTGTTTCCGGGTCCAAACTCCGCTTCAGGTCAAAGTCAAACGAACGCTGCAGCATCACTGAGAGTTACAAACTGGCTAAATTCTTTCATCTTTAATAAAATGATAATTGTTGCTGCTTTACCAGGTGTAACTCTAAAGTTTAACATCCAGGCATCCATGAAAACAGGATTTATGAAGTTTAACGAAGTTTGAGGTTAGCAGGGAGTTAGCTCGCTAGTTTCCACCTAAACATGATATAGCATGTTCTGACTGATGGATTTTTGAAACATTCAAACGTACAGCTCTGCTATCACTTCCAACATAAATGAAGACAGAAAACTAAACAGCAGTGACGTTTGTAGGGTTACTGAAGTTGGGCTAGCTGGTATATAATGATGTGCTACGTGATTGCTAGCGACACAGCTATGTTAGCATAGCATAAACACAGTGAAGCTGGAGGATGAACGCTAACTTTTTTCCACTCGATAACAGTTAACGTGAGGGTTCCCGATGGTTAGGGTCAAATGCAATCGCATGGCAGGATGCTGTAAACGGACCAAACTTCAGTCAGGAGAACAACTGAGATAATCCATCCACAATACGAGGTTAGTCATTAATACACTGCTGCATGGGCTGGGCTGTAGTTACATGTAAGGGTTTAAAAACTGAGCTACAAAAATGAACAGTGGTAATAAAAACAGGCCGACAGTGATCACTGACTGTTTTTAGGTTCTTGTTCAGATTAAATAGAACAAGATACAAAGCATTAAAACATGTTAAAAACACAACAGCCTTAATAAATGCAGAGTAGTTTGGACCCGGAAGCAGGGTTCATACGTCATCACTTAACAACCGGACAAACGTGTGAGTCTTAGTTCTGAATCAGTAAGTAATATAGTATAGTACTTTCTATAATACAAGCATCAAACTTCAGGTCCTACACAAGTTTATTAGCTCTGTATTAAGCCTGTCAATCTGCCCTGCCCAATCAAAAATGACACTAATTGGCTTTTTAACACATAATGAGTGCTGGAATGTGATGCCGAGAGATCCTGACCAAGCATCACTATGTGATTAAGACACGAGAGGACCTTTCAGCTAAACGTTAACCTGAGCGTGCTCTAAGCACATGAGACATGTTCTCTCATTTTTGAGGACTTGGCTCTGGATCTCTCTTTAGTTGTTTTATTCTTCTTAAACATTAAAAACACTTCTCAAGCACAGATAAGAGCATTTATATTAAGCAGTCCACTAACAGCAGCACTTACTATACAGCTTAAAAAAATAACAACTAAAATCTAAATCGCAAGCCACAGAAATTACAATGAAAATGTCTTTAATGAGTCTTCCTTTGCAGACGTTACCTCTGTATTGTTTCCTAACCACCAGAAGTAAGTGACTGTGCGTGAGTGGCTGGGTAAGACCACCGCTGTGATGTTCACTTCCTTGTTTCTTATGACCACAAAGGGAGCAAGAAGTTGGACATGCTCCACTGGACCTAAGAAAGAAACAGGACAGACGAGTTGATATTGTACACGGATTCAGTTAATGAGGCACACTTCAGATCGTGCTTCTCACTCAAATACAAAAAAGCCAGTTGGTGGTACATGGGGTGCGAAGCTTGTTTAGTGCGCTCGGGTTTCCTCCCACAGTTCAAAGATCTGCATCTGAGGTGAATACATCTGTCTCTGTTTCCCAGTCTACTGTTTGTCTACATGTCTGGCGTAGTTTGGGTAAGGACACACTCGCATCCCAAAACTCTAGACAGAATAAGTGGGTTAAGAAAAATACAAACACTGTGAAAACAAATATCATATAAACTCATAGTGAGGAACTCTCAAGGTGCAGCTGAGTGTCCGTTACT
The DNA here is from genome assembly GCF_013358895.1 of Oreochromis aureus. NCBI lineage: Eukaryota > Metazoa > Chordata > Actinopteri > Cichliformes > Cichlidae > Oreochromis > Oreochromis aureus. The sequence goes on from NC_052947.1 coordinate 40,389,516, forward strand.
ACGACATGATGGATGAAATTCCTCTAAAATGTAACACCTCTACTTCTGTAACCATGTTGATGCAACTCAATCCAACATTACTGAGAAAGTTTATCTTTATGAGCACAATTAAACAGTCGGGGACTTTTTATGTCACTTGAAACGAGATAATTGTTACATCTTTCAGTGTAACAATCAAATGATGTAACAGCTTCTAAGTAATAGAACCCCCCCTGCAGTTTATTGCCTAATTCTATACTGCTATCACTGCAATGCATGTCAGACAGACCTTCCCAATTAGGCTGTGCGAGTCTGCTGGCAGGTGTAATGAGACTGCCTAATAGGTAAGACATATATGGCAGCCTGTTATAACAATGCACACGCTGCGATGGCAGAAGATGAAACACTGTACGTTCGTGTGATCTTGTTCTCATTCATATTCATCTTTATTTCTTTATCCACCGAGTTGTGACAGTACATTTCTTAATAATGACTATGTCAGTAAGTTGGGTGCATGTTTGTTTTAAATTATTCCAGCCTTGTATATTGGAGAGAAAATAATCAGCAAATGGAAGAGTTTTCTTTCTGCCTGCTGTGCTGTGTTTTTAAACAGTTGACAGAAGTAATTGCTTTCTCTGTGGCAAAACAAGGTTTTTAAATAGAGTTTGCATTTCTGCACATTATGGTTTGATAAACTGATAAGTTGAATTAAACAGTTCTATTTTTTTTGTCCTTTATTATCTCCACACCACAAAATCCACTTTTTGCACTTCTTTATAATCCTCTAAGGGAAAATTCAGTTTTATTTATATGGAACAACAACAGACATCTCAAGGCACTTTATATTATAAGCTAAGGACCCCACGGCATCACAGACAGAACTCTAATGATCCAAAGATGCCCAGTTGGATAACACTCATTTATATTTATGTACACTTTAAATTATTATAGTGAAGGTCCACCTGGGTCTATTCCAGAAAGCAGGTTAAACTCACTTTGAGACTGATGCTCATGTGAACTATGACATAAACACAGTAAACATTTATACTCACGCTTTAAGGAAGGCTTGACTCACTGCAGTCGTCCTCTAAATGAGAACAACTTAGTAAAGATTACCGTCTTAGCGTTGCGATAGGAAGAAGCAACCCCGGTGACAAAATGATTGCTGAGGTTTCTCTGCACAATGTCTCATCTTTTCCAGCTGTTCCACTCATCTTCTCCTGTGTAATGTCCATCCTCCTGCACTGATATAGCACTGAAAAGTCTGCCTGGGCGTTTGAACCCGGCTGAGCGTGCCAAATTGCCAAGACTGGGAGGTGCGTGACAAACTGGAACCCCACCAAAGCGGACCATGTGCTAGCACTTGTAATGTAAGTTTTGCTGTTTGCAATTGCCCGTACAAAGCATAAAGGCAAAGTTTTAAAAACGTCAAAACCACACTTTGTGACATTTCTTAATTAGCTTAAATCTTTAAAAGATCTGTGGAGTGATTTGGAGGAGGATATACCAGATTTAACCTGTAGCTACACACACTGCCTGCTTCCATCAAGCTACGTGACTATTAAGAGACACAACTGACATGTTTACTTGGATAGTTTGGAGAAAAAAATCTTTTCTTCCTGCATTTTAAATTTCTGACCAATCGTCACAGTGTGCAGCAGTTAGAGTTCAACAAAACTGCAGCTGAGCCAGAAAAGTGAATGTTTTTAAATACAAACCCTGCTTTCTATAAAAAAAAAAAACAGGAGTGGACGTCTGCTGCCTTCTTTTAATAAGTTAACACTATATTTTTTTGCAGTTCTAGTTCTCATTCATCTGACTTGAATTTTCCCTGAAGAAAAAAGCTCTACTCCTAATGTCTCATGTCGTCAACTGTGAGATATTTATTCTGGTGTAACGTGGCAGGAGCAAACTTCAGGTGACAGCTACTGTCTGTGAAAATATAGATAAAACATATAGTGGGCAAACAGATAGTTTAGCTATTTTTTGCACATATGTAACATTATTGTTTGACAGCAAACTGAACCACTTCACTCTGATACTAGTGCTGACGAGCAAAAAACTCTCAAAAATGTTGACACCATCATGAATTTTTTGACATAATACCTTCTGGGTAATACTGCAAACCTCCCCACTAAGAACCTAATGGGACCTGACAGGGGTCTGGGATGGTTTACACTAATCGTAGAGATGAAGTTTCCTGCCATGGACAAGTGTAATACACTATTTTTATGGAAAAACTCCAACGAAAGGTTCGTGTAGTGCTCATTTCTCCGAGGCTTCTATTAGCGCTCATCCTCTTTAAGCAGAACTAATCTTTATCCCCAACTTCAGATGCTGTGTGTGTGTGTGTGTGTGTGTGTGTGTGTGTGTGTGTGTGTGTGTGTGTGTGCGCGTGTGTGTACTGTATCTTTGTATGAATGAGAGAAGGTGAGAAAATCGTTTGGTATTAAATATGCTCAGCTGAGAAATCGTTTGTAGTAGTTTTTGGCGTTTCTCCCTGAAAGCATCACCTACACTGTGAAATACATCCAGCTGAAATTATTCCTGTCAGAAATATATAAATACAGCGCAGGCTGGCTGACACGTCAGGGTGGCAAGAGGTTAAATTAAAATTGACTGAAAAACATCAGCAAAAATAACTACCGAGACAGAGAGACAATTCAACACTTACAGAAAGCAGCTTGAATAATTTCCATGGAAAGTTAAAGTGATACACTGTTTTGTTGCTGTCTGAACAGAAGCTAGAAGGCATGACGATCCAGTAATTTGTTATTTGTGCTGCTGTGTAAAACCTGCTCCGCTTTAAAAATAATCCATTGTTGTGATGCCGTATCCTCAGATAACTGCCTATTAGCTGCAGTGGCCTTAAAGGCCCACTTCTCTGTTTGTTTCTCCCCACAGTAAAACCTTGCATAAGCAAGTTTATTATGACCTTTTTCCCAAACTTGTTTATCACAGCTGCTGTATTACATAAGCCTGTATAGGTCAGCACAGTTCACTTCAAATGAGTTTAGTGTGGATCAACAGTGCGGTTGCCGTTCAGGTGAACGTATTTTACCACCTGGAGCTAGGTACCGTGAAATATACATCTGAAAAAACATTTTACTGCTGATCAAAAAAATGCATTAAGTGACTTACTTTCATTTAATGTTTTTTTTATTGCCGATGTCCAAAAGGACTGCATCTGACCATCCATCTAAAGGCTTTCTCTCATTTATTTGAAGGCAGGTAGCAGCGACTTTCTACAAAAATCCCTTCTATTACCTGAAGGCCTCTCTTCCATCCCCAGTATAAACTGAGCAACACTACATCATTAATATGAACCAACAGCCACGTCCCAGCATCACTGACTCTGACACAAACGTCTTCATGTCTTCAGAAAGTATTCTGGTAGTTATCTTAAGTAGCAAAGCTAATGCTTGCCAGGTGGGTGATATCCAGGCGATCCACTCTTTTGTCTAAATAATTTAAAAAAGAAAAAACAAACTTCTTCTTGCTGCTTACCACAGCAGATCATCTTCCTCCATCTCACCCTATCCCAGCATCCTCCTCCTCTGTCACACCAACCCTCTGATGTCCTCCTTCACTACATCCCTGAAACCTCTCTGTGGTTTTCCTCTATTCCTCCTGCCTGGCAACTCCAAATTCAACCTCTCTGTCCATTATATCCACAATCCCAGCTCTGCACATGTCCAAACCATCTCATCTCTCCATCTCAGCACCTCCAGCTCAGCCTCCCGTGTTTTTCCCAGTGCTACCGTCTCTAAACCATACTGACTGATGGCAGGTCACACTATCATCTGGTAAACCTTCCCTTTCACTCTTTTCTGATATCCTTCCTCTCACTCGTCTCCACCCACTCCACCCAGTCTGCACTCTCTTCTTCACCTCTCTCTTGTCCGTTGCTTTTGACGGTCATCCATCTTCACTGTTGCAGTTGTCTCCCTTTCATTCTCACACATGTACATTCTCACATATCACATTGAGGTGACTGTTGTCATTATTTGGTGTTATATAAATAAAACTGAACTGAATTGAAAATCAAATTGAAATATTCTGTCTTGCACCTACAGCCTTTGATTCCTCTTTTCTCCAGAGGATACCTCCACCTCTCCAGGCTCCCTATTCTCACTACAGATCACGATGTCTTTGGCAAACGTTAGAGTCCACAGAGACTCCTGCCTGACCTCATCTGTCAGCCTGTCCATCCCCACTGCAAACAAGCAGTGCTCAGAGCAGATCTCTGATGTAATCCCACCCCCACTTTGAACCCATCTGTCACTCACCACACACCTCACCACCATGTCACTGTTCTCATAGATGTCCTGCACCCCCTCTGCACCCCCCCATACTCTGCGCTTTGCTCCTGACGTATTCATGCAGTACCACAGTTCCTCTCTTGGCACCCTATCATACACTTTCTCTTGATCTGCAAAGACACAGTGAGGCTCTTCTGACCTCATCTACATTTGTTCATCACCACTCTCGAAACAAACATTGCATCTGCAGAGCTGTTTCTCAGCAGGAAGTCACATTGCTGCTCACTAATCATCACCTCTCTTCTTAACCCTATAATGTCCTTTTTATCATATTTGATACATGAGTTTCTGGGACCTCTATCTCTATGATCAATACTTTCCATAATTTCAAAATGTTATGGACAAAACTCTTTTTTTGGTCTAAAATTAACATTGTTGTTAACAAAAAAGTTGCCAAAAATGCCCAATGTATCAAATGTGATACAAAAAAGATATAATAAACATATAATAAAAATACATCTCAGAAAACATCTCTGTTCCAAAAAATCCAAATTTTCTTGCTATTTTTTGATGGGTTGGATCTTACAGGGTTAACCTAGTATAACGGGGCCGTCCGGCTCTGTTTCACTCTTCTGTGCCACCTTTAGAAGTCAGTCCAGCAACAGGCATTTGAAACGCAAGCAAGATCGGGTACTTTTCTTTCAAAAGAGATGTTTAATGAAGGTTTAAATTAACATGGCAGGACTCGGTCAAAAAACTGTGTTGCTTCTGACTCTTCAACTATGTAAGCACGTAATTACAGTGTGCCGGAAACCCAAAATACCAAAAAGCACATTAGCATTTCACATTTCTATATTCTATGCTTTTAACATAACAATATTTGCGAATTTACATAAAATTATATTCTTAATAACAAAAGTGTACATTTCTCCTTTTAACCCCTTTACCAGTGCCAATGAACTGACCTCTAATTGGCTCTTACGCCCATCTCTAACAACTCTTTCCTATATCCTAACAGTATGCCTCTGTTACACCTCTGTAGTCCTAAGGCACACTCTTACAATCCAAGATCGTTTTGTGTGACCTCACGTTGTCATTTTTATGATCTGTGATGTAAACATCTACATCCTGGTGTAACCTTCTTTCAACCTTACTGTTCAGCAAATTTTATTAATTTCATTTAATGCTATTTAAATTTTAGTGCTGGTGGGTGAAATCTGATTATTATATCATCTTACCTAACACAACTTTAGTGGGTATGTGTGTGCACTGTACCAAATCAATAACAATAACTAAATATGAGCACGTCTGGCCAGAATAAAAGAGAGCTTTTAAAATGAGATTTTACAGACCGTTCAGTTTGTAAAGTCTCATTCTGTTTCTACATTATAAACATTTTCCCATCTTAACAAACTGTATACAGACAGGAAACGCATCATTAACTGATGTTCATGAACGTACTCATACACATCTGCATTTACCAGTAATGCTTTGTGGCCTGAAAAGCAAACACAAAGTAATAAAAGTCTACAAACACTCTGCTTCTGGGCACTAAGTTAACTGCTTTGAGTGCAAACTAAAAGTGGACTCAGATGACGGCATCGACAGTTTTGTCTCTTATGTCGACTGCAATGGTGGAACAGAGAGCGAACAGCAGCAGAGGGGCTTTCAGTTGACAGCAACAGCACGCGTTGTGTTTGTTACAGTGTGGACACTTACATGTGACGTGCAGATAGAGTGTCGTGGTGTCGTAACCGAGCGTGTTCTCTGCAAACGCTGTGACACGGAATATTCCGGCAGACTTGTAGACGTGTTTGATCCCTTCCTCGGTCCAGCTCAGATTGGAGTATGAAACTGCTGTGCCGTCACCAAAATCCAGCTGGATGTTGGTCCGCAGCGAGTCCCCCTGAAACACAGCACAGCAGTGTTTCTTCAAGTTATAGACAAACACTTTTACTGAAATGAGTTTTGCGGTGTGGCTGCTTTACAGGGAAGAGCTGCATGCGGCCGCCAACGCACAGAGCTAAACCGGTGCCCAACTTATGATCACTTTTGAATTTGTGGAATCAGATTAAGTTAACTTTTGTTTATGTCTAAGTTGTAAAAAGTGATTGGGTTGAATTTTGGTTTATATTTTACCACAAAATAAACACCATATATTTTTGAAAGAGCGTTCTGAAACAAACCACCCGATGCCACCCACGGCCTTTTCTTGGGAGTATTTTTTGTGTTGGAACAGTCCTGTAGGTAAATTTGAAAATATTTAATAATTAAAATAAAAATAATTAATAATTTAAAAATTTGTGTTTCGAATATAACTCCATTAGGTTCTGTGTTATTTTAAAACACCAGTTAGATATAGAAGTCATTTTCAGCTGCTCTACACTTTCACAGGTTCACACAGTGGGTAGTTGTTCATATTTCACTTGGCAGACTTTTCTGCCATATGCCCCCCCCCCCCGACACAACCCTCAAGGGCTTTGTGCCTCCTGTCAGGACCAAACCAGGGGATCGTTCCCTTCCTAGGCATACAGGTGAACCACAACACTGTTAGATAAAACAGTGTGGCTTTAATCTGATTTTATTAAAACGAAGGCATCTTAAACCATATCTCAAACTTAAGGTGCATGAGCACACTGAGAGAAGGAGCACTTCGTTGACCAGGCGCAGGAGCGCAATCAAGCTGCAGCATGGTGCAAAGTGCTAAAAGAGATTGTGAAACTAATAACACAGAATGGTAACAAAGTATCAGCAGGTGAGGTTATTTGTGCTTTAACACTGACCAATCACATCCAATTCATGGCCGGGAAGCAGGCTGTGAGTGAGTCAGGAGAGTCTGCTTCCCTGAGGAGAGAAGGCTGGCATGGGGCGGATTCAACTAAAGCCAAATATAGCTCATTAATCTAAAGCACTTCAAGTATGCTTGTGAGGGCAAATTCAAAGTTTTAGGGGCTTACATTTCAGTCTGTTCTAAAAGCACTTGTAAAGAACTTGTTGTTTTTTGGTGAAATCCTAGTTACAAAAGATGAAATGGAACAACTGCCATTTTTATATTGTGCTGATTTAATGACCAGTCAAAGTGCTTTAAATTTACATTTAAAGACAGTCCATCTGGGTACACATTAAGTGCTTTACCTCATATACATATCATCTACTTCACATCGATGGCTAATGCAAGTCTTTGAAGTACGTGGAGGAACTCATGCAAGCAAAAGGAACACACACAAACCCCATGGAGAAAGGCTCCGCCCACGAGACCAGGAGCCTTTCTGGTGTAGTGCAAAATGACCATGATGCCATTAGGATGAAGAAAAGGAGATAAGCTTCAATAATTATAAGTGAAATAATAAGTTTCAACAACCTACTAATAATCCAAATAAAAAAACTGTGATTATGATTGACCGTGGATAATAATCACATGATTGAATTTCACTATTTGCATAAATAAAGAGAGAAAAAGTATGCTTGTTCCTGTATGCTGCCATAAGACACACCCAGTGGCTGAATGAATGGAAGTGCCCAGCATTTCTGGCAGCAAGATGTCAGCAGCAGATCCTGTAAAATCCCACAGATCAAGCTGACCAGCTGCACTCCTCAAGCCACCTCAGCGATGCTCCCACCAGGCTGTCTGGCACTGATGATCCGGCTGTTTGAAAAGTTGCTTTACATCTTTTCACCCAAACATGATGACTATGAGAACTGATCCAACATCCAGTAATCTGTAGATCTCGATAGCTACCATTGTTACAAGTCAATCGGTGCTTCAAACTTTGACCTCAACAAAACATTATTTCAGGTATGTTGAGAGCTGCCAGCCTTTCTTTAGCTTCTTCCACAACACCTCTCCGACATTTAAACACCACCTTCATGTCCTTTTCTATGTACTTTATAATACATAGAAAAGGACATGACAGTCACTATATTGTGTCTGTTTATTTTCAAGTATTACTTCACAGTTTCACAAATGTTCTTTTACTCATTTCTCTCTTAGATTAAGAGCACTAGTGTTTCTCTCTTCATGTCACTGCTTCCTGAAGTTTTGTCTGACCAGTTTTTGATGCTCTTTAGTTTGCTCAAATTTTGTAAATAAAGAATTCATTTGCAGAGCAAACACATAAACATTCTGCTATTAAAGGCTGAAAAAAGATCATTCTTATTCTCTTTGAGGCATCTTTGCAGGCGGATGATTTGTTGCAAGTTAACTCATGAGTGAAATGACTTCAAAGTTTTATTTATTAATATATTAATCATATTGGATTGTATAAAAGTGTTGTATATAAATTATTTTCATTGCTTTGTGGCACGTGCAGCAGAAGAGGCGAAAAATAAATTTTGTATGCACATGTGCGTTTGTGTTGTGATCCCGTCCCGCCGTGTTTGCCTTTGCAGGATGTGCGATCCTTCCGCTGCCTGCACGGTTTCCTCCGAGAGTCACATCTGGCACCGTCGGCGGATAAACACACAGCGCAAGTGTTGGTGGCTCCAGCTGCCACGGCGACCAAATCTGAACTCATCCTCTCAGGCCTGTGAAGTCAAACTCCCAGCCTCCCCTTGGCACACTGTAGCAGAAGGCAACTGGGATCTTAATTTGTAACACCGCATTAGCATGCCAGCTCTGCCAAAACTCACATTAGACCCAAATAAATCCATTGTTCTCTTTCCTGCTCCTTTACTCTTTCCATTCCTCACTACCAGTCACTCCTTTGTGTGCTTGTGTGTGTTCAAACACAGGAGGTTTGGTGGGCTTTTGGGGATTTTTCATGTCACTCTGTCTAGAAAATGAAATCTCTGATAAGTGGCTGGAGAGAATAGAGAAAAGCTAAGAACAGGGTTTGACAGCACGGGTATTGTTTAGAAGTGTAATGAGCTGGCATGCAAACAAGACTCGGGCTCGGTGGTGCTGATGTCACTCAGCTCTTCTCGGCGTCTGCTGGCCATTCTGTTCACGCTCCTCGCTGTATCGGCCACAGCGGGATTCGCTAATCTGCATGAGAGCAATGCTGACCCGTCTCTCTAAATGTCGCTCTTTGTGTTCGTGTATCTCTCAGGGTTGAGCAAATCCAAACACATCATGGCTGGAACCTTGGGACTGTGGGTTTGCACTGTAAGCGCTGCTGTATGTGGACAGGGCTTTGGATACATGAGACCAGCATTTGTTCAGGTGTGTGTCAGACCTGAATCTACAGTATCAGCATGCTGTGTGACAACAAAAGCTGTGAATTGTTTTGGAACATCGCCCAGGTTATTTCTGACAGCAGAGTCCAGGTCACGTTCCCTCTACAGTGGATTCATGTTTGCACTGTAATAATAAGACTAGACAAATTCTAAAAAGGCCAGTTAAATAGAAAATTTTGCTTAATTGGTTACAGCAGGGACAACTGTGAGGAGCGATACAGTTTTACATTACAGACAGACCTGTGAGGTGACAGGTGCCACTCCAAAGCTCCAAGAATCCTTTCAGGGGTTTTTTTGGTTCAAAAAGCACCAAATGTATAAAGTTTATTTTAAATAGATAAAACTGGTAAAGACTAAACAATGGAACAGTAGCATTGCAAGAATGTGGTCCGATTCCAGAAAGACTGATTCATTCATTTTAGTCCTGAAATACAATCTGAAAGTGATGCTACTAATAAATCCAGCTGCTATTTGTGTAAGCAGAAAGCAACCTTAAAATCAATCTGTATAGGTGATGTTAATGGAAATCATTTGGTAATGACGGTAATGCATAACATGCACTTAGCATGGGGGTCGCAGAAAGTACTAATAATGCGAGCGATCAGTTATTCCTTCATGTGCTCTTTGTTTCACAGTAAAGATAACTAAAAGCATTAAAGTGCACAACAAGCAATCCAATCAGTGATGCTGACTGATGGATGTTATGCATATTGGGTCTGCTTGTGAGAGGTCCGTCTGAATACGAACAAGAACAAGTCATCATGATCTTCTCTTAGTCTGAATTAAATTAACTCTACACAGGACAACAATGTGTGTTTTGTGTTGTTTTTGTGTAAAACACTATTAGAGCAACTGAAATCAATAATTTATTTACTATAACAACAGCAACTTATTCTGCTGCCCCCAAGTGGCTAGAAAAACTTTTAACAAAAACAATGAATGCAGGTTTATTTACCATATTAATATTTTACATATTTATACGTATGGAGATCATTAAAGCACTACACAGATTTTTGTAGAATGTATATTTTTTGATACTAGCTAAACAAGTCAGGGCAAGTACTCCAATTGTTGTGACTACACAGAGCTTCAGAATGAGCACTGCAGTTAATATTTTAGCTGGAAATCCTCAGTAGTCGCGGCTGTCATGTTCGATATTCACAATGTTTGTTGGCAGGAGATTCATCTGGCTTTTCCACTGGGGCAGAAATGGATTTCGCAAAAAGATAACATGAGCGAGAACAACCGTAGAACATTTTCTCCCAAATGTGACACGATTGTGAAACAGAGAAGTGGCTGATAAAAATTCAGACTGACAAAACAAGTGTTAGGCAGATCACAGGGAGATTATATTAACCCAGAAGGAAACACAGTGTGATCACTGAAAGCCACTTTTGGTGAGAATTGAACTTTTTGTAATGTAGTGATGGATACATCAATACAGTAACCAAGGACAAGACTAAAACTTTATATCAAGCTGACACAAAGTTTCAAGTTTTTATATCTTATGGGGGCAATTAGAAAGCTGCAACAGAACCTAAACAGTTAAAGGAAACAATGAAACTGAAAACAGTGGCTCTCTAACACATGCTGTCACCAATCTGTCCTCTCCAACTTAAGCACAGAGCTGGCGAAGCCTGGGTTGGAAAACTGAAGCCAAATCTGATTCATGACAGCAATGAACCAAGAGGGATGGCAGTTTATCCAGTCAGTCCTCACTTTGTGCCGCCATCTGATATAATCTGTCACACTATGTTTTATAAATCTAATCAGTCAAAAAGAACCCAGTTCCAAAAATATTGTGTAAAATGCATTGATTTGCAAAACTCATAAATCCATATTTTATTGCCAATAGAACAGAAAATATATCAAATGACTAAAGTGAGACATTTTACTATTTCATGAAAAATATTAGCTCGTTCTGAATTTGATGGCAGCAACACGTCTCAAAAACGTTGGGACAGGGTCAACAAAAGGCTCGGAAAGTAAGTGGTACTTTGCTGGATGAACATTTTACAACTAATTAGATTAACTGGCAACAGCTTAGTAACTTGACTGGGTATGGAGAGAACATATTAGACTGTTTCTCAGAAGCAAAGATGGAAGGAGGCTCACCAATCCGCAACAAACTGCATCTAAAAATGATGGAACGATTTCAGACCAGTGTTCCTTGGTATAAAACTCTTTGGACATCTCATCGTTTTCAGAGAATCTCTGGAAATCTGTTTGTAAGGGACAAGGCTGAAAATCAGTATTGCATGCCTGTGATCTTGATGCCCTCAGGGGGGCACAGCGTGCCATGGAAATCGCTGCATGGGCTTGGGAGCACTTCCACAAATCATTTCCTGTGAACCAAATTCACTGTGCCATCCACAAATGCAGGTTAAAGCTTCATCATGCAAAGAAGAAGCCATATGTGAACATGAGCCAGAAATCCTGCCAACTTCTCTGGGCCAAAGCTCATTTAAAACGAATGGAGGAAAAGTGGAAAACTGCTCTGTGGTCAGACAAATTGAAATGTATGATTCTTTTTGGAAAACATGGATGCCACAGGCTCCAGACTCGAGTAGAGAGGGGCCATCTGGCTTGTTATCAGTGCTCAGTTCATAAGTCTGCATCTCTGATGGTGTGAGTGCATCACTGCCTATGGAACGGACATCTTGCACATCTGGAAAGGCATCATCAATGCTAAAAGGTTTTAGAGCAACACGTGATCCCTTCTGTGAGAGACCTTTCTTTGGGACGTATTATACCTCATACTGCATCTATTCCAGCAGCATGGCTTTGTAGCTGTGTAAGCATCTGGGTGCTGAACTGGCCTGCCTGCAGTCATTTCAGTTCAATTCAGTTCAATTTAATTCAGTTCAATTTTATTTATACAGCACCAAATCACAATAACAGTTGTCTCAAGGCGCTTTATACTGTAAGGTAGACCCTACAATAATACACACAGAGAAAAACCCAACAATCATATGACCCCCTATGAGCAAGCACTTTGGCGACAGTGGGAAGGAAAAACTCCCTTTTAACAGGAAGAAACCTCCGGCAGAACCAGGCTCAGGGAGGGGCGGGGCCATCTGCTGCGACCGTTTGGGCTGAGAGAAGGAAGACAGGATAAAGACATGCTGTGGAGTCCAGACCCCTAACCAGCTGAAAACATCTGGAGCATCATGAAAGCAAAAGCAGCAGCTAGAATCATCTGACTAAAAAAAGTAGTGCTGAGTTTTTGAAGGAGGTTCGAGTGTATGTATGTAGACTATTGTTTGTGATTGTATGAGTGAAGGCCCATAAATGTCCAGCCTTTTCAGAAGATGGTAATCAATGAGCTTGCTGCAGATAGAAATTGTTTATTTTCGAACAACACAGTGGACAAAAAATTAGACATCTTCCACGTCTGAAAGGTGAAGCCAATTCAAAACAACCTTAAACCTGCATTCTTCCTAATGGCCAACAGAGGGAGACTTCCCTGGTTGCAAAAAGACTGGTCTTATAGAAGACTATTGGAAAACCACCACTGGCTCTGTTTTTCTGAAAACTTTATGGTCTCTGTCACTTGTTCTAGTCCTCACTGAATCCAACATGATGATTATCTGCAATGATGCTAATTTGAGTCAAACAGGAGGATGAGTTTATGGGTTTAAAGTATTTACGTGGGGATTTTTAATAAATAACTGACTAATAATTAATGTGTCTGAAATGTGTCAAAAAGTAAAAATAGCTCTTAAGTGGTCTGTTTAGTGTTAATCTTCATATCCCGGTTAAAGCTTTAGCTTTGTACCTGCTGCATTTAGCATGATGTTGCTGCTGCCAAGTGTAATTTGTGGCAAACTCCTGTAGTTCTCTAAGAATCGTCCTCCGTAATAATATTTATAATACACAGAGTACCCATTTATCTCAAAGTCAGGAGAATTTGAGCTGCTTTTGTTTATCTTAAACAATCCTTCATGAATAGTTTAAGAACAAAAAAACATACTGCTAACAGCTGACAACTCTAGACATATTTACTACGACGTGTAGACGGCTGCCTAAACAATGCAAAATCAGAAGTGATGCGGATCTTATCATCCACCCAAACATGTGTTGATTATTTAGTTCTTTCTAACCCTATTTTTAAATATGGATATGAGCCACAGGGTCTTCTCCCATTTAATATTTTACGCCATTTGCTCTTCCCAAGAAATACAGCCATCGCAAGCTTCATGAATATAAATTAAACTTTGAATTCATCTTGAGAATTTTCTCAAATAGGGCTGATGCCACAAGGATTCTTTATCCCCGCTCTTCTCTTCTTCTCTTTTATCGCATCGTTCTGCCACCCACGTCCCTTCCTCTGTCCCCCTCCTCTTTCCATCACAGAAATCCATTCTTTATGAAACAAAACAGGCGTCCATTCCTCAACTCATCATGCAGTAATATGACAACTGGGACGCGCACTTACCTTGAGCTGTTCCCGCTGTGGCAGGAAAACACTCCTGTTGCTAATGCCGTAAAGCCTGCAGTTATTATCAACAGACCATATACTGCCTGAGACACATGTGAGGCAGTTTCCTAGTGACCAGCCAGTGTGGCAGACCTGGCTCTGAACACAACAGCTCTCACTCACTAACAGGGTCTCCGGTGAGGTCCTTTGTGTCTGCCTCTGGCTCAGAACTCTTACGCTGCACAGGAGGTTTGGAGGGATTTGAGTCTATATAACCTCAGAGTGTTTAGAATGCAGTTACATTCCTAGAAAGTACTTCAGGATTTGTGCTTCGGGTTTCAGTCGGTCCTACTGCTTGCTACGAAGTAATAAAAACACCAGTTTACTTTATGTGTCCTGACATCATAAAATATTATTTGGACATGAGCTTTAAATAGCAACACAATAAATCAATGATGCATCCAGCTGTTTAGCACAACCAATCGATATAGTTTAGGTCACCAGTGGACGAGGAACTGTGTCATCAGTGCGATTATGATGCTGGGTTTCCAAAGTAACATGTACCAAATGATCCCACAATATGGAATTCCATATGATTCACAATTCAGCGGGTGTGTAGTGCCACTAGGGATGGGTATTGATAAGATTTTAACGATTCCGATTCCATTTTCGATTCTGTTTAACGATTCGATTCTTTATCGATTCTCTTATCGATTCTTGTTTTTAAAAAGGAGAACACTAAGGTCGATTAGCTTAGAACTGTTTTATATCTTCTCTTTCAACAAGATAGAAATTTAGGAGTAACATGGCCTTACAAACCCAACAGTGAGATCTTAAGAGATCCACAGCCTAACGGCTCTTCAGTGGGGGTTCACAGGTCCCCGGGGAAAATTGTAAACGTAAAATAATAAAATAAATATTCTTCTGTAGCAATAACAAAGTATAACATAAATTATTCTGTAGCAATTACACAAGAATATCCAGTAATGTCCCTGCCTACAATTAAACACATTCACTTACCATCTGCTGTGGCAAATGGCTGCAAGGTTTTGACCACAAACTAGTCACTGCTCTGTGACATGCGGGCCTGAAAAGAGACGCTACCGGTGGACTGCAGCGACAATTGCCAGCGAGCGCCAGCCAGACTCTGTCTGTCTCATCATGGTCACCTAAATGCACAATGGCAGGTTTTGTAATAAAGCAGATCGCACTAACATAATATGCACTGTTAGTTGATTATTTACCTGCCGCATTAACGGGAGATGACGTGCAAACGTTACCGCTGCTGCTGCTGGGTTGAGATTCACGAGTCCGGAGCGGAATTAAAGACATTCATTTAAGTTCATCCGTGTTTTGTGAGCAAATGCTTTTGCATATTCGTAGTGTTTCCTCCCTTAATGAAATATCTACTTTGCAAGTATTGCAAGTTGCCCTGAACGGATGACAATCCGTTCTCGTAAAGTATAAACAAACTTTTAAGCGTTTGAGCCGCTTAGGCGCCGTGTTTCCTGCCAGGTACGCTCCGACGCTCCGCAATGTGGTGACGTAATTCGGGGCGACTGGAATCGATAAGGGAATCGTTTGCAAAAATGGCAAACGATTCCAAGGAATTGAAACAGTGGGAACCGGTTCTCAACAAGAACCGGTTTTCGATACCCATCCCTAAGTGCCACTATTTGTGATTTCAGGCATTGTAAGCAAATTTAGGCTAAAAAGAAAACTGACATTGTTGTGTTCTATACCAACAGTCCCCGGGCCATGGACCGATTATCGTTAACTCGGTTTCCCTGGGTCTTTTCCCATGTTGTAGTTGTGTGTCTTATTTTGAAAGAAATATTTAGGCGTTACCATAGCGACCAGAGAGCATTAAGGGGCAGAGAGGAGGATGTTACTCTCAATGTTGTTGGCGCATTTCAGGAGGACGCTGCTAATAAAGTTACACAATTACACAGTGAATTCATGTTTATTATTATATTTACAAAATACCACAGTTTTTGTCTCGGTCGTATCGTTTTATTTTGTTATATTTATCTGTGACACCTTAAAGGCCGGTCAGTGAAAATAATGACTGACATTAAACCGGTCCATGGTGCAAAAAAGGTTGGGGACCGCTGGTCTACACCACTGCAGCTGAAGTTAAAAGCACAACTGAAGGCTCAGTTGTGCTTCAACATTTAATATTGAAGCACTTGTGTAAAATTGAAATTATATTAAACTTCAAGATTTAATATAATCGAGTCCTGTAGAGTCTGAGGCGTAGTGCTTTGTTTTGTTTTTTTTCTCTGATCATAGTACAATATGACCTTGGGGTGAATTCTCAGAGACCTCTGTTCCAGGAAAGATTGTGGCGTTGTCTAAGTGCAGTGAGTGTACTCAGTTTTTCACACCATTCCATAGAGTCAGTGAGAGTCCTCTAAACCCCCATTCACTAAACCTTTTCATTACTGTATAATGATTTTGTTAAAAAAGAAACAAGAAAAACAATGAATTTCAAATTGTATGTAAGTTGATATATAGACAAATCGACATAACAAATAATAGATGTGTTTCAAAACAAAAGAATCACTGTAGTATGAGAGTTGACCATCAATATGAATTACAGTTGTGTCTGGTTGAAATGCACTTTTTCGATACGGTTAACGTAGCAGCTCTGTGACGAAGTGCGCCATATTGTGAAGCAACTTGCTGCTTGATGCAATTTGATGAAAAACAAATCTGTTCAATATACAACATTATGAAGCTTTGAATTTACAGCGGCAATACACAACTTTTATCTGCATTCCTCCCTGCAGCGCTGGTGCAGCTCACTTCCTGTTTAAACATATCTGGTTGTTTTTGGATAATAATGTTCCTGTCAGCACAGCGTTGCTTTTAAATCTTTCCCGGAGCTCTCTTTGTGCTATCGTTCTTCCTTTACTGACCTTTATTGGATTCTTATGATAATCACTTGCCTGTAAAAGCTCTAGATAATTAATGGAAAAATTTAGCATTGATTTTTTCCAAGCAATTTTACACCACCCATTCACAGACAGAACTGCCAATTAAAGTGGATATCATACAGGCAAACAAACTGAATACGATATCGCATTGTGCAATCGACATTCACTTCATAATAATGAGTTAAAACATATAGCTTGCATATTGCCTACCTAATTAAGGAAGAAAAAGATAATTTCTCAAAAGTGAGAAGGTGAAGAAAGTGGAACATTTAATTGCTTATGGTAGAATTTAAGGAACTCTCATGTTTGAATGTTATCCCTTATATAGTCCAAAGCACAGATACAAATTAATTATAACTGCAAAAGATATTAAGTATCCAGAACAGTTCACCTGGATGTGTTTTTCTGCCCTCAGGTGGCCAGAATTCTGTTATTGCAGCTTTAAGTAAAAACTGAGGTAAATAAATTAGCGTTGAAGTTGATAGGTCTGTAGCTAAATGTAGATGTGTGTGTTCTCACCTCATCCAAATGCACCATGAAGGTGACATTGCTGCCCAGGCCGGCAGTGAGTTTGCCATCTTTGGTGGTCAGCAAGAGTCCTTTCGGGGGTCTGTTGGGACACTGCTGCTTTCTGGGTGTGTACAATTCCTTCACTCCTTTCGTGCAGTTGTTCAGCACCACTTTGCGGTACCTTTGGAAAGAATATCAAAGTATTTTATCCCTCTCTGCACGCTCATCGACCATTTCCCTCAATGCTGCATGAGCTTACGGTTTACAGAGAATTTTGTTGAACTAAACAGAGCACAGCTGTTGTGTCTGAACAGGCTCCCAGACAGGATGACAACTGACAACACAAGCTGTGTCAAAGGCTGAGACACCATGGGAAGCTTAATCATAGTGGCAGTGAATAAAACACTCCCACTGTGATTAAGCTTTGCAAGGTGTCGGTCCCCAGGGCGCCTCCAAACTAACAAAAAGGTCACATCTTTGTGACATAACAAAGAAAAATGGATCGTAATGGAAAATGAACGATCACGTCAAAAATGCAAATATACAACTTTCCCTAATCGAGGTATTTGAACATGAACATGATATGTTGCAGTGGTTTTCCATTTAAGGATCTGCCGAATTACTACCCTGGTCTCAATCATCAATTGACCAGATATGGTCAGTATTCACTGATTGATTGGTGGCGTTTAGTAACCACATACAATGACTGTGAAACATTCTTCTTCTTTCAGTGCAGTGGATTATCTGCCTTGATCTCACCCTGTCTCTTGCCTCCTCTTTTGTCGATCCAACTCTCTCCATATTCTCCTTCAATACATCAATGACTCTTCTCCAAGGCCTTCCTCTTTTCATTCTGCCTCACAGCTTCAACTTCACACTGAACACTGGTGCATCACACTGAACACTGGTGCTCCACAGGGGTGTGTACTGAGCCCTCTCCTGTACTCACTCTACACCTACGACTGCACGGCCACTAACAACTCCAACATCATTGTGAAGTTTGCGGACGACACTACAGTGGTGGGTCTTATCACCAACGGTGATGAGACAGCCTACAGGGAGGAGGTCAGCGCCTGACCCACTGGTGTCAAGACAACCATCTCACCCTCAACGCCGCAAAGACAAAGGAGCTGATAGTGGACTTCCGGAGGTGCAGAGGAGTACACACCCCATCACCATCAACGGCGCCGCTGTGGAGAGAGTGAGCAGCTTCCGCTTCCTTGGTGTACATCTGGCTGAGGATCTTACGTGGTCGTACACATAAACAAGACAGTGAAGAAGGCGCAGCAGCGCCTCTTCTTTCTCAGGAGACTGAAAAGATTCGGCATGAGCCCCGCATCCTCAGGACCTTCTATCGCTGTGCCATTGAGAGCATCCTCACTGGATGCATCACCACCTGGTATGGCAACACCACCGCTTACAACCGCAAAGCTCTCCAGAGAGTAGTGCGGTGTGCTGAACGGATAATTGAGGTGAGCTTCCCTCCTCCAAGACATCTACAGGAAGCGGTGCCTGAGGAAAGCGGGAGGATCATCAGGACTCCAGTCACCCCAGCCATAAACTGTTCAGACTACTTCCATCAGGAAGGAGGTTCTGCAGCATCCGGTCCCGCACCAGCAGACTGAGAGACAGCTTTTTCCACCAGGCCATCAGACTGCTGAACACGTCATAGACACCTCACCCTCACTACTGGAACTTCAACATTATGCACTCCATACTGTACATTAATGCCACTGTTTTGCACATACCTACCTCTGTATATTTTATATTTTATATATCTTATTTTATTGTTTACTCTATTTCATTTGTAAAACATGTATATACACACTCACACACACACACACACACACACACACACACACACACACACACACGTAGAAAAACATATTTAGTACACACATTCAGTAATGTATATACCTTTATATATGGTACATATATTTATTACTTTTAGATTAACCATTTTATATTTTGCTTGTTGCACGTTATTGTATTTTGCACAACTCTGTTGCTTGTGAAGCTTGCACACAAGAATTTCACTCGCATGTACTGTACCAGTGTACCTGCACATGTGATGTGACAATAAAGGTGATTTGATTTGATTTGATTTGAAAATCCTTTGTCCAGTATATCTACTAGTCGTCCTCTGTACATGTCCAGGGGATGTTTACGGTCAGTGGTTTTTTGAATTAAAGAATAAAACAATCTTCTTCTGGGAGAGAAAGTGTAAGTACGAGCAGTAAAACCCACCCGTGCTTCACTGACCTCAAAGGTTTTGCTGCTATAACCTAAATTATCGTGTTTTGGCTACAGATCTGAAAGTCTTTGTCTCTCTTTATAGTTTTAATACAATCAACTTTTGGAAAATGAGGAGAAATTCCCTTCACAATTATCCTCTAAAATGACAGACAGCGGACCCCAAACTCACCAACAGTTTATGACCTGTGACGAACATGACCCCAATAAACAGCTTCATCTATTAAAGCTGCATAGTCCCAAATTAAAACAGCAACAGAAAACAGAGACAAGAAGTAATTAGAAACCAACTGACTGACAGGTCATCACAAAACATAAAACATTTGGAATAAACCACCTGTGAAATATAATGAACAGTTTACCTCTGGGTCCTGTGAGCACGAGAGATGGTAGGATTAAGGTTAATGTTACTGATTTCAAAGCTTTTTCCTGGACATGTTTATGAGGATAAGCCAAAGCTTAAATCCTCACATTAGGACCAGATTGTGGGCATTGGCTTTCTGCTGCACTGATCATATTAAATCTGCGATCCCTATCTGCCATGAAAACACATCCTACTGTAGAGAAGTCCTCCGAAAAGACCTGTTTGTTCACAAAAACACTTGACATAAATGTGCGCAGCAAACACCTGTACTATATTCTTTTAAATGTGAATTTGTACTGAATCCCACGGTCCTTACCCTGTGCTGTTGAAATAGTTCTGGCCCTGGCTGCAGCTCCTGGACACGGTGGAAGGATTGAACCAGAAGGCTGGCTTGCAGTTCCCGTCGCTGCCGCGCTCATATCCATAATCACTGTTACACAACAAAGAACATCCACACGGTACCTGATCAATATCAGCATGTGAAAAGGGACTTATTGTCCTGCAGTGTGTTCCCCATTTACATCTTATCTCCGTTCATAGCTGGTGACCGGGGGCCTGTCTGACACAGAGACGCATCATTATTAAGTATTGATTAAGGCTGCTGCTGCTCACAAATGTACCACAGTAGTGTGAATCTGTGGGTGTGGAAACACAACCTGCAGGCAAAGGTTTGCCACCATCTTTAAGGATGACTGACTCTCAAGTTGCCTGTCAATGTTCCCAGTGAGGACATGATTTACATGTAACAAAGCAAAGTAAGCAAGTGTCCACTCTAATAATGCTCACGACATTGATTTATTAATTAGTTAGCAATGCAGAACAAATAAACAAAACTAACAAGCCTGTCGCTGACTAGTCCAGTATGAATGTGCGATTACAACAGTGTGAACTTTTCATTAGCGAGCTGCCAAGATTGATTGGATGCACAGGCGCATGTTGGCAAATAGGTAAAAGGTCGGCACAGAGTACAGCCTAGGACAAAGGATGTGCTTTATGTTCACAATAACACTTTTGCAGTCAACAAAATAACCACGTAATGCATCTTAATAAATGTGTAATAATGAGAAGGTCAAAGCCACTTTCATAATGGCTCATGGAGCTAGGGGCCGATTAGCTTAGCTTAACTGGAGCGGAGGAGGCGGAGGTAGGGGAAATTACATTGGCTCTGCCTAATGTTTTAAAACAGCATAATCCTGTTTAGAGCCTAAATAACTCCCAGTATTACCATTTACATGTTCAAGATCCCCCATAGCTAGGCCTGGGGGACATAAGTCGGGTCATCTTTCTATGGCCACCAGTGGGCAAGACTTGCACAGTAGACATCTGGTCTTACAGAAGTCCAAGTTTTAGTATATATAAGTCTATCCTGACCTTGGTAAACACTTCCCCAATGAATTTATGGGCTCAGTCATTTCAGGGTTTGGGGACATGAAGAGTTCCATTTAAAGATTTTAGCATAAGTGTGACTTTAATCAGCATTTTGTTGATTTTCATCAGGGATTATACTCGACCATTGTCCTTCATCAATCTTGAATGCTGACTATGTTTCACAGTTTAAAAAACACACACACACACATTGCTTGTATGAGTCATGAGATTTCTTTTTCAAAGCATGATCAGAAGATGGATTTATTATTCGCTTAGTCATGCTAAAATCTCATGTGTACCATCAGCCTGTGGTTATTCTGCTCTGCTTTTTATGACACAAATGAATCATAACAGAGTCTGCTTGGAACAAACCAAATGAAACAAATGAAACAAAATGAGCAACTGCTACAAGATTCCAGATTTCCAAATTTAGTTCAGGAAACATGTCATCAAACAGTAAAGGAAACCTGGGATTTGACTCAGTGTTCAGTGCCAGCTGGTCAGTATGCAGAACATCTGAATTTTCACTTTGTTGAATCAGCCTCTTCTACACAACATGCACAATAGTTTGCAGACATTTTGAACTGACGTTAATAAGTATGTATTTAGCTGATCATTGTGCCAGGCAGACTCTCCACACCTTAAATTAAGTTAAAGGATTTGGACTTCAATTCTGCACTGATGGGTTTTTAAAACTCCTCGTTTCTGAATTTTAAGTATTCATCAAATAATTCCCCGCAGAGAGAAAAACAGCAAGACAGAAAGCCAGAAATTAGACTGAGACAAACAAACAAACGAAAAAAACACTAAAAACTTTCGACTAGTTCAATAGGAACCAATTAGCACTCACTCTCTGCACATCTACAAACGCTATTTACATAACTGCTGTATGTTGAAATGTTTTTTTTTTCCATTCTCTGTCATTACAAGATAAAAAACACAACCGCTTAGGATTTGCATACAAATTGAAACTATTTACACCCCCACATGGTCTGAACAGAATTGCGAGCACGGTGAGCTCACAGACATACGCTACGGAGACAGACATTATGAGCAAATTGTGGAAAACCCTCCCAAACTCATCAGATTATTGGAAAACACACGGAAAAAGTTAATGAGACACATGGATAGGATATGATTCCACTTAAATAAAAGATCTTCTTCCACAGTTGTTGTTCAGTCAATAAGAAGATGGACCCTATTTATTGCTCTTTTTCGTAGGGTGAGTGTGGAAGGGACCAAATCTGGATTGTAACTTTGTCACTTTAGGTTTTATTGTATATTTTACACGAGCACAAATATAATCGAGATCATTTTCTTCAAAAATGCCAGCGTCTACTCAGAAGTAAAAATGTAATTAGGATAAAGTGTTTATAGAACACAGGGAACCCAAGTGTTGCTGAAAACAGCCTTCTTTTCTAATCTGTGCAATCCATTTGTCTCTTTTTTCCTTCATACACAGTTTTGTAAGTTACAGGACTCACGTTGTTTGTGGCTACAGCAGGGATGCAGAAACAGCCCTAAATAGCACATGTGAGCGGTGTGAAGAATGTATTTGATGGTAGCTGGATGGATGCACTTCAAAACAAACTGCTACTGAAGAGAAGCTGGTTTTTCAAAGAGCCACTTCTATTTTTTTCTTTTTATTCAACGCAGCATTTAGCTAAATGACCTGTTGAGTCTTATTCACACGAAGCAGCTGTCAGTAACAAATTGCTTAAAAAGTAACACAATGAAAAACTCTAAAAATATTATTTCAAGAAAAGCACATCGTTTGAAATGTGTGCTTGTACATGTGCTGCAGAACAAAAGCTGCCGTTAATGAAGTTCTCCTTTAGCAACAATGGAGAGAAACATAATCCCCCTCGACGATTATGAAGAAAGGGGCTACTGAACAAAGGCCCACATCATCTTACCATTCAAAATCATGAGCCCTGCAAATACAGGACTCGGCAGAGAGGATTCTTGAGTAGTCCTTTCCCAGCATGCAGTAGTTTCCGGGCCTGCGCTTCATGTAAATCTGCTTTTGTCCCATTACACACGGCTCGCCCTGTATGTAACATAAATGGGTGAAAAGCATTTTCAAAGCACACGGGCAGCACCTTCCTGCATGGCATGGATTTAGATTTTTACCTGGTTGTGCAGGTGCCAGGTTTGATAGTCCTCCTCTGTGCATTTCCTGCTGAAGATGGACTTGTAGTCTATCTTGATGAGCTGCCATTCGGAACGGTGGCTAAAGTGTCCAAAAAAGCTGCAAGAGGCAAACGATCTAAATGACCTAAACTCTGCTTTTTATTTATAAAGTGCCATTTTCCACTAAAAATGCACATTGTGACACTCGAGCGTATCAGTTCTACTCTTAATGACACTGTGTTCCCCAAGAGGTTTGCTTCAATCTGGCAACAGGGTAAAATTGCTAATATGAAGTCAAAGCGGGCAAGAAATTAGGAGTAAAATGATCTCAATAAAATTAGTTTTGATCAGCAGTGGTGAGGTGGGAAAGGACTGCTAGATTTCCACTTCACAGTACTTCAAAGGAGAGAACTCTACTGCATCTCTTATCCGGTCTTTAAGTGATGACATATGAACCCTGCTTCCGGGTCCAGCCGGGTCTGTGGAGAAGCTGGGATTGGTGGGGCAGGGTCAGCAGAGGCATTAGCTGCTGTAAATAAATGATAGCACAGCAGCTAGCTGTCATTTTGGCTAAATTAAACTGGGCTAGATCTGTAATCTATGATGGCTGTTTTGTTCTCTGTTTGACTTCTGTTTCCATAAATCTGTCCTGGTCACTCTGTAATGCTTAGCTATAACAGCTGGTAATCGTGTGCTCCTTACTTCAGTTTATCACCATAAAGAACAAAAAGCCTTAAAAGGTGCTTTTCATGGCCGTTTTATTTTTACTCTACTTATGCAAGATTTGATTATATTCTAAAGGTGTAACAGCAAAAAGTCTCATTTAAAAAGTTTTCTTTCTTTGAATAAACCCTTTCCTTGAGAGACTTAATATCCACCTGACTCACAATCCCGCAGAGCTCTTGAGGACTTTTGTAGAGGTCCTCGATCTTTTGGGCCTCTCTGGAGAGCAAAAATAACCCTGAGGACGCCCCACTGCCGCCCTTTACTCAAATCACATCAACACATTGTAACATATCATTCAGCTCTTTGTGGACTTACGTCATGATTTGGTTTTCAGCCCCAGCCTCCACCAGCACTCCATCCACAAACAGGGGCACCGAGGAGAAGCTGTGCTGGGTCCACTGCCTGCCTTCGTCAAAGCTGACCCTGTGTATTGTACGTCAGAACACATTCTCATCACAAACCCGGCAACAGCGACGGCGCAGACACAGACGCTCTCTATTAGATCCTGGTCATAGGGGAGGATTTAGGTAGGGATCAGAACGACCGGCTTGTCTCTACACAGGAGTCTCCGAGTCTCTGTGCAATTAGCTATTGTAGCGTTTGGTAAATATTAAAGGCTGAGGCATTGAAAGGGAATTTAAGAGAGTCCGCCTAGTTATTAAAACAAAGAAGCACAAAACTGCTTTTGGAAGACATAAACAAAGGAAAGGTTTCGGTGTCAAAGGAAAAAAAGGCAACATCATTGTTTCCTGGATAAAAAGTCAACACAGAAGCGAAAAAACACAAGACCAGAATAGAACTGTTTCATTTTTGACTAAAAAAGTGCAGAGGGAGAAGGAGACGGGAACAAAAGATTGGACAGCTTTCATCATCGGGTCTTGGGCTACATTGATTCTGACAGCATATCAACATTGGTGCTGAAGTGAGAACAACTAGGAGTACCCGAGTGTGACGTGGGTTGAAACACCACTGAGGCCGGTGCTCAGAAGATCGTCCCACGTTGCCACTGCCTTCATTTGGCTAAAAGCACTAACAACAGAAAAAGCGTTGCCATGCACCTATTATGAGATTCAGTCAGGGGAACTGTTTAAGCTAAAACTGCCTATGAAAGCTGCGATACAGTGACTGTGGAGATACTTATATCAATCTTTTTTTTTCTTCACTTCCTCTACCATCGCACTTAAATTGGTTGGGAGACAAAAACCCAGCAGGCTACACTTCACTGCTTCTAAAACTAATTTCAAAATTGTTGCAAAAGCGAGCGCACAGATCTGGTCTCACTTGGATTAGCTTGCACGGAGGCAAAGCAAGGCACCCGATTTGGCAAGAGGAAGACAACATGTTAATGAAAACAGTAAAAGGAGGCGGCGGCGGGGGGGGTCTGACTGCTGGCTGTTAATGATAAGTGGTCTGGGGGAAAAAAAAAGAAAACCCTCAAATTAGATTGGGTATGATTTTTTTTTCTCTTTTTTTAAGAGCCATAGTCAAAGTGCATCACTAAATGGATCAAGTGTCACATATAATATGCACATTCACTTTTTTTGGAACTCTAACTGTTGGATTAACCTTAAAAGAGCCATAGGAAATTGGAAAAGCAATTTAGGACAGGAAACTTGTCCAAAAAAGTTCTCTAAATGGACATACCACAAATGTCTAGTTGGCACAGATGGCTGCTTCACAGCAACAAGAGCCCCTCCTTTGTCCAGAAACCAAATATTGTGCTCCTCTTCAAAAATCTGAACAGACATTCACAGATATTAGTATCAAAAACACAGTGACAAAGGTTACAAAATTATGTCCCATTTCCAAAAAAGTTGGGTGAAATTCAGATAAAATTAAAATGCAGTGGATTGTAAACCATTTAAACCAGAAGCTCAATGTGAATTAGATGCTAGGAGCCCTAACAAGGGCAAAAACAGAATGTAAAAGGTGGGCAAGTCTCTCAGAGGTAAATATGGGAAGTTAAAGAGGTCGTTCTTCTGTTCATCACGGCCAAAAAGCCAGATTGAATGACCCAAGCAGGGAAGCACAATACTATAATAATTCAGCCGTTAATGATATCATTGTCTGCACTCTTGCTTTGCCGTGTAGCGTGTCTGAAGTGTCTTATAAAAAAGCCTGTTGTAACCTGCAGTGGAAACTAAAGGTGTTGCATAACAAGAAGCCAGAAAATACAATATTTGTAAAAGTGTTTAATTTTTTACATCATCTGTCAAAGTTTGAAACTGCTGCAGGTCTGCTGGCTGTGGGTGTAAATGTAGGTGTGAGGCTCACCGGTCTCCAGGTATTGCCAGCATCAGATGATATGAACATGCCAACATTGTTGTAAGAGAGCTCTGCTCCGATATTTCCTGCAGTGCACACACACACACACACACACACACACACACACACACACACACACACACACACACACACACACACACAAAGCATGAAAAACACAGTGAGATCTCACAAAGATAAGAGGCCATATGTGTTTTAAACACATGCTGTAAATCACACCATGTCTCTGATTAATTTATCATCTTGGCTTGATTCCCGTATTTGCTTGCTGACTAGCAAGTCATGTGAATAACAGAGAATATTTCATGTTAATTCCTGTGGATGCCTTCATTATGAGGACAGCGTAATGCGCGGTGTAGAAGAGGGTGGGTGCCTCTCTCGCGCCGTCATTCTGCGGTGTTGCAGCACGGCGCCTCCAAAGCCTTTTCCTGCGAGTGTGCAGTGAGTGAACTCGTTTCTTCTGTTGTACTGCTCTACTATCTTGGCCGCGGCTCAGTAAATAGGCACGTGTTTGATCTGGATGGTGTTTGTCATGTTGGTGAGATGATCTCTGCACCAGCTGACGTCTTAAAAGGCGCAGCGGGCAAAGTGAATCACGGTGCCAAAGCAAAGTCTCAGCCAGAAATACACACAAGCGCACATGAGTACATACTGTGCAAGCATCACGCTGGGAATGTATGTTTATTCAGCGTTTTCACATAACGAGGACAAAACAACATAAATGTACACGCTCAAAGCAAAACCAAGGGTTTTTTTCCTCCATTGGCGCTAACACATCTACTTCATCTCATTTCTCTTTCTTCCTTAACACTTACAGGCACACACAACACATAAGTGTGGCCTTTCCCCACACAAGGCATCAAAACTGATGGACACATCCACAACATGTCAGTCTATACGTGAAGCGGAGCTCCTGCGGTGCACTCTGCACAGTGAAGCTTAAAGAATCGCTGAGACAGAAGCTTAAGTGGGGGTCAAGTAGGGGTCACATCAGAGCTGCATTAGATAATCAGGCTGCTGACTGGGACGACTCTTGATCCTGTGAAATGTTAATTTTCATACTAAAATAGCAACATAAGGCAAAACTAAACCTGTGCGATGTTAATATGCAATATACTATTACAAATGTAAAATAACATTCTGGATTAGATGATGCATTATTATAATTAATATAACATTATTAATCAAAATCAGCATTGTACAAATTTGTTATTTTTACTATGCACCACTTCAGAAAAGCATTGATGACACTCTGATGAGACAGGCACAGGACTGTCCTGCACACACATGCAGAGAGACCAGGAGAAATACTGTGTAAAGGCCTCCTGTGTGATGTCATGCAACGCTGCTCAAGGCTGGCTGGTGTCGGTTTTCTGGAGGCTGCGGCTCCTGCTTGGTAAAATCAGTTGCAAAGAAAACCTGGTTGTCATTCCTTTGTTTGCTTACTGCATGGAAGAAACCCTCGGAAACAAACACAGTTTGCCTTCAAAGTAAAACTTATACCTTCAAAAACATGTTGGCTGGAGTTCTGGGGCACAGGCTTTACTTTAAAGTTTTAGTGCTGCTTAGAGAGTCGTTACTATGATTTTGCAGACTAGTCACCGTGTGCCGTGCAAACTACTGATGACCCAGAAGTACTGCTACTGAACACAGTAAGAGCTTTTCATCACCCAGTTGGGGAATGCGGTTTTTTTGCCTAGCAACTGGTGGTTGCCAGGGAGTTGCTGCTAACTGATTAACCTCCCCATGCTGGCTATTAATGCATAAATCAAATGTTAGTCATACTGTACATCTTGCATTTGAGCAACTGTAATAAGATGAATGTACTGTGATTTACTTGGACGCTCACTACCAAGAGCAAGAAAGACAGTTCATGGGTCGATTTTACCCGCAAACTGAACGTTTCTGTATGGACTTCATCATTTTTCTAATGGTAGCTGATGTTAGCCTGCCTGCTAATTTAGACAAAGAGTTTGCTTACTAACGTTATCACTAAAGAAATACCACCTGAAGCCATATCAGTGTGCTTGTGTGGAGTTTGTGTTGACGTCTATGTTGTGTTGATGTTGAGATGGAGCAGAAAAGAGGCAGTGGCAGTGAGGGAAGGCACCTGTGAGCAAGCATAAGCATGCACATTCCAAAATTCAACCTGCAACCTTCACATACAATCGAAATCAGTCCACAGTCTGTTAGAAGCAGCTGAAGCATCAGAGAAAATCCAGATTTTTAAGCTACCTTACATGTGCAGACATTGGTAAACGTAAAGTGTTCAGTGTATGAAAAAAAGTCATCTTATGCATTTTTAATGTGCAAACTGTCTTTGGTGTTCAGTGTTTTTACTCACCTGTGGCAACTATGATTCCCGGTGCAGAATTCTTGGTGGAAATTGTTCCTGACAAGTAAGGGTTCTCAGACATTTGGAGTTGTAGATGAAGGGAGCAGAAAGGCTGTAAAAGATTTAAAAGAAATCATAAACTGAAGTGGATGTTGATTTTAGAGAAAAGAAGCACCGAAGTTTAGATGCAGTGCCCAGACAAGTTGAAAATAAGAACAACTATGTATGCATACGTGCATCACTGTAAGTGGCAATAATAATGGACAAAGTATGATCTAACTCAGTCTTGCTATGCATCTAGCTTATCTAATTAACTGCCAGGTAATAGCATGGGAAGCAGTGCTGATCTGTTATGTGAAAATGATAGGGTCAGAAAAATTAGAGAACAAACAACAAAAAATTCCTGATTCATTAGTCTCCCAAAGAGCGCTAACGGTGCCTTCAGAAGTTTTGCTAATTACATTTAATCTGTCATTAAAACAAAGAATGATGGAATTTGCATTAAAGTGTGAAGTTGAGCCTCCAGGGCATGCAAACAACAGAAGACAATTACATTTGTTCACGGAGCAGAAAAAAACCCCGTGTCTGCTTTCATCTTTGCAGCAGACAGCGTGTCACTGGTGTAAGGACACCGAGGGCAGTGGGACTGAACAGGGTAATCAAAAGGAATCTACAGCAGTAATTAAAATGTCACATGAATGCACAATCACAGGGAACCTGTAAGCCACACCGCACGGCCCTGAAATAACCTCTTAAACAGCACGAAGTCCTCCTAATGTCTCAACCATGATTCCTGCTAACGGTCTGCCTGTTAGTTTTAGATGCAGGGAAGCTATCTAATGAGGACAGACCTTTAACACGTACAGCTGATCTGGATCTGCCGCTCGAGTACTGCATCTTCCTCATGATTAAAACAGAGGTTGGACACTATATTATGCACTAATATTAGTTTTTAGTACATGACTTGGACTAGCATGCACATGTCTATCTGGGCCGTGTGTACTCATCTAACTGTAATTAATTTAAATAGCTAGAATTCATTGAATAATCTGAGCATGCAGTTTTAAATGATAACCAGTTCTTAATGAATGGATGTTGCAGATCTTTTCCATGTGCTATACCACAGGTCCACGGTTCACTGGAAGGGGTTTCCTAAAAACTAGATTGCAGATTAAGCTAAGGTTTGCTTGTCCAGTGCAGGAAACATCTGGCTGTGGGAAATGTAACTGCTGACTTGGTGAGAATGTTCATACCTGTGAGAATCAGGGCTTTCACCAACTAAAAGACCAATTTCCAACTATTATTTACTACACAGATGATTTATTTTAGGTTTTAGAACAGGCTTCATGAGGGTGCATTCGTAAGCTCCGGCTATAGAGCAGTGCTACAAATCAGCAAAACATATTTTTGTGTGTGTGCATGTTTAGATGTCTTTGTGAGGACAGAAAATTTTCATGTTACTATACTTGTGGGGACCAACATCCCCGTCCCCAGAGTTTGAAGACATTTTTGAGGCTCAAAATGTGGTTTTAGTGTCAGGGTTACAGTTAGGTGTAGGCTGAGGGTTAGGGCAAGCAGCCCTATTATGTATAATAGATGTCCTCACTAAGATATGAAAACGAGTCTGTGTGTAATTTCCATACATTTCCATAAACACAAGACCCTAACCCTGACCCATTTGACGTCTACCTTACCAGTATGCAGTGGATGTCATTCCCCTCCAGGTCAGATGCAGGAGCCTGCAGGAGCCTCCAGTCCCGCCCTTTATTGTAGGTAATGTAGGTTTTCACCTGGTTGTCGTGCCTCTTGTTGGCGATTAACATGCCTTTAATTCCAGCCACCTGATTGGCACAGACACATAACAGGTTGAAACCCATCTTTAAAGCAAGTCATCAGGGAGCACTTCACACACAACACCCCTCCCAACACCCATAACAGTTAGGGCCTCAGTTGCGCATGAAAAAGCATACCTGGCACTCTCATCAGAAAAGGCATTTTGTGTATTGAGGCGGCAATCTTCACAACACCAGTTAAATGCAAATGGCACACTTATCCTTTCTTTCTTCAGCTGACAGTCTTGCAGACACCGTCAACAGAGCAGGCTGCCGTTTCTTACACTGTGCTCTCTGTAATTATATCCTTACACGTCTCAGTAATCTAGACAGTACAAAATGATGACGGTTGAGAAGTGACACCTTGTCTGTTTTCCAACAATTGAACCGAATCTCACACGCACACCTGTAACAGTGTAGACTCACAGTTCTCTGACCAAATCCACCCCGCCAGTCGTCTCTCAGGGATTAGACACATCCCTCAACAAAACCAAAGCATGACATGCAATGGAAAGGACAGAGTCACTCTAAATGGTTGCCATAGTGAGGGTCTCCACATGGATGTGTTTGCCTCCCCGAAGGGGCACGTCTGTATAAGTGGCACTAATAGGCAGCGCATTTGACATTGTCATAGAAACATGTGGCTCAGGATGGATGCGGCTAACGAGGGTCCTCCCGTCCTCATCCAACCTGACCTGTCAATCGTGGCAGTAATTATTTATTGCCTCCACCTCCTCTGTCAGATTCACACACACACACACACACCTGCAGGCAAACAAGCAGAACTTTATATGTCCAGCAGCATCCAGCCCTTTCTTTCCTCCCACATAACTTTCTTTAAGATACAGTGAAGGACGCAGATCTCTGTTCCAAAGCACAGATTACTCTGAAATGTGCTGATTTGCCGCCTTCACGCCACACTGATTGCTGCCATTTGCTGTGAGCGAGTGGAAATGGAACAAAGAATATTGCATGACAACTGTGCAGCAGCTCTTCAACCGAGACGTCCAACACTCAGCTGCTTTTAACACGAGCACGAGTCATGACTGTTGGTAAGGATTTGGCATTAACTTTTATATTTTGCGTTTGAATTTGAGTTTAATCTGCTTTGCTCCAGCAGACACTGGGTCACACTGACTGATTAGCACTGACTGCTCGTGGAAGGTGTGAGAATGGTCCTCTTTATTTTTGCATTTCCAAAAGTATGAACACAAGCTCTGGCAAAAAGTGTCGCCTCACCTGGAACATGTACAGTTTTTGTAGCAAACAAATTAAATGATATTGTTTTAACTATTTTGTGGTTTGGGGTTTTTTTTTAGATTGAGCACAGGAAACTAAATGTGGAATCATCATTATAAATGTTTAATATTTTCTTGCATCTCCTCAGCCTTTTATGTTGGACTGAATTATTTGGGGCAGGTTCCAACTTTCTTAAATAGTGTTATGACTGCAGTTCGGAGCTGTTCATGGACCAGTTTTGTGCTTCCGTTATGATTTTTCTTTTTACCTTTTGAAAAAAATAAATATTCATCCTCATTTATTGTATTTTAGGTGTGTTTCATGAAGCTATAATGATCACTTATTAAAGTATTATTACTAATTATTTAAACCAGAACTGTTTTGCGATTTGTTTGCAACAGAGTAAAAGAGTCAAAGGAACATTTTCTGAGTGTGTGAGATCTAATTTTGAGGTTTTGCCAAGAGTGTGTAGAAGACAAATGAAATGTCTCTAATGCAGTTAAACATCAATATGAATCGATTTTACTGGATCTGCAAAAGATTTCATTTTGCTCTAGCCTGACCTAATTTTCAAAGAAAGGGCACAGATTTATAGAGCTGGAAGCAGAGAATAAATGAGATTATTTATTGATTGTCAAGCCTTTGAAAACTTTTTTATCAAGATTACCCAGAAAAGGAACAAACACTGTCCTGTATGACCTTTCACCTTGTTTTTAATGCTTAATGTTTGAGTTTGTTTTGGGGGGTCGAGGGAACACCAATGAACTCACATTGTGTAAAAATTCAAAGATTTGCACGATGCAAACAATAATCTTCAATAAGCATAGTTATTACTGTGCAGCAGAAATGGCGTTGTACAAAGAAGTGAGCAATTGTGGACTGGTTCTATAAGCTCATCACTAATAATTTGGGATATTTTGTTGTTGAAGCTTTGCCTGCTCACCCTTTCCTGTGCCTGCCCCGTCTCACTTCCTCTGTACCAGGTATTCTATGTAAAATCAGCAAGTAGTTAAAGCTGCTGGTATGTCACAGTTCCACACAGGGTGTTCTGTGGCAGTGCATGATGTAGAAGTC
Organism: Oreochromis aureus; assembly: GCF_013358895.1. Classification (NCBI taxonomy): domain Eukaryota; kingdom Metazoa; phylum Chordata; class Actinopteri; order Cichliformes; family Cichlidae; genus Oreochromis; species Oreochromis aureus. The sequence goes on from NC_052947.1 coordinate 40,422,408, forward strand.
TACAGCATTAACGAGATCACTTTTTACAGAAACGGTTACTGATTTGCATATTTTAACTGAAACCAGAATCTTATGTTATTCCTAATCTAGCACCTAAAACTGGCCAAGCACAATAAGTTACCTAGACCTGCAGTATTGTGCAAAAGTGAGCCAACCCTCTTTTGTTTGTGTTTTGCTTCCATGCAGCCAGATGTTCTTGTCATTTTTAAAGTGGTCGTGTGGAATCATCTTGGCAAAGAACAACACAAACATCAGCCAGCATCCAAGGAAGATGTTGGAATGTCCTTCAAGGAGCCAGGAGAACTATTCCTAAAGACTATTTGCAGAGATTAAATTTGCTGTGTTAAAGAATAAAGGTGGTCGTACCAAAAAATGACTTTCAAGGTTGTTTAAATTGTACAAACACTGTTTTTGCCTTCTATACTGGAGCACACGTTTCAATACACTCATGGCCGGAAATATAAAGAAATGGGGGATAGCTCATGACCTTTGCAGTTACTGTGCTGTTCTTTTGCTCTTAAGTGAATATACAACCTTACGTCTGACAACATGACCTTGTGAGCACCATCTGCCAGTACTCCATCCATCAGCTGGTTGTGGTGGTGTGATAGAAAATGTTAAGATTTTGTCCTCTCTATTTTGTTGATCCATTTTTCTACGGATGTGTGGAAGGCTCAGCGGTATCCTGATTTTGTCTTCATATCATCCTCTATTTCAAGATATACTCGTTTGCACAGAATGTTCTGATTGTCTTCTACGACCATGGCTGGTTGATAACTTGTTCCTATAAATGATTCTATGCTTGTTATTATTCTCGGTCAAATACCGTGCAGAATGCTGTCGTCATCTATTGTTGTTTGACCCGTTTACAAAGGCAAATTCAAATCTCAGAGAGACGGCTCGTTTGTGTCCAGATTGATTTCCATAACAGTAGTAAGCAGTTTTGCACTGAAGTGGACAATCATAGTCTATGAGCAAACTGCTCACGAGAACATGACTGAGAATATAACAAAAAGATCCAAGATTGTGCATCTACACCGCACAGATGGGACTGGCATATATTTGATGTCAGTAGTTTGTCTGAATCATCTGTTGAACGTTGCGTTGTTGGGTTTGCACTTGCTGGTGGGAAAACACAGCCATGAAGAACCACATCATCCTGAGTATCAGTATCATCCAGATCATTAAATACTCTCCACCGACAACAACCCACTTAATGTCTCCAATCAATCATCCTGAACTGTTTATTGTGAGGCGAGAGAGAGATGATTTTTGATACAGTGAACTCCGCACAATCTGAGTGCTAATCGTCAAAGAGCCACCTGCTAAGCCCACTCTCAGACTGAAGGAAGCTTTAGCAGGTGATGTAGAGCCCTGATGTCAACAGAAAATTAGTTTGCACAACAAAAGCTCATGATTACAAAAATTGCCCTTATCCAATCTGACTGACAATAAAATAATCCCTCTAATTTTGGAGATAATTGTCCAATTTTCTGTGTGGGGAAAAAAAGAATAATTGATTTGTGGAGGGAGGGTGCACAAAGAACAGAGGCTCTCTGGGAAGAGAAGTGACTTCTAACAAAACAACTTTCCCATAGTTCGCCGTCTCCGACTGGAGCTGCAGCTTCTCTCTGAAACGTCTCCTGTGTGAAGAACGGTTTGTCACGGAGCAACAACAATAAACGAGATGAATTCTGTCGCACATATCTTTCCTTGTGTAATGGCTCTGAATTATCAGGGTAGCAGTGTGTCATCTCTCTTGTTTAGGTTCAGATCGAGAAATGTGGCCGAGCCAAACACGATTAAAGCGCTTTTGTCGTGCTGCTTGGTTAAATGCCTTAACAACTGCTGCATAGAAATAGAAACTGCGCACACACTCACGTATGCACATACTGTGCAGGGCAAGTAATGGCATTGTTAATTACCATCCTGCTGTTACTGCTGCTGGCCAATATCTCACTTCCTTCCACACTCTCTCAGTCACACCTGCCAGTGTAGGACTGATAAACTGGGTTCACCCGGGAGTGGAGAAGGGAATTCTACTATGAATACAAAACCGTATAGCAGGCAGCAGGTTAGCTAACAAGGTCATTACAAGTCCAGAGCTGCATGGCAGTGAGCCCCATTAAATGCACTCTTTACACTGTATGCATGTTTGCAGGGAGGAAGCCCGCAGCCTGAAATGCAAACCTGACTCTGAGAAGTTCCAGCAGTGCTGTTGCACACAACTGCAGGTTTTATTAGTATTCATGTTTGTTCTGTAATGTCAATAATATGCTTAAACGGATGGAACAGTATCATCATCATCATCAATATTAACCACAGTTTATCTTATCTTTATAATACTGCATATTAATGCAACAAATACAGATACGTTTTGCTCAATTTAATGCAGAAAACTAGTGTGCACAAAAACACACACACACACAAAGCCAATGACTTAAGTGAGCTAAAATCCGTATGTGGAACGTACCTTATTAAACAGCCTTCGTTATTTTGTGTTGATAGCAGTGATAATAAATGCACAATGAATAAAATATGTAAAATAGCTCTAAGTAAGCAGCAGAAAGAAGAAAAAAGCCAAAATGCAGCAAAAGTTGGAAGTTTCCCAATCCTTCTCTGGGTCGAATGGTTCAACTGGCTGATATGATGGGCTGAGACATCGATATTAGCGATTATTCATCCAGTCACCTGCCAGGTACTTTTTATTAAGCGCCTGCTTAAGGATGACTGCTTTTTTAAAGGCTACTTTCAGTTGGTGTCCATGCCACTTTTCACCAGAGCAATACAATAGCTGCCTTGGTACCAACAGCGCTCTTTCTCACCGTCATATTGATTGATTGATCTTGATGCAGGACGTCTCATTCCGGTGCTGCTGAGTTACTGTTTACGACAAAACTAACCACAACGATCTGGCTGCTAATAACAGTTTTTGCTGATGCGTTAGAGGCGTGTTTGATAGGAGGATTCTGGAGCTCTTAATTTACACCAGCATTAAAGTCATATTGTTTCACAGTGTGAGCTGATATTCAATAGTAATACCTCACATTGAGTTAATGTTCAAATAAAAATGCTGAAGACTTCAACAACAGCTAAAAGAAAAAAGCCTCTGTGTACCACACTGTCAAATATATGGTTAAAATTCATATATTTAAAGCGTATCTATCATACTTCCCTTAATTTCTGTCATATATACACTGTTAAAACATTGAACAAACATTACCAATACTATCCAAACAATCCCTATGAGTCAAAAGCTCCGACTATTCTAAATGCTCTGTCACAGTTCAGCTCTGCTCTTGGCTCTGTTTGACTAAAAATGGTCACCTCATTCACTCATGCTGTCATGGACACAGTAACTTGTATTTCACACCTTTTGTTGATTGTGTTGTTGTTTTTGCTGTGAAACAGCTCTTCTCCAATAATGTTGACACACACATGTACCTGTACCTGTTTACCATATCGCAGATCTAATGAGTGAAAATAATACTAATCCCTGTAATTTCCCATGAATTCATTATTTCAGAATCCACGCAGGGTGACTAATTTCATCAGGCGTCTACCTCGTATAGGTCTAGCATCTGGTTCCCTCCAATGCCCCTGGTGGTCTTGACATTTTCCATGGCCAAGGTGAAATAGATCCCTCTGGTGTCAGACAGGTAGAGGTTATAGGTGTCATTCTGGTTCCATTCCTGCACTGCAGCAAATACCTGCTTCTCGTCAGTGCTGACGATGTGTAAATCCTATCAAGAGAGCGGAGGGAGAGATTAAGAGGAGTTATGACCGGAGGCAGAGAGGTGACGGATTAGAACATGCTGACCCCATGGGGCTGGTCATGAGATCAATGCTGAGGTGTGAATATAAATGGTTGATGACATACTGTAAAGAATGGGCCTTATTCTTAATATGGAGTAAGTTATACAAGTGTGAATTGAAATGGGCAGTGAGGTGATTTTTTCTATATTATATCAGAAATTAGAAGCTGTTTAGAAGAACCTTTTTTAAATGAAATGTCTTACATTCATCTCGGCCTTAATGTTCTATATTATACCTTTGTTTGGTTTTACCAGTGAATGGAAATTCCAGAAAAATGGAAAAATGTGATCCAAATTCTGACCCTAAACAAGTCACCGGTGAGCTGATGGGTGTGTCATAGGTTAAAAGCATTTCTGTGTGTCATCATCATCATCATCATCAAGTAAAAAGGCACTGCAGCTTACCTTAGGCAGGGAATATTTGGGCAGCTTGATTTGTATAAATGGCTCTCTCTTGTAGGACACATAATATGTGGCTCGCCCTGATGTAGGAACCTAGAACATATAATACTCTATTAATTAAAGGAGTATAGATGCTTGTACACATCTAATTCACGATGAGACTTCTTCCTCACCCATGTGATCAGCAGTATGACAGTGCACCCGAATCTATCAGCTGTAGCACATTAGTGACTATTATTAACCTTGTTTCCACATTGTAACCAATCTTGTGATTTTCGTCCTCATACTTTACCGTCTGACAAGAATTTTGTTACCAGAAACTTTTTGGCTTTCACGCGTATTTGTCCAGTTGATTAAGAACGCTATGGTTGAATTCAGGCAATCAGTCCATGTGGAGAGCAAAACAAAAGACTGCATTTACCAAAAACACAGTTTCAACAGCCATAAGCAAATTTTTTTAAATTGCCAACAGCAGCTGAGAGAAAAGTAGCTACTGGTCCAGTTTTCTGTTGGCTGCACTGGTTACACACCTTGAATTGAAACTGAAACTCTACATTTCAATCAAATCTTCATGGTTTCATTTAAAATTCATTGAGGTTTTGTTAATAGTCATGCAATAATGTAAGTGTCCAAGTACTTATGGATCTGACTGTACACATACATGTTTTTAATGTGTATGTTGTATATGTGTATGTCAGTGCGCCTCAGGGTGGCTGTGGCTACAATGTAGCTTGCCATCACCAGTGTGTGAATGGGTGGATGACTGGATATGTAAAGCGCTTTGGGGTCCTTAGGGACTTTTAAGGCGCTATATAAATACAGGCCATTTACCATTTACCATGTTTGGTGGTTAGAAGTGAAACTGGAAGACTTTTATGTGTGAATATTTGATGATATTTCTGTAGTTGTATTTGTATCTTACAGCCCAGTAACAGTGGCTCCATATAGTAGTTTCACATTCATTTGCCAAGTGAAACGTTGTTGGTTAAGTTCCAGTCAGAACCACAAATCCCCTTTGGAGTTGTGCCAGGAAGGGGATCCAGCGTAAAACTGTGAAATGGGCTACCTGCTGTGAGCACACTTTGTGACAAGGGAACAAGCAAACTAAACGCACATTTAGGCCCAATAACAACTGATTAAAAATGAACAACTGACTAAATCTGGTAAAAGGTATTTTTTTCTCTTATGAGATTAAATGAGACTAACTTTTGTCGTCACAATATAATACGTGATACACGTCCTTCTATACTCCTCGAAGCTTTGGCTAGAGTCTCAGGATACTTTTCAAAGTAGCAGTTCTCTCTGACTTTCAGATTTGCTGCTGCTAAACAAATGCAGAGAAGAAGGCCTTATGTGTCACCTCATTACTGACATCATACCATATTTGTCTAAACAATTAAAGTTTGGGAAAAAGCACACATCAATTTCTGACTTTTTCTCCTCCTTATTTTCAAGGCAATGCTGAATATTGTGGCTACCCAGGAGTCTTTTCTATTCTTTTTTTTTTTTTTAACTCAGCCATTTATAGCCATCTCCTGGCTTGGGTTCAGAGGATGCAGCCCAGGTGTCAATGCACTGGTGGTTTCAAAGTGGACTTTGGTAAATATCTCATAGGAGAATCAATAGTCTCATTATTCTTTGTCAAGAGAAATCTTTAAGTTACCTAACTGAGCCTCATCTGCTGTCTAGGAAAGAAAAAAACTCATCCTTAATGGTCTAGACCCTTTGCAAACACTAAGCTGTTAGCTTATGCAGCAAGGAAACACAGGAATGGTGGGTGATGGAGAATTGTCATTAGGCACAAGACCACAGAAGACAGAAGCACTTTGTACAAATAGAGAAGCACCCAGCAAAGTGAGACTGCAGGTTCATAACCTACTTTTCTTCCCTGTCAATAACACTATGAAATTCATTAGAGGAAAACCTTCAAATCAAAGCTGTGGTTCTTGACTAAAGAGAAGTGAAGTCAGCATTAATGTTGTACGACAGAGGCGATTCTTTTACCGATCTTGCAAGCGCTGCGAGTGGTCCAGCAGAGAGAAAACACTGAGCACTGAGAGGAAATATAGCAGCCTAGCAGCGAGCGCTGTAGAACAGTCCCACATGCAATCGAGTGAAGGAGCAGGAGATCGATGGCTGGGTAACCAGAGGCAGTTTGAACTTTAAGAGGAATTGGTATGATGGATTTTTTTTCCCATCCCTTTCAGGATCTTTCATCTGTGACGCATACGTGCTAAAATGTGGAGGTGCTTGAATTGAAGGGGTGGTTCTGGTTGAGTGCTTGTGAGTTTATTTGAAAGACTTGAGAGAGGTCAAACAGGATTGAAGGATCTTCGGAGAACCACTATTTCTTTGTCTAATGTGCTGCCAAGGGCAGAAAAGGTTCCAGAGGAAGGACTTGCCTGCAGGTGACTGAAGCTGAGTTTCTGAACCCACCCATTCTCTACTGAATAAAACATTTAGTAGGATCAAACAGCAAGAGAATTTACAACTACTGCACCTCAAAATCATGATATAAATTAATAATATTAACTTAAAACCTATCCCCACAAAACTTGTGGGGATAGGTTAATTGGATAATCCAAATTGCCACTAGGTGTAAATGTGCGAGTGAATGTGAGTGCGAATGGTTGTCTGTCCTTGTGTGTTGGCCCTGCGACAGACTGGCGACCTGTCCAGGGCGTACCCCGCCTCTCGCCCTATGACAGCTGGGATAGGCTCCAGCGCCCCCCGCGACCCTGAAAAGGATAAGCGGAAGCAAATGGATGGATGGATGGATGGAACTTAAAATGGTATTCAGAACATCCAGCTATGATTATAAAATACATCTAGTTGGATGACTCAATTTCTGAGGCTGGTGTAAGTCTATGTGATGCTTCTGTTGGCTGTGAAGAGGTGAAAGGGGTCAGGGTCTTTGGAGGACTAGGTAACTAGTTTGTTTTGGCAGTGTCGAGGACAGGTGCCATCTACTGTAGCTGTTGCTGTAAAACCTGAAAATCGTGAAGTTTTTTGCAGGTGGTTTAAGAAGATGCAGCTATGAGTTGACGTTTGCAAGACTTGTAGCCACCGTCTCATCAACATCCATTTTTAAAAAGGTAAACCGATAATGAGAAACCAAAACCAGATCCATCTTTTCCCTTCTGCCTAAAACATTTTTAGAACATATCAAATACCACTGCAGTTTTTTTTGAGGAAAATCTGAATAAAACTGGCATTGCCATGGACTAGGTGTGTAATTATCCCGACGTTTTCTGTTGACTTTTAAATGTATGAAACCTCATTTGCACAATGTCAAAGTAAATAATATTCACGCTGGAGAGGAAATTAAAATACAACCCATAAATTGCATCTGTGTTACTTGGGATTCAGGACATTACCATTTCAGATTTTTCTGTTGCACAAATCGTGATTAATATGACACACCACTCTGTGGCTAGGATGAATATTAAAACTGCTCACACAGGAAAACAAAGCACAAATGTTCAGTTGAGGTTAACATGAAATGATTTTTACATATTTTATTCCTGCCAAATGAAATCATTTGTATAGGACAAAAAAATCTCATACCAGAAATAGTATGACAGGAAAGAAACACCTGAATTTAGCAATATTTTAAATCAGTTTCAACAGATCAAAAACAATTTGAGGCCGCCTGTAGCGCGAATGTTCCTAAAGTCACTCTGCCCTTAATGGCCATTTATCTAAAAGCCATTCAAATCCACACTTGCAGTTTATGCAAAAAGCTGAGTGTGCTTCTCAATGTAGGAGATATACCATATCTTGCATACCTTTAAATATGCATATGCACGGGGTGACCATGGCTCAGGGGGTTGGGAAGGGCACCTGTAACCGGAAGGTCGCCGGTTCGATCCCCGGCCTCTCTGTCCTGGTCGTTGTGTCCTTGGGCAAGACACTTCACCTACCGCCTACTGGTGTTGGCCAGAGGGGCCGATGGCGCGATATGGCAGCCTCGCTTCTGTCAGTCTGCCCCAGGGCAGCTGTGGCTACAACCGTAGCTGCCTCCACCAGTGTGTGAATGTGAGCGTGAATGAATAATGTCATTGTAAAGCGCTTTGGGTGCCTTAAAAAGTGCTATATAAATCCAATGCATTATTATTATTATTATAATTCATCATGGATCAGATAGTGATGGAACAGAGTGTACAAAGCCCTACCTGAATGAATATGTAGTCATCTTGAACCACCAAAGAGCTGATGTCGATGTAACCAGGGAACGGGTAGTTCCTGTTAGCTTCTGTGCACATCTGAGCTCTGCACGTGACATACTGCACATCTGTCACATAGGAAGAAATGCAGGATTAGCATTATGTATTCTGTTAGTCCACATATACCGAATAACAGCTGTAGCAAGATTTTGTAACGAGTGATGAGTTAAAAGTGTCTTTGTAAGCTAACCATTTCCTTCCCAATTAGATCAAATTATTTTTTTCATCTTATTTGCAGAGTGCAGAGTCTCTCTGAATAATTTGCCTCTCTGTGTAGCACCTGATTCATTTTCATTGTGTAGACGCCATAAACGAGCATCTCCATCTGTCAATCATACGACACCAATATGAGGAAAAAAGCAAGACTAGGTTTTTGCAGTGACGCTACACCAACATCATACAGTGGCAGTTTCACTTATGTTGCCTACAGTATAGATGACCTTGATCTTGTGGCCTTTCAGAGTTACGGGGGCGACATTCACTGAATGAGAGGGAAAATAAAAGAGGCCATATTCATCAGGAATCATACGCTGGGTTCATTGGTGGGGTGAGCCAATGCCGTTTCCTTGGGGACGACTTCTTTTCACAAAGAGGAATTCATGCCTATAGACACCTGCTCATTACTCATCTTTGTGTGTAAGACACCTACTTCCATCTGGTGTGTGAGCTTCCATGTGGACCAGATCTGGCTCCCTGTCTAGGCCTGTGACAGACCTGGGAGAGAACGAAAAAGTTGAATATAAAGAGAATTTTTAAACATAGCAAAAAAGAAAAGGATGTAAAGGAGAAGCTATTTCTGTCATACTGGTTAATTAGAAATTAAACTATTGTGCATTTTCTGTTCTGTATATACTTTTGCAAGAGTAGTTGTTCCCCTTAAACATGGTCACGATTTAGCATTTACACAAGTCAATGAACACGTATTTAAACGTTCCCCACCAAATATTTTTGCTACTATTAGCTCTGTATGAGTACAAACCCCTCCCCCCATAAAATCTCAGATCTTAGACATAGTAAGGAGAACAGAGTAAAGCCCAAATCCCATTTCAGCAAAATACAACAATGCAATACAATCTCCTTATCTTCGACTGAATGGTACAAGGCCACTACACTCTCTGACTATGACTGTATCTCAGAGAATAATCGTGCTTTCTTGTTCATTTCACTGCTGGTGGATTAGACTAGATGGATACAGCGCTCCCATTGTGGTGGTATTTCATAGCCCCTGGAGGCTGATGAGGCCATTGTCTAAATACGGCCAACTGGAGGACTGCCTAGCCATTGCTAAAGTCTCATCCAGTGTTTAAATGTCCTTGAGGGGGCTTTGGCAGTGAAGGGCAAACCCTACAACGGATTGTGCACACTATTTAGGATTATGCCACAATGGCAAAGAAAGCTCCAGATTTATGCAAGTTATGGTGCAAATAGCCAAAAGCAATCCCACGCACACCCCAGTCACATCAGAGTGGGGCAGCGAGCACTGAGCTGGAATATATTCAGCCCTACGTTTGTGATGAGTGTGCACTTTCAGACATAGTAGGTACACTGCAGGGGGAGTGAGCAGCAGACATGACTGGATAGGAAGCGACAGGAACGTCCTGGATCCATTATTAGTCATAGCTCATGTATCTGCATGTATGTATCTGTAGAGATCCACCCCTCTTCCTTCTACTGCAAATGTAAAAATAATAATTTGGTCTTGCAGGACGCCTGATATGAACAGGGTGTGAGTGTGAGAAATGAAGTGGAATGTGACATGCCCTCGGACGCTGAATGCAAAACGCGTTCTGAAGAAGGAGATTAATCTCTGCCTGATTGTATCAAGGGGTAGAAAATGTGCAGAATTTTAGCAGCATCACCAGTCAGTCACATAGCTTGTTCTAAGCCATCAATATCATTTGCTCAGTCGCCCCGAACATGAGCAACACTTTCTGCATTCCTGAGCAAACAAAACTTTGGGGAAGAGGAATGGAGCAGAATAAAAAGGGGGAAAAGTGGAGATGTGAGAATGAGTGACTCACCAGTAGAATCTGTTTGGCGTGACGTGTTCGTGGATGAGCTGCCATTTTCTTCCAAAGTCGACCGAGCTGTACAGCTGCAGAGATATGAGAGAAAGGGGGGAAAACACAAGTCTTTTAGCAAGACGAACATGTTTCTCCATTCATCTGGATTCTAATCACAAGAGACGATGAGTGATTTTTAGACACGGCTGGTTAATTTCAGGGTAGAGGTTAGCCTGGGGCATTATCGGTAGATGGGCTGCCATACCACTGAAATGCTATCATCATCAATGACCGACCATTTAAGCTAGCATATTATCACAGACAGAAGCATCTCTATTCCCTTCTCGTGTTACGAATAAGAGGTATAGATCTGAAGATGAAGCATTTTATGCTAATAACACATATATAATTCACCTCTCGCCCCTGCGGGCGTTCTTTATCCTTCAAGCTCGGGTCCTCTACCAGAAGCCTGGAAGCTTGATGGTCCTGCGCAGTATCTTAGCTGTTCCTAGGACTGCGCTCTTCTGGACAGAGGTCTCGGATGTTGTTCCTGGGATCTGGAGTCACTTCACCGAATGCTACGATTTCCACTGGGACGGCTGTTACCTTCACCCTCCACATCTTTTCAAGTTCTTCTCTCAACCTGAGCTTCTCGTGTTCCATGTTCATTCAGTATAGCTACATCTATCAATACAGCCTCCTTCCTCTGCTTGTCCACCACTACTATCTGGAATTCCCACAGGATCTTAGCTCGGTCAGTCTTGACCATCCTAAGGGGGGTCAACGATTTTGACATTCAGGCTTCCACCAACATCTGTGTTATACTCAGCACAGATGTTCCTGTATACTATACTATGGTGTTCCATGTATGTCCTGCCTGCCAGCATCTTGCACCCTGCTGTTATGTGCTGGATTGTCTCAGGGACATCTTTACACAGCCTGGACCTGGAGCCTTCCCTGGGGTCATGCCTGGTGTGGTAGACCTCTGCCTCCTAGATCTCAGACATCTGAGATCTCTGTCCAGAAGAGCACAGTCCTAGGAACAGCAACGATACTGTGTAGGACCCTCATGCTCCCAGGCCTCTGGTAGAAGACCTGAGCTTGAAGGATAAAGACCACCCGCAGGAGCGAGAGGGGAATTTTTTATATAATGTATATAATGTGGCCAACTTCAGCTTGATGAGTAAGTACTTGAAGATCTTTGGGAAGTTTTGGTTCGAAAAATGAATGTTGGACACAAACTTTTCTCCAAACCCTTATTTCTGTCATTGGAATTTCTACAAATGCATGGAATGATATATGCTCAGCTGGCATACAGAATCATAGCATGGAGTCACTGGCCCAATTTTAATGTACTAATTACATTTTCTTGTGCTCGAGCAAACGATTAATAACCCTGGTGCATTTTCCAAGTCTCTATTGATTGATGTTGTAGAAACAGCACCCTTGCTGGGCCTGTGTATTATTATTTTCATGCAGCTCTGTGAGTCCGTAGCCCCATCTGAGGGCTATGCTAATGTTCCCACTTGTTGTCTTTTATCACAGCAAATCTGAAACTTACTCTGATAAAAAGGATACACATTTGTCACCTGCTGCAAATGTATTTTGCCAGTATTGCAGGGGAAACTATGTCACCAGGTAGGCTTTTTTCGTGTACATTTACAGCAATATAGTGCCATACATGTGCAGACTGCAGGCTACCTTCATCATCTATTTTAAAGTTGGTGTGATTCATTGGATTTCACTTGTTTGTGTCTACCTCTTCATAAACAGAATAAATGCAAATTCGTTAGCTGGGGAGCACCACTTTACAAATGCAGATATCAAAACACATGGATCCAAGGACACACACTATGAGCAAGAAATAGAAACAATGCCGACACACTGCTTTGCAAAATTTAAAAGACTTTTAATAAACACACTTAGCATTGTCATCAGACCAGTTCTCAGATATAGTGAGGGTGATGTCAGCTGCCAGCCTTCACAGGAGTGGAAGTTCATTTCTGTCTGTATCCACAAACTTATTCTTTCAACCATTACCCACAGTTGCCATAAGTGATGGTAGAAATGTAGATCGCCAAGTCAATAAATAGATTTGCCTTCATGTCAGTTGTTTCTTAACCACAACATTACTGGTACAGTGTCCACATTACTGAAGATGCTGTAATCCATCTGTCAATCAACCACTGGACTTTTCTCTCACTTATGAACAAAACCTTGTAATACCTTAAGTCCCTCCATTGGTGAAAGACACGCCACCCTTTTCCGGCTGAGACCCTTTCAGACTTGGAAATGCTAACCCTCATGTCGACCAATTTTCAATCGACTGGAAACAGCCCTAGTGGAAGTTGAAGCTATCAGGACGACATCATCATAAACAAGCTGTGATATTAACAATATGGAACCCGACATCCCTCCTAGAAATTCTATCCATAAAAATTATGAAGCGAACAAAGATCAGCTGGATGAAGTACAAGCCAGCTGTTAAGTATGTCTCATTGCCTTTCTGGAGATGTTAAGGGCCTATCAATAAAACTAATGAAGGGGGGTTCCAACCTGATTACCCCAAAGAAGTGTTTACCCCTCCCCCACTCAAAGCACAAGACACTAGGATAATTGTTCTTATGGATTTTAACACCAAGTCTGATGAGCTTAACTCGTAAATTCTCCTCCAATCTTATTTAACCTCCCAAGATCCGAACTCTTTCATGGCATACATTTTCAATTTCTCTATGCTATTTGGGCTGATTGGGATCTGATGAATGTAAAAACAAAGAATTACCAGTTTTGTTTTGTTTTTTAGCTGATTTTTGTTTCTGAGAAAAATGAGATCCACATATGAGGACATTCGTTAAAATTTTGATATAACAGTGGCAGTATAATGTCCTCATAAGTGGATATCAGGTCCTTGTAGAGCAAAATTTAGCATTTTGGTCTAGAAAACCCAAAATGTGATGTCCACATATGTGGACGTCATGTCCTAGGAGGTTAAAATGGGCAATGAAGCAGGTGATGCTTTAAGGTGTGGATATAGCTTGCAATTGAGAAGTTGCTACTGCTTAAATTGAGTGTGTGAATATGCGTGTGAATGGGTGAATGACTGAATGTAGTGTAAAGTGCTTTTGGGTCCTTAGGGACTAAGTAAAGCGCTATACAAATACAGGCCATTTACCATTTTTAAATGTGCAGTATACTCAGTTTCTTTGTTGTGATCCACCTCAAGACATTTCTTTCTAAAAATACCAATACAATCAAAATGCTGAAACTGAGGCTTCAAAATAGAGCCATCTAACCGATGAGTGATGTCACTGTAGCTACATCCATCTTACTATAAAAGCTATGTAAGCGAACACATCCCCAGCACAACACATGGTAAACAATAGCCTTGAAGAAAAACAATTACCGGAGATCATTTATTTGAATTTCGAGAGCTGAACCTTTCCCTTCCCGTCATATGTCTATAAATGTCTACTTGCACCACAAACCCATTTGTTCTAATTTCAGACCGCTTTAAGGAATCATATCATTTTGGCCAGAAACCATCGAGAAACGTGACCACAGCTGCATTTTCAAAAGGGTTTTTGATCTTATCTTTGGCACACAGATGATACTTTTCCTTTCTTTTATCCTCCTTCACAGAAATGTTTTACACTGTCACTCTCCCTAAATGACTTTTACATGTTAGCAGTCTTCGGTTAGTGATGAGTTAACAGTTCAGCTTTCCTCTTTATCAACCTTCTCAGTACAAGCTGCTGCAAATACTCCTAATTTTATTTTTATTGTAGCAACGAAAACTTGTTGCTACATCTTTGAACCACTGATGTCCACTTCTCCCTTCTACAGTACAACTGATCCTGCTTTCCACTACAGCAGCCACAAAATCCTTCTGTAGTCTATACTGTAAGCCCCTGTACACCAAGTATCAATAGGTTAATCTCTGCTGACACCCTTACAAAGCCTCATACTGGATATCTATCTATAATAACAAAAATGCTATATGGGGTCTTGACAGTTATCATCTTCCAAGTTCCTCGTGCCATGGCAGGTACCACCGAGTTCTTACTCATAGAAACTTGATGCAATCAGTTGAGGGATCCATGTTCTATCGTGCAGACAAACTAGCCTTGGTCGATATAACCATATGAGGCTGAAGCCAACTTTGTGGCTAAATTTAGAACTTCAGTTCGAGTTTCAACCAGCTTTTCCAAATGTTCATTGTTGCGTTGTCTCCCATACCCCTCTATTCCTGTAAATTAAAATGCTTACTGTAAAGCTTATCACATCTGCATTAATTTAATCTAAATTATGCACCGGTTTCTCGCCTCTAGCTTCTACACTCAGCTGTCGCTGCTCATTACAAGCCTTCAGCATCAAATACATCCATCTAACTGTCTACGGTTAACTTCTGATCTCCCCTCCTGCAGCATCATCAGACTTCATTTGAAATACATTGACAACCACTCACCGGGTACTCTGCTCATGAGTGGTGGAGTGGCAGGTGGGCGGGGCTCTCTGCCAGGCTGAGGAGCCAATGCTGATCCTCAGTGAAGCCTAAACTGCAGCCTCTGGCCTAGCTTGTTGCTTCATTTTTCTCTATTCTATTTACACTGTTTTCTTCACTCACCTCTTTTCACTATCAGTATGTTTACACCACTCTGCAGTTCATCAGTAGTTATTAATCTCTCTTCCACAGTGTGTCATCAAAATACTACCAATTGGTACAAACTACAAAGTAAAGTTTTGTACTGATGTTAAATCAATTGATTATCTATCCAAGGTTCATTGTTTTATCACCTCCTTTGTCAAAGTTTTTATTTCTCTGACACGATGCAACAAACATCTTTTTAAGAATGAAAACAAATATTTCAACGCGAAACAACTCGTGTAGTACATCATCTACAATACCTATTCCTAAAAAATATATAAAATATACAACTAACTGAGAGAATAGCACACAAATGCCATACATAACCCATGCATAACCCAGACTCCATTAAAAGCATACAAATCATAGAAATATCTGAAGATGGGAGAAACTGCAGTAAATAACATGTCTGATCTTAAAGCTGTGGACCATTAGTTTAGCTAAATATTTTCCTTTTATTGTCACAAATAGGTTTGTATGGTTATGTGGGATATTTTGTTGTTAATTTGCGGGTGCCCATCCTAGAAATGCATCATAGCATAATTGTGTACAAACCCGTTCCTAACCACACCTGAGAAAATAATCATTGCAGCTGAGAGCAGCCTTGGTGAGCCCTTATCAGTTTTCTCTTTTCTGTCTGTTGTTTTATGTGCTTCAGTGAAGCCTGTGTGTTGATGTTGATGAGCAGTCCCAACATTTATTAAAGGGTTTTTTTTTCATTTAAGCAAAGTAGTGTGCTTTACTATTTATCAATTATGAATTATTGATCATAAGACTTTACATGTTTAACCTCTTCCACTTATTCTGTCATACAATCAGCACTTGGACTCTATATTTTTGAGAGACACTCATAAAAATATAAAGGAGACCAATGCATTCATCTTAGTGTCCCATGTGTTTTTAAGGCATGGATCTCTTATTAACTGTGGGCAAACATTTGTCCAAGTCTTTATGAAGTTGCACAGAGTCTAATAAAGGACAGCACCCATAGGCACATATTCTGCAGAAAATTTGATTTCTGATTCATTCAAGCTCAGTAAAGAAAGATTCCCCACTGGAGGCTTTGGGTCGGTGTAACAGGGCGACAGGCAGGGTCCCTCATCACTTTGGACAGTGACATATGATGGCAGCGGGCAGGCACAGCCTATCCTCTCTCCATTCATCAGTTCAATGACATCTTAAATTTTAAAGCTTCTGAGCTGTCACAAAGTAAGCTTCACAGCTTCCCACTCAGTTCAATAAATCAAAAGAGTGGCCGGCTGGCTGCCACGCCACCAATGGAGTCGGCAAGAAAAGTCACCAACGCAGGACAGAGCCTAAATGGTGATTGAGGAATTGCAGTGAGCATGTTAGTTAAAACACGTCTATTCATGGTGATCCGAGGTTTAGAAAACGTTCACCATGTCTCGAGCTCTGCATTAGGTTGCAGGTAATGTTCAGATGACGGTTGATTGGGTGTCAGTTGTCCAATTGGAAGTGGACAATTGACACCTAATTGTCCAGCAATTGCGATTTTATAAATTAGCTTCAAAAGTTTAATTTGGGTCAAACTGGTTCACCTCTTGTCAAAGAATAAAAGTTCAACGTCTTATCTATTGTTCCCTTTCAGACCTAAATGTACACGTGAGAGCGACAGCACTCAATGTAAAAAAAAGACAAATTGATATTTTTGAGAATATATTAGTACATATATACAAATATAAAGCCAAACCTCATTTTTCCCACACAAAATGTATAATTCAATTTCAATTCAATTCAAGTTATTTATATAGCGCCAAATCACACGAAGATGCTTTATATTGTAGAGAAAACTCCAACAATCATATGACCCCCTATGACCAAGCACTTTGGCGACAGTGGGAAGGAAAAACTCCCTTTTAACAGGAAGAAACCTCCAGCAGAACCAGGCTCAGGGAGGGGCGGAGCCATCTCATCTGCTGGTCACAGCAAACTGTTGCTATAGTAATAGCAATATAGGAGTGCATTAAGTGTCCAACATTAGATAGATCACTTAAAAAACTTTAGCGATCCCCACAGGAGAAATTTACTTTTAGAGCAGCTCAAATGTTTAAGAAAAGACCTACAAAAAAAAAAAAATCACCTGCAATTGTGGAAACAACAGTGACACCGTCACAAAATAACAGCAGTACTGTTTACAGCTGCAGCTGCTGTTGGAATGAAAGATATTGTTTACTAAGTAGCTTCATGATAGTGGGTGTCTGCAGTTATTCAAAGGTAAGAGGTGCTTTCTCAGTGCCAAATCACAGCAGGAATGAAGGGGGGGAAACACATGAAGCACTAAAACACTTTGTGGAAACTGGATTAGCTGAATAGAAAACAAAATCAGGCACACCAAAGCTGAGAACATGTCAGAAGATCAATAAATCAAGCATTGCTCATTGTAAGACAGAAAAACAACTCCAACATGCAGATGCAGAATCTGCTAAATAAGAGCGAGAGAATCCAGTCAGCAAAAGTCCTCGCAAAAGCATGCTGTCTAGTAGAGGACTAGTGGCATCTCTAAACCATTGCTCAAAAGGGGAAACAAGGCCAAATGCTTTGAGTGCGCTAAGATAAACCAGCGTTTCACAGGAGAAGAAAAAACGGTCATTGTCTGAAGAATCCAAGTTTTTGTGATTTGTGGGAGTAACGAGAAGAACACGAGACACGTGTAAGGAATATTCTAGTGTAGTCTCAAAGCGCCAAGCTTTGAAGAGCTGCTTGAGAACCAAAGAAGATGAAGAAGTGCTGACTATCATGGACTTTCCTTCATCCTCACCTGTGCTTGACCAAACTGACACTTCAAGGGTCACCCAAAGGTGAAGAAAGCTAAAAAAAAATCCTGAAGGTCACAGCAAACTGTTGCTATAGTAATAGCAATATATATGTCTTTGGATCATTGTCAGGTCATTATGGGATAGGATGGAGTATTAGCTTTAAACCTCCATGCAGCTTATATTCTGTTGTCATTAAAGTTAAGATGGACAAAATGCTCAAGAGATTCTTTTCTTTTACTCAAAGCTGATGTGGTTTGTAGAGGAATATTTAATATTAAACATAAACCTGAAGGAAACTTCAGTTTTAAAATCTAGTAGTGAAGTAGAATCTGCACTCCCTTAAACTTTTTACACAAAAATGATAATCACATTTAAAGATCAATGCTTTGACACGCTGGAAAGAATCCAGCATCCAATCCATCGAAACAAGAGCATTAATATGACTGTGCAATGCTGAAAACAGTCCAGAGGTCCAGGACAAGATGTTTAAATTTAAATAATGCACAATTCTAAATTTCAGTTTTACACCTTTTATAACATTTTTATCGTCTCAAAGTGATTAACAAAGCCGAGCGACAGTAATAACAAAGTTAAAAACATCTCAAAGTTAAACTTAAAGGAAAGAAATAGCAGTGAAGCTTGAAGGTGCACCAAAAAATAACTTTAAATCCAAACAAAATAATTAGAACTGGAATTAAAAGTAGTGAAAGAATTAGGAATATAAATAAAGACCCAGTCCGAATGCCAATCCCAGTTCGTGCGTGTTTGGTTTTGTAAACAATTTACAAAATATGCAAATCTTTGGGATGCAGTACGAGCCTTCTACTGGTCAGGTTCCACAAACTCAATCATCCTGTGACCTGCACGGGTTCAAATATTCTGATCGTAGGAATAATTTGTGTTAAATGAGATACAGGGAAACAGACTCAAGTGTATTTACACATATGGTCTATCATTGTATCACTCAGAGGATTAGATCAGAGTAAAGGTCCTCGAGTTCAAGTCTCACAAGAAATTCATTCCAGGCAGCACTGGTTTTATCACATTTAGCCATCAAACCAGTTAAAGTGTGCTTTAGACGTGCGGGCATATAAAACAGGTTTTGTTTCACTATGTTTAGCTTAGCAGTTCCACAGGGTTATTGGGTTTCACATGCATAGGGGGAATAAATCTTAAAGTTTATGTGTTGGTTCGTGCTTTTGTTTTTTTGTTTATTTTCTCCTCCTTGAGGCTTCGTGCTTTACAGGAAACAAATCGAGACCGGGAAGTGAGTTAAATCAAACACAGATGGAACCTAAATGAGAAATGAATAGATTCAAACTCTGGTTTCTCACAAGAGAGATTACACATAAAGCACTGTAAAATACATTTCAGAAAGCTTTTTTTATAACTTCCTTTTTTTTTTTACTGTTTTTTAGATTTGGTGCAAAGGCTTGGTAAAAATGTAAATTATTGCATTTGCTTTTTAAATCCTAGTGCAAGTGCACTTTGCTCAAAATGAAATATGAATTAAAATAAAAGATAGATGACCACTCTGCAGTAGCTGTCTGCCATGGAAATCAATTACAAAAAGAGTGATGGTGAAGAAACCCCACACAGACACAACGACATGTGTTTCATGACAACATGAGACCCGACCCCGCTGCTGGTTTTCTGCTGCAAACTAAGACAAACTACTTGTTAGCTATGGGGCTGCCAACGAGTCCAGTATATGTCATAGAAAGAAACAGCTGAGATCATAATCACAGCTTTCTTTAACTCTCACTATGAACTGTTGGGGAAAAAAAGCCTGCAGTGAAAAAAGAGGCATAACATGAGGCAAACCATTATCCTCAGAGTGTAGGATAAAATGTCTAACACCAGCCAATTAGTGATAGGAGGCCTGTGCAGACTGTTTTTGACCCCTGCAACAGCCCATTCTGACTGGATTTCCAACCATTATGAGACTCCCACCCACTAAATAAGACATTATGGATTTTGCTTGAGGCAATGGGAAGTAAAAGTGGATAGATATGTCTAGGACTGCTCTCCTAGTTCTTGGATTCTCCAGTTCTTCAGTCTGTTTATGTAGTTTTTTAAAGCAACAGATGCAATCTGATGAACATCAGAGAGGTTGTGGTAGGGTCGCTATATTTGTCTGAGATTTTGGCCTCCATCTTGATAAAAAAAGAAAAATAATAGTGCTTGTTTATAGCATTAAAAGAAACCTAATTTTTCCAGACCCAAGACAATCGCAGACAAACACTAGACCTGACAATTGTTTTCATGGAGGCGAATCTGTGGAAAGACAGCAGTTTCACGAAAAGAGTGTGAATTGTTGAATTTAAGACATATATCCCCATTTTTACCAGAGGATTGTTCAAAATCTACTCAAACAAATTGTAATGTTGGTGAGCCATACTCTGACATCTGAATCACTGCCCACATATCTTATCTTTTGGTTACTCTCACTGACAGTATTTTAAATGCTTGGAAAACCAGTCTGAGCTTTATATGCAGTCACTCTTCTATTGGTCCGGGAGTAGGAAAGGGAATCAAGAAAACTAGCGGACTGCAGAAACCACCTCCACTTTAACCCAAGATGCAGACAAAGCAGACGTGTTTCCAAGAGTTTGCTCCTTGGATCCACAGTCAGGAGACACGGAGCAGAGTTCATTCTATGGTGAGCATAAAACCAACTTCTAAGCAAAAGGATAAGACAGATATATTTTACTATAGAACTCTAAAGCACTCTGGAATAAGATCAATCAGACTTGGCAGGAAGTCAAAACACTCGTGCCCTCCCCTATTTTTGAGTTTCTCAGCTAGTGGGCAAGGCTCAGCTGGCCCAACACATTAAAGGGAAAGAAATACAACTCTGGAAAGTCCATTCACTTCAAACAAAAACGTATAATTCAGAGTCGATGCCTAGACCATACAGACAAGAACAGGAAAACATCACAAGAAGAACAGAATATACTGGAATAGAATAGAATAGAATAGAATAGAATAGAATAGAATAGCCCTTTATTGTCATTGTACATGTACAACAAAATTATGGGTGATCCATGCCAACTGTGCAGGAGTAAGAAAAGATATGAATAGTAAAGACATCAGGAATAAACAGCAAAGAGAAGAAATATACAGGGAGTGCAGAATTATTAGGCAAATGAGTATTTTGTCCACATCATCCTCTTCATGCATGTTGTCTTACTCCAAGCTGTACAGGCTCGAAAGCCTACTACCAATTAAGCATATTAGGTGATGTGCATCTCTGTAATGAGAAGGGGTGTGGTCTAATGACATCAACACCCTATATCAGGTGTGCATAATTATTAGGCAACTTCCTTTCCTTTGGCAAAATGAGTCAAAAGAAGGACTTGACAGGCTCAGAAAAGTCAAAAATAGTGAGATATCTTGCAGAGGGATGCAGCAGTCTTAAAATTGCAAAGCTTCTGAAGCGTGATCATCGAACAATCAAGCGTTTCATTCAAAATAGTCAACAGGGTCGCAAGAAGCGTGTGGAAAAACCAAGGCGCAAAATAACTGCCCATGAACTGAGAAAAGTCAAGCGTGCAGCTGCCAAGATGCCACTTGCCACCAGTTTGGCCATATTTCAGAGCTGCAACATCACTGGAGTGCCCAAAAGCACAAGGTGTGCAATACTCAGAGACATGGCCAAGGTAAGAAAGGCTGAAAGACGACCACCACTGAACAAGACACACAAGCTGAAACGTCAAGACTGGGCCAAGAAATATCTCAAGACTGATTTTTCTAAGGTTTTATGGACTGATGAAATGAGAGTGAGTCTTGATGGGCCAGATGGATGGGCCCGTGGCTGGATTGGTAAAGGGCAGAGAGCTCCAGTCCGACTCAGACGCCAGCAAGGTGGAGGTGGAGTACTGGTTTGGGCTGGTATCATCAAAGATGAGCTTGTGGGGCCTTTTCGGGTTGAGGATGGAGTCAAGCTCAACTCCCAGTCCTACTGCCAGTTTCTGGAAGACACCTTCTTCAAGCAGTGGTACAGGAAGAAGTCTGCATCCTTCAAGAAAAACATGATTTTCATGCAGGACAATGCTCCATCACACGCGTCCAAGTACTCCACAGCGTGGCTGGCAAGAAAGGGTATAAAGAAGAAAAACTCATGACATGGCCTCCTTGTTCACCTGATCTGAACCCCATTGAGAACCTGTGGTCCATCATCAAATGTGAGATTTACAAGGAGGAAAACAGTACACCTCTCTGAACAGTGTCTGGGAGGCTGTGGTTGCTGCTGCACGCAATGTTGATGGTGAACAGATCAAAACACTGACAGAATCCATGGATGGCAGGCTTTTGAGTGTCCTTGCAAAGAAAGGTGGCTATATTGGTCGCTGATTTGTTTTTGTTTTGTTTTTGAATGTCAGAAATGTATATTTGTGAATGTGGAGATGTTATATTGGTTTCACTGGTAAAATAAATCATTGAAATGGGTATATATTTGTTTTTGTTAAGTTGCCTAATAATTATGCACAGTAATAGTCACCTGCACACACAGATATCCCCTAAAATAGCTCAAACTAAAACAAACTAAAACTACTTCCAAAAACATTCAGCTTTGATATTAATGAGTTTTTTGGGTTCATTGAGAACATGGTTGTTGTTCAATAATAAAATTATTCCTCAAAAATACAACTTGCCTAATAATTCTGCACTCCCTGTATACCGTTAAGAGGAATATATACGAACAAGAGAAAGGCACAACCAAAAAAAAAAATAACAGTCAACAGTCAAGAAAAAAGTGGATGAAGAATTTACCAGACAGGGATCTCACTGAATCTGAAAATAAGCTGCAATTTAGCCATTTCTCCACAACAGCTGCCACTGACTTCGCCAACAAGGTCCAGGAACTTTTACTGGATGCAGAGGAAACCATAATGTCCTTTGATACCATCTCATGCTTCACTTGCATACCTACAACTGAGGCAGAAGAGACTCTCAGAAAACCACTACAACGAGACAGCTCTTTGGAAAACACAACCAGCTTTACCCCCAATCACATTTGCACACCTCTGCCTTACCACCACATATTTTAAATACAATGAGGGTTTCTACAGACAGAAATATGGATGTGCCGTGGGCTTCCCGGTGTCACCTATTGCAGCCAACCTTTACATGGAGGAAGTGGAAAGTTAAAGTCTTGGCTCTTCTAAAGGGACAGTACCTAGTCACTGGAACAGATACGTGGATAACACCTGGGTCAAAATCAAAACCCAAGAAGTAGAAACCTTCACTGCTCACATTAACTCAGATCAGCAAAGATGCACAGAAAAGAACATCAGACCTTATCATCCCTTATGTAGCAGGTTTATCAAAGAAACTCAGCAGAGTCTTCTCCAAACACGGCATCCCAGTGTACTTCAGACCCAGCCACACAGACAAAAACTGGTTCATCCCAAGGACAACACTCCCAAACACAAACTAAACAACGTAGTATATGCTGTCCAGTGCAGCGAGGAATATTCAGACCTCAGTCACTCCATGAACGCATGACACATTATAGAAGGACCACCTCATCAGGACAAGGTGACAGCTTAAGCATAAATGATTATGGAACTGTGTTTGCATGATAATTCCATGACAAATGCATCAACTAGACCATGGCATAAGTCTCTGCAACCTCTCTAACTTCCAAACATGGATTTGTGTTGCCATTTTAACCAGGAAACACTTCCTCCATTGCCATTTCCATCCAGCGGGCCAAACGACCTCCACTCATTGAGGTAATAACAACCTTCTCATCCACCTGGTAATGATAGAAATGTGAGCAAAAAAAAAAAAACTGATAAAGGCCATTCGATGGGCTGAACTTTTAAAATGGGTGATTTCCCAGGCATGTTGTCACCATCTGGCCTAATTTGCAGTTTTCAAAATGACTCAAAATGAGGCTTCCACTAGTTTGTGATAGAGAAATTAAACAGAAAAAATGTAGCAAATTGACTCAAGAGTATAATTCCTCTGTGCTTCAAGTTTGATACAATTTCGTCATGCCTTTTGCCCTGATGCCCTCAACATCGTTTCAGTGACACACTGCAGTAAGAGAGTGAAGCGTGGGTTTGCTGCCATGTTTCATTTGCACTGTTTCCTCTGCAGCATTGCAGCGGTAACGTTCTGCCACCCAGAAAAGCTCTTTGCATTAAGATCAAAGCACAAACAGTTTGAGCAAGACATAAAAGTTCTGAGAACAGAATCAAGACTTTGGATTATGGAAATGATAACGGCCACATTATAGGGCCCTGTGTCCCACACAATTACTATAAGTCACTTTTACAACTCCTAATTAAGTCCCCTATAAATTCTTGATGCATCTGTGTACAGTGCTCTAAATCAAATGGCTACTGTTGACATCGGCTGGGCATATCCCGTATGGGGGGAAAGATGAGGACGGGTTTTATGCCCCACAATTTATTGAGCCTGCAAAGTATACAGCAGTAGGGATGATCCTATATGGAGAGGTATAGGCAAGGGCTATGTGCCGTCTGGATTGTTCTGAGTGAGAGGCCATAAACACAGCGGTCCAATCTAAAACATCCTTCCTACTCGCCACTGTATCGCTACAAAAAAGTGCACTAAGACTTCCTTTTCAAATCGCAAACCTAGTTTTTTGATTGACTAGTTTACTAACAGCAATTTAATAATCACTGCATTGTCAGATGAGTAATTAATAATGACAAGGACACCTGTCAATGCTTTCCTGAAGCTCAAGAAAAAAAATGTCCTTCCTTAAGCAGAACACCCAGTTCTTCTGTATTGTGAGGTGCTTTTGTACTGGGCTTTTCTGTCTGAACATATTTGGGGGTGTTGGTGGAACACTTGAAAGTGTCACCTTGGAAAATTAGGGAATAGGTTTTTTTTGCCACTTTATGGCATCTTAAAGATAAATGAACTATCATTTAATCAGGAAAATAATCTTCAGATTAACTGCTAATTATAATAATTGTTAGCCTGTAGCCCTAATTAGAAGCCAGAGGCAGAATGAAAGGACGAAATCATCCAGATTTTTTTCTACAGCTCATTCTTGTATTTTTATTGCAGGTGCTGCACATGAGGAAGTTACTGTATGAATCCAGTCAGGGTTCAAAAGAGTTTCTGCAGCAGTTTTAGCTGCTGGAGGGAAACAAACCTTTTTGGACAAGCATTTTGCAGAGCTTTTAACAGCAGTCGGAGGCTATTGTAATCAAAAACGATGTTCCGAGTGCCATTTGCATGCAATGTTTTATCACATTTGCAACTGACAGAATTTCTTTCTACTACACGATAAGCAGCACTGAGGCTGTTTTTATAAAAAAGACAGTAATTTCACTTTTTTTTTATTCCACAACATCGTTTGGGAAGTTAACAATATAACATTAAACTTTTCATCTGCCCACATATCCGTGCAAATCTCTATCCAACAGCCCACAGAAACATGTTGTGGTGACAGTGATTGTGCTGTAGGAACGAGCAAACAGGTAACTGTTGAAAATCAAGCCGGAGTCGGTATACACTGTGTGTGAGCATCACTTTGGCTCTGGGGGTCTCTGATTGTGTAGATGTGCTGATTATCCAGATGCTTGTAGAGCCTCGCTGTCATGTTTTGCTGTCACAATTTTGACCCTTAGCAAATAATACTCATGTTCAGTCATTTTAGTTTCTATCCATCTATCGTGAACTTGTTGGATTACTACTGCATTGCAGGCAAATGTAATGTGATTACAATAACACGTTCCAAAGTAACAGTGAAATCAACACTGATAGCTGTAATTATCCTGAAAGCTTTAATGTGAAATGACAGAGTATTTTGTTCCTGATGTTAAAGGTGTTTATCCTCATTAAAATTCTTGCAAATGGATTTGACTCCACTCGACTACTTGAGACTAAAAAAGTGGATCACAGCACAAACTCATTGTGATTTGCAACCACGTGTTAACAGCATTTGCTCAACAAATTAAAATATTATCTTGCATGATTATCAGTGTCAGACACTAATATGTGCCCAGTCAGGTTTAGCAAACAGATTCCCTCTGGCTTTGTGTTCGCTTTCACACTGCACCACCTCCTCCAGGTTCCTTCACTGATTCCTCATTACTTCAGCGTGCTGCCTTATAGCTACATAACAAATGAGAACAGGCTGCACACCTGCCTGGCAGTCACACAGGTACCATATGTGTTCTCGCATGACAGCAAATGGTGTACTTGGACTTTATTCTGTTTAGCTGACCGAGAAGTGAAACAGCTTATTTTTAAAGAAACCCGCCCCGTCCCCCCGCCCCTCTATTGCTTACATTGGTTGTCAAAGTTCATTAGAATTCCTACAATGCCTTCAGGTTTAGCCTGCCATGTACAGCCCAGCTTGACATGTGCATAAACCAGCACCTCACAATCTGTATCTAATGTAAAGCAGCTAGCCTCATCCCAGGCCTTCAAGAAGTCTTTTCCCCCCACGTGGAATAATTATAGTGTGAATTGCTGCCCCCAGATGCATAAAGAGGGCCCCTATTATCTCCATTGTGCTAGCAAGTGCACTGTCTGTATTGTCCTGATCATGTGTTTCAAATTAAAGTCCATTAAAAGTACCCTGGGAGGGTGGGCTCGCTGCAGCTCGGTGGAGCGAGGCAGAGCTGTCGCAGCTCAGGACAAGGAGCTGAGCACTAAAGATACCTGCCATCTGGAGAGTCATTGGGTTGAGAAATGCACTGCAGCAGCTGAGCAACATCTTTGGCTCGAGCTCAACGCCACCTTTCAGACAAAAGCTGGGTGGACGGATTTGGATGTGTTCAAATAGATGCCACGATGGATTTGTTTGGAAGAGTTTTCTGTTGTCATTTTGAGCAAGTGGTCATTACATGCCACAGCTATAAATTCAGTGTATATGCCCGATTCTCATTAATGATAAAGCATGTGCAAACTAAGACCCAAACAACTGCAGTTACAGTATATGTTTGATAATGGCTACTGCTGTTGCTTATCTACATAGATATTATGACATATAACCAAAGATATCATGTTACAGAAAAACTAAACTGCAGCTTCACACATGGCTTTGTTATCAAAGCTCTGTGACTATGTGAAACTTGAAATGATCTGGAAAGACTTCATATTGTAAAGCATTCCAAAATATTGATTAGTACAGAGTCAATAGTGCTGTTTGCACTCTACCCCAATTACCTACAAACACATTTAGAAGGCAAAATATTCCACTGGTCACCCTTTGAAAGGCCTCACCTGGTAACTGAAAATCCTCCCAGGTGCAATCCTCATGAAGCTGGGTAAGGAAAGGAAAGGAGTGTGCAAAGACTTGCTTACTTCGTTTTTGAGGCATTGGGTGCATTAACAGGTTTTGAAGATGTCTAATTAAAAGCCAGAAACCACAAAGACTCACAACGGTGCCTTTAGTCATCGGTAAGATAAGAAAAGTAATGTGACACTAAAGGCGACCTAATATTTTTATATTTAGGTCAAGTTACTTTTTCATGATTCGTGGTTCAAAATAATTCAGCTGAGGATTACACTGGAAGGTACTTGAGCTGGGCGTTGGTGCAGCACCTCAGTTCATCCACTGTGGCCACCTGCTAAACTACAGATGCTACCAAAAACAACATCTGTCAGCTTGTGAAGAACGTATAGCAGAACAAGCTGGATATATTGGCTTTCTCTGCCTACACCGTCAAACATATGCACCGGCCCACTCACTCGAACTGTCGAAGGCTGTAGAAGCTTTTCTGGCAAAGACATATGTTACTATTGTTTTAAAAAAAATAAGGCTACTAAATATCAGAATAAATCATTTTTCTTACTGAAAATTTGCTTTTTTAATTAAACTGCAAGGAAAATGAAAGACGCCTGCTTGAAAGTACTCATCTTCATTGTAATCGCATTGACACAATAACAATTCTATCACAAGCAGAACGGTTTCTGCTGTATGAAACTTTTAGTGTGCATGTGTCATATATCAGAGGTTTACAAAAGGAATCGTATTTAGTTGCCAAAGGATTACAATGGCAGAGAATGAGCCAGCATTTGTAGACTCAGTGCAAAATTTCCTATCAGACAAGGTTTGCATTAAAGGAGCTTATCTCAAAGAGGACACTTCAGCAGCAAAATCTATGGTCACACACAACAACATTGCCCATATTAGGAGGGGTACAAAGTGGCGAATGCAAATTCATTTCGTGGAGGTGATGCAAATGAAAAAGAATTTTTTTTAAAAAAGAGTAATCCTGAATAATGCCTTCTCCCTCTCCCTCTGAATACTTTATGGAGTCTGATGTCCCCGTTGCATATCTGAAAACGTTTAGCCAGGATACGATTCAGCGAGAAATAATTAACAGCATAAATTTGCATCGTTAGGGTGGATTAAGTCAAACAATGTTTGCATATTGAAGGACTGAAGGGACTGCGTGGCTCTCTCGGAAAGGCTGTTATGCCGCTTTCTTCCTCGTTGTAGGTGGGCTGTCGGCTTCCCACGGGAGCACGTAGTGGAGAATATTCCTACTTTGTCTGGGAAGCGAGCATGGAGACATATTTTTAGTTTTGTTTGAGCCTTCAAAAGAAAAAGCGTTTGAGCACATTGTGTAATTCAAATGTATGTGGAAGAGAGGAGAAGAGAAGCTGTTCCCAGCAGCGCTGTTATCCTCTGAGCTTCTCCCAGTCACAACCTCAGCAGCTAAACGAAAGTACCCATTTTACTTGACAGAGCATTTTGCTATTTCCCAAGATCGTGTCGCTGATTCTCGCTCTTAAATATAAAACCCTGACCATATCAGACAGCCGATCCAGATGTGTCTGCACCTGTTTTGTGTTTTACTGTGAAGAATCCACAAAAAACAAAAAAAAACAAAAATAAGAAATAAGACAGACAAAACACTGATGCATTCCTCCAAATCTAACAACTCTTGAAAGGTTGATTAGTTCAGTTTTTTCTATGAAAAAGACAAAGAATGACACCCCACATTTTAAATGTGTTTGCAGCACGGACACACGGCTGGATGAGTCTGTTTGGAAGCCCCGGGGTCAAATCTTGCTGTTGGGCCTCAAACGGCTCACACGATGTGAACAACTACACATGACAACTTCACTCTGTCGTGGGCCACACTCTGAAATAATCAATCATACCTGCTGCAGGTGTTTTGCGTGACTAGGTTTTTCTAATTACATTTGAGATAAAATCTTTTAAGAATATCAGCAGTAGGAGGAAAATGTTTATTTCAGGTTCACTTTTGACATAAAGTTGTTCTTGAAGCCAGAGCCATAACATCAAGTGTTATTGAAATGTAAAGTACTTGTAATTTCTAAAAAAAAAAAAAAAAAAATATGATGACAAATCATGTAAAACAGTAGTTTGGGGGTTTGGGGCCTTAGAAGAGACCAAAACCATTTTTTGTACCAACAGTGATATTTAACGCGGGTTACAGTAGTTTGGTATTTTAACATTGGTGTTGAAAGTTTCATGTTTTTAGCCTCAGCGGTTGCTGGGTGGTTAGGAAGCAGCACGGTTTTGCTTTTCCTTTGCTGGTCAGTACAGAGATGTGCAATATTTTTCTCCTAATGTCACAGAGCCAGCAAACAGCTCGCCTCCACTTTTCAGCAATTGTAGATGCAATTTGTGTTTGAATGGTTTAGTGTTCAGTGTTTTTTGATGGGTTTGGAACAGCGGTGGCATTATGGACAGCCTGTGGAGTCCAGGCCCATCTCTAAAAGTCTGTGTGCCCCCACAGCTAAAGTCTACTGACGTAACTAGAAAAACTGACGAGGACACTGAGCCCACCGGGCCTGAGCCGCTTGGTGACTGACACCTAGCACGATGATTTTGTGCAAGTTAGACTTTGGGAAGTACTCCTCATGTTTCGTGTGACCCAGAAATACATCCATCACGTTGTGCAGCTAGCTTTAAAGCATGATTTCTCTCAAATACTGCAAAACAAATCCTCTGAATCTGGACATGTCCCAGAATACGGGGTTAGTAATTCTATTGTCTTCCCACTTGCAGTATTATCCAAGTTTGTCATCCTACTGTGAATCTTGGGCTACGTCCACACGTATTTTTTAAAAATGCAGCTTTTTCTACACGTTTGGGCGTTTCATCCACATGGAAACACAAAAACTGAGTTTTCAGTGATCCAAAACGCTGTTTACGTGTGGACAAGGAAAACAGAGATTTATTCACGCAACGTCAAAGGTGTGCACCTTTTTGCACCACGTTATTGTTTACATGAGATGAGTTTCTACAATGGTGGATAGAGACAAAATACTGTTGCTGTTAATCTATCTGCAGTTTTTACACGCAGTTACTGTCCCTACATTTAGAAGGACAGAGGCATCAGAGCGAACTTCGGAGGTGGCTTCTACATTCAACACAGACGCTCTCACAACCCAAGTCCGGACGCCAACGTCATTGTCAGTTTTGGACGAGACCGGGTCGGACCACCGCTTGGTGGGACAACTTTGAAAGTGAGGTGGTGCTGTGATATTGAAGAATAATTCCACATTTCTGCTTCAATGCACCATCTCATTTACTCTTTCCCTCCCAGGCTTCTAGACTTCTGATTGGCCAATGTTTCTACACGG
Organism: Oreochromis aureus; assembly: GCF_013358895.1. Lineage (NCBI taxonomy): Eukaryota > Metazoa > Chordata > Actinopteri > Cichliformes > Cichlidae > Oreochromis > Oreochromis aureus. The sequence continues at coordinate 40,452,840 of NC_052947.1, forward strand.
TTAGGGTGCTGCTTTGGCATGTTCTTGACAGCCTTGACTTTGTTTTTTGTGTTTACATGTGGAGGGAGATATTTTTTCAAAACTGCACGTGTGGACAGGATTTTTTTTTTTTTTTTTGGTACGAAAATGGAAAATCTGTGTTTTCAAAGATACCTGTGTGCATGTGGACGTAGCCTTAGTTCGTTACACCTGGTTTGTGGATTCAGTGAGTATGAATGCTCACGAGTTACAGTCTGAATTTATTTTAACGGTTCAATTCCTGCTTTACATTAACTGTTCCCTGCTGTTCTGTTGTTTATTCTTGAAGGTTTTTTTCTTGTTTAGTTCGTTTGTTCCTCGTCACAGTTCTCTGGCGAACCGTTCTAGATGTTCTAACACTGTCGATGTGAGCATCAATCCCACAAAACAGACAATAGAAGCAGAGAAATAGCACTTAATTATCACCACTATGTGATGTGAGCAATCCAGGTACTGGTCTAAGAATGAGTAACTCGTTTTGTTAGATCTCGTCATGTCATTTCGAGCACTAACAGTTCTCGCAGTTCAAGGTCACCCTGTACTGTATTTGGAGGTTACTTGAGTGCACTTCATGTAACTGTAAAAAGAGTTTTTTATCATTCTTCCGATGAACTGAATCGTGACATATTTAGATCACCGTCACATAACGTGAATGCATCGCTTTGTGATTCGTATCTACTCGCATGAACAGATGAACAGATGCGCACTTGAACCCTAATCCTGTGAAGGTGACAGCCGTCCAACAGACGACTCCTGGAAGACTTTGTAACTTCTTTAGGGAACAAATGTCACCAACAACATTACCTCAACTGAAAATGACTCTGTCAACTTAACTCAGTCATCACCATTAGTCAAGCGGAAGAGTAATTCAGCTCATCCCCATTACACATAAGACAACAATATGGCACGGGGACGTCATTAGGTGCAGAGGGGGAGAAAGTGATGAAGAGCTTGCTGAAATGAGATTGGATTTAAACAAGTACCGCTACTGTCCTGAGGCCTTTACATGGATGCTCTTTGAGAGGATAGGTGGATTCTGCATAATGATGAGACACTTAGTTTCCCTACTGTGGAGATTTATGGGCTCCGAGGCCTGTTACGATCATTAGGGGGATTGTGAAAGAAAAAGGGAAATGGGTTTGAGACTATATGGGCTTGGGAGGAGCTGGAAATTGCACACAGTTTTTTTCTTTTTTCTGGTAACACAGCACTTTTGAACCATAAATCTTTGATCCTCTCCTCCCTATTTGTGCAATGACATTTTGTAATGTAAGACTCCCTGTAATTTCACACTCCAATTAGTAAATTACTTATGTTGTTCTAGAATGCAAGCCTTGGGGCGCTAATAAACAAACAGGTCACAGCCTGGGGGGATTAATGGAAGAAAACCTGTTTTAAAACTATTTTTCACAAGTTGAATAAAAATTTGAGGCTTTTGTTGGCTGTGTTTGAGGTTAGTCAAGCAACCTGAAACCTAATACAATGAACTACAGTGAACAAAGAAGAAAAAAATGGAAAAAAAACTCGTTGAAACAGCAGCGTCATTTTTTTTTTTTTGGGGGGGGGTTTTTTGCATAATGCCTGCAAGTAGACCAGAAGAAAGTTGAATCAATAGTTATAATTTCTCTGGCAAAGGCTATACAAACATCAGCAAAATTTTGCACGGCTAAAGCTGAATGAACGGTAGTCATTAGGCAATTGGAGCACACTGAATAATTCATTCTGCATAATCAGCTTCATCAACAGAAACATTTGCTTTTATGTTAGCTGGGGTAGATTTACTACAGAAAAGGGGATGCCATTGCCCTGATGACTCTGGGTCCCTGGGGGATTATTTTAGTCTTGCATATTGGAGGTTTATTATACGAGGAAGCACAAGGAAACCAAACCATGGATTGCATGTGGTTTTTGTTTCCCAAAACTGTCCTAAAGTTCCAAATGTCAAAAAAGATTCCAGCAGACAGAACTCACCCAGGCGGGCTTCAGCTAAGCCAAACTTCAGCTACACAACCAAAAAGCAGCAAAGGAAAAATATCTTTCAATCTCACTGTTTCATCTAGTGCAAAACCTCTCCATTTGTGTTTTAATTAATGCTGTATTAAAATTCCCAGTGCTAACATTGTCCAACATTACTACTATTTCCTCTTACTGCGTGGTTAGACACCAAAACACTATTTGGTTAGTTTTAGGGGAAAATATGCCAAATGCATTTTAACCACATGTTGATAAAGTGAACAATACTGAAATGAGATCCGTCTCGCCTGTACCATCATTCAGAAACCAGTGGCGTAAAAAAAGGCCAGAAATTGGCTTTTATTTCCTATATATTTATACATTCACTTCAGCTCAGTGTGAGTTTGCTGTGTTTTGCTATCATTAATGTTCTATTATAGGAAGCATTGAACATTAAAACAGCTATAGTACTATTAAATGTTAAAAAAAAAAAAAACACACACATTGGAAGTAAATATACAGGCAGTGGATTTGTCACAACACCACTAAACCCCTACATATAAAATGCATAAACTTCTCAGTGAATTCTACAGCAGTGTGCAGGGCCACTGGAGCTAAAAATACATAACTAATATGAAATGCTATTAAAAGACCAAAAACATCTCTCTGCAGTCATACTGAGGCAGAGAAGAAACTACAGGCTCATTTTCATTAAAAAGGAGTTGCATTAACTGTACTGCTCTCTCTGCTTGCTGTAAGATGAGTGAGCTGTCTACAAAGTGACACATGGTACATGTTCAGTAATCACTGCATAACAAAATGCAGAGCAGGGGTAGGGGGACCTGCAGGTTTAGATGTGTCCTTGATCCAACACAGCTGATGTAAATGGCTAAATTACATCCTCAACATGTCTTGAAGTTCTCCAGAGGCCTGGTGATGAACTAATCATGTGATTCAGGTGTGAGTTCCCCCCCACATTCCTTTACTGTATGATGTTTGTCACTGTCAAGAAAAATTAGGAAATATTATTCAGTCTATTTTCAGAAAGTTGTTTGATGTATTTTCTAATTTAAAAAGTATTCAAAATCACATTCTTTACATAACGTAGTAGATGATCGCCAGGATCCCCCTGATGTGAAAAACACTACTGTACATGAGTGAAGAGGCATGCATGCATGCATGTGTGTATGTGTGTATGTATCCTCTTTGTTTGTTTGTTTTTGTCTGTTTTGTTCATTTCTTTTCTGTGTTCCATTATTTTCTCAAAAATGTGATTTTTTTTGTCTGTTTATGTATAAAATGTTGAGATTTAGATTCAGTTCTTTATTGGCCACGACAGGTTACAACTTGAACTCATATTTCACTTGGTCTACTGAGTCTGGAGCTTTTTTTTTAATACAAGGAAAAACATGTGATGACAAGAAGGGACAACAATTCACTGAAAATATAAGGTAGAAGTAGCTCCTGGTCCTCCTGGTCCAGATATTCTGGGAGCTTCAGAAGTTGAAATCCTTTAACCCTTGTATGGTGTTCGTATTTTTGTTACTCAGCCAGTGTTCATGGGTCTGGTGGACCCGCTAGAGTTTTGGCTTTCCAATTAACACTATCAAACAATTTTATGTTAAATTACTCAACAGATGTTTACTTTATCCCAATTACGAGCCATGTGAACAGCAAACATGGTTAAGTTTTTCCTTTTACCTTTGTTCGATCACATTTATGAATTAATGTGCTTCTCGTTTTTTGTCAATAAAATGTTATAAAAAAATAAAATCAGTTCTAATCAAGTGTACATATCCTTATACCATATTTTGCAGGTTTTGATGGTATATACTGCCTAAAGGGCAACGGCCTCTAAATGGCATGGGTCTCACAGACCTGAACACCATACAAGGGTTAAATGCTTTGAGCCATGAGACTCACCTGAAAGCTCAAATAGCCAATATAATATGAGATAATTTTGTGGGTACATCCAGTAGAACTAAGTACACAGATGGATTTGATGTAAAAGCACTTCTTCAACCATGTAGACGAGTCTTACATCACTGACTGCAGTGATCTTGTCGAGGTTTGATAGATGTTTTTTGCCCCCTTGGAACCTGGTGTTTCAGTACTCTGATTGGTGGAATGGTGTTGGCTGAAATAAATGTCATAATTGCCTGTAGTCCAAAAATCTTGACTCCTTTCAGCCAAAGAAGAGCTCAGAGGACTTTGACCACCAGAGAGACAAGAGTAGTGGCTGATACAGTTTGTCACATCATCCTCCACCCAGCAAATACATATACAAACAATTAAAGTGTTTGGCCGTACCCTCTGTGGAATACAAAAAGTTTTATTCTATGTCATATCAGACGCTGGCTCAGCTGCAGTGTCAGAGGGGCAGATGACGAGGGAAAACAGTTTGATGACTGGTAAACAAGCCAGCAATCAACAGATAGAAATGACTTATTTAATAAGAATTCAAGCATGATCCATCAATCTTCATTTGGTCTCATTTACTGGTTCATTTCCTTCCCGCTGCTCCATCCACTTCCTTCCCTTCGACCTCACGCGCACACACCTGGAAATACCCCCATAACATTCTGCCTCCTTTCTTTGTCAACCACACAGCTAGGTTCCTCTTCCACAGAACACTGTAAGAGGAGTGACAGGCCCACAGAGTCCCAGTGGCTATGTTAGAGATATGTAAAGGTCACTACAGATGTTTAAATATCAAAGGCTTCTGCTTTAGCTGGGGAACTCTCAGCATCTTCAGACGACAAACAGTGTTTACCAAGAACACGGAGGTTTGTCTTCACGCCCACGACGTTACCTGATCTTTGAATATAATGATGGAATTTACGGTTGTACGTGTTCTTTCTAAAAATGTCAAAGCTGACAAATTAATGTGTTTATCCGATTTCTAAACAGCTTCCAAAACAAATTTTAACAAAGGTTTTGTGGTTGATTTCAAAATCAAAGTGATTTTCTTCTTTGTTCATCTTTTATCACTTGAATGTGTAACATTGAGTACAACGAATACCTTCCAGTGTCTGAAAACGTGAACTATTCACTCTTTCTTTGAGTGTGGCTGTAGAGGATGTGGAATGAACTATGAGTCAGGTGCTGAGCGAACCAGTAGCTCATTCCAAAGTGTTACACCTGAGCGATGATGAGGGTTGTGGGCGGACAATCACTTGAAACATATGCACAGAATCTGTAGATAAGGTAACAGGTTGATGGTACTGCAAACTTCCTGGTCACCAGCTATTGTCTAATCAGAGTTCTAATGCTGCATTTGGGAACAAGGAGTTTAAGAATTTTCAGCAAAAGATTAATTACTTTTGCCAAAATACAGATTTGTGCCCATTAGATATTTACTAAGAACAGTTTTTATCGTCTTATTATTTCTTATAATAACTAAAACAACAAATAACCAAACTGGCAGACAAGCACATTGGTCAGAGCTCACTCACTGGTTTACTAGAGTCACACATAAGTCACTCCAAGGCCGATATAGATGATAATGCCTTTGATAAATCGAACACCAAGCACTATCCAGCAGCGGCTCCGCTCCCATGAAATCATATATGAAGAGCTGAGCAAAGTCTTTAATGAGGTCTCTCAAGTAACAGAAAAGTTTCTCTTCATTCCAGTCTCCATTGTTGGCTTGGCAGCACACCTCCATCTGCTGTTTTGACAACGGAGTGACAATACATATCTGCTACTCCATCAGAATGAACTGCTCCATCTGTTCCGCCTGCCTCTCTTTGCCATGTACCGTCAGTGCTTCACTGTATCCATCATCTTCTCTTTGATTTCAGAGCTCCGTTCCCTGTTTAATCATGCCAGACGCAAAAAAAGCACAAACGTTTCCTGATGAATCAGGGCGATACTTGACCCGGTGTAATTTCTCTCTTTTCCTTAAGTTCACGTTGTGAAGTTTTCATACGGGCCTACGCACTTGGACAGATGCACCTCCTACACAGTCCCTCGCTCGGTCTGAAGCATATTATGATGTATCTTGTTTGCTTGTGCTCTTTCGCTCTCTTTTGTTTGATAGCAAACACATTTCTACAAACAGATTATGACTCCAAATATCATACCATTGCCTTCTTTTTCCCCCATTCTTAATGCCAAGCACACTTCATCTGCTGTCTACAATTAACCTGTCAAAGACAGCTCCCCATATGATCATTTAGCCATGATCTATTGTGTTATTACTATTTCACTTGGAGCCATCCATCACCTGACTAATGGCATTAATCCTTCCTTTTGTGGGAGACTGCCAGCTCAGTGCCATGGGGAGCTTTTGTTGAATCCCATGTGTTCTAGGTCAGACTTAGTAATATAGTTGCAGTTCCCTGCTATAGCTGCCACAGTCTTAATGGACTGATGTTCCTCCAGTAGAAATACAAACATACAAATTAAGTGTTTGCCTGGACCTTGGGTTTGTCGTGTGCTGTCTCAGGGTAATGAAACTGTTGTGCGGTGTTTATATGCACCACATTTCCTTGTAGACATCTCTTTATGAGGTTAGAGCTGAGCCATGAAAGCCCCCATCCTTGTAAACCCAACATGTGTTTGCTGGTACGAGTATGCACTGCTGGCTTTCTTTGTTTCTCTAAAGGGCAAATTTGGGTAGTTGCTGCTTGTGTTTCAAAGGAAATTCAAGGATGGGGAATTTCAATTTGTCAGCATTACCTTGCGTTTCTGCAGGCTGGTCAGACCAGCATGTAACACCGTCTGGGTCTGTGCATTCGCATGCAACAGATGACTTTACAGAGGTGTGCTGAGACGTCACAGCAGGCACCTGACAAGCACATTTTTAGAACATGAGAGCAAAACAAAAACATGTCAGTCATGGATTGGCTCGTGGGCTAGCTGACACCAAATCATTTAAAATCTGTGATTACTAACAAAGACAACAAATACACACTTAATTCTGGGCCCTATTTGAAAGGGACATTCAGCCATTATTATATCAATCTTACTGGTACAGTAAGATTGATATAATAGTATCAATCAGTACTGAAACAGTTGTATAGCCTCCCATAAACTTTTTCATCCTTGACAATACCTAAATACGTTACCTGCACCATGGCATGTATATAAAAATCTGCACTCAGATTCATTTTAATGGGCAGTAGTGTATATTGAATGACAAACCTTAGTCTACATACCATTACATAATGTGCAAAAGGCAGATCATTTGTTTATTTTGGTAGGAAATGGAAAATAAATGCAAATATTTATAGAAACATGTAAACATACACAGAAATACAGCATATAAAGCAGAGACTGTCATGGTCCTGGGTCTTTGGCCTGAACTCTTTACTCGTTTTTTCTAATTTATGAAACGTTTATATTCAAGTTTTGTATTAGTGAGTGTTGAGATTTTTGGTCTTTAGTGCACGTGAGATGCATGTCTCCGCGTCTTCATCCCCAGCCCCAGTGTCTAGTTCACTTGTCGTAGTCTGAGTGTGGGGTTTGCTTCCTGTTTTATTTTGATAGTCTCTTGTCTTGTGTGAGTGATGTTCAGTTTTGCTTCCTCCGTCTCGTTAGTTGTAATTCTGTTCAGCTGTGTCCCCACTTCCCTTAATCACCCTCCTGTGTATACATGCGTCTTCCACTGTTTGTCGTCACGTTCTTCCTCGCTGTGTGTATAATCACGGTCTATTGTTCTGTCAGCCCCTGAGGCAGCTTTCTTGTCCTTTCTTGAAGTAGTCTTGAGGAACAGTCCACCAGACTTCGAGAAGGACATTTAAAGATTTCTGTAGATGTTTGGTGCCCTTTGTTGTGCTTTCTGTCCCACACTGCTTCAATAAGCAGTGCGGTCCGGCCTCAGGGAGGCCAATCCATGCTTCATGTGGTTTTCACTGCATTGGGAGGATGTTTAAGATCCTTTTCATGCTGAAATTATAAAGCTGCTGCCAACCTGATGCTTTCCAGCATGGTGAATCAAAATCTGACCACCAGGAGAGATGGAACCCCAAACGACGACAGCCTCCACTGCTTTTTTTTAACAGTTGCAGACACTCACAGGTTTTCCTCATACTAACATGATTTGAACCAAAAATTTTAATTTCGATTCATCTCTCCATCAGAGCTGTCGCCGCTGATTTTCAGCAGTGTAATTTAGCATACCTCAAATTACACTATGACGTATCCTCTCAGTTATCCTGTGTAGTAAAAGATGATTTTCATTTTATAAATCACGGTCCTACTTAGTAAAGTAAAATCAATAATAAAGCTGAGCATGTTTTAGTGCCGGACTGCCTTGGTTTTGCAGCCCCTGTCTGATCTGCAAACTCCACCCAAAAAGTCTTAAGCTGGGGTTCGAACCAGGAACCTTCCTGCGCTGCGGTCTCTGTCAGCATGTTAGCATTCTAACCTTGTTATTTAGCAGTGTGCTTAACCTTTGGTCTACAGCGTACACTGTTACTTTTGATTTTCACTTTCTTTAGTGACTAAAAGTTGGAATAGTTCTGTCCAGTTTTCTTGATAAAATATAATGTATTTAGGATTCTCGATAACTCTTAATAAAAGGACGAGTAATCTTGAGGAGCATAATTATGGTAATTAAGATAATTATGATCAATGAAAAATACTAGCTGGAAAAATGATTCCCCTCTGCGATAGGTGGTAAATTCACATAAGGAGCCAGCAGATTGTAGACAACCTTTGATTACAGTGTACAGCACTGTACTCGTCTCTGATGTAATTATTGAATGAGTTAATAACCACACAGTCCATTAGCGAGTCAGGGCCTTGTCTCTCAAGTTTGCTGAGGCGTTAGCAGAGATATGGTAATTTCCATTGCATCAAACCTAGTGTTTACAAGTCCCTACAGCTCCTCTGCTAATGTGATGCAAGGGAAGGTATCAGCAGTGTCCCTTAACTGCTACAAAATATCTACCAACACAACATTAGAAATATTATGGTATTTATAACAGCTAAAGGGCAAAAAGCACTCTCCTGTGTAAGTGAGAAATTGAGAGAAAACAGCCTGTTCTTGTCTTGGTCTTTGCTACAAAATATTTTAGACAAGACATCCTAAAACTAGGGAATAAATAAGATGATTCCTATTTATTCTATGTGTGAAGCTTCTTCCCTTTACTGTTCTCCTGCGTTAGCCTATTTATATAATTCACTCACTTGGCAACAGGAACACTGGCCCTATTCTCAACAGCCAGCCTGGGACTACATCAGTTAGTAATTGTCTCCACAAACTCCTCACAGTCGAGAGATAAGAGCTCGAAAAGGTCGCCAAGACTTCTAAATCTAAAAATATCTCAATTTACTCAAAGATGGGTCTGACCTGAATGTTAATTTTAAAAAGTCATAAAGGGGAATCAAGAATCACAACAAATACTTCAGTCAAGCCTGTTTGTCCTGACATGAATTCTAACGTCTCTCTAAAGAAAGTTAAGTCCTCCGTGCTGCACTTAACCACGGCTAAGCACCAACTTACAGTTGATTAAATTCAGAGTGACCCAGTCTGAAAACTATTAGCTGGTTACAAGCTGAAAATGAGCATATTAAAGCTTATTGCTGCTGGCTCAACAGTGGAGATGAAGTGTCAAGGCTGTGAGGGGAATCGGGTTGAATTAGGCAACCAATAATATCTATGTAAACCGCTTTTAACTAAATAGATGGAGTGCACGTTCTTTATTTGCAACAACAGCCCTGGGGAGGTAGTTGCAGCGCACAGATGACACATTCGGGAGGTGAATAAAAATGGGTCTGGCAGAGGTGGTAATCACGACTGGGTCTTTTGCTCTGGGGGCCACGGAAGCCTGCGATGATGCAAATTATAGCCGTATTAGCCACAGTCTCCTAACACCTATAATCTTCCACACCCCGACACGGACTACCTTGATTTTGCTGAACTGCCAAATCCGTGTCCCATCCACCCCGGCTGTCTTGATCTTTCTGCTCTTCTGCTTGATGTGTATTCTGCCTTCACAACTAAGATCTATTTAATCAGTGAGATCAATAGTTGTTACTGCTATTGATCTTGTGAGATGTGAGGTGGGAGCACCTCATATTTTGTGTGCAGTGTAATCTTTGGAGATAATGTGACCTGCTAAGGGCTGTTTTTAATTAACATTAGGAAAGACTGTTTTCCAATCACGCTGCGGTGGTGACTGATGAGTCCTTTTTACTCTTCTCAAGCCATCGGAATAATTTTATGTTTTGCCCAGAACCTTGGCTGAAGGCAGGAAGCACCGCTCTTTCAAGTCAGCTCCCACCTAGACTTCACAGGGATTTGAACTTCTTGAACTTGGCTAGCCTGCTCATCTTAATACTTAATCTCATAGTCTAAAATAGCAGCTGCAGAATTTGGAGGTTTTACGTGGAGTTTAAATGCTCGAGCAAAGTTTGGAGCTCAAATTAAAGTTGTGCTGCACATGACTTCTTTACTTTTTCCTTCATACACAAATTTTATTAAATTGCAAAAACAGGCAAAAAGAGAAACTAAGAAAGTGGAGAGGATTATTTTCTTTAGAAAGAAATGTATTAGTACCGTAGTCCCCTATTAGCAAGAAACACAACAATTCCTAACTAGAAACCACATGATGAATGAGATGAATACAACATCCTTCATATGTGAAGCAGATTCTAAGAATCTGTCAGTACATCAGAAAATGAGGCACACACTTGATGCTGATTCAAAATAATATCCTTTCAAAAATAATTGCAATATATTTACAATAAAGTGCAGAATACATAATCACATGTATGATTAAAAGTAATCAAACCTCAGTACAATAATAATGATGATGCTTTGAAGCTCCAGTTAAAGATTCCACCAGATTCCACTCAAAGACATGGTACTCTGAACCCTGCATAGGAATCTATGGAAGAATGTAATAATAGCAAGGACAGTGGTTGAGCTCCCCCTGAATAAAAAGAGCTGATAAAGTGACAAATTGGGGAAACCTATAAATACAAGCACAGAGTAGACGTTCATGATCATTTCAGCTGTGTGGTGGCGGGCATGTCTACTCCGTTTATGGTGAAGATGTGAGCACCTGTGCTTTTAAAAATTTTTTGGCTTACTGATGAATTAAGTGAATTAACATGTCTTAACTGACATGTGCAGAGGCTGAAGTTGAAGTAATTTGTGAAGGAAAAGCTACTGAGACTTTTTATGCATTATGAAGTTGAATACATTCAGTTTTTAGGTCCTGGACATGATTGAAACGGCACTAAAAGGTCTCTACCCAGTAACTTTGAAGAATCCTCTGAAAAACTGTTAGGAAGCATCACCAATATGGCTGACAAAAAGCAACACTTGCTTCCAGAAAGACTTGACACTGCTCTCATGGTTAACTCATGAGAGGTGGCATTATACTCAGCTGAGCGTTTCTATTCTTCGTATGTCAGCAGAGTTGACTAAGCTATAGTAATAAACCGTTCAGTGTAGATAACAGTTATGCAAATATTGTGCATCTCGTTTGTTTGCCTTCATTTATGAAGGTAAAGTAAGCAATAACGTTATGAGCAAACAATCAAGGCTGGTGTAACAAACCTATTTTGAACTTTGAAAAATCAAAGACATGCAAACTATTTAAGCAAGAACGATCTGCAAAGAATAAGCTGCACAGAGATTGTGGGGAATTCACTTAATTTTATGGTTCCATTTTGGATGCATTTTACACCATTTCTAGTGAAGTAAAAATTAACCAAAGCGACTTTATTTGAACAGAAACACACATGTGCCGGCTCGCTCGTTATCTTGGAAAATCCATGAACTGCAAAATCAGATTTTACTGACCCGTCTCTGAGGAAGCCCTGAAATTTCAAATTAAACTTAAGTGCATGATCTATGATATAAGGAACTGCGACTGAGCAGCGCTTTCTCAGCATTGGCTTCAGTTGTAACTAACATAAAATTTCTCTGCATGATAGTTTGTCTGACTGAATAAGAGAAACCAAGTAGTGAGACGCCATAAAGATTGATGCTGCTGAACTCTCACCAAAGGATTCTATTGAACATATGCAGAAACACAGCAACAACAACAGCAGAATCAATGAGCTGATCTTTTTACTGTAAAAGAGATTAAAGCTGCAGACTTGTGATATTCCACTGATTCTCTGACAATGTGAAGGACATAACATGAAGTCATCTATAGAAGAAAAACATGGCTAACAAAACTTGGTTAAAGCACGAAGAGAAGCCTGAAGGATGCTGACACTACACTCTTTGATCAGGTGAAACAAAAAGAAATTTGAGAGTGAAGTTTGCTGACATTTAGAGATGCACTCTGGATGGATGGTCATGTAAAGAGATGACACTTAGCTCAAAAAGCTGGTTTTAGAGGAATTTTCCAACATGAAATGATCCCAGACAAACTGCAAAAATCACCTACAGTGAATAAAATCAAATCTATGGTTTGGAAATGTATTCCCTGTGTCTCTGATTAAAAAAGGGGACAAAATTAATTAGAAGCCGCATATTTACTCCACTGAAGAACAGCTCAAAAGAAAAACATGATAGAAAAGAAAAACTGTCTGTTTATCCATCCGTCATCCATCCATGTATGCCCAGGAGGATCCAAACCCTTTTGCAGTTAGTTATTAAATTATTTAGTGTCATGATCCGTGGGAGTGTCTGGAGGTTTTCCATCTGTGGCCGTGGGTCCTTCCCTTTTGGTGGGACCTCCAGCGCCTCACCTGTATTCCATCTACAAGCAATCAGCGCCTGTGCAACCTGCTTTTCCTCGCCAGTTTGTTATGCTCTCCGTGGCGAGGCGTTGCATTCCCTGGTTCACTGTCACCGGGATATTCTCCGTCTCCCTCTCTCCCTTCCTGCCCGCCTTCCAACCTTCTCATTACACCTCAGGACTCCCGAGGAAACGTCCACGGGCCTCCCCTCCTCAGTGCTTACTAACTCGGACGTGTAAAAATCCCTCTGACCCCTTTTCTATTACAACTCCTGCAACCTGACTTGCTAGGACAATCCCCCTCAGTCCCAGTCACCGATCCTCCGTGGCTATTATTTACTTAAGTCTTTAAAGGCTAATAACTAAATGTCATGAACCAGGACCCAAATGCAGACACCAAACACACGCAAAGTAACTATAAGGATATTTATTTTGGAATAACAAAATATATCCAGTAAACCTGCTGCTCCTGATGAGCACTCAGGAGACAAAATTAATTAGAAGCTGGAGGGTTCAAGCTTGGTTCTAACACACTTACAGAATATGTACTCAATCAAAAAATCTCATTTCACTTTATTGGTAGATTTTCACATTTCTCCTTTAATAAGCTATGGGACTCTTAATGTTTAATGCATCCAAAGCTCTAATTTTAGAAACAAGCAGCATCACACTTGGGGTAAAAAAAAAAAAAAAAAAAAATACCATACTTGAAATTAAAATGTTGAGGTTTTGGTTAGGGGAGTATTTGTTCATTTTCTCTTTATGTTACTATCATGTATTGGAGTGTAAACTAAATACAGGCTTAAGAAACTGAGAAACCTCTCATTTGAGTTGATGAAGTCCAAAGTACAACAGAAAGGAAATGAAACCCAAAACTCCAAGAAGATGATACAAACACAAAGACGGAGACTCAGAGGAAGGGCTGGGCTATTTATACACACGTGAGGTAATCAGGGAAGCAGAAGCAGGAGGGACAGAAGACACAGGTGAGAGTAATCACACAGGTGAAGTCGATCAAAGTGCATTAGAAATGAGGGGAAGTAAAGATCAGTGCAAGACACAGGAAACGACAAACTACCAAAACAAAACAGGAAATGAATACCAAACAGAGGAAACACAGGAGGAAATGCAAAGCAAAATTTAACAAGAACTAAGAAAAAATCTAAAAACCAAAGTCTAACAACAACTTAACTAAATACAAAGAAACCATAAAGACGCCAAACAGAGAGCGCCTAAAATTAAAGCGAATGTAAAATACAACTTTATTTGTATAGCACGTTTAAAAGACCAGCGGTACACCAAAGTGCTTTACAATAAAAACAGGAAAATTAAGACATGATTAAATAAAAGACTATTAACAAAGTACCACATATGTCATCAGGTTAAGGGCACTAATTATACGGCAATAGAAGGGAATATAAGAACAAATTACTAATAACAGATATAGCTGAAAGATGAAGTACATAAATTTAAAATTGAACCAAATACAAATTGAACCAAATACAAAATACATCTAGTTGGTGTCCCTGCAAAAAGGGACACTAACTAGATGGAAAAGCTATGTTGAATAAGTGAGTTTTTAAATAGGATATAAAATGGAGTCTGACGCACTGATAGCGATAGGAAGTTTGTTCCACAGATTAGGTGCAACCAGGGCAAAAGCACGGTCACCCCTAGATTTAAGTCTAGATCTAGGCTGAGCCAAGAGTAATTGGGCTGAAGACCTGAGGGCTCGCCCAGGGACATATAGACTAAGAAGATCGAGAAGATAACGAGGGGCTAAATTATTTATAATTTTAAAGGTGAGCAACAATATTTTAAATTCAATGCGATATTTTATGGGTAACCAATGCAAATCAATAAGAACGGGTGTGATAGAGGCATGCTTTCTAGTGCCAGTCAGGAGGCGAGCCGCAGCATTCTGGACAAGCTGAAGTCTGTGAAGGAGAGCGGAGTGAAGACCAAAGTAGAGAGAATTACAGTAATCCAATCTAGAAGTCACAAAAGCATGAATGAGCTTTACAAGAGCTTTATGAGGGACATAGTGCAAAGCGAATGTAAAATTTACTTTAGATTGTTGCAATCTGGGTGGAGGTGAGTGTAAGTTTCACTACAATCTAACTACAACTCTAGAAGGAGCAGTGATTCTCGTGGACTGTGGAGACAGATGGATGCAGATCATCTCATTGGTCCTAGAAACTCAGGGCCCAGCCAGGGATCGTGACACTCTATTCTGTTATACATATAACAGATGTTTTATATTAAACATATAAAGGACGGATTTTGTAATTAAATTTCCACCTGATTCAAAATCATCCAAGGCTAAAGTCGGCTTGGCTGGATAGTTTGAAGTTATTTAACCATTTCATTTAATCACCTTTTTTATTTTTACTTTTTTGTTAGTTGTACTTCAGCTTGACATTGAGTCCTGCAGCGTCCTTTATAAATATTAGTTGTTGAGCGGTCTGGTGCAGCCACCACCTTCCTGCACCACGTCCCGTCCTATAGGGCGATTGTTTTGGCTCTCAGGTCAGCCTCACTGACCTTAATGGCAGCTGTTTGCTGTGCACAATCTTGGAGCTCTGTGTGAAGAAGCTGTGCTGAGCTACATACTGTGTGACAAAGCTCAGTGAAGGTGACACCATGATGAAGACTGGGGTGGGAAATGAGAATCATTTCAGGCTGAGAATCATTTTTAGGCACAGCCAGCTCTCCTACTGGGGCTGTTTCCTGATTGAGGTTCAGCCTAAAAGAAGACCAAAATTGTTTTTCTTGTTCTCTTAAAAACCTCCATAATGAATTTACCGTTTCATGATATTCTATCTATCTATCTGACAGTACGGGTACGTTCACCACATGGCTGTTTTGAGCTTCTTTTCATTCAAAGATCCTGCTTTCCCTCACAGTTTTCATATACCTGTTTTCATATGCTTTGCTTATACAATCTGATAAAGATAGGCACCCTTTTTTTTTTTTTTTTTCCTGATTGTGATCTAGCTAGCTAGTCAAGATACATGAAAAGTGTGAGAAATACAATATACTTGATTAGCATCATGAATTCACACTTTTAAATGATAAATGACCAGTTTTGCAGATGTAGATCCCAGACTTCACCCGACTACTTGACTAGTTCATATGGTAGTTATGTTGTCTTGGAAACAGATGTTGATGCTGAATGAGAGACACTGAGGGAAAAACACTTGATGTGGGACTCTAACCAACTAACCAATAGGTGGCATCGCTCTGCTGCTCGTTATAGAATTGGTTTGATTATTTCATAAAGAAAATAAAGAAAACATTTTTATTATCATAATTAAAAATTACAACATGTTTGTTAGTTTTCTTACAAGCACTTCCAGCAAATATGAATTTGCTGTCACACACATTTCACAATCCGAGCCTTTCCAGTGATTTGGGGGTAGTGTAAAATAGATGACAAAGGATATATGTGCTTGTATTGATTGTGGCACATGTTACATGAAGGGTTAGTTAGTAATGGGGAGAATTTAACTATTCAGTTCAACAAAAGTTGAGAGTGGAGATTTTTATCTGTGAGTCATCACCTGTGCACCATTACTGGTACTACTGAAGAGCTTTCATGTGAAACAATCAATATGTTTAGCTTACAATGTAACAGAGGGGATTATGACAATATTATCATATTAAAGGGGGGATATAGAAATAGAGGGTTTGTAATAATAGTGTCTCAAAGAAAGCGCTCACACTTAATTCTACCTAAATAATTTTAAATTACATTCATCCATTACCATCAGGTAATTAGCTAAATTGAAAAACCTACAGTACGCTATGTGAGCAGCACAAAAGGTTGCAAGTAAGGAGCAAAGAGCTAATTACAGGTGAGGACAGAAAAAAGATGACAATGATCTCACCTTCTGGTCGTGACTGTAAGCTAAGGCCCAGTCCTCTTCAGTGGGGTGGAATAAAAGGCTCAGGACGTAGAAATTGAGGCGGTACTTCTGGTAACTGGCTCCCTCATCAGTGCTGATGAGTACGCTGCTCTCAAACTCTGGATCTGTCAACACCATAATCTGAGAGTGGGGAGGGGGAGAAAGGGAAAAGGATGAGGAGGAGGGCGTGCACACACGTGAAGGATAAAGGTGTGCGTTTTTGAAAGTGGGAGAAGAAAGGATTTGAAGGGCAAATTTTGTGCAAAGAGGTGGAAAGACAGGGAGATGAGAGGAGGTGGAAGAGAGACGTTAGTGTCAGCAGAATAGGCTCGGCATTTTGGCACACGTCAGGCTTATGCTTGGCAAACAGCTCTGGAATATTTCCAGCTTCATTTCTTGACTGCGACTCTTGCACTCGCGTTGCCATAGTTCTGCAGCTTTTCTGAGGCGGCGCCTCGGCGTTTTCATCGTCTAGTTCCAAAATAGATAGAAGGTTGCTCGCAGCAGCAAAGAGGGAAGTGGCATCTAAACCAAAACACAACCACATTCGAGCACGTAGGTGGCATCAGAAAAATTGATCATTAAAACGACTTGTCCAAATAGATTACAGTAAGGTGACGCCACTTGTGGTCTAGCTGCAATTAAATGCCGTAGAAACAAGGGATTGAGCAGCCATGCATGAATCTGCACATACAGTATGTTATTTTGGTTATCAGTCGCTGCTTTAGCATGTCATTTTTCCTTCCAATAAAACTCTAATTTCAAATTTAACAGCTCCACAGTAGTAGAAGCCCTAATTTCATGCTTGGAATATTTCTACCAGAGCTATCACAGTTATTACAGTATTCAATAAGAACAGGGATTCCACAATGCATATTTCTTTCAGCTAATGACATTTGGAGTCTTTGTGGGAGCAGATAAAATGTTCACAGGAATTCCTCCTTGAATAAAAAGAAGGTGTTAGCATAGATGTAGCATTTAAAAGGGATGGTACTCTTTTGACTCATAGAATCTGAAATGTATCCATTGTCAGTTTGGTGTACTTTTATATAAACAGGAATTTGAATGATTCCAAACAAATAAATAAATAAATAAAGGTGTTTTGTTGCATGCTTCACTTTTAGGGTAACTAATCTTTATCTTAGAAACTTGATCAATACACACTTCATCACAGGACCATATGGATGCTCTAATAAGGCGTAACATTAACACCACTGACAGGTAAAGTAAATACCATTAACGCAGAGTTCTGCTGGGTTTTTGCATTGGTGTGGATTGCTAATTTGGCACATACAGCCCACCTAAACATTACTGCACTGATGGCAACAGTGCTGCCATGAAAACAAAGAGCCTGTGGGGTCTGAGGCTTCTTCTGTAACCCATGGGACCCACTGAAAGCATTCACAACGGCATCACAGGTATCAGGGGTGTTTCACCAGTACAATGAAGATGAAGAAAATATTGGGCAGCTGATTTTTAATCTCTTTGTTAATACTGTTTGCTTAGCTGTAAAGCAGCATGCAAGACTTCGTAATACAGCTGCTAATTCGTTACCACCCACACAGTAAAATTGTACTGGTAAGTACAAAAAAATTTTATTTTATTTTATTTTATTCTTCAAATCCCGATGAAGACACTGTTTGCCTGACTGCTAGCTCGTCCGCTTACATAGCCTCTCAGCTAACTGCTTATTGGTCCTGTTGGTCACCTGGTTCTGAAAGCTGCTCCCTGTTGCAGCTGGAAACGGGGTTAATAGGCCAATTTGTGCTCCACAAAAGTAAAAAATAAGAAGGAAAAATGAGCTTGACTCCAAAGTTCTAACAGAGCCGAGTACAAGCCAATCTACCGTGCTTCTCATTAGAATTAAAACATGAGGTAGTGCCGCTCTGAATGTTTCTCTCTCTGTGTTTAGTCTGTTATCTGGCTTAAACTACAACGCCCACGCCTCCACTATAATTGTGTGGTGGAACGGTGGGTAGCGATGGCACTCACAGCCCAAACGGCTGTTTTCTCTCGTCAATTCCATTTGAATTGGAAAAACAACAGCACATTTGTCACTGACAGAAATGCTAGCCTTCTTTCCAGAGCTTTAACCAGGAACCCTCCCTGGTGGTGATTTAGATAAATTGTTTTTCATTAAGCACCAATAAACAGGCAGCACTTTCTCAATCTGGGTTTCTCATTGGCCCGGGCTCGCCAATCTTGCCATTCATTACCTGTCACTGTCTAATGCCAAGGCCTCCTGATATCTGCAACAGTCTTTGGGGCTTGTCGGATGTAATTTACAGTTTTTAAGCAGTAATCATATTTCATCATGTTGCTGTGAGCAGCAGAGTCTGTTTTACATTTTCAGTCACCTGTCAGAACTTTCAGTTAAAGGAAAGAAAAGCCTGTCTGAACATATTGTATGTCTCATACAAAAATCTACCCTCGTCTTTAGTTCGAGCTTTTGAACTGAGCGACGAGCGTCACACATGCTACAACTATAGCTTCCAATTGCAGCATTTTAGGTCATCTTTCCTGTAGCCTTGATTCGGGCGGGCCTCTCATTTTATCAGGAACCGGTCGCAGAAAGCATTTTCACATTTCTATTACTCACTTACCACCTTGTAAGTGCAAAAACAACCACATTACTTCCCAACCTCAGACATTATCGTAACAAGCCCTTTCTGTCTGTCGCCTCTGCAATTAGAAAGAACCCAGAACCAATTCAAAGCCAATACAAAGGCGGGAAATGGAACAGCAGCCAATTTCTCTCCTGCCTACTAAAACAATCAGCCTCAAACAATAATTATTCACTTCCAAAATCACAGTGACCGATAGCATTAGCGGGAGGTGATTAAGATTTCCCTCACAGCATCCACTCGGCCTCGGTGAGGAAGTGGGCGAGTGAGGAGGGTAACAAAACAAAATCGATAAAGGTCGGAGGGATAACCTTTGTGTTTTATCAGCCTGCCGTTGAGCTGTGCATGGGCTACGGCACCGAGACGGAAGCCAGCAGCTGTCAGATGATGAGATGTGGAGGTATGGATCAGAGAGGGAGGAAAAGAGACTCTCTGCAGCAAATGAATCGCATCACGCCAGATCAATTGAGCTTAGTCTTTCTTTGACGGGAGGGTTTAACACAGAGTTGTCGCAGCAGTATGCTCATTAAGCATGGATCAGGACTTAATCGCCAACATTTAGCTATCATGTTTTCACTTCTCGCTTCCTCAATGGCAGTTAAACAGTGCATGTCCTTATTTTTAATTTAACGTAATCCATGAGCCGTTCGATCAAGGATTTAGCACACGGCGAGCATCAGAATACAGCCAAGAAGATTCATGGCAGCTGTCAATTTCAGCGATCTGCACTAAATGTCATTACCATCATTCAAATCTATAATGTGACTTTGTAAAAGGTCACAGCTTCACCTTATTTCTAAAACAATGTACGCACAAAAGAAAAAACAAAAGCAGTGATCATATAATGGCGCCTTTATTGTGGTTGAAGGAATATCTCAGAAAGCAGCAGACGATTGTATCTTACAGTGAGTGATTGGGCAACCGGACGGCTCTTTTTATAGAACACGACGACTCGGATGCAAGAGGCAAAAGATAAATAAAGCAAGTGCTCAGGCAAACTTTCATACATGCACAACGGTAAACCAAAATAATTAGGCCATAGATGAGGTCGGAGAGGCAATCAGCCCACAGGCAGAACGGAAACTGGGAAAACATTTGGATTATTGCTAGATTTTGGCCAACATACGCCGTTACAAACATGTGTTAAAAAACTCAGTGACTAATAGCTGTTGTTTACACGAGTACAAGTGTTATTTTTCTTTTTCTCACGTAAGCCGAATAACACAAAAGTGTGTCACATCAGCAACCTGAGAGAGAGAACCTGAGGGACTACGTTTCTGCTATGCCCTTGATGTGGAATTAAATTTTCTCCACATAAAAAGAGAGGAGGAGTGAGTCATGAGGAGCAATCAGCATCGGCTATGATCTGTTCCTCGCCCTAACGTGGTTTAGCTCAACAGTCTTGGGGATCCTATTAACTCCCATGGCACGCAAACGTATTCGGGGTCAGTACCTTGGCTCGGCCCTGGCAAAGTGAGGCTGATGAGCCCGAGCACCTCCACAACAATGAGCACGTTCTCCACACAGCCTGGAGTCACGCTTTGGTTTCCGTAAGTCAGTTCGTGCTGTACGTGAGTCTAACCGGGTAGGCCAATGTAGACAAAAGGATTGTTTCCAAGGATACCTAATCATATTGTTGGGAAAATCTCTGTTTTGACTAAACTTACTTTGAATTGACTGTTTAAATGTTTTAAGAAAGATGTTTCAATTCTACGGTCTCGGTGGGCCTGGGTGGTGTTTAAAGGAGCCTTTGTGAATATTTTATAGCGACAACTGATCTAACATATAAACATTGTGACAGTGTGAAACCTACAGAGAGTTCTCAACTCGACGTGCAACCCTTGAATTCTAAAGTCAGTATTATTACGACTGTTATTAAGGCCAAACCTTTCCTGCTAAGGTTTAACGTTCTTAACAATGTTCTCAGCTGCAGGAGGCAGCCCACCCTACACCGCGTCCTGAAAAGCAAACTGCTGACTTTTAATATTTACCTTACAATATAAAGTACCTTCAGATGACTAGTGCTGACAGTGCATTGATGCTCTTTAGATAAAATTCAGTTCTATGTGAAGTTCTAGATGCATCATCATTACACAACCTATATAAAAGAGACGTTACAGAACTGAACCACACCACCTGTTGATGTCTTTATTTTCCATCTAAGATGTGAAATTCGAAGTAATCTAAAATGTTATTCTCCATACTGTAACAGTTGCAAAAAAAGGAGTAAAAGGCAACAGGACTGTTGTACAATACTATTAAAAAAATGACTCACATAATACATACTTTAACTATCTGTCTACTGTTGTAGTTAGAAGTTACTGACGGATTAACGGCTTTGCTTTTGTGTTGGCTCATACTAAACCGCAACTACAAAGAGTGACTTGTTATTCCAACTAACGGCCCGTCGGGCTCCACGTGAACAGCATTATTGTCCCCGGCCATAAATACCAGATAAACAGATCATCTTACTGCTTTGCAAAGTTTATTTTTGCCATATGAATACGATAGGTGCCGCGTTGTGGCTGAGAGAGCTGGGTCGATTGGTCCATATATATTCACATACAGAATACTGTAAATTGACTGAAAACACATGGATTCAGAAACAGCTCTGGTTGCCTGTAGGCTACAGATTGAAGAGTAGACTCCGACTGTAGCTTTGCTGCTTGGAGCACACTCTTGGCTACGATTCCACTTGCCTATCAAATTTTTGCTTGGAGCACCAGATGCGTGATGTTCAACACATGAGGGAATATCAGATTGCAGCCTGATGATAAAGGTTTTGGATCTCAATATAAAAGTGTAGGGATTTAGAATCCCTCCTGTTTGACAGAGATGACCCGTAACCATAAAGAGAGAACAATGACCAAAACCCTAAATGATTGAGTATTAATTAGCACATTTTATTTTAGCTGGAGTTAGTAAGACAGATGGATAGAAAAACATATTCGTAGATGATCAGAAAACAATAAAAATCAATAATTGACAGAACTCTCTGGAAAATTAAAAACATTGGCAGATGGTTGGCAGCTGGCAGTGGTCATGGGTTTGTTTTTTGGGGCTTGAAATTCTTAAAATTCCACTTAGATTGTTGCCAGAAATATTCTTATAGAGCAAGGACTCACTGTACATAGTTTCCTAACTAATATACAGACTATTTCATCCACAAGCAAACTCACATAAGATTTTCAATTTCAGATGCCATTCGAATAATCTATGTTACCTAGTATTCTATTTAATACCTCAACTTGTAAACACAGCTTTAAGCAATGAGCACCGATTTAATCCTACCTGTAAAGGCCACACAGTCATGTCCTATAAACCAGGCAGCAGCTCCAAAGCTCCAAAGCTAAATACTGTTTTCATTTACCAAACAGACCTGTTCTGTCTGTATTCTGTCTCTGTCAATAAACCTCAAGACTGCCGATGTTCCCATTGAAAAGCCTCAAAATGAGCTGATTCACTCAAAACTATGATTTGTCAAGTTCAATACAGATTTTTAACCCCTGAACATCCATCAGACAACCAATTATGATGGTACCTTTCAGATCGCGTCTCCTCAAAGTTCTTCTGTTATAATATTTCCATTTGGGTTTGCCAAATACTTTCAGGTAAATCAGTAGATATGAACCTAACCCTACCAGGTCTAATCAGGTCCTGGACAGTCTTCAGGCGACCTGCACGTTAAGCTGTTAAGCAATAAATTATCATCCGGTTAGATTCAAAATTTGACCATGATGTGTTTAAATTTCCTGCAGATCAGCTTATTTAACAAAGTGTGCAACACACACAACTCGGTGGTCTCGGTTCTACAGTCTCTAAGTTGCAGTCAGGTACTTAAATCTAGAGTAAATATGAGTGCAACAACTGGGATATTGTAGTTGTAGCTATAGAAATCATAATACATATTTTAACTAGTGTCAATATAAACACGATCTTTCTTTATGGGAGTAAAGGATTTGATCGTTTATTTATTCAGAGTTTTGCGTTGTAGTGATGAAAGTCTGAATTTCATATTTGTTCTAAATAAATCATCTTTGTGAGTCTCAGTTCCCTTTTCTTATTGGCTTTTCCTAAAAAAATTGCTTTGAAAACAAAAGCCAAACCAAGAAATACAGAAATTGTGCCAATTAAGACGTTCTTACTAAAATTTGTCTGAAGTTCCACTGACAGTGAGCTGAAACCAAATAAAAACAGCTAACATAGACATTACTAGAGTTGTTTAATGAATGGAAATGGTTTTCTCTGAAAAGAAGGCTCTCAGGAGAGCAGACTGATGAGTATGACATGACTCATGTTGGTACTGATGGAATTAGGCCTGTGCAAATGTAATCATACCCAATTCATTAAAGGAAAACATGTCAAAGCATTTCCACCCATGAGCAACTTTTTGTGGCAAATGAACTTTTTGCAGCATCTCACCTTTCTCTTGTTAGACGGACAGACGTATAAGTAACTTAGGACAGTCTTGGATCCAACTTTGTCATTCATTCTCTCGTATGTGGAGCCGTAATCGGTGGATCTGAAAGAGAAAAAGCCGTCGGAAGCGTGAAAACACTGCTGTGGAAAACCCCTCTGAAAGTTTGAATGCGTGGGTAAACAAACAGATGAAGGATTCCTGGGACAATGAACAGTTTGTGTCAAATAAATTTCATTTGCAAGTGATGAAAAAGAATGCGATATCACACGCAATGGTAACTCAACATGCAGGATAAAGGCCGGTACGGCACTCTGTATAGCTGCTCTGTGCAGGACTGAAACCTCTGGCAATAGAACAAGAGAAGGTTAACCAATCATCTATAGCTGCCAACGAAAATGAACCATTCAAAAACGTCTAGGGACGTGGCACTGTAAATAATTAATTCTCTCCTGATGACTACTATGAAATAAAATATGACGAGTGCAAAAACATGTGGATGTTCCTGAACCCTCCAGGTTTTAATAATTTAACAGTGGGAATGAGCCTGTTAGCCAGCCTAGTCCCTAGAAACTCCACATGAATCCATCATCACTAGTAACTACCAAATCTGCCTTCAAGTAGCATATTACAGCTTTTACAGCCCTGTTCTGGCTTTTTCTTTTTTCATTTCGTGGGAGCTATATTCATACACCCAGGATTTCTCTCTGTGGGGAAAGGAGCACCCACACACCTCTGTGGCATATCTCCCGTTTGGATTTGCAGTCTACTTCAAGTTGTTATGTGGAAAGTGAAGATGATACCTATTTCCAGATTCTTTCCTTTTTTAGTCCAGCTTGTGTTCCTTCAGCGGGAACAGGCTTTCAAGGAAATTGCAAAGAGATGTCTCTCATTCTAATTCATCTCCGAATGCCTGAGAGTCACAGCAGTTGCTATGATTACAAAGCACAATAATGAGTCAGACGGACAGCGTCGTTTCCACAGCATATTAAGGGGAGGTGTGGGGAGAAGTGTTGCACTGAGAATGATCCTGATTTGGAGCGTGAGCTGTGAGCCTATGTGCTTAGCTTCTGTATTTCCTCTCATGAGAGGAGAATGCATAAGTAACGTTAAAACATGCAGCACGCTGGTCTTGGTATGATGTATAAGCACGCACCAGGCATGCAATCATCATCATCATTTAATCATCTCAATGCTTGGACTTCTTAAATGCAAGTTGATAATATCTTTGACGAGCCAACAGGGGAAAGTCAGATCATGATTAGCTGTGACCTCCCAAATGACTCACACTCTGTACAAGAAGGCTAATTATTATGAAAGGAAAATAAGCTGATTATTGTACAAGATGACAAAAGAAAGCTACACACATCGTACTTTTTAGACCAGTTCATAAATGGGAAATGTAAATAGGGATACAGAGGCACAGTGTTGCCAACTTGACAGCACTACAGGAAGGCCCAATTGTTACTTTACACTATATCCTAAAAGGGAAAAATTGTAATCCAGCTGCTTTCTGTAAAGAAGGATACTAGAATTTGTCCTCACTGAGACCTTCTGAGAGTATTTAGGTCTTTAAGTCTTAATCAGGGTCTTCATCCTTTCATGTTCAGGGGTGCCCAACTCCAGCCCTCGAGAGCTGCCGTCCTGCAGCTTGACGCATCCTTGTTCCGACACACCTGAATCAAATGAATGGCTTGTTACCAGGCCATTGCCAAACTTGATGGCATGCTGAAGAGGTAATCCAACCATTTGATTCAGCTGTGTTGGAGTAGGGATGCATCTAAAAGCTGCAGGACAGTAGCTCTCGAGGACTGGAGTTGGACACCCCTGTTCTACTGCATGTTAATGACTAACTCTTGGGGGTTTTCACCGTAGCCATGATATGCAGATGGCGAATAAAATATCTCAACACTTTTTTATTTATTTTCTGATATTGTTAGGGATGACGCAATGATCGGGGACCTTTCTTAATTTCGTTGTACCGGTGACAATGACAATAAAGTTTCTGATTCTGATTCTGACTTCAACAAACCAGCAAGCCAAAAAAAGGCTAAAGAAAAATACAATCAATCATTTGATCTCCACATGGCCTGTTTAACTACACCAGGGGTGTCCAATTCCAGGCTTCAAGGACCGGTGTCCTGCAGGTTTTAGATCTCACCCTGGGTCAACACACCTGAATCAAATGATTCGTTCATTATCAGACCCCTGGAGGACTTCAAAACATGTTGAGGAGGTGATTTAGCCATTTAAATCAGCTGTGTTGGATCAAGGACACATCTAAAACCTGTAGGTCCTTGAGGCCTGGAGTTGGAAACCCCTGACCTACACGAACCTGAAGCCTGCTCAGACCTGAATGACTTTTGACTTGATTAGTGAACTATTTGAGGCTTTCAAGCAACCAGATAGCATCAGGTACCAAAAATGTGTCCCTTTGGTTAAAGCTTTTTAATGCAGCACTTTTCAGATTTTTGCAGTTTGTGCAAATCTGAGATGTGCTGGTTTCACAAGTTTCCTAAAATGTTAGAAAATGTATCTCAATGCTTTTGGAGCTGGGATAAAACCCAGTTTCAGCGACAAATGCACCCAGATGTTTAGTTTTTTGTAGTTAAATATACCTTGTGCCATTTCTCACTGCTGGTAGGGCCACTGACCAATGTGTTGATTGCAAGGCCTCCTGACTTGTTTATATCCCATTCATGCAAATGAACAGGTGGATGGTTTTATACGCTCCTGCTGCGTTATTGAAGGTTAGTGGCAGTAACATGTTAACAAAGTTGGAAGCAAACGCATCTGAAAAGGAGATTTTTTTTTTTTATCCTCATTTAATGCTCTTAATGTGTCATAACAAATTACAGGCACATGCTTTTTACTATGTACACACAAAATGTACTCCTTAGAACCACCTTTCATGAAAAGTCTGCACATTGCCTAATTCATTAAATTGAATGGCCCATAATGATTACCTTGGTGAATCTTCTGCAGGGGTCTAGGAGATAACACAAACAGAGAAGAATTATTTATTTATTTATTTAGTATTTTAGTTAAATTAAGTTTGCAAGTTCTGCCTGCCACTTCAGCTGAGGTCAAGTTAAAGCTGTGATTTGACAAGCACAATCACATTTTCTACAATTAAATTAAGGCGAACTGAAAGTATTTCTTATAGGCTCAGAGTGTGTTTTCAGCCAAATTTGGCCCGTCCTTGCGCCTCTAATCACATTAAGTGTTCAGGAACTGACAAGTCCAATTTGACCTGAGCTGTACTTTTAAGGATTCTCAGTGATGCAGAGAGGATTATCCATGCTTACATTTCATAGTACATCAATTACTGCATTGTGTTGTTTCACTAAAATAGACCTAATACTTATATTGTTTCTATAGAGGTCTGGCTTAAAAGCCACATTGTGTCTAAGATTCTCTTCAGTGGCTGCTTGTATTTAATACCTATGAATTTATTTATTACTTGAAAGCACTGAGAACATTTCGTTTCTCCATAGATGTGAAGCCTCTTCTGCATATGTTAGATCAAGTGTTTGTCCCTGCCTGATTTTTTCTCTGCATATTTGTCACACGTTTCAGATCATCACACTGATTTCAAAGTTCGATATCACACAAAGTTAACTGAATACAGGGATTTATCTCTGTGTGAAACCTTACACTTGCCATTCAAACGTGTTCACCTCTAAGTCAGTCAGCTTTCTAAAACCATGTTTCAAATCACAGTTAATTAATGATTTAACAAGAGTTAAATCCTTTTCATAAAGAGGTTTGGATATTTTTTCCCTCAATAAAAGAATCATCAACTGCATTTTGTGTTTACTCAGGTTATCTTTGTCTATCGTTAAAATTGGTTTCATGACCTAATTACACTGATTAAGGCTACGTTCACACTGCAGGTAAAAGCGCATCAAATCCGACTTTTTTGACCCTATGCGACCCATATCTGATCATGGTATGACAGTGTGAACGGCACAAATCCGATCTGTGTCACTTTCGTATGTGGTACTGAATCCGATACATATCCGATGTTTTAGAAAGCGACTGCTGTTTGAACGGTCATGTCGCATTAAATCCGTCTTTTACGTCACTGACACAAGACAGACGCCAATTATCAGCGCCGGAGAAGCGCCCGATAGGACATCGCGAACGCTTCCTGGCCATCCAGTGTAGATGTCAGTGAAACTGTTGGGAAGACAACGTGAACATTTTATTTGTACTGTATAATCTGCAGATTCTGACAGAAATCTGCAGCTATCCTTTGAAGCACCGCTCCTCTAAAACAGCAATAAGGATCATTATTAGGTTATTTACATTATTATGTAAATAACAAAATAACTTAAAGCAAAAATTGGGAAACGTAAAGTCCGAAGTCTTTATATTAAGGCCATCAGTCAAACAATATTGTTTGCTCTGGGTCTAAACAGAGCGCGTTGTGTGTGACGTCTTCTTTTGCGCATGCGGGCCGCTTTGAAGGTTCACACTAGAGCGCGTTTGCTGTCGCATTTTATTTGTAGTGTGAACAAGCAGACAAAAAAATCGGATCTGATCAAAAAATCGGAATTGAGCATTAAGACCTGCAGTGTGAACATAGCCTATGTCTCCCTCCAACCAGTTCCCTGAGCCTGGTTCTGCCGGAGGTTTCTTCCCGTCAAAAGGGAGTTTTTCCTTCCCACCGTCGCCAAAGTGCTTGCTCACAGGAGGTCATGTAATTGTTGGGTTTTTCTCTGTTTCATTACAATATAAATCGTTGTTGTTGTGATTTGGTGCTATATGAATAAAAATGAACTAAATTGAATTAAATCTTAAACTTGTGTGACAAAGATGCAAACGGGCAAATGCATCTTTACAGCACTGTATAGATGTAGAGTATGTACATATGGAACTGAGGAAAAAATGACCCATTAATGATGGATTTTATAGATTTCACTCTAGCGAATTAACACGAACATTGGCTCAGATATCACCTTCAGCATGGTCATAATGAAAGTAGATCTGTACAGCAAGATTAGTCCAGCTGCCATCCTGTACAGTGATAGCCTAAAAGGATCATATCTGAGGAGACACATTGCTCCCTATTTGCCTTTTGCAACACAGATGCAGCCATGGAGTTGAGCTCTATTGGAAGGTGAACATTGAGTGAAATACCACAACGTTTGCTTATTTTTTAGAGACCGAGCCTGTCAAGGTATGCAAAAAAAGAGCCTCCGCATAGAAATTGAAATTCTTTTTATTCAGATAAATCACAGCCTCCATGTAACATTAAAAAAAGAGTTTCAGTTGGCTAACGTTAACCATACCATACCATATTATTAATAAAATAATTTCCATATTGGTGTAAGACATGGTTGATACAAATTCTTCAATGTATAAGAGTATTTTATCACTGAAGTGGTGAAACCTTAGATACATATAACTAGTTAAGTAGATACATTTCATGGTAGTAACTTAAGATTAAAGGGGAAAAAGGTTAATATCAGTCTACAATGCTAACTTTGGTGTAACAGGGCAGTCCTCACCCCACCCCCACCCACCATGTGCTATACAAGCACATTTACAAAGCTCCATTCACTGACTGAACTGACTAAAGTACAAGCACTGAGGTGCTGCTTTCACCGTGTCCTAAAAACAATTAGTCTCCGGCACTGCGGTACCTTACACGAGTTTGAGCCATGTTCAAATGTTTTGTATCACAGGTTGTTATTGCAGGTTTTCAGATGGAGAACATAGGGGGGCAAATGGGCTGATAGGAACATTTTCCTTTTTCCCCCCAATCCTATAAACACAATCCCTGTTGTTTCACAAGTGACTGAGCTGATGTAGGTCCGTGAGCAGTAACAAGACCACACTCAAAATTGCCAATTCTCTTTCGGCTGAACGAGTTCGTTCTTATTTGCTAGAGAATGTCATTTTATAAAATCTGTGTCCAGTTTTTCAGTTTAGTAAAAGTCTCAAGATAATTAATGTGATTATGATATTTATCTGAACTTCTGGATTTCATAGACACTTGTTTTAATCTGGTTTCACCTCCCCTTGTTGGTTCAGTCCACCGAGATGCTTGTATGTCTTGTTTTGTCCTGTTGGTAAGACGAGAAAAGAAAAATAAAGAAAAAGGAGGCAAAGTCCCAGAGACAGTGTCTAGTGGGAAAGAAAGACAACTACTGCCTGCTGCTACTATTGTGAATGTTCAACAAATTTTCAATTTGAAGCACAATATAAGTTTCTTTCTTCCACCTGCTTCTATTTCTGTTGAGTCGTGCAGTTTCTGTGGAATTAATGCCTGTTTCAGGCCTGTGGTGAAAGATAGCAGCTTGGAATATTTGTGTGACTATCAGTAAAGGAGATTAAGGCAGATTTGACTCAGGATGTTACATCAGACTCTCCTAAGTGCAGGATTCTCTGTACGTCTGACTAAACAGACTTACTATACTGGTGAGAGCATAATCGATTACACAATATTCAAGGCCTCTGTCAGCCTCTATACTTTAAAGCTTTAAAAAAAAATCTGGGATTTTCTAAGTATGCCAGGCAAACATGTAACCTGGAAAATACCAAAATGGAATCTTCTATATCAGTCACAAAGTAGAGGTCACAAAGTGAAGTCCTTCCATTTTTTTAAAGAGCCATAAAAAGAGATGCAGTGCTGAGGATCGCAGTGTGGGAACATCAAATGACTGGAATAAAAGGCAGACAGAAATTGCATTAGGGAATGTTTGTGAGGTTTTGCCAGATGGCTGCCAGTAAAGCAGAACAATTCAGCGTTGGTGTACAACACGGTTGACCATGCTCTGGGGAGACAGAGAAAAAAGCCATGCACTTCAAAGAGTGTGGAGACTGAAGGATGAAAACTTCAACCAAATCATCTTAGTTTCTCAAGCTTGTACAAACAAAGCACATCACCCTGAAGCATACAGGAATTAAAGGAAACTGAAGTCTGCTGCAGTGCAGTTCCAAGGGAAAAAGCAAAAAACTATCCGACTCTTTGTAAACCTGACATTGCGTTACTTGCTATAGAGTTCAATCTGTTTGTGAATGTATGCATGCACATATACAACAGCAAAGAGACCCGGCAAGAACTGAAAACACCAAATCAATATTCATCAAGGGTCTAAACATAAAAGCATCATCAGGTGGCTGTCAAACCCAAACGGCAACAACTCAGTTGTCCTCAGAAAACAAGTCCAACGGAGACACAGAAGCCTCAGAGAGCAAGAAAGTCAAGAAATAGGAAAAGGTTTCTCAGCAGAGAACCCTGCAGCAAAATCAAGCCTGAAGACTCGGAACACTCACTGACTGATGCGCTCGAAAAACATTCTCGGCGCTGGTGAACCGAAGCGTTCTATGCAGCGCTGAAGGGTCAGAGGTAGAGACGCCTGAATGAGTCGCAGACATTTTCACTGCAATTGTCTGAATTGTTGCAGTCTTTTGTTCCAGGGACAGACTCTTGGGGCATGACAAAGCCAATTCTGCTCTCGCCATAGGTCCTCGACACAAGCTCACTCTCTGGATAGTATCAAGGGAACTTTGGGTGACCACGGAAAGAACTAAACAGAGCTGTTGTCAGAGCAGATTTGGGAAAGCTGAAATTCCCATTATTAACCCTCATTTCTACAAGAGGGCTAGCTGAACATGGTTTAGATTTATTAGATGATCTGTTCTGTAATTCTTATGTACAAGCAGTATGGAGTGGAAATGCCTCCGCATGTTTGACCTGTAAAGACCGGTTCATCCGAGTAGTGTGACCACTGCACGCCAGGCCTCTGCACGGTTAAGAAACCTGTGAACTGGACCACTTAAAGAAGTGGGCATGCAATGCGACCGCTATCCAAGCCCCAGCTCAAAAGTCTGATGCTTCCTCAATGATGATGATGATGGAGTGCGTCACTCCAAATGCAATTCAGCCACAAAATGCATAGAATCATGAACCTCACTGGGTGTTTCAAGAGGATGTGTGTGAATAAAAGAGAAAGCAGATCCAAACGTACTTGGGCCAGAGGGGCCTAACATGCGTATTGTGAGAACAAACCAAAACCTCTTCATTAGTGTTTGGCTTTTCAAGCCTGTTCTTATTCAAAATTGAGAAAACAGCAATATTAGACTAAGGTGCTCACATCTCACAACGAAGAAAAAGATGCTCTTTTGCATTTATGCTGTGACATACTGTGTTTATGGCCAAAGCAAGGCAGCTGTTTAACTCCCAATTCACCATGAATAAAGCACAAATGTTTTAGTAATTTATCAAACACTTATTTTCAACTATGAATTATTTGTTAGCCAGCACACTGGACGTCTCTGAGAAGTCAGAAATTAATCAAATAAAATGTTCAACCACTTAAACTCATTTTAGTGATCAGGAATAAGAAATACCTGTAATTTGTGTTTTACTCTTTTTTTCATCCTTTTTCTAAAACAGTGAATTTTAATAAATATATTTTAGTATTAAAAATAACATTTTTAATTAAAGAGCTTGTGGTGGATTAACCATTAAAGAAACATACAAAAAGTGTCGTTAATTATCGATACTGTTAATTTAGAGCAGCTGTGGAATAAAGCTTCAGTTGGTTGGTGGTCTAATGAAGCTGTTAACCTCTTTGTTACTCTTTTACATTTAAAAGCACTTGCTAAGTTTAATTTTTCAGTTTGCAGGGTGATGTGTTGAAATGGTGCGTTATAACCTAAACCACAGTAATTTCTGAAATCCTACCAGGTGAAAAGTTACTAATAGGCGACCTGTACATCTGTAACAGTGAAGATACAAAGAGCAGAGGTAGTGAAAGTGAATGAGATTAAACACTTTGGTCCAACCATTGAAAACCGAGAACACCGCACAAGAGAGATGAAGAAAAGACTGCAGGCAGGGTGCGGTGGGTGGAGACGAGTGTCAGGGGTGATTTGTGACAGAAGGTTAGCAGCAAGAGTGAAAGGGAAGGTTTTATGATGGTGACGGTGAAACTAACAAAAGCACAGGAGGCGAGAGCTGTTAAAATTTTCATTGGGAGTGACCCGAATGGACACTATTGGAAATTGGTATATCAGAGGGACAGCTCAGGTTTGGAGATGACATTAGAGAGACAAGGCTGAGGTGGGATAGTCGATAAACTGGAGAAAGGATATTGAATATGGAGCCGCAGGGCAGGATGAAAGGAGGAAGACCACAAAGAAGATTCATGGATGTAGTGAAGGAGGCCATGCAGAAGGTTGGAGTGATGGACAGAGATGGTAAGGATTGGATGAGATGGAGACAGAAGAAGAAGAATCAGGAAATGAAAACAAAGTAAATCAGAAACCCCCCAAAAAGACAAACAATGATATCATAGCCATTCCTTCAACTTCATAATGATGATGTCACGGCCGGGATGGCCGATGCGTTTGAGGTGTGGACCCAAAAGCAGACACGGGAGAACAAAAATAAGTATAACATAAAACGAGCTGTTTATTAAGGCTGATATCGAACAGAAAACAAACTGTGACGAGAAACATGAAGACAAAGGATGTAAATACACAGAAGGGTAATGAGGGAAGTAAACACACCTGCGGAAACAAAACTAAACACACTGAACATGGACACACAAGACTTTCAAAATAAAACAGGAAACATGGAGAGACATGAACTGGGACACGCAAGCTTGACAAAAGATACGGGGGGGGGGACACAGAGGAGAGAGACACAAGGGGAACCTACATAGACGAGGAGATAACACATGAGAAACGGAAAAAGACTCAAAAACAAGGAGACATGAGCGATAAGATAAACTAGACTAAACTTCAACTAAGACGAACTAATAATAACCCCAGAACTTAACATTATCTCATAAGTACTCAAAAATACAAACTGCTGGGTCACAGACCCCGCCCCCTGACAGATGACCAAATCACTCTGCTGCTGATGCTGCAGGTGTATCAACCCACTGAGACTAAAGGAAAGCGTGTAAGTATCTCTGGAACACAGTATTTAATGCTTTGGGATGAGAACTTGGTTCCCTGGTTAATGTACCTCTACTCCAAAGACAGGCCACTGAGCTAAACCTGCTTTTTAGGAACTTCTTTGTTGACTTTCAGGTGAATTGTTTTGTCTATAGGTTAAAACTAAAAGAAATTTTATTGAAAAGTTTGATTTTTCCCCCCCAATCATCTAGATTTTACATACTCACTGACAACAAAGACAGTCAAGAGATTAAAGGAATACTCTGCAGAATTGATCTTCATATTCACCAGATTTGAGTCCTAATGAAGTCCTATGGGAGACTGTGGTGCTATAAAACATCATAATTAAGGCAAACAAAGTATGGCTACGATAGACTAAGACAGCAATTGCACCAAAGCTTGTTCAGTCTTTGTACTGTAGGTAGCAACTAGTTTATTCCCAGTGAGACATAAAGATTACTTCCACCAGTTTATACAGATGTTTTAGGCTTGGACACTGTAAAGAAAGTAAAGACACTAGTAAAAACAGTTAGCAACAGATCATTAACAGCTGGAGCTTTTTCTGTAGTTGGCAGTACAAATTCCTGCTTTAGACTGAAAAGACCACAGAAGGAGGAAGAAGTGCTAGAGTTAGGTGAGGTTTTCATGCATAAATAGATGGACAACACCAGCTCACCCAGACTTGGTCTCATCAATCGGTAGGGTAGGGATTCAGTGTCCTCAAAGTGTGTTTCAAAGACATCTGTCCCAGTTTTAACCTACAGTAGAAGTATAGACAGCTAGATGAATTGAGGATCAATGAGCACTGGGTCAGAACTGCTTGTGTTGTAGACCAAAAGGTCTCTGTGCGATTGCCCTGCAGCGACTAGCGACCTGTCCCGGGCATTTATTTGCCATTTATTCTGAGACATGGAAAAAAAAGGCTCAAGTTTCACAGTTAGGCCAAGCAGGAAGAAGCAAGCACTGAAAATGAATGGATGCATGAGTTGCTCAAGGCAATTAGTCTGTTTCTTGGAGCCAAGACTGCTTCAGTCAACCAGTGGATTAATACGTGCTTTAATCCGAAACACTAAGCAGGCGCTCCAGACAGAATTCAGGCAGAAACACTGTTGTCATACTTCAGCGTTAGGGTAACTACAATTGTCTTCGCCATGTTGGTTTCATTTAAAGCAGCCTCCCTCACCAACCATTTCAGATTAAGTTGTTCTAAAAATATGTAATCCTCAAGGGGAGGAAAAGAGAACAAAGTCAGGGGGAAAAACTGTAATTCAGTGATAATTGGTGCTGCATACCAAGAGTCTGAAGGTTGAGATGTATCATAGAGTTAACTGGAATGAGTCTGTGAATCAGCAGATTTTTAAAAATAGAATATAGATTTAGTTTGCTTAACAAGACATGTAATTTATTTAGTTATGTGTTTTTAGTCATACTCCATGTTGGATGTTTGCACCAAGGGATGTATCTGTGCAACTGTATCATATCGCTTATGTCTTAGATTATTCACAGTTTCACATCTTTTCAGTTCTTTCCAATTACTATACTGATGTTTTAACTGTGGTGAAGGTGTGAAATGTTACTACCAAGTACCAAGGTGGAAGTTGATAGTTGGAGTTCTGCAGTTTGTGAGCTGCTGTTTTTATTTCATATGGATCCAACTCTAAGCTTTAATAAAACTAAAGTGGATGAGTCAAAAAAAAACACCCACTACAAAGTTGTTATGAAGAAGTAATTAGCTAGAGAGACTAAAGCTATTTTTGTACCAAGCTCTAAACATATTTCACTCTGCTGTAAAGGTGGGTCTTTTAACATGGGAGTCTAGGGGATTGACTCACTCTTGGAACCAGACTCAAACAGCCATTTAAGGAACTGCAGTTTTTATCATATTTCCACTTGTTTCTTTTTTCAGAAACAGAAGCTGCAGCTTGTATAATGGCTTTTTGCTGGTGCATATTTAATGTTTTTCTATTATCCTGCCCCACTCCACCCCACTTTGACTTAACCAAAAGACATACAATTATTTTTCTACATTTCTGAAAATGTCAACAAAAAACAAACATTGTAAAGTCAGCAAAGGAAAATGTTTTGGCAGAGCTATTTTATTAATCTGCAATATATCCCAAAAGCTTGATTCTGACTGCAGGTTTCCCCAACCTTAAAGACCAGTCCATTCACACCTACAGGCCAGTGGACACTCTTTCAATGATGAGGATGTACACATCCTGGACAGGGAGGAACGCTGGCTTGAGCGCGGAGTCAAGGAGGCCATTTACGTGAAAAGGGAAAGACCATCTCTGAATCGAGGAGGGGGCCTAAGGGTCCATCTGTCACCATCTTACAATGCTGTGATTGCAGCCATTCCCCAACTCTCTGTGAATGGTACTCATGATCGTTGATCAGTAGTGCTGTATGTTTGATTATTAATGTATTTTATGTATTTCTGTTTTTATATTACTGTGAAGCACTTTGTGGTTTTTATCCTGTGAAAAGTGCTATATAAATAAATTGATTTGATTTTTGATTTGATTTAGTTGTTGATCAATGGTCATGACAGTTTGGATATTAATGATCAAGGAAATTAGCTCACTGAATGAACAATGGGCTGCGAGGTCGTTTCAGTTATTATGCAAAGTACTGTTGGGTTGGAAACCTGCAGTCAGCTGAGACTGAAGGAGTCACGTGGACGAGTGATGAAACGTTTCTCCCACTGATGCTACGTCCAGATGAACAGAGTCAACCTTTTGGTGTGATTGAGCGCATGCATCAAGACAATCTGCGATATAATTTGATACCGAATGTAATCGTGGTGTCACATATGTATATAATTACATATACCATTCATTCAGTCATCCATATCAGGGTTGAGATGGAGCCTCCCAGCTGTCAAAGGGCGGGGGGAGGGTAAATCTTTAAATGTTTTGACATCATAGTGTGTCATAGTTTTTTGTTTTTTTTTTCAAATCATTCTGATTCTGTCACAACTTTTGCTTGAATGAGACAATGCCTACAAATTATGGTGCTCTTTCAGCTCAAATACTTCAGTTAGTTCTTACAAATTGCCACCAGGTTTGGCACGAAACAGAAAGTCAGAGTCCAAAAATAGAAGGCTTAAGTAGACTGTGTACTCTGATCATTTAATACAACAAATAGTGTTTGTTTATTTTAAATAATTTCAGTGTAGGGTGAGGAGATGAAGTATTATATTTCCAAGTATGAAAAAAAAGCTGCATCACGTAAATGGATTATATAGAGAAACCCAGTTAGAACTTGAAATATAGATCTGAGCCCACATTTACAGATGGAAGAAAAAGTTGTGCTTTAAGCACAGGATGGTGTTTACCTGCAAATAACACAACACTGTAGGGGATAAAGTTTGAACTGTAAAATAAATGAAATCAACGTAAAACTTTCCACTGGATTCCATCAACAAACACTGTTTGAAGTAAAGACACGGAAGAAAAAAATAAAGTCATTCTTATTTTCGCTACGTGCCCGGTGAATAAAAACGGTGATATTACATGAGCTCGAAAAGAGAATAAAGTATGAAGACTGTGTTGCAGCATGTCTTGTGCAGAGGCAGCAAGCATCCAGCAGTTTTTAATCACTGCTTCCATCAGCAAAGCATATCTCAGCGAGGAGAGTCATAATGTACAAGTTGTCAAGGAGTTTATCTATGGAATATACACTCACCCCGAGCTACACTCTTGTGCAAACTTCCACACACACACACATTCACGCTGAAAATGTGTCACGCGCACACAAATGCTCGCTTCTTTCCATGTTTTCACCTAAGGCAACGGCTGCACTATCTCTCCTTTAATGCGAAATCCACTGAAGCATAATTGAAAATGACTTTGGAGAATTGCCACATTGAGATTGGAAGATACTGTAGTTGCAGGTGTTTCTGCGCGAGTTGTCAGTGAAACACACGTGAGAGCAGAGGACAATGAAGCGTGGCAAAAATAATGGTACCTCAAAAGACTGAGCACTGTACACCAAAGTCTATCTGCCCTTCAACAGATTAATGATTGCATTCATGTCCGTACCAGTATATACGTGCGCCCGTTCTGTGTGTGTGTGTTTATGTATGTGTCTGCGTTAGTGGGTGATGTCGAAAAGAAAATGTAAAAACAAGCCATGTGTGAAACAAACAGAAAACAGGAAATGTGCCTGCAGACCGCCCTAGAATTCATGCTGCTGTTAATACAAAGTGCTGCGAAAGTCGGAGGCGATCCTGCAGTATATAAACAAAAGATTTCACATAACAACCGTGTGCTGGAGTGTGATATGTGGAAACAAAGAGCAAAGCAAAAAGTGGAGAAAAGCTGAGGAAAAAATGGCAAAAAAAAATCTTCACAGTATCCTCGCTGACATCAGGCCTTACCAAATATAGCCCTGCCCGCATCACTGCACTGCAACACGCCGAGCAAATTCAGTGTTGAGAAAATACCTTAAAGGAACATCCGGAGTGGGACAGAAGTGCCGACATTCAAAGATCACTCTCGGTGACAACGTTAGTTGTGTATCGCACTTACAGGTCGTGTTCTCCATCCAGGCCTGACAGCGCGAAGGGAAGTACCTTTGATTCATCCCCTTCCCCACTCGCCACGCTCTAGAATGCTTTTTCCAGAATAAATCTTTAAATAAAGTATAAAAATTTTAAAATCTCCTCCCAGACATGCTGACTTTTTCATGAGCTCCAGAAGGACTTTGGGTTACAAAGGATAAATGTGCTCTTGACATCCACCTGTTCTGTCTCATGGTTTAGATTACCTTACCCAACCCCTTTTTGCACTTCTCTGTTTGCTCTGAGATGAGCCAAAAATCAGCTTCCCTGATCACAACTCTGCTGTGTGTGATTTAAAGTCAGAGTGCAGGATTAGGAGGGGGGGGAGTATTTCAACCCTGCAATGCTGCCAGAGAAAGCACAACGAGAAATGACTTCTATTCATTATTAATGAAAAGAGAGAGCCTGGAAAACAGCAATTGGATGGCCAGTTTATAGTTATACAGTTTGCATTGTTAGAGAGCAGCAAAAAAATAAATAAAAAAAAAAAAAAAAAAAGAGAGCAGCAGCACACCACAGTGGCCAGTAGGTTGGTTCAACTGTGTCTCTGGGGTGCTGTGAGAGATGATAACTGACATGATGGGGTCAGGAAGCAGGGGTGAGGCTACGTGTCTATAAGAAGCAAAACTCTCAAGTGAAAATGCTCATGAAACATGTGAGTTTTAAGAAAAATGTTTCTGCTTCCAAAAGAAAACCTGAAAATTTTAAAAGCTTAAGTGACAGAGTGGATGCATACAACATGTAAGTACTTTCAGTGCATTATTAATGCATCCATAGCAGTGTATATGAAGCTCAAAGCTCCATAAAATCCAACATGGAGCCGATCAGATTCAACTGACACTGGCAAACTATACTTGTGCAAATCTGGATTACTGATTGGCTAAAAGTTGTCCTCATTCAAGTATCTCAGTAAAAATGCCGTGGCTCGCTTGCCACATACATAACTATAGTGCTTCAAATGCATTCTCTAATTTTGGGCTCTCACTTGTTTCACAGTGTTTCGACTACCGCTTTCCCACGCTGTCAGTCTCAATACTGACGTCATTACTGTAGTCCAATCATCTTCTCGCACACCTTCATTGAGTGAATCAGTCTCTGCTTTGCGTGGTTTAAATCTGCCTTTCACACTCACTTTCGTCCAACCCACCTACTCCCCATCTCCACCTCAGACACCTCAGCTTTAGTCTTCATCTTTACCACCACCAGGGTCTAGACTCCGGGGTGTCGTGTCCTAAATCCTATGATTGCTGGAATTCAGTTCTGCCATGATGGTTCATAGGAGTCTAATTACCAAATACATTCATTGAATTGCCCACAGGTATGAATGGTAGTGTGTGTCTCTACTTTACAGGCTAGTGACCTGTTCAGGGTGCACCCCGCCTCTTGCCCTGGGATAGGGTCCATCCCACTTCTGAGCCTGAATTGGATAAGATGAACAGAATCAATGGGGAAAAAACGGTTTATGAAGGTTAATTTCTATCTCTAACAAGGTAATCTATGATAAATCTGTAAGATTTATATTTTAGCTAAATTGATGTTGTATACTGAAAACTTTTTAATTAATACAGCAAAATACCTACTAAAATAGTAGCTTTCATTATGTTGCATATGACAGATTTTAAAAAGATTTTCCCAGAAGTTTCTCATTTTAATGGGTTAATAAAAAGTTTTGGCATGTTTGCATACGTACTTAATGACTGATGCTAATAGCAAACAAAAATGCAAGAAAAAAACTACTAACCCGGCAAACAGTAGACCTAAATTAAATTCATATTCTGTCTTTTTTTTGCTCTGCACACCCACGGGCATAGAGACCCGGGGCACAGACACGGGGGTCAGGTGTGCTTTCAGGCATCACTTCCACAAACACATCTATCCCATGGCAGTAGGTAGCGTAATGATCTGTCTGCAAATGTACTGAGATGCTCTAAAAATAAAGGGACAGGGCTTTCTTTTGAATATATAAGTGCCGAGGATAGAAATATTTCTCCATTTTAATATGTATTCCACAGTCTGCATGAACATCCCCGGCTCCTTTTTCAACATAACGGATGAGGGTTGCAAACAAACTTTTGATTCATATCTGCCATAGCTCCTTTGGAAATATGCTCATCATGTACTGCGTATGCAGAATCCAATATTAAATCATTCCCTCCTTTTCTGACAGTGTAGAAGTTGCTCGGCGGGGATGAACGACTCACAGATACAAGTGTTTAGCAGAACACCAGCTGTTTCTCTGGTGGAGACTTGGTAAAGTAGAATTGATAAAAGCCAGGCAGGGCTGTAAGAAGTCTGAGCACGCTCTTTTTGTTTGATCGCGTGCTCATTTGCCGGCGTGCATCCTGTTGTGGCAGCGCAGGGGTAAATACAAGTCGTGTTACCTTTTCCAATGAAAAATGGGGGAAAAAAGTGCTCTCCAAGAAGGTGAGTGGGAGCTATCCCTCACGACTCTGCGGTGCCTTTATCTGCTACCTTTCTTCTTTCTGATAAGCAGCTCCGGAGCCAATCGTGTGGAACTTATAACTCAGATGTGTGAAAGTGAAGTTTTACCAAGTTAAGTAAGAAAGAGGTAGAAATGAATAATAAACTTTCCTCCAAGCATCACTGAACTTTTCTTGGGTGCTGCATAAACTCCTGTGCTGTTTGCACACACATTGAGCAGTCCTGGCAGCGTCTCTCAGCATTGGCAGCAGCCCATCCGTAATCTCAAAGGATCTGAGCCCGTGGCTGGCCTCGGCACTGACCATACAACCGGCCCCTGTGCGAGCGCCAGCAGCTGGTACGGGCAAAAACAAAATGTGTATCTCACTACAGCACCCGGGCCACCAGCTACAGCACGTCAGCACAGTCCAGCGTGTTGCTGTGGGCAAATGATGTCATAATGTTGTCCTCCGTGGAAATATTTGTGTCATTTCGCATAAGCGCTGTAGTCAAAGCTGCGAGGCTACCCGCTGCTGTCGACAAACGCAGGACTGTTTGTCGTGCATTTGAGGAGTATCCACTTCCTCCTCTGTATGAAGCGGTAAGAGAGACAGAAACATGGCTCCTGCATCATAATAATTACAATTACAAATTAAATTACTTTTAAAATAAAAAGGGAACCGTCTCAAATCCCCGAGGGATGGCAAATGCCCTTGAATAACTATTATGAAATTCCACATTGCCTCCAAAGCAAAGCAATGAAATCCACTATTTGCTGTTATGACAGGAAGCAAACCAGTGCGTGCTTCAGGATATGAAGAAAAGGCCCAAGAGTATGTAATTAAAAAGGAAAATTTAAATATTGTGAGAAAAGAGCAGAATAAATGACCTCTTTAATAACAG
Organism: Oreochromis aureus; assembly: GCF_013358895.1. Taxonomy (NCBI): domain Eukaryota; kingdom Metazoa; phylum Chordata; class Actinopteri; order Cichliformes; family Cichlidae; genus Oreochromis; species Oreochromis aureus. The sequence continues at coordinate 40,494,221 of NC_052947.1, forward strand.
CAAAGGTGATTTATGTGTCCGTAAAGCTAGCTGTAATTTACATGAAATATGTTCTCGAGGAGTGCGCACATGATACAGTAGGCTTTTGGGCTGCCTCCAGTTCTTCCCATAAATTCCATAATTGTATGATATGCTAAACTGTTGGCTTGCATTCACTCCAGGTTGACAGCTCCTTTTGAAAGAACCAGTCTAACTAGTTCAGTCTGACAAATAGCCTGTTGTGTGTGCTGGGCTTTTGATAGACATTTGTGATCTTTGTAGCTGCATGGATTGCATGCTAACACGAAAAACACTGAATACAAGCAGCATGTGAACAACCTATCATCCAGGACAAAACTGATGCTGTCAATGGAAAATTGTACTTAAAAGCTTATACTGACTACTAAGTACAATTTTCCATTGACAGATGCATTTTTATTCTTTAAATAAATAAGTAAATACAGTAAATACAAAGGCATTTCCTAACTTTATCTAATCCATGTGGATATTGTTAAAGGTTAAAATTGATGATTATTATCATTACTATTGGGCCCAGTCCAGGGTGAGAGCTTTCATATGCTACAACTTGTTTTGATCAAGCTCATATGGCATTATGATCTGGAGATAAAGCTGCTAATGGTTCTTTCTGTTACTTTACATCACCTACAATAACACTGGTGAAGTCTGGCTATTGAAAGTCTAATATTTCCCATGATTTTAATGCTCAAAGTTGGTTATAGAAAATATTGTGCCAATCAAAAGATTTTGGGTTTAGATGATGATACTAATAAACTAGTGCTGTCAATAGATTAAAAAAAAAAAACTAATTAATCTCACAATTTTCTGTAATTAATCGCAATCGGATTCATCACAGGGTAACTGAATTAATTTTGATTAATCACGCTTAAAGATCATTCATTTTTAATCTATATTAATTGCATTTCATTTTGCATGAGCAAACAGACAAAAAGGGAAAATTTACGCACTTAACATGTTTATTGAACATCTTGAACATTCATGTTAACAAAAACCTCTGTAAACATTTATCCAATCTCTCTCTGTCACTCTTGGGGAGGCACGTCAAGTCCTTGAAACGAGGAACCAAAGCTGTGTAAAGCGCGTGTTCTCAACGATATTAACAGGCCTGCAGTTTGTAATTCCACTTGGCAATTGTTTCAGTCAGTATTTCCAAGGTCGACTTACTGAGTCCCCGATGCTCCGTGAGGGGTTTGTCACATGCTGGGGGACGCATTAGCCAAAGTGCTAGCAGCATCCCCGACTAATGTATGCTTCGCGTCAATGTGATATGTTGGTCGACTGTTCCGTCTTATTTTTTCAATACTCAAATTTCCCATCGAGAGGGCCAATGTGCCTTTGGGCGATCGTGGCTCAAGAGTTGGGAGGTCGTCTTGTAATCGGAAGGTTGCCGGTTCGAGCCCCAGCTTGGACAGTCTAGGTCAGGGGTGTCGAACTCCAGGCCTCGAGGGCCGGTGTCCTGAAGTTTTTAGATCTCACCCTGGGTCAACACACCTGAATCAAATGATTAGTTCATTACCAGGCCTCTGGAGAACTTCAAGACATGTTGAGGAGGTAATTTACCCTTTAAATCAGCTGTTTTGTATCAAGGTTACATCTAAAACCTGCAGGACACCGGCCCTCGAGGCCTGGAGTTTGACACCTGTGGTCTAGGTCGTTGTGTCCTTGGGCAAGACATTTTACCCGTTGCCTACTGGTGGTGGTCAGAGGGCCCGGTGGCGCCAGTGTCCGGCAGCCTCGCCTCTGTCAGTACGCCCCAGGGTGGCTGTGGCTACAATGTAGCTTGCCATCACCAGTGTGTGAATGGGTGGATGACTGGATGTGTAAAGCGCTTTGGGGTCCTTAGGGACTAGTAAAGCGCTATACAAATACAGGCCATTTACCATTTATCATCTACCAGATCAACTGCCCATTTGCACATGTGTGAAGGTAACTCTACTTGGACAAACTGCCCAAAATGCATTGACAGAAACATTTCAGGGATTTTGAGTCATTCTGCACCCCAGATGTGTTAATTGTTAAAATTTTTAATTGCGTTGACCGTGATGGCGGATTAATTTGCCTTAACGTGTTAATTTTGACAGTACTATAATAAACACATTTCCTCTTAAACTGTGCCACATGCATGCATTACAAATGTGGCCTACAATGCGTTTGCAGGTTGAGCAGCGGAGTATGTGGTTTGGACCCATGACAAGTGCAAACCATTTTATTCTGCTACTGACTCCAGTTTGGTGTCTTTGATTGTATTGGATGATTGAAGTCTGAAGAAACAAGATGTATTTGCAATTTAACAGTTTATCGATTTACCAAACAGAGGCCTCAGTAGCACACACAGCCACAACAGCTGCTGTGGGATAGCATCCCATTCGTCAACCAGCATTTGTTGCAAATCAGCCAATGGTTGTGGTTGTCACTGGCACAAACTGCACACCTAGGTTTTTGATCCCGGGACTGAGGTTAACACCTTGGGTTTGCAGAACAGCAGCTTGAAGTTGTCCTGTGGTCCTATTCAAACATGGCATGCTTGGAGCAGACACCAGCTGACCACTGCAGCAGGGTCCGTGCTCACAAGTGCTGCTAACCAGGCATCAATCAGGCACCTGATGGCCAATCAGAAGCTCCAAGAAGAGTCGGTAGCACAAAAGCTTTCTGGCGTTGGCAGAGATGATTTGTCAAGTTTTTCATGGGTACCGCCCATGCTGCTCAACCCAGAGACACGTTTTCCTTGCAAATGTGGCACCATTTAAGGGGAATTAAACATGATTCAAAAGGTGTAACATTTATTGCCTATAGGCATCATTAAAACAATATAAGAAGCAAGAAAATCTGTGTTTCAAACATTCTTTTTTTAAGTTTAGCTGATGCAAACTGATATGTTTGTAGGTTTAACAGAGATTAAATGTGTTTGTCCAGCCTTGAAAATCTCTTATGATTATATTGTGTGCTTAAGAAGTTATGACGGCTCAAAATGCAGAGAAAACATTTTTTTACTCACCACTATGTATTAAAGGTCTTATTACTCAAACATTTTCATAGTATAAAAATGTCCTTTTTCAGGTTTTGTAAAATATGCCAAAGCTATTGTACAAAAACCCAGCTAACTCTAAAAAGGTTTGACAGATTTGATTGGCTTAATATGGAATGGCCTTTTTCATCCCACAGAATACTTGGATCGGTCCAGCTTTAACGATCCTTTATTTACCGCATGCAGTTGTTCATCCGTCATTCTGGGCAGTCTTTTCTTCAGTTTTAGTAGATCCTACAGTAGCTGTAACACTTTGATCCGCTCAGTTTTCGAGGAATTGCTTTTGAAAAGTTCTGGTGAGCCCAGGCTGCTGAGGTTTTGAGGGAAATACCAAGTCCAATTGCAAAAGGTCACAGACATCAGGTGGGTCTCTCTGAGAGAGCCCGGCCCTTATTATAGGCACTGACCTGTGAAATATCACATAGCCCGTGAGCATGCTCAGCAAAATGATGCAATTTGAGAGGATGTCACTCTTCAACCCCAGGTGACCCCATCTTGGCACAGTGGGAGAGGCGGAGTCTGTAGCCAGGGACTGATAATGCAGAGTCATCTCTCTCTCCCTCTTCATCTTTCTGATGGTCTCCTGTAGTCTGACAAGGGGATCCCCGCCAACAACGCTTTCCACAACACAGGTGGAAAATATTTCCGGCCCCTTTGCACCGTTTCCAGATTATGAGTGGAAATCATTTCAATATTTTTTTTTATTTCACAGGAATTTATCACTACAACCCAAGATGTACCAACATAAATGGTGAGATCAAAAACACTGAGGTTTGGAGAAACCATCTTTTCCTGTGCAGGTCCAATGTTCCCCAGTATGTCGATGCAAAGTCATCCCATACCTGCATGTGTTTTTAAAAGGGTGTTACACTGATTTACAGTAGTTCTTCCACTTACATTCTTCTGTGTGAGTCACCAGAGACACACGATCAGAAAAAGGTCAAACTGAAGCAACAGAGGTTGATATAACTCGACTGTGTGGCTCAAACCCAATCCTATATTTCCTCTACAACCATTCCTAGCTTCCTCTTATCACCACGACAGGCTCTCATGACTATTTCTGACCTTGTGTTAAATTAGTGAAGCTCCCCTTTAGACCTTTGATGTGTTCCACGTTGCAAAGCAACTAGTGATACACATACACACACCCACCGTCTAACTTTTGGCTAATATTTCATAATCACTGTCATTTTCAGTGACACTAATTTCAGGCAGTTATTCAGATAATGAACATTTCTTCACACCAAACATCATTACAACTGTAATCAGGATGTTAATAGGGGACAAAAAAAAAAGAGAAGAGAATGCCTCTTTTTTTTTTGTTTTATCAGATCAGCGCTAATTTGCTGAAGGCATGAATAAGACCAATTAAATCAAAATAATTAGACTCAAACGCCTGATCGTTTGGTGTGAAAATTTCCCTAATGAAATAGAACTGACTACAGCATTGTTCCCCGGAGGATGAAATGACAAAAGTCAGATAGTCGCTACGTGTTTATTGGTGGTATGGTGTTATCATTTAGAGGTCTATTGGGAGAAAGTTGTTCATTTTCACAGATATTGATTGAACTACCTCAGACCACAGAGATAACATAATAATTGTTGAGCCGGGAGGTATTTTCATTGTAGACAAAGTGAGGCAGTTAAAAGTATTAAGGCCATCCACAGCACTACATATCTAGCTGTCATAAAATTAATTTGTCACCCTTATCAGTCAACATGCAGGCCCACTCATTATCCACATAAATAATTATCTTTAATACAAGTGTTACTGGCATCTCAATTTTAGAAGTGGAGCTGTTGTGTTCTTTTTCTGAATTGTCATTTAGAAATTGTACCCTCTTTGAATGTTTGAATCATCCCACTGAATGACCTTTATCAGTTATAATTAGGCCCATAGATATGCCTATAGACACCCCACAGTACAAAGTCCTGATGATATTAGCAGCTGTAATCAACCATTCATCATTTTTTGTGCCTATCCAACTCAAAATTGTGAGATCAACTGTAATCAGTGATTTATAAAAGTAGGAATAATGCAGTTTAAGACCTCATGCAGTTTGTGAATAGGTGCATGTAAAATCTCCAGTCACCTGATCTTAACTTAAACTGCCCATTTAAAAAGTGAAGGTAACCTGTCAGCCAAAATGACACTTAAAAAGTATGCAGAGGTCCCGGAGATGTACAAAAACACTGAACAGACATCCCATTACTCCTACACTAGCTGGTTGGTCATAAAAAGTCATGCCATGAAGCTCCCAGCACACAGTTTTTGTGCTAATGTTAACACCTGCGTTATACAATTTGGCATCATTTTAAAAAGTTACAATTTCTTGTAAGAAAGAACAGCGGCCGACAGCGCTGTACACAATGATAGACTGGTGCGTAATAAGCGAATGAATAATGCAGAAAACAGAGATTTGGGATGGGAAACCGTTCTTAAAGTACACTGAAAGAGGAGAGCTGTGCAGGAAGTGTGATTTTTGTTGTGGTGGAAGCAAAACAGCAAAAGTAAGAGGGTATTAATGGCAATGTTTATCAAATGTGAAGCGTAGTTTGGATCTACTTCTGCTGCTGCTTCAGTGAATTTTGTTTGGAGAGAGACAAAACCTGTAGCTTCAGAATCTGTGAGCTGTCGGCTTTAAGCACCGACTGCGTGTCCGTGTACGTGCCGGCTGAGAAAGCCGACATCTCACAGATTCTGATGCGTCGGGTTCGCGCTTTGTGTTTACGTCTTTGTGTGGAATCCGTTTCCCTGCTCTGATGTACTGTTTTAGCTGTTTAGTGGTTATAGAAATAGTTTTGTGAGCTTTAACCTGAGATAGTTGCATTTCTGGCAAAATACATATATATTTAAAAATTGATTCAGGATTTAATGAATCGATATTGCTCTGAAGAAATTTAGATTCACAAATGTTCATAAAGTCTGGTTGCATGGGTAGGTGCTTATTTTTATACACATGTAACAACGGGAATGAAAACAGCTGAATTCAAAGTGATGTGGTGGAGGTGTGGCCAAGGACTTTTGTCCATATGGCAACGTTTCTGGGTGTGAAAAGTGAAGCTATTGTGAAAATGCTGCAGTCTTTCTAATGACCAGCAGGGGGCGACACCTCTGTTAGTGGTATAGTCTGTGGGGGAAGAAGTTGACCCTCCCTCGTTGTGTCTTGAAAACACCAAGATGGTCGGCTGAAGATTCATAATAGGTCTTCAATAACCAGTGCCAATGTTTGTCTTTTACACTGTGTGTGTGTGTGTGTGTGTGTGTGTGTGTGTGTGTGTGTGTGTGTGTGTGTGTGTGTGTGTGTGTGTGTGTGTGTGTGTCAGACAAAATCAGGTAAGCAACCATTAATTTGGTCAGCTGATTCATTCAGCTGGTCTGAACCTCAAATGTAAGTAAGCATTAATCCTTATGTAATAATGTGATTTATATTCAGTTTTAATTTTTATGCACATGCACAGTATTTGTTACATAAGTACAAGTTTTAAAACTTTTAGCCCGTGTGCAGCTCAGTAAATCACTTCAGCCGACTTTGAACCAGGAAGTAAATGACTGCTTGTAACAGCTGGGTTGGCACTCTGTCACGAGTGAGGTCAGCTGAAATGATTAAAAGTACACTTTGTCCACTGGATGTAATTTGCGCTAAACATCTTAAACCTTAATTTATACTTTATACAACAATATATGAGTCGGAGCTGTTTTGAGCACAACATAAAACTTGACTTTTTCACTGTGTGTTGCAGTGGCTCAAAAAGAGATAAACATCAGCTCATTCTGAAGCTTTCCAGCTCAGTAATTCAGAACCACACCGTGTGCACAACTTCAGTAAACTCACTGCATAGTTCAGAGAAAACAACTGCTGCATAGGCTTGTTTTGCGAAAAGTACAAGTATAGGAAATGTCAAATTCATATGGCGATAGGAGGGAAATACAATATGACTTTGTTGTTGGCGTTAATTTACCCATGTCTGAATACCTGCAAATGAGTACAGGGCTTGTCATATTTGATAAATTCTCATCCGCTGAGGGACAAAACCCCAGAGACCAGATGAGAGAGGCTGGAAAACTTTGAAGAACTGTTTTGCTGAGTTGATTTATTGTCAACAGCGAACAGCTCGCCTTCATTTCTTTCCCCTCCGCCACGCACATATGAAGGCTCCTTTGAAAATTATGCAGAGACAGAGTGATCAGCTTTCATTGTTTAAGGTCAGGGTGTTCATTAAAATTGACAGACTGACTAGGCGATACTTTGAGGTGTTGGCAGTGCCTTGACCTTTGCAAAAAGACAGCGTTAGTCTTGCCATTTGGGACGTCTTCCCGTAAAGTGATAAACATTCTCCACGGCTGCTCCTCTTCAAACTGTATTAGAGCTGGGATCTCAATTAGCTGGCACAAGAAAGGCCAATCATGGCAAGGCAGATTTCTCATCGTTGAGCGATTCAAGAAGTACCTTTCTTCAGCTTCCTCTTGGCTGCTGACTGCATGTAGGTGTGTGAGGGGACGTTAATGCTGATCTCCAAATGCTTTTCTTGTTCATGTTGTTTTACCTGAATAAATCTTCACCTATAGAATTCAACTATTTACAGCGGTGCCAAGGTTTGTATTAGTTCAGTCACCCCGTGTGCAGAAATTGGCTGGTTAACAAAGGACGATAGTCCTGATGCCCACGCTGCTGGACGTCTACTCCTCACTTGTTGTGATGCCTCAGTAAAGACTCTTCCGGCTTGTGACTGACAAATCACAACTATTGGAGCTTGCACGATGCCTTGCTTTCTCAGTCAGATCCACTGCTTTCTTGTCGTTTTGATTCGGCACCAAGATGGTGTCGGTAAAAATCACAAATATTCAAGCTTATGTCCTTTAAGCTCGAATGGCAGTTTTTTACCTCTCCGTTAGGTTAGATTATGTTCGCTCTCTGCCATCTGTGGCTGCTATGACAGGGCATATGTTTGGGGATGTTTATGCAATGAGGACTATAGGGAGTTTTACCTTATGTTCATAATGTAGTGTCCCCTTTTTCCCAATGCTGTCGTACAGAAATAAACAGAAGAAAATGTAAGTGGACTTTTATACTTCCACAGCAGACAGTAGGTTCTTATCACAAAACTATCATTTTATTATGTAAGAAGCATATGATAACACGATAGCATCTGCAGCCAGAGCCTCTGTGGTTGAGCTTACCGCAGGATATCAAGGGACTGCTTTTTCTTTGCACTTATTCAAACACCAAACCATTTCTCCGTTTTGCCTCAGGATCCAAATTATACAGAATGTGTCTAAATGTCAGAAATGACTAGCAGTCATTTTGTCATCACTTATCATTGCCAAACTACCACTTCAAGCTGGACAGAGTAAGCAAACTTCAGAAGTGTAAATGTTTTCAGCTCTAAAGGACTGTCATCTCTGAAATCTGAGAAGCAAAAAATGCATACAGATGGAATATCGCTGGTTTCTCTTCAGGCGAAGCTGCTGTGGTTTGAACTCAAGTTCAGCACAGTATCTCTGGTGAGACGGGCTAGTCAAAACGCAAATCTGAGCTGAAGAAGAAAGCTGAATGTCCCAGAGTTCTGAACAAACAACTTTTCATTTGGAACGGTTTATTTTGCAGTCGATGTGAAGGCAGCCATTAGGGCGTTACACTTTTACCGCAGACTGAAATGACATGCAAAAATACTGTTAGCTAAATCCTACCACCTTCATGTCATTGCAGAGCTACAAGTCTCCCAGTTTTGATAGACATCATGTCAGCATCCAGCCTATAATTTAGGAATATTGTGTGCTGAAAATTACACAAACAAAATGCATATGTCTCACTGCCAATCACAATAGAGGCATCTATTAAAGTACAAACAGGGACAGCTCGTACATTTTTTAAATCCATGGAGGTTACACATCTGTAAGACCTCTTCACAATATAAAGTGTATGGCCGTAGTGTGAACCTGTGGCAAACACTACTGAGCATGTGCAGCAGACCACAAAACATGGAAGCAAACCCAAAGCTAGAAAATGTTACTTGTGTGATGTGCCAAGTGAGCACTTAGCATCTCTGAGTCTTGTTTTCAGTTCCCCTTAATGTATTCGACTCCCACACACACAGGAGTGTGATCAAACAGTTTGCCTATAAAAATTATAAAAAGAAAAAATGTAAATGCTTTAAATTTGGTTAATGTCCCGTTCAAGGTTATTTTCTCATCCACCTCTGGACAGCTTACAGCATAGCTGCCATTTTTAGAGCTCCATGTTCCCCTGCACTGGTGCCTCAGTAATGGGAACTGGATCACCTCCAGTGTGATCGTTTCAACTTCATTTTCATTTTAAGGAAGCGGACAAGGGACATGGTGGAATCCCAGAAAATGTGGAAATCATTTCAGATTTATTTATTTTCAGGCATTCAGGTTTTGCTGAGCCCCCTCAGGATATTACAGTAGCATCCTGCACTGACAGTCTCTATGGGAGCTCCATTTACGGTGCAGAACCCCAGGCCAGTTGCAAACACAAGTTGATGTTTGGTCTCTGCACCAGTTTGCTGTTTGTGGTGAAGTTATAGAGTTCACAGCGCAAGAGGTCAGGAAGGGATTTCAACAGATAGATCTAAAAATAGCAGCTGGAAGCCGTTTGGACATGTCTGAGAAGATGTTGTCCAAATTTAAATCACGTGTTTTTTGATATGTCCTGAGTGCTTTAATTGAGTCTGGTAAAAATTAGTGATAAAATCAACTTTTAAAAAAAAAATCAGCAAATTGGGACAGTTCTGCTTTGTTAAGTCATTGCTACAGGTGGCAGAAATAATCCCCAGGTGTCCCTCCTGTGTTTTCCAAACCAAAGACACGGTTGCTCTTATGACACCTAGGCATCTTCAGAAAGTTTGACAGAACTTCGGCGGTGTCTGGCAGAGTCACCTACCTGAGAGGACCTTTAGCCCTAGAGTTCATTGTTTTCTTGAAAAATGTGACACATCATGACAATCCAGATTTGAAAATAGCCTACGTGTAGTTTCAGCTCACGAGGGATGTGTAAGCCATCCTTTTTTCAGTGTATTTTTCCTCTTTACAAGCACTCTTGTCTCATGAGTTTGTGTGTATGCGTGTTTATTTTATTCCCAGTCGGGGTGAAGAAGCTGAGTACATCAGATAATATTTCAGAACAAGAGCATGGCAAGCAGCCTTCTCCACCTGAGTGCCCCGTATGACTGTGCACGACACTAGAACAGTGTGTTCACAGCAGCAGAGGAGCAGATGAGGACAGGACAGACGGATCGGGTGGGAAATGTGACACTGATGGTTCAAAGGTGTAAAAGGGCACAACTAAAGGGCCAGAACGGAGAAACGTTTGTGTCGTGGGTTTAACGGAAGTCGCGTGTTCTCAGATTAGCTGCCTGCTGCTTATATTAAACTATCAAATAGCCAAAAACATCATCACAGAGCTATTTCGACTCTAAGGACACCACAGCTTTCAAACCATCTACTTGTAAATATTTTATAGATAAAGTCTCTTGTACTCACCTCCAAAGTGTGCTCTCAGTGACGCTGCCGATATGAAAATCATACAGCTTGGTTAGGATCAGGATCACCTGAAATAGACAGAATATAACCATTAGAATCTTTTTATAAGGCGGACAAAGCGATTAATGAATTCTTTACTGTAGCAGAATGGCGACTAATGCATGAATACAGCATCCCAGATTAAGGATTGAGGATGGCTTAAGAGGCACAGCACTAGACTGCCCGCAACTCCAAGTCCAGTGTTGGCACACATCAGTTTGTTCAGAGTGCAAACACAGTGATTGTATGCAAATAAATTGAATTGCAATCCTATTAAAGTCACAGTAGTTTGGAGTTGTTTCATTAATAAAGATTATTAGTTACATCAGTAGTTACTGATATAATTCCAAGTACATTCAAAGAAAAAGAAGGGATGTAGCTTTAGCCTTTTTAAGTAGATCAAACAGGAGAATGTTATCACTGTGAAAGATATTATTTTGAAATCAAACTGAAAGAAGACCCCAGAGAAGAACCACTACATGCTGCAGTGATTACGCGCCCCGTCTGGGTTGAGCACACCTCGGGATCCCTAGAGAATGTCGCAGGGGAGAAGACTGTCTAGCCTATCAAGCTTAAGCTGCTGTCACCTGTGGTGAAAAATTAATGCAGAGATTAAAAGGGCTTCCTTTTCAAAGAGCTATTCTCCAGTTGTAAGCCTTATGATCCCATCATTTATGACCCCAAAAATCAATAAGTTTGAACACAAGAAGCATCCCTGAGGTGATCGCTGAAAAGTCTTTGTTTCCTCAAAAGGTTCATACTGTAAAAAAATAACTATTCCCATTTATGGTATATTTAATTCTTTGCAACACTGGTTAGGAAAACATTACAAGGCCCTGGAAGTGCTAGCATGTTGCTAGGTAGTGCTTTGCATAATTAGCGGTGTTTGCATCTTTCAAAGTTAGTTTTACTCTTTATGGAGCACGCTGCCGTCCTTGCCCCTGTGGAAAAGTCTGATCCAACAGTCTCTGTGTTCACAGTTTTGGTCTGGGCTCTTTTGGAGAGATAATCAGCAGGCGGGGCACTTTGATAAGCACTGTGCGAGTCCTCAGAGCACATCACAAGATATGAAGGACTAGTTTGCTATGACAGGATCAGTGGTCAGCTGTGATACTCCACTCTAGAGTGAAGGATCATAAATCTGTTGCTCAGGGACAGCTGGGCTGTAACGTCAGAGGAGAAAAAACACTCTTCATTATACTTAACCATCTGGTCCCTCTACTTATGCTCACCTCTGGGTTACAGAATGCAGTCAGAAGATTTCTTGCATAGGAGAGCGAGCTCCTGCAATTGTCTGGGATTTATCACACACTTGACTCGACCTCACGGGGAGCCAAGCTCCTTTTACATAATAAGATGCTACTTTCACCCATCAGCACACGTGTTTTCTTAGCTGTACTGTTTTCTTTCTGAGTAAATGACTACTGCTCCTTCTCATTAGCATCCATGTCTCTTGTTAGCATTCCCCTCCCTGCAACAAGCTTCTGCTTGTTTAAAGCAACCTGACAGGCCTGACTTGAGTCATTTGGCTGGGAGGGGGTGAAGGAGGTGTGGCCTTGACTCTTCTGACAGAAGTCAGCAATTGGGGCTAGATAAGCAGAACATTAAACTTAGTAAAGAACCAGTTTCTTGGCTCCCCTGACCTCCCGTGGTACTTGTGTTCGTGAAGCTCGTGAGGCCCGCAGACTTCAAGGACCTTTCCACCTCTGGCCGAGCCTCACGCTCCCCACGAGCCCTGTGAACGAGCCAGTCGCTCACCAGGGTCTTTGGATGGAACTTGTGTGAAGATGTGCCACATGCCCAAGAGATCCTCCTATTAACAATGTGAACATACTGTTGAGGCCAAACAAGATTATTAACATGTGTATATTTGTTAGAAGCGCACTCGTGCTTTCCACTGTAGACATGCATACATCTCTGCATGCTCGTGCTTCTGTGGGCTTTGTGCTTCTGAGATGTGTGGCCGTGTCCGCTTGGGGGGGTGACACACACAGACACGAGTTGTCTCATCACCACATGACAGTCTGAATTTGAAATTCACATTGAACAACCAGCAGAAAAAAACAAAGAACACACTTTTGTCCTTTCAGATATTTCTAAAGCAAATCTTGCTGTGTGTCTCGAATACATCTTTTCAGACAGCGTTAAAGAGAGTTTTTTTAAAAAAATGTTTAATGCATTAAGCCTCAGCCCTGGAAAAGAATAGCATGTGGATTTCAAAAAAACAGTCACTGTTTATTTACACACTTGCTCGCGAGCGTTCACCGTCTTTGTTGAGGCGGCGGGTGTAATGGAAGGACAAAACCACAGCAGACTTGAGAAAAAGTTTGACAGGGTGTCTGTATTTCAAGTGCACTCTCCCCTCGTGAATCCCCAGCTGACGTGCAATTATAGAATCAAAATGTCAGTTGCATTACATTTGGATTAGCCTTGTTGCCTCAGCAATTAACCAACTGTGGTGAAAATATATTATTAGCATAACTAAATGTCCCCCTTTCGTCATCCACAGAGTCAAAGTTCCAAACACAGTCTTGAATTTTGGCTCAGCTCATAGCATGCTAATGGCGCTATTAATTACTTTTCTGAGAAAATCTCAAGAGTTTGCGGAGCAATAGATTAATTGTGATCGTGACCTGAAGAGCTGTCACCTTCGATGTCAGGTAAAAGCACAAGGCAGCATATCGAGTCTTTTATATTAAACCTGATGTTCTATAAATAGCAGTGCATGTGTTCATTCATGCTGAATGTAGTAATTACAAGGAATGGTAAAGCTAAAACTGCTGGCATCTACATTTGACTCGTTGTAATGAAGACATGGTGGGTTCAATTTGCCTGTTTTAGTCTACCTAAACCAACCTTTGTGAAAATAAGAACAAGCAAATGAAAATAAACACACAACATTTGAGATTTCCCCTGCAAACAATTTATATCATTTTCTTAATTAATTGTGCTTTTCAACTCATTTTACACACGAGAAACTTGGGACTGGCATCAAAGTACCAGATTAAAGCAAAACAAAAGATTTCAGACTGGAATCTGCTTCCAAACCACACGCAACTTCCAACAAACAGCTCTTCAGACATTTTTGTACTTTGGCTCAAACAGTTTCAAAGACATCAGCTTTGTACGCTGCAGTTGGAACAAAAAAAGCTCTCTGTGGCTTTGATTTCAAAATGTCACGGTACTCCAGTATTGACAGTCTCACACATCTGAAAACAAGCTTTTAGTCTGCAAACAAACGTCGGGATGGTCGACACTAAAATGGCAGCTGAAAGCGATCATTATCTAGAAGTGATTAAGCTACCCCGCCTCTCAGTAGCATGTCAACGGCTGAGCAATTACGTTGTCAATTGGTGAGAGCTGTTTATGAGACACAATATCATCTGGTAGCATCAGAACTACAACTTGACATCAAGGCTGAGCTAAAAAAAAACAAAACACTGAATTCTTTCTCACAATTTGGAATGACCGTGGCAGTAAATGAAGCCATCAACTTAACGGTAAGTGGATAAATACAGTGTATGGGTCATAAATGGAGACAGAGTTGAAATAAAGACGTGGGGCAACAATGGAGAGTATCTGGCCCCAAATGTCATGTTTAGCTTTTGTTATCCCGCTAATGACAGAGCAGGCTGGGCACTATGGACGAGTATCTGTAGACTCACCCCTCTGGTCAATGGCTTAGTTCACAAGTACAGCCAATAGAACAATCATTTTCAGATCGTCATATGGAAGTTAACATACGACAGCTATGGTAATCAATGTTGATGGTATTCAATAACCATCTTTTCTTTATCGTCTTCTGTAGAAAGAACTGCTTCTATTGACAAAATAGGAAAAAAAACCTCAGCTTTAAATAGACAGTATTATATTCATTCATGAACCCAACATCACGGTGTGACCCAGGTCCTGGATTAATATTCTTTGATTTAGTGTTATTCATGTTCTCCCTATTTGCCTCAGTGTGTTATATTCTTAGTTTCTAGTCTCTAGTTTTCTCTCACTGTGCCGTCCCCATGTTCCACGTTTAGTTACTCTTGTCTCTGTGGTCTAAGGAGCTTGGAAAGAAAAGCGTCTGGATTCTTGAAGACGTTTCACCTCTCATCCGAGAAGCTTCTTCAGTTCTAAGAGCAACTGATGGAGAGTCCCAGATTTTAAGCACTATGGGTACCTTAGACTACAATGACCTGGATGACTGAGAACCTTCACAGACATCTTGGGCGTTTATCAATATGCGTACTTGTGCGTACTTGCGTTCTCGTGTACTCGTGATACGTCATCAGTCGGAGACCAAGTACTGTTCCAATTGGCACGCATCACGCCGAGAACGCGAAAAAGTCCCGGATGTGTTCTCGATCCGCCCATTTTATCGAGCATGCATCGGTGTAGACTTGGGACAGCTATATATCCCAGAATGCATTTCGTTCAAAACTCAACAGCGGACTCCCGGCACATCGCCCCCCCGCTCGCGGTCTTCTCACTACTGAGGTTAAAGAAACTCCAGCAGCTGTCTATAGTATTGAGTGTCCACTAAAATAGAAATAAAAGCGTTCTAACATCTCACCTGCTTGTTTTTATTAAGGTATGTACACGTATGTACATGTACACTATTTTTATTAATAGAGGTTTCACTACTGAGGCTAAAAATGATATATAAGTCACTTAGATCACTTCTAAATGTTAATGTTTGGTTTATTTCAGTGTTTTATTTGTTCCTGAGTAAACCGGTTTGGCTGTGATTAAAGTTAAGCTTCATAACATGTTACTCACAGTTAAATTAGGAGGGGACGGCAGTAAAAACTCCGGACCTGTGACATCATCACGTACGCTGGTGTTCCGACTGTACAAATCACGAGTCCGTGCTCGCGTTCTCGGCGGGTACGTACTCCCGTGCGTTCTCGGCGAGTACGTACTCGCGTACTTGGGCATTGATAAACGGCCCTTGTCTCCGTGTTTCATGTTCCCTCTGATCCCCTAGTTCAGGGGTGGGCAACTCCAGGCCACGAGGGCCGGTGTCCTGCAGGTTTTAGATCTCACCCTGGGTCAACACACCTGAATCACATGATTAGTTCATTACCAGACCTCTGGAGAACTTCAGGACATGTTGAGGAGGTAATTTAGCCATTTAAATCAGCTGTGATGGATAGGGCTGCCACAAACGATTATTTTGATAGTTGACTAGTCACCGATTATTTTTGCGATTAGTCGACTAATCAGATCATGCATCCATTGGACGTAAAACGTACAGCTTATTGCACCAGCATGCGTCTGCTCTTATATAACTATCATTAGCTTACAGCTTTAAGTGTTTCAGGTATGTGCTAAGTAAAAATAAAGACAAGATGATAGTTTATTAAATTTTAATAAAATTTGCAGATTGTTTCGGTGAAGTTTAATAAACTCCTTGCTGTCTAAAATATAACAGGACACCGAAGTATGTTCTCAAGCATCTTACACTTCTCAGGGTTCGTACGCTTTTTTCAGGGTCAAATTCAAGCACTTTTTAAGCACTTTCAAGGTCCCTTTTTAAGCTTTTCCAGCACACAGTTGCAGCAACTGTGACGTTCACTAGTAGAACTGACACACAAAACAAAACGACTACACTACACACTAACTACACAAGACAACGCACTAACTTGAGACTCCAAACATGATAAACGTCACAAATCTCTCACATATCAAAACTCTCTCTCTCTTTTTCGCTCACTCGCTCTCTCTCTCTTCCCAACAACCAAATGCCACATGTTGCCGTATCATTTTTTTGATTGGTCGACATAGTACATTTTCCACCAATAGGGAAGGGCGTTTTTCTTTTCACTCACAAGCAAAGCGTGTTTGCTAGCGCTCGCCATAAAAAACGCCGTTTTTACCGTTTCTTCCTGTAGTAAACGCCAGTGTTTTATTCAGAATATACCCCCAAAAACATGGGTTTTACGTGACCTATCGACACAATTTAAAAACTGGTATATAGCTTGAAGTCCGCACGTTCGACCCAAGTTGAAATGGAGGCTCTGGGTCCGTCGACCCCAGAGGGTTAATCAGAAAGCCTTAAGTTAGCTAATTATGTACCGGGCTAATGTTTAAAGCTTTCACTTGAGTAAATTAACTCATATTACTGCTAAGTAATGTTAGCTAAGTTCACAGCATATTCCGTAATAGCGCTGCCATACTGCATCACACTCAGTGCATTTCAATCATTTCTCCAGCGAGTTTGATAGCTAGCAAAATAATAACCATAATTTAAAAAAAATAGCATGTGTAACGTACGCGTACTGGAAAATTATTTACTAGCACTCACCTATCATGCGACTGGAGAACGCAAACTCCGCCATTGTTGTTTTCCATCAAACACTCATTAAAACAGCAACCTACAGGTATGTTAGCGCACTCATCCCCGACTGTCCGAGGGAGGGGCGGGGTCACATATTGAAACAGACGCAAGGCAGCCCAGGCGGGAAATTTTGCTTTTGCTTTATGCGACTCATTTTATTTCTCTATCTGATAAGAAAACAATTCAATCAGATAGCTATTTACTGTGAATGAAATACAGTTACATTTTTAAGCACTTTTAAGCACCACATCTGAAATTCAAGCACTTTTCAAACCTTGAAAAGACGACATTAGAATTCAAGCATTTTCAAGGATTTCAAGCACCCGTACGAACCCTGACTTCTGATAATCAGTTGTCTGCTTGATGTTTATTCAGCTGTGTAAAAACTATAACTTAAATCTCAGCCAAACCGATTTACTCAGGAACAAATAAAATACTAAAAAAAAGCCAAACAATAACATTTTTAAGTTATCTAAGTGACTTATATATCATGTTTAACCTGAGTAGTGAAAGACGGCGGTGGGTTTGAAAACGATTTGCCGGGAGTCCGGTGTTCTCACGGGCTCTAGTGAGCCTTGCCCCCGGCTAGCTATCGAGCTGGTGGGTAACAGACGTCTCCGAAAACGTCGGAGCGCTTTTGAAAATATGTGGTGTCTTGATAAACTGACCAGATATTTAAAGTTTACACAGCTACATTCTCGCCTGAAAATATGTTAAACGTTTATTTTGTGACCCAGAAAGAATAATAAGAGTAATATTAAAACTAACTAGCTGCCGCCATTGTTGGAAACTTAGCTGGGCTGCGCTACGAATTCTGGGACAGAGCTACTTCTTCTTCTTCGGTGTTTAATGGCAGCTGGCATCCTTGTACATGCAGTGCTGCCATCTTCTGTTTCAGTCCGTTATTACACTCTTAAATCATACTACTGATTCCTGCGTCTTTTGTGATCTTACAAAGCTTCAAACGACGCGTCGACTATTAAATCAGTCGCCGACGATTTTGATAGTCGACGTAATCGTGACTAGTCGACTAATCGTGGCAGCCCTAGTGATGGATAAAGGACACATCTAAAACCTGCAGGACACCAGCCCTCGAGGCCTGGATTTGCCCACCCCTGCCCTGCCTTTGTGACGGTCTCATGTTTCCTGTTTTATTTTGATAGTTCCTTGTCCTGTGTTCAGTGTATTCAGTTTTGCTTTCCCCTCGTCTCGTTATGTCTGATTAGTCCCAGCTGTGTTTCCTTACTGTTTCCCTTACTCACTCGTTACTGACTTGTGTATTTAAGCCCTGTGTTTTCCTCTGTTCGTTGTCGCGTCATACTCCCTCATTGCTCTGCGTTTTCTCCGTGTTTCCTGATAACTCCTAGCTCTGTGTTTCCTAGTTTATGTTCCTAGTTTCCAGTGTTGGTTTTGTTTTTCTCTGTTGTAATGTTCCGCGTTTTTGCCTTTTTCAGTCCAACCTTTTGCTTGAGCCCTGTGTTTGGGACCTAATCCTGCCTGCCACAGCCGTAACATGACAGCTAAATGTTTTGACCTATTTTAATGTCCATTTCTTTTAATTCCAATTCTTATTTCTGTGTGTTGTAGGTGAGTCACTGGCTTCAACGGTTTCAGCATCTGTACACGGTTTCTGTAAGTCAAGTCAGACGTGTGGCAGAAAGCCTTGAGCCATCTCTACATGGCATCTCAGAACTGCCACAGTGCCAGACCTCCACATCGGCCTGAAATAATGTGAGAAGGAATGCACTTAAACCGACGTTCGACGCACCTTTAGTATCTGACTCTGCCTCTATTTGTACCATGTAGTGCAGGCAAGGCTAATACCACATGTGCATGTAGAGCACACAAATCCATCATTATGCACCTGAAAGCGCTGGCTACACAGAGAAAAAGAAACACTCAAATCTGTTCAAGGCTAAAGGGTCTTAACATCCATCCCAGTATAACAGCAAAGAAACCAAGGTTTCTGCTGAGGCTCCCCTCTGAATGTTGCAATTATCTAATCAGTATTAGGCACAAATTAAATACATGCAGCACTTCGGAGATGAAGGCCAGCGGTGGATGAAGGGAAGGGAATTAGGATGTAAAATGAGTTGTGTTTGCTTATGTAAATGCAGACCACTAGAGTATGCTGTAGCTGTTGATGTGTTATAGTCTCATCAAGGCCACGTCAGGGAGAAGACTGTGTTACTGTGCCCCTTCTGGACATCACTCACTCTGCTTCCTCGCAGCTCTGTCTCTTTCTCTGTCATGTTGCCTCTCATGCTTTCTGCCTCCACTGCGCACTGAATCATTTCTCCCCTCCTCCTTCTCTTTCTCATTTATTCCATCCTTCTTGTGTCTTTCTCTTGACTCTTCCTCCTCACCAGCCGAATCTTTGTGTTTTCCTCCAAACTAAAGCCCCTTTATCTCTGTTTATCTGCGCCCCCCCACCCCAGCACTGTGGTTTTACTTACTCCTCTTGCCCATACCTCTTATCTTTATTCTCCCGGTAGTTTCTCATATTCCCTTCCTAATGTGCCCAAGAGTCTGCTACTCACCTTCACTCTCATCTTTTCTGTCTTATCTCACATCCAGATTGCCCACCACTCCCACCCATTTCTTTCACTTTTCCATGTCTGCTTTGTTTTCTTTCCTCCTTCTGTTTTCTCCCTGATTGTTCTGAGCCGAGCAGACAGGCACAGCCTTTGAGATGTATATAGACAGAATGCCTAATTAAAATCACTTTAAATGTAGTGCTTGTCAAACTATAGTGACGGCTGCAAATTTAGTGTGCTACTTAAAACACCTCTTCATTCCTTCATATCGCCGTTGCTCTTTAAAGTCATTCCTAATCAATTTTCTAACATTCGGCTTCAAATTTGATTAATCACTATGCACTCATTAGGTACTCGCTGTATAAGATGACAGCTAATTGGAAAAAAAAAATAGATCTTTAAAGCTGCAGTGATCAATAAATACTTTTTTAATACCAGCAAATTATCTGTGTGTGTGTGTGTTGTCCTTAGTGAAAAGCCTACAGACAGAATATCATCTAATTTGACAGGTTGTAAATATTCTACATATATTTTGGTTCATACTGGTGATTTTTTTATGCTCAAACTCAGTTTTCATTGACCTTTCATCCAAGTAATTCTTTTTAATACAAACTGATGAATATATAAGAGCATTTCGCTTCTGTAGATTGTAAAGGAATTTCTTTTACTTATGTACTAATCACATTATTTTATTGTATAATGCCTTGGTGCCACTGGATTTTAACATGTCTGACACCCATACTGTACGAAGGAAGTTGGGGGGAAGCAGACCACTACACAAGAAGAGTCTTTTGTCTCTTCGAGGACTCTGGGAGGTAGCAAGGGAGAGTGAACCTTAAGGTGTGAAACAGCTGTACTGCCTTTTGTTCCTGGAGAAGGTATTTAACTGAGAGCCATGCTAGGCTCAGGGAGACTCTGCTGACCCTGCCCCGTGGTCATGCAGGCTCTCCACAAGCTTGGTTTTCTGTTGTGTGTGATTTGATTAAAGAATGTTAGCTACCGCTCATCTGCAGGCTTTATTTAATGGAAAACTTCCACAACAAGGGTTTTAAAAATTTGGTGGTGGGGGGGGGCAGCGGGGCTTTGACACATCAGAATATTTGATCGGTTGAAAATGTGTAGAAGAGTGATCGTCAGGCTCATGTGCAACCGCAATGACATATTTTGCATTATTGCATTTTCCTGAGAAAACTGCACCTATAATATCTATATGTTTTTTTTCCTTCTATATTTGCATTTAAAGGTCTACTTTTCATGGGTACTTGAAATTAAGCTCTTCATTGGGTTCCTTTTGCATTTCCTGGTACAAAAAGTTTCAGCTTGAGCAGGAAACACGGCATTCAAACAAGCCAGGATCAATGTGGCGCTACAAGGAGGCATAAAGGTCAATTGATAAACCAATCAAGCAGTCTGCACGGGGGGGAGGGAGACTGTGACTACTTTATCAGCTGGATTTTGAAACTGTGGAAGGAATAACCTTTCCCACACACTGAGATAAACCTGTCATATATGCTGTGCATTCCCCATCCTGAAGAAGAAAAAGGAAAGTTTTAGGTGCTGCTATTTCACACGAGCACACTATATCCCACCTCAGCTTCAAAGACTTAAGATAGAAACGTTACCATAACAACCACTGTCTGTAAAGCAGCTGCAAATACTCGCAGAACCACAGCCCTTCTGGATCCACGGTTTATAAAAGTCTAGAGAAATCCACTGCTTCAGAAAGGATTAATAATTTGTCAGAAGCAAAAATATTCTGGCACAGGTGATATGGAAATCCTGAAATATACCAACTGCAATGCCAAAAGATGACTGTAAACTTGTTTCTTTTGCTTGCATTACTTTTTGCTGCTTTTGCCATGAGCTGGCTGGGTGTAACATTTCCTGCCATTTTGAATGATAACTGTGCTGTCAGATAATTCATCTAAGAAGTAAATAAATGAAGCAGCGACAGTGTGTAAGATTCAAATCAATCAGCATTTTCAAGTATCTCTTGGCATCTTTTTCATCCTCTTTGAAGCATCCCAGGATGTTGTCTGCTGGACAAAGACATTTCCAAGGTGTACACTATGACATCATTCCAACACCTAATTAGACTCTAAAAATATCTGCAGATTCAGAAGGAAATCTACATCATCTTAAACAAGCACAGAGAAAATTGCCTCTCTTCAAAGCGCTTGGTTTTACAGAAACAAAGCTTCAATGTTATTAATAATCTCCATTTGCATCTGGTTATTTTTGGCTTTTTTCACACAGGACAGCAAACATTTAGATTTCCTATTTGCCCGTTTTTCTTTCCCATAGTGCATCTGTCTCTCGAGCCAGTTCTGGAGGAAGTCAAGCGAAGCAAACACTATCTGGCTGGCCGTGAAGCCTGCACTGGAGGTTAGAGCTTATCACGGTGCAAGCAAGGGTGCAAAAAAGCAAAGCCTGTGTAGACTTTTCATACTATAAAACAAAGGAGGACAGATAGAAAAATGGAAGCGACGTTATTTCATTGACACAAAGACACAGACTAGCCACACATCACACTGAAAGTACAGAGACATCCTACAGTCTCATGAGCCAACACTTACTATAGAAAAAGGAACAAATGTAAAGCTATAGCACTTTATCTTTGACACTAAAAAAAGAGCAGCAAATAAGTTCAGTTTTCTTTGTTGTACTCCATCTGTTTTTTCACATCTTATCATTAAATACATTGGAGGGTTAATTCAGTGGGAACCCACTGTGACAATCTGGAAGATGTTCAAAGAATTTCCATTTCTCCGAGGGAACTATTTTTACAGAAAACGTAGCCCTGCATGTTCACTAATTAGAAAACAGGGCAGTAGCTGCTGTGTATATGGGAAACAAGTAAAACATCATGTTGAAAAATAGATTGTGGCACAGGAGTTTGGACTATCACTAATAAGATGCTGCTCAGTATAGCCTGTAAATATGTACAGTATTGTTTACAGGGGTAGGCAACCTTTCTGATGGCGAGTGCCATTTAAAATTTCCTCAGAGGTCAGTGTGCCATATGATTGCATTAGCAATACATTTAATAACACTCTATATGAACAGTTACACATTATATAGAACCACTTTATAGAATTATATTTGTCGCAGATGTTGGCAGCTATCAGCGAATAGTTATCAGCTATTTTGAAGCAAAAAAAAGACACTTTTTATCCATAACAGCAAATGAACTGTACAACAGAAAATACAAATGCTATTTATGGTCTCCTCACAACAATGATAAGAAAAATAAACTGGGCCAATATGGTATGTTTGTTAATACAGAGACACACATGTTAATGTGATCTCTGGTCTCCCACTCAGAGACACAGGTCTCCGAGTGTCCAACATTCAGACAGCTACCTGAGGACACTCATGTGAGAGAAAATCTGCTCACACAGATATGTAGAGCCAAATACTGTCAATAAGGCCTCTGCAATGTTCTGAAGACAGTTAAACTTGTCAGGTAGTGATGTCCAGCAGGTGAAAATGCAGCTCCATGAACACGCACAGCTGTAGATTCCAGCTGCTTCGATGTCGCATTAACTGGCATTAACTCAGCCAGTTAATGCGAGACAAATCTAGCTGCTCATTAAAGATTTCTGGTTTGATCTGAAAATAAAACATTGGTCCATACACCTGAAAGTCCCAAAAATGCATTGTGTCTCAGGTCTATGGATGCATTTTGACTAAAGACCGCCCCCCCCAGATATTAAAGCCATAAAGCCTTTGAATGAAAACAAACGCTGTTGTGACAGTGATGTACACTGTCTTGTTGGTAAATGTATCTATTCATTTTACATCAGATGAAAACTTTGGTTGTAAGCTTCAGATAATTATTTAATAACAGCCAGACATTTTAAATGAGAATAAGAAAGTATTTCTTTGTGCCCCCCTTTCTCTGTTAATGCCCTACCTGGCCCCCTGGCAAAACTTTGCTAGACCCGCCCCTGCACAGTTACCAGCTGTCAGCTACATAGAAAAGGATCCTGGTGTTATTTGTCTCTCAGAAACAGTTCATAACTTCCCTTCAACTCATTCATGTCACCTAAAAGGTAAACCTGTTTCTCCATCACCTGTTCAGCTCTGATGATTCAGTAAGGACATCTCCTGGTTTCATCTGCATGTTTCCCTCTCACCAGATATACAAACCGATATCATGACCAGCAGCTTTACAGCTGTGGCTCCAGCAAACATCAGCTGATACTAGAAATTAATATTAAATAAATTCTAACAACAGCTGATCAAGCTTAAACGTGCTGCTGTTGTTTAGCGCGACATCCGGCGGTTTCCGCTTTCTGGCGCAAAGTGAGCGATAAACAAACAAGAGAGAAAAGCTGATCAGCTGATCATTGATCAGTTTCATGATTGAAGTAGCAACAGGAGAGAGAGGGGAGAGAATGAGAGGAGAAGAAGATGCAGCTGTGCAGCAAAGACACAATAACTCCAGCTTTGTGTCTTTTTCCATCCTGGCTGAAGTACGGGACAAACTGTGTTCCTTCTCAGCTCAACACGAAACGCGTAATAATTTCTCTGAATGCGGGACGATTCCGTTTGTACGGGACGGTTGGCAACTCTACTAACTAACCTTATGAATAAAATAAAGTTCACTATCAATAAAATCACAGCACCCACCCAGCAGTATAGAAACTCCGTCATGCTAGCTAGCACGCAGTACGAGTTATTGTAACTGACTGTAAAAAGTCAGCACAATGAAAATAAACTCCACCTAAACTTGGTTTATATCTGACCCAGATAGACTGCAGGTCATAACTTCTTACCTGAAGTTTAGTTCACCTGACACTCGGACCGGCGGCCGCTTCGGGTCTCTCCTCTTGCCTCCCCTTTCCCTCATCCACCTGCTGGCCTCCACCACTTGCTAATGTTACTGAATCTGTGGAAGCTCCGCCATAGCCACCACCAAACAACTGAGTTATTTTAACACACCGACCAGCGTCTGGCCAATCCACCACCAAAAAATAAAAATTAAAAAAAATCATCGGGCCACCGAGCAAATGCCCGGTATGCCCGATGGCCAGTCCAGCTATGGTCGTGCGAGCCATCAGTTAACCGACCCCTGAGTTTACGAGAATGCTACAGCTGAATTTTCCAACAGGAAAAAAGGGAAACGTATCAAGATAAAGGTCTGAGAAGAAATGAGTTATTAGCGCAGACCTACCACTACGTTAAAACCACTGACAAGTGAAGTGAACAACATGGGATCATATTCCCACTGTGCAAGTTTCAGCTTTGAAATACTGCGTCCTTGCATTTGTGTGGATGTTACCTGGACAGGTAGCATTGAGCTGAACATCAAAGCAAAGCAGCTTGGGACGGCACATCCCCATCTACTCCAACAGCGTTGTTCAGCGGTGGGTTGTAGAACAAGACACCAGGATGTTGAAGCTACTTCCAAACTTTTGAGATCCGAATCGAATATTCGTCAGAAAGGCCTTAACAAATGATTTAAAGAGTTTCTTAAAGGATGCTTTCAGTCAGTAATTAAGAGTGGGCATCAGTGATGTGGTTAGAAAGTGTTTTAGTTCTTTGCAGCTATGTTGGGAAATCAATGCCCCAGTTGTGCTCTGTGCCCCACGGGGCTCTATTTTGTTTCCCTTTTTATCTTGTGTAGCCACAATTGATTTTAACTGCTATACAGATGATACATGACTATATGTCACAGCAAAGCCCAACACAGATGTTACATTCATTCTAGACAAGACTGGTTGGTTGGATGGAAAAAAAATTTCCACTTCTGAATTACTCATCTTAATTAAATATGATCAGCACGGCAAACAACCACTTGTCTGAGCCGGTGCTGTTATCCAACGATATTTTAACCTAGATTCAGCTGTTAGTCTTTTTGTTCAGGTGAGTTATTTAGTCAAAATTAGGTCATTCTTCTCATTTGCTGACCTAAAGGTCATCAATGCTTTTACATACTCCAAACGTGATTACTGAAGCACACTTTCAGATTCAGATTTAAACTGACAATAGACAAAATGGCAACAACTCCGAGCCTTTAGAAACACAACACTGTGTCCCTGATCTTTCCTAGACATAAGTTTCTGTATCAGTCTGATCTGACATTTAATGGTGTTTTTACATAATGTACATAATGCTGGAAAGAGCAAGCAAGAAAAGAGAGTTTTATTGTTTGGGGAATTCAGAGATTCAGTGTCACATGTCTCCCTGCATACTCTAACTGGACTCTGATACTTCTAAATCAAACAGACATGACTGCATCTGAACCAAATGTCCTGCTGCATGCTACATGTAAGGAGAGGCACCAATCTGTACATGGCTAATGCTTTTTATTCCCCTTTTCAGACAATTCAGAGCTGTTGAATTGGCCAGATAGGATTTCTCAAGTGAACTTTCCCTTTAAAACTTAACAAAGACCATACTAAATATCATCCATCATTTCATCAGTTCATTACTTTGGCAATTAATAATAATTATTAGGTTTTATATGCAAGTATGCATACTAGTTTGCTTTTTAATGTAAAGTAGTATATCTAATCTTAAAATTCTGGTTCAATTTAAAAAGAAGTATGGAGGTTTTTACCTGACAGAATTATTTTCTGTTTCTTGCCAGAAGGAACCAGGTGTTCAGATGGTCTATGGCTCAGAAGTGACAGACATCTGACTGTGAAATGTATTCTGCATTAGACTTTTTTGACAAAAACGGGCCAGTTTTTTGCAAATTAGTGTGAAAAACAAATTCACGAGTGGAAGAGGACATGAGAAAGTAGATGGGAGTCAGAGTGGGAGGGGCCATGTGCTCATCGCAGCTCTCCAACCTTTCTCATAGATGTTTTGGACAGAGAGAAATATTTCTTATATCTTCTTATATTTATCACAACTAAGTAGCTTTGATCCTCAGAAATGTATAATCACTCCAACAGCCTTACACATTTCCAGCTACCATTAATTTAATCAGTCGTCTTCCTCGACAGCAGTGCTTCTCAGTTATTTTCTGGTACGCCCCCTTTAGGTAGAAGAAGCCCCCCCCCCTCTCCCCCATGACCATAAATAATATCATTTGTCCATAAAATTGTTATTGTAACTACATCTCTGCATAACATTGTATCCTTATTAAGATCAAAGAAAACAAAGAAGAAAAATAGATCAACTTAAAACAAAGAATAACTTTATTAACATTGTTTTTTAATCTGAAAATTTGCCTGAAATTTAAAAAAAAAATCCTTATTCAAACTATAAACCTTTTTTGAGACAGTAGACACGCCGGTCCTTCCTTGTCTCCCGCCGTGGTCACAGTGAAGCCGAGCGCTGCACACGCGTCATCATATTTCCGCGTCTTAGCTTTCGGGAGACTTTCGTTTGTCCTGTTATCTCCGTCTCTTTTCATCACTGTTAAATATTTTTCCATTTTTCTTGAGGGTTTGTTACTGCACTTCATATCTCCTGCTCATTGCTGTGTGTGCATGCTTGGTGCAAAAAACCCTGCCACCTACTGTAGTGGATGTGCAATTACACTTTATTCTAGTACGTTCCTACAGCAACCCTGAATATGCATTCTCTCTTTGTTTCCACATGCACATCAAGTCTGATTGCAGAAACATATTTTGCTTCATTCAGCAAACGAGGAACAGGAAAAAGACTCTGTCACTTTAATCTTTTGTGTCTGAGCTAACGTTCACCACTCTGGTGTCAGCGGGAACAGAGAGCAGTAGTGAGACAGAGAGTTTAACTGTTGCTGCAAATCTTCACTGAGGTGACACAATGTGGGGGCAGGAGCACAGCTGATTAACACCAGGCTACAATTCCTTTTAATGACATTTTTCCATGGAACAGTATATAGTGATGGTTTGGCGTCAGGGGTGAAATGAGAAGGGAAAGAACGCAAAGAACTGCTCAGTTGCTGATAGCATATCATGAGCGAACACAGGTGTGCGCAGCACGATGCTGCAGAAACGCTAAATGCCTGAGAAGTGAGCTTTGTATAATTAAAACTGCAATATGTCGTCCTATCAGGGACATTATGCCATCCATCAAGCGGCTGATCCATTGGCTTGGCTCGACACAAGCCAGCGTGCTGATAGCTCGTGGGCTGCTTACATTGACATATGCTGTGACAATGCTGGGTTAGCAGACACTGGGGTGTGGTGCTGATGCCACTTCAGTGCACCATCCATTACCGTTATGCCTTCCACCTGGCTGATCGACCATGTTTGGGGGAGCATTCAAGGCCACAGAGGATATTTTTTTTTAAGTGGAGAGGAAACTTGACAGCACAGATAAAAGCCAACTGTGTGCTGGTCTTTGCTCCATCACTTATTCTTTCTATTTTCTGTAAACCTTAAACCTGAGTTTCTGTACTTTGAAGAAAAATGCTGTACATTAGAGCACTTTTATAGCAATGTTACCTGCTCTGTGATGCTACCCTCCTTAGCCCTTTGACAGTCTTTCAAGACAGGAGGTTGCTCCTAAACTTTTACATTTCCCAGTTGTCTTATGTGTTTTACAGGTAACATGTAAAGATCTTTATCAAATATAAAACTAGCATTTTTATTCCAAACTCACTTTTTGTATAATTTCGTTGTCTATACTACAGTCCAAAGTAGCGTCCACATTTTTTTTTCTAATTTTAACTTAAATCAATCGATTATATTATATTATTATATAAATACACAAACTACAGTGAGGTTCACAGCAATGAGTTTGGGAAAGCTTCTAAATTTTAATGTAATTACTTTTCAAGTGATACATTTTCTACCTTAGTTGTTATAAATTGTAATTGTGTTTCCAGGATGCCAATGTTCACATTTTGGACAGAGAAGACAGATGGCTTCTTTCACTCCTCTTTCAAACCATCTATGTCCATGGTGAACAACCATCTTTGAACAGAGGGCGGGGCTTATGACACCAACTGTCTGCCATCTTTAGTTTTGAGATCCTTCCCAGACGCCATAACGCCCACTCACATCCTGGGTCATTTGACCTCAGTAAGTCACATGATGGGGTGGGACTAGGTGACACAATGGCTTCACCTCAAACCTTGGCTGATTGTGCCCTACACCCGTTTTCACACCTTCGGTCATGTGATTAGGTAGAGGATCAATAGGGGGTCCACGACCCTCCTTGGGACACTCCCACAGGACTTAAATCTGGGACTCTCCACCAGTTGCTCTTAGAACTGAAGAAGCTTCTCAGACGAAACGTATTCAAGAAACTTAAAGAAGTCCAGATGCTTTTCTTTCCAAGCTCCTTAGACTACCTAAATTGTAGTTCCTTCGTTTGAATTTTTGAAGCCTTTCTTCTAACGACATCTTTTGAACCATATGAGTAAAAGTCGTCGTCTCACTATTAATGCTAATCTGATTTTAAATATACGAGAAAAAAATGAATCAAAGGCCACATCTGTTGTTGTGTCAGTATGGATTGCTGTGCTGGTAATGCAGCAGTTTAAACTGTGGATGATAAATGCTTCGCTGATATAACATGCATCACTTATCAAAAGATTTTTTTGTTGTGGCGGCTCAGCTAATGGACACTGTTCTCCCCAGAGCCATGCTGCTGTCCTGGGAGGAAAAGAAAACTCTTACTGTTCTGTATTCAAAATGGCACTCCATAAGAAATATGAGGAATGGGATGAAGTAAAGAGGATTTATGTGCCTAATGGGAAAATGACACATGATATGAGGTAGTAAGGACTGAAAAACAAACTGGCAGCTTATGCAGATCCCTTTTGTAGTGTTGTGTTCTGCTCTTGGATTTAAACTTTTTCCTACTCAGAGAAAACCACTGACATGGAAAAAATACATTATTGTCAAAGAAAAAAAGAGCTCAGTCCATTTCTGTGAAACAGCCCCATCAGACTGCATAGTTCCACAGAAAGCATAAACTGTCACCGTGGTGAAGTTCCAGAGAGACAGCGCTGCTCGACGTGCTCGGACTGGAGCTTCAGAAAGCCTGAATGTCTCAGCTTATCATCCGGTGCCATTGTGGGTCACGGGCAGAGTGCATCACTTTGTGCCAACAACAGTAGCCCGACAAGCAAAACAGTTGGTGCCATGTGTTGCATGGCATGATTCATTTTGACATGCCTGGCATCCAACGTCCTCACAGCCAAGCCTTTATAAGTGACTCATTTCTGAGAGTCAGCTCGGACTCCTCGCTGAGGCCATGGTCTGCCAGTGCTGAACAAAAGCCTACATAAACACTGGTGGCAAATGGAAGATTTACTCAGACTGGACAGATGTAGGGATGATTTACTGCAGGATGTACAATGATACTAACATCTAACATTACTTTACCTTAACTAGGATTAAGCGTTATGGGTATGCGAGATCTCTTCTCAACCTTTCAGCTCAGATCAAATGTGGTATACTAGCCCATATGGAAAAGAAATAGTAAAAACTTATAAAAGACTTGCATCAGATGTGGCCTACTTCATATAGTGAATCATATAGCTGTAGCTGTAGCTGCGGTGGCTGTAGCTCAGGTGGCAGAGCAGGTCAGCTACTAATCAGAAGGTCGGTGGTTCGATCCCAGGCTGCCTCCTGACTGCATGCCAAATATCCTTGGGCAAGATACTAACCCCATGTTTGCCTACTGGTGGTGGTCAGAGGGCCCGGTGGCGCCAGTGTCCGGCAGCCTCGCCTCTGTCAGTGCGCCCCAGGGTGGCTGTGGCTACAGCGTAGCTTGCCATTGCCAGTGTGTGAATGTGTGCGTGAATGGGTGAATTGACTGAATGTAGTGTAAAGCGCTTTGGGGTCCTTAGGGACTGAGTAAAGCGCTATACAAATGCAGGCCATTTGCCATTTACCATATAAGGCTTATATGATTTAGTCATGAAAGTGGCCACTTTCTCATTGCTTTCATATATTGTTTTAGTAAGTATCCAAAACATACAAGTTTCATTTATATAATTTTTCAAGGGATCTTATATCTGTTTTCACTCTTGTATGCTTTTCATACAAGACAGTTTCACACAAGACAGATATAAGATTTATATATATCTTTTCCATATGGGAGAGATGGGCTTTTTTTTAAGCCCGAATGATGCAAACACTCTGTCACACTACAAACTACACACTACAAAACATGAAGCAGTTGTTTTAATCTGTGAAGACCAAACAAAACAGAAAGCATCACACAGCTATACCTAAGAAGAAGTAATGTAATTAGAGCGCTCTGGACGTGCTCGTAGGTGGATAATATATTCTTTGAAAAGAGCTGGACTTGCTGATTAATTTACTGCAGCAGTATCATGGTGTTAAGTCCATGTTTAGCTATCTGCAGATATCAGGGTGGTGTCAATTATCTCTTATAACTCTCTGCAAGAAAGAAAATAAGCATGTTTAACAAGTTAGCCAGCTTTTTATTTTACAGAATAATGTTATCGTTTGAGGATTGAGAAGCGTCATTAAGAGATATCCTCAGCTAGCAGAAATGATCAAATTAGCTTAGTGAAAGCGTTAAGTATGGATTTAATACACAAAAGATGTGAAGCTTTTAAATGACATTTCTGCCATCTCAGCTTATTGAAACCATATCTCACAAATGCTTAACAAATTGTGACTGGACAAGTCTTTAGTCAGTAAGTATACTCTGGTTTAGCATCCTCTTATATGCTAATGAGGCTTTGACTCCTGGTGTCTATTAGAAGAAAAATGCAGTTTTAAGGCAACTTTGCCGTCACTTTTCAGGCTTGCGAGCTGTGTCCATCTTTTAACAAAGTCTACGATCATTAATAAAGAAGGATAACGTGACAGTCAGCTTGAATACCTCCTTATGGCTGCGACATGATGGTGGAATGAAAAGGAGCCAAACTTAAAATACACTTCCATCCATCCATCCATCCATGCTTCTTCTTCCACTTATGCGGGGCCGGGTCGTGGGGGCAGCAGCCTAATCAGAGAAGCCCAGACCTCCCTCTCCCCAGCCACCTCCTCCAGCTTGTCCGGGGGAACACCAAGGCGTTCCCAGGCCAGCCGAGAGATATAATCTCTCCAGCGTGCAGCGGCTCTACTCTGAGCCCCTCCCAGATGGTTGAACTCCTCACCCTATCTCTAAGGGAGAGGCCAGCCACCCTTCGGAGGAAGCTCATTTCTGCCGGTTGTATCCGCGATCTCGTTCTTTCGGTCACTACCCACAGCTCGTGGCCATAGGTGAGGGTGGGGACTTAGATCAACCGGCAAATTGAAAGCTTCACTTTTAGAGTCAGCACTCTCTTCACCACGACAGACCGGTACAGCGTCCGCATCGCTGCGGCCGCTGCACCAATCTGTCTGTCGATCTCCCTGCTCCCTTTTCCCGTCATACTTAAACTCCTCCTCCAGTTTACAATACACCTGCAGCTCGAAAGAAAAAATGTGGATTTCGAGATTTCAATTTCTGTTCTTTTCCTACCTTTAAAAAAAGAGGAACGTTTACACTCACGAGATAACAATTCTTATTCTTTCTAATTGGTTCCAAAGAGAAATACACCCCATTGTGATATCAGACAAAAATGTCAACTTGTTACTCTCCGTTTCCTCCTTCAGTCTGGCAGTGCGTCCACTGTAACTGACTTATTTACATGCGGGGGGGGGGTGATTCTCCCTAACCATTCTCGACCACCAAACCTGACATCATTTTAAATGATGTGCAGCCATGCCAAAAGACTGCTGGTGTTGCTGAGGTTTTAACAAGGCGACCGCTTTTTTCCCTACTGGTGATTCCCCAAATAACTGCCTTTTCTAGGGACATTATTAAAATCTCAATAACATAAGAATTTAGAGTTTAATTCAATTCAAAATTTAAATGTAATATTTATGATTACATCTATAAGATTAAAAAAATCACCTTTTTTTTCATTTTCACAAGATATTCGGATTTGTCTCATTTAATAATTTATCATTTTCCCCTCACAGTATAGAAAGGAGCTACTTTTTTTTAAATCATGCATGGCATTGCTTGAATGATTCACTTCTCACATGGGAGAATAAAAAAGACATTTGAAGCAGCCTTTATATATCAGGCCAGGCTTCAGTGCAGCTGTGAGAGACTTTCTGTAAACTGATTAGAGCAGGAAAAGGTCAACCAGTAGCCTTGGAAAAAGAGAGATAAAAGCCTGATTGGATTGGTTCATGCTCTAATTTTGACCATCACACTTTTCACTTAGTTATTCAATTGAGCATAGAAGCAGGGAGACGATGAGCCTCTATGCTCATTTCATTCTGTCTCCGAATGCCGCTGATAAAAAAAAAGGAGCAGACTTATCAAAATGGATTGCAAGTGCCAGGATCGCTGTGTTCATGTGATGCACAATGTGCCCAAAAGATGGAAATTGATCACAATCTATAATGAAGTTTTGTAAGAATAACAACAACACGAGACATGAGTTCCTTATCAAGGGTAAAAAGGGAAAAGAGAAGTCAGCTGCACATGAAAAATTCAATGCAGTAATATCAGACTGGTGTTCCCTGCACACAGTGTTTTATGAGCAGTCAAATGTTCTTCTACCTACAGCAGTGCAATTCATCCACAGCTCGGATTTTATATGTTGGAATATTGACATGAGCAAGTCAGATGATTTCAGGCGGGGCGTTCTTTGTGTAGAAATTTAATTACATCTTCCTTTTTTTAGCCATAATTTACACTTTGGGCATGTATTAAAATGTTTTACAACAGTGGAGCATCTCTGCCTGGTTTTGGTTCACAGACTGTAGCAGAGCCACAAGATAAACAGCAGACAGTTGTCTCAGTTAATGACAGTGAATGTTTGTGTCAACCTCGTGTAGTTATGTGTTAGAGGTTCATCAATGAGGAGAACATGGTTCACGTCCTGGCTGAGACTGTATTGCTGTTTAAATGACAGACCCTAAAGGATACCTTGTGTACACAAGGACACGCTGCAGGTGTTGATTAAATGTCATATATGTGACACTCGAGGAATGAGAACGGGTTGGTAATGCACACGTTGGATTATTTGGGTATCGGGGTTTCTAGACAAGTTAGACAAGATCGATAACGCTCTCATGTCAGCGCTTTAACTTTTGAGGTAAAGGTGGAAAGTCAATTAGCTTCACATAAACACTGGAAGCAAAGGGAAACTGCCAAGCCAACTCCAGAGTTCAAAGGTATGCTAAACAGCACTTTTAAGCCTCAGAAATGACTCAGGGCTGAAAATATTTTTTAACATCCAACACACTGACTTCCTGGAGTCTCTGTAAGGAACCAGTGCCATTCTCTGGTGACATTTACTACTAAACTATCAGCCTTAACCCTGAATGTTGAAAAAAACATTAAAAACTGGAGTGTTTATTGAACCTTCTGAATGAAAAATAAATAAATATCAATTTACATATATGAGTTTTCATTTTGTATAGTTTTTGTGCAATTTATTCCTCACAGTTTGTTTATTTATCAAATAAATCAATGGGGCTTGGGGTTAAAATCTAAAAAATCTCATGTATTAAATATGATACACCTGGCGTCACAAGCAGGGGTGCCTCTAGTATTTTTTCATACCGGTGGCCATATGGGTGCACACCAAAAACAGAATTTCCAGTTTTATTATGCTGTTGTCAAATATAGGTTACTGAAAAATATGGCAAAAAACAGAGAAAGAAAATAATTATATGCCACGTTAATTTCCTGCTATTAAAGTTGACATCACTGAAAATGAGTACATATGAAAACTAAATACAATTTTGAAATCCATAATAATCTGTTTTAATTAATTAATCGATTGACTGAAAGTCCCGACCGTCGCTTTAATGATTCTCAGCCGAGCGGAGCACGAGCAGCTTAAGAGTCACTCTCCCAGAATGGAGTCGGCTTTAAGAGCAAACTTGTTCAGGAAAGAGAAATAATCATGAAAGCATGTACGAGTGTGAACTGTTGCCTGTCTCTGTGTTGGCCCTGAGACGCACCAGTGATCTGTCCAGGGATTGGCACCAGCTTTTCTGCAACTTGATATGGATCAAATATCTGAAAATAATGTGGTAAACAATTCTATCAGTCACTGAGGTCAGCAGTTCCCTCACTGGAAATAAGATTTTTGAAATTTCAAACCCCACACAGAGACGTTTGTGTGTTTCAGAGCCAACTATTTACTGGTGCAAAACAAAATAATCTTTCAGCTTCACATTTATTCAAAACAGTTTTATCTGATTGTCAGGTTTATTGGAATTATTACCAACATGGGACAGTCGTGCCGGGCAGCAGCAAATGTTGCTTTTACCTGTATGTTTGTAATTTGCTAATAAAAGGATTGATATTGTTGTGTATATAATTCTCTGATCATTAGCAATCTTTGCTCTGTTTGCTGAAATAAATGTGATTTTCTGTTATTGTTCTCGTAGCACGTTCCTTAAATATTGTATCATTTTCATGCTGCAGAATCCTATCTGAGGAGTTATCTTTGTTCTCAGCATGAAAAGCTCAAAAATCACTCCGTGCCTCCTCTTGTTGCGGGAGCACAATCTACTTTGTTGCCTTGAATGCAGAAAGAAAATAAAGGATCTTACATTGACGCAGAGAATTAGGACCCAAAAAAAGCACCAGGCAAAGCAATCTTGCACTACTCGTGCTGCTGTTGTTGTTGTTGCACTATGGGAAGAAATAGAAAGAGAGGGAGATCAAGAAGAACGAGGTAGGAATGACTATCCATTTGATCTTTTCTCTTTTTTGAAATTGATCAGCATTACAGAAAAGCCTCTTGAATGCAAAATAAGATCTATGGCTTACGTGTGTGTGTGTGCGTGTGTGTGTGTGCGTGTGTGTGTGTGTGTGTGTGTGTGTGTAGGTGTGTGTGTGTGTGTGTGTAGTCATTTTTATTCATGACTGTGAAAACACCAACATAGTTTTATAGAGTGTGTTTCTTTTTGTTGAGCAAAGAGCGTGCATGCTCATCTTTTGCACGGAGCTAAATCGAAATGTTAAAAGTGGAACTTCACTCTGTGCTATAGTATTAAACTCTTCAGCTGTTTCTCCTGGCTGCTCTTCTTTTTCTATCCAAACCAGCATATGCTATAAATAGGGATCCTCAGAAAAGCAGGGTAATAAATGTGTCAGGATTTTGCAATGAAGAAGGATGCCTTTGCTCTTAAGTTCTCCATTGGGCTGATGTATCATTGAGGTTGAGCTCTCATTATCAACTCCAAGGATTATAGGTCCTAACTCTCTCAGAGGAGAGAACTGTCTGCACTTTGTGAATCAGGTGCAATTCAGCAGCACAGATACTCTCTCACGGTTAAAAAGGGACATATCTTCTTCTGCTTCTCTGTTCTCTCTACCCCTCCCCTCTTCCCTGCATTTCTTCCTGCCGTCTTTCCCCTCTTGGCCATTTTCCTGCCCCCTATCTCTATTGCCTGCTTTCATTTCTTTCATGCTGTCTAAAAGTTCAGAGTTTTCATTGACTTTGCTGACTCTCACCAGGCTCTGAAGACCACTGGAGTGCAGTCTTCCAATCCTGAAGCTGACATCTCTTCTCAATTAAATCTGGCACCTTAGCTGCAGATTGTGATGGCTTTTGTGGTCAATTAAAAGAAGACTTGGGTCCCGTGTAGCGAGGCTCGGAGCTACAGCTGTGCTGACAATTGTCTTGGATCTGACCAAATGTGATATTTAACCATGTGAAATTCCATTTCCTCAAACGTGCACGTTACATCTAAGTATAATAAAAGTGAACATACTTTGTGCCAAGTCAAAGTTGCTTATAGGCAAAAATTACAGACCAATAGCCTTTCTTACAGCAGCCATCATTAACACAATTAACCTAAAGTCTGGGTCCACTGAAGCCATGAAATAAACCACAGATTACCCCAAGTTATTTTGCAGATACATGATCTGACAGGTAGGATAAACAGATTGTCAATAATAATTGGAATCCTAGGAGGACTTTCAGGAAATCTAAGAGGACTTTGTCTATTCCAATACTAATAATGAGTAGAAGCAGTGATTGATATTTTATCTGCTGCAAAGCGTGAGCTCTTTGGGGGGTCTGCAGAAAGGTTTTTCTCATTTCTTTATATTTTGCTTCCTGGGAGTCAGATTTCCTACCAAAAGTGATCTTGAGCAATAATTCTCCAGCTTTCCAAAGGTCAAAGTTTCTCTTTGTCACTAAATTTAGGTCCAGTCCTTGTGCCTGAGCATTTGCCATTTTCAGTGGATTCATTTATGTGTTTGTTTGTTTGTTTGTGGACCATTGAACACTGAATTATTCAATCATAACAACCTAACTCAAGGAATTAACTTCTGTTGTTTCAACACATAAAAGTCAAGTTAGCAAAGAACCCGTTTTAAATTAAGGCGTGCTGTTAGTTAGTCTGCTAGTTGAATCTATGACAAATGCCAAAGATAATATACTGCAGTTTGCACACAATGGCAAGATCTGCAAGGTGTGTCCTTAAAAATTTGAAGAACAGAACAAGCGGAGGAAGAAGTGGCGAGGTTGTAAAAAACAAAAAACCCCTACAAGAGAGGAACGGTTGTGCTGTTGGGGATTGATTGAATTATGAATGCAGAAAAGATTTAGTTTCATCATTAAATACCATCTGGAAACATCATCTTTATTGCTTAGAATACCAATGATCGCAAACACAGTGCGAATGTAGTTTAAGTATACCCGGACACAATAAAGCACTGTCAGCCATTCAGTGGTGCTCCCCAAAGCCTGGACCTCAACATCACTGAAGCTGTGTTGGATCATCTTGACAGAGAACAGAACAAAAGGCAGAAACATCTAAAGAAGAGCTTTGAACGTCCTTTAAGAAGCCCGGAGAACTATTCCTGAAGATACTTAAAGAAACTGCAAGACTGGCTAACACACTTCAGGCCGTGCTGAAGAATAAAGTGGTCAGACCAAATATTACATTTCAAGCTTGTCACAATTATATAAACATTGTATACAAAACAAGTTTTCTGTGTATGTTTGCACACGTTTTACTGTAAATGAGGTATTATTGCAAAATAATATATATTTTTTTTATTTCAAGCCAATAGTTGGTTATAGGAGATTATATTGGGACATTTACCAATAGCTTGGTGGAGGCAAAACAAGGCCAACAGAAGACTGAGTCCTGGAATCGTTCTTGGTAATTTATAGGTTAGCCGATGTCTGCTGAAAGCAGTTTTTTTATGTTTTTTACTAAGATGAGCACTATATATTCACTTGGTTATTGCATTCCAGCATGGTGTCCAGTCATCCGAATAAAAGCAACTTCCCTGCCCATAACAAAAAAAGCAGCCTTTGTGGTTTTGGCTGCCATTAGGTTTGTGTAACACTGGCTAATGCGAGGTTTGCCACTGAAGCTTTCCAGGGATGAATGCAAACACTGGTAACAACATCTGACAAGAAGTGGCAGCAGTGAATTATCATCAGCTGCTCCTGATCCAGTCCATGCTGAGCTAAAATGTAGCATTAAGCCTTCCCTCGTGGCAGATAATGGAAGGAGATGGAAATGGGGTTGGCTTTGGGGCTCAATTCAGCTGATCTACAACCCAACAACAAACCACAACAACACCATAGAGCAACATTCAAAACATTAGTAGCCGTAATTTCTCAGAACCTTAAGTTGGACTTTAAATCAATGCAGTTTGGACCTTGCTACTTGTTTAGGCCAGTATCTGACTTTGAGAACTTGCAGATCATTAATTTTTCAACAGTGACCGAGAGTCAGTGCACTTAGAGTCTATTCCCACATCCCTAGTGTGGAAGCAGCACTATTCTCCATACAAACACACACAGAGGTTGACATGTGAATGCAGGATGCAGAAAACAAAAACTCTTTTCGACACTTTGGCAGGTGACAAAATTCTGCCTCAGAACACAAATATCATGTCTGAGGGAAGAAATATTGAATGAATTTCTTCATTTTATGTTCAACTAGTAAAAAATAAGTTCTAAACTGCTGTCTGTCAGCCCAAAGGGCTTTGTTGAGTTATGGTAAACAGGAGAGAGCTGTGTGTTCAGGAGAAAACAAACAAAACATTTAATATAGCTGGTGGGAAATGTCATGAATCCTCGTGTCTTTATGTGGCGTCAACACACAAACTGTGTCTCTCCATAAATCCAGGAAAACTGGAATTTACGGTCATTGTAAAAATTGATTAAATAAAGCAGCTGGACCGTGAAAACTAAGAAGTTTATATTAAACTTGCATCATGTTTGGAAATGTGTGTTTTGTTACCATGACCTGAAATTCTCCCTTAAATCGAGGTTGGTTCGATACATGCCACCAAGCTCTGTGGAGTGCTTTTCTAATAAAATGTAACCCTCTCACACATCGAGAAGAAAGATTTGTACTTTTTCTGGTGTGCTTTTCCTCATTTTGTCCAGGATTCCCATCAACAATAATAATAATAATAATAATCGTACCGCTGTAACTCAGCGCATTGAGATGCTATGTGCTTACAGCATCTTTGTGGAGATTGTCTTTTCAGTCCAATAGCGATGGTAAATTGAGCAAAATGTTACTGATTGCACTTTCTAGGAAATACAATCAGTAAGAGATTACATCTAAAGAAAACGTCTGTTATTCCATTTAGAACTGACAAAGCGAGCACAGATTCCATGTGCATCAAGGGCATTAGGTGGCGGGTGAAGGCAGGGCCAAAGCTGTGCCCTCATCATGTGGCCACGACATTCACATTTTTCCACATAATTTCTATCTAAACTGGTCTGAACCACTTTGAGACTGCTTTGTACCAACCCTTCAGCTCAAATTTGTGAGATAATTAACAGATCATCCTAAAGGATAACTTTAAGGGGAAATACAGATAAAAATTTACACTGGTTGAGTTTTTTGCTCTTAACCGATGATGATGATACAGCACTATGTTTTGATTGCATCTTGTACAATACATGACTGGCAATTTTTTTTTCCAGCTGAGGGTTGCAAATTTGCTGGAGGTGTTGTAGAGAAAGAGGGGAGGTACACCCTGGACCAGTCAACAGTCCATCATGGGCTAACACAGACAGACAGTCACTCACAGCACATGAGTTTAAATCACCAGTTAACCTAAAATGCATGTCTCTGTGGGCTCAAACTGGGAAGCTGGAGGGAACTCGAAAAACACACACAAAAAAACTCCAATGATATCAACCTGATCAATAATCGAACAAAAATTGAATACTGGGAATTTCATGGTGATGATGTGAAGGAGGCATATGTTTGAAAACTGTACTTTCACATTGATTTTATGCTCCATTTTATGTCTCCAGATGCATGCTACACATTCAACTGTATTATATTATTATATATTTTGTTCTTGTAATATAATTGGGGAGGTGTTGCAGTGCAGATATATAAACTTTCTTTTTCTTTTTTCTTTAGATGTTCATCATCCACACGAGGGTGCAGTTTTGGAGTGTCCATGTACTTTTGGAAATATAGTCATGAGGTAATTCCTTAAAAACCTTAAGCCTCTCATATTTCCGGGTGGGCAGATGTCCAAAAATCCATAATACACTTGATGAATTAAAATGGCAGCGTGCCCACTCAAAGAAAAAAAATCCTTAGCTGAATTTTTGCCACAGTCCACAGGCCCTACAGGGAGAGTTACAACAGCTTTCTCAGTTACTGATGATGATACATCACAGCATTGGACAGGTTGTGGGTATGAATTTACACAGGTGTACTTAATATTTCATGTTATAAATAAAGATGGTATACATATATAAAACCTCCTTCCACTCTGGGTTTGTTGTCAGAAATAATACGTTCATGAAAAAAATCTAAATGTACGTCTTAGTCTACTTTGGCAAATCATACGCTCATGTGCCCATTACAGTATGAACAAGGATATTGCTGTAGCTCCTCATTTATTTATATTTAGTTCACTTGTGTCCATTTGTTCATCCGTGTGTGTGAGGGCTGAACATTTCCTTTCTCTTCATTATACAGACTATATTTAGAGTCTGCAAACAAGCTGCTGTGTACTCAGAAACCTGTTGTGCATCATTATTTATTGTATCAATGTATAAATCCGACTCCTGTTTGAATCTGTTTTTCTTCTCTGGGAAAATTATATATTTAGGAGCATCTGTCAGGTTTTGCTGCATTTCAGTGCTTTTAGCCGGCTCAGAGGAGTCTGTCGGGGGCTGGAGCAGCCAATGACCTTTCAGACAGCCAACACACACACACACACACAAACTCACACACACAACAGCCTCCAGTCACCCCTTCAGCTTTAACTTGCCGTGTGAAGACTCCGCTGAAGGCTCCCTGACACCCACCAGCTCCAGCATGTCTCTTTTTGGATGCACATGACACGGAAGATACACACTGGTTTGCTCGCATGCACTGTCACACAATAAAACCACACAAAACTGTCTCAACATCCTGCCAGCCTTATGCATGCGGTCACATGCCTTTCAGATGCTGGCTCTCTCTCTCTTTGCTCTGCTATCTCTCCTCTTTTTTTCACGCAGTCACATGCAAACACACTCGGCGGATCAATCTCCGCAGATTGGATTGATGGCCTGCGGGCCTTCTGCTGACTAAGACGTTGCCAACTATGGTGAGTTATTGGGAAATTATGTCTAGCTGCCACTCTATCTGCACTGGTGATCCACTTTGTCAATCCTAATCTTTAGCTGCTGTCATCGTAGCACCACCCAGCTCGCCTCTGTGACCCGGGACTGCTTGGAGAGACAGAGCGGATGCCGCTATGGGTGTGATGAATGCATTCTAATGAGGTTATTATGATCAATATAAGGGTCTTCCAAAGAGAAGAGTTGCATTTGCTAGATGAATTTCAGTCTGATTGAGATGCGGGAAATTAAGGCACATGTTAAGTGAAATAAAAATCCTGACATCGCCAAGGCTGAAACAGTGAAGGGGGGGGGGGGAGCAGCCCAGTGCCTGTGTGTGGTCAGAGGGTTGATGAAACAAAGGCGCACAGAATTTCTTTTCCTTTCATGCCCGGTCATTTCCATATGTCCCCCTTGCTCTCCTGCCCATCCATCACATTTT
This sequence comes from Oreochromis aureus, assembly GCF_013358895.1. Classification (NCBI taxonomy): domain Eukaryota; kingdom Metazoa; phylum Chordata; class Actinopteri; order Cichliformes; family Cichlidae; genus Oreochromis; species Oreochromis aureus. The sequence continues at coordinate 40,535,607 of NC_052947.1, forward strand.
ACTCTGGGCAAGACAGCTGTCTGGGGCTGAAGCATATTCACAGTTCAGCAGTCCATCAAATTGCACCAAATACAGTAATTCTTCAGTCAAGCTGGGGGAGAGGGTGGAGGGGTGGGAGGCACAAAGTGTCAAGGAGGCAGAGCTGTGTTGGTGAGCCCTCTTACTTTAACCCTTTGAACACCCCGAGGCTTGTGATGTGGTCACTTTACATTTGACATACAACATCTGGAAAAAGGCCAAATGTCATTTCCTGTCAGAGTGCATCGGATTGTGTGAATGCAGAAGTCAGAGCAAGTTCTCGAAATAATAGTTGTGCACCTGGTGAAAGACGAAAAGCTCAAAGTTTTATGTGTCATGAAAGTATGTGTCTTTGTACCTGGCACTTTGGTAAATTATGCCAAACACATAATCTGGTCCCAAACAGGTTAGGCTTCTTATTATTTGTCATATGACTATGTTAACATACCTGTCGAGCGGTATCTCACTAACAGTGCTGAATGACGAGCAGCTGTAAATTGGAATTTGCACACATTCAGCTGCCGATGCAAAAGAAGAATGAAATGTTTTGTGTTCGGTCTCAGTCTGATGTTGTTTCATTGACACTGTTGGAAAAAAGGCTAAAGCAGCAAAGTTTAAGACATTGATCAGTTTCTTTTGTAGGTAATAAGAATCTTTAATCAGTCATATCAATTTCATCGAGTGACAATCCAAATGTATTAATTTTAGTTTCTCTGATGTGCCACTGAAATGTTAGAAGCATGACATGAAAACATGACAATGCATACATCGTTAACAACAATTCTATATTTATTTATTCAAGGCAATACATACATACATTTATTTAATAAATATATATTTGTGGCTATGGACAACAACATTATTGTCCATAATCAGAAAGGTTAGATATTTTTTAATTATATAGTATGAGCTGCCACTGGAGGTTGACGTACAACAAGAACAGAAGATATCACACCGACAGCAAATACTCAGATATGAGGGTCGGTGTATTTTTTAATGATCCGAGTGATGTTTGGGTCTTCTTTGAAGATGAAACCAAACAAAAATAAAATGTTTTGTCTTAACAGATTAACTGATACAGTCATTAAGATATGAATAATTGTACCACTTAGATTATGGCATAGTATAATCTGTAGCATCCTGTTGTTTTAACAGTAATTAAATAAAGCACCTCACCACTTATTAAAATTATTTTATGTTTTATTTGGACATTTTTTGGATTTGTTAGTTATTTCTGTTTTATAACTAACAAAGTCAGACAGATACTCTCCTTATGGGGACAAAGTGCCCGTCCTCACGAGTTTGAAGGCATTTTTCAGGCTCAAAATGTGGTTTTAGCCTCAGGGTTACAATTAGGTTACGGTTAGGTTTAGGCTGAGAGTTAGCATTAGGCATTCATTTTTGATGGTTAGGGTAAGCAGCTAGGGAAAGCATTATATTAATGAGATGTCCCCACAAAGATATGAAAACCAAGTGTGTGTGTTTTGTTTTTCTGCTTTTTTACCTTTGAATAGTTTGAGTTTTTGGAAATGCTTAGTTTTGAATGAGCCTCTCTTCTCTCTGGGGGATGTTGATTCACTTGAGAGTGCCTTGTTAACCCACTAAGAGAGCACACAAGTGCACTTTATTTAATGCACGGAGGTGGCACCTAGCCAGCTGCTGCACATTGTTGCAGTCTTCACTCAAATCCCCTCTATTAAAGGCTGCCAGATTCCACTCCCGCACTTCCTCATTATGTTGTGATCAACCTGTGGCATTCTTCTTCACACTGGCTTATCCCCCTTTTCGCTCTCAAGACAGATTTGAGCATCCTCATGAATGCAAATGAAAAGCAAATCACCTTATTAGTGGGAATTCAGTCCCTTAAGACCACCGCTTCCTTATCAACGTGGAATTGTTTGCATGGCCTGGTTACCCTGGGAGCTGCGGCATCAGGGGCAAAAGCTCTTGGTGGGTTTTCTGAAGACAAATTGGTCCCAAGTGAGGGGGGGCAGGTGATTCATAGACCTCTGTAAATGAGCTTAAGTGGGAAAGAGTGACCCCACCTGGAGCAGGAACACCAGTACTCCCTCCTGGAGTAGCAGAGCTCACAGATGAGCGCCTGTGGTGATGCCTTTATGCGATGGCCTTGTCAGACTCTACTCATAGGAACAACACAAGGCTGCTATCGCCCACATGGTTACATGCATGGGCTAGTGAAAAGCCACCTACTGGTGGACAGGAGTGAAAGTGTCGATGAACTGATTGCCTCCTTTCCAAAAACAGTGTCGTGTTGTGAAATGATGTGGAACTTCTTTAGACAGGAAACAGCTAGACATGCTGTCGTCCACCAGAGCAGAGACCGCTGCTATCTCCTTTTACAGAGTTGTCCATCGAGACAGACAAAAATGAAAGCTTTCACTGCTGTCTTTGCTGAGCCAGACCTCTGGGAGAGATCGCCAAGGTCACTTGAAAGCTCCAGGTGCTGGTGGTGGAGGAGATTAGCCTGGAGATGACTCTATACAAGGTTGGATAGTCTTAACTGACAGCCCTTTCTAGTGTTGTATAGAGATCAGGGACAGGAACTCTTGACTGATAGGGTGTCAGACAAGAGTGCTAGTTCCCAGAAGGTCTCCTGTGTGTGTCCCTTGGAGTGCATAAGCCAGAGTAACACAGAGAAAGTCCCAACATATTGTTAAATCTTGAACTCGTTGAACAGTTGACCAGGTCTTCTTGAAAGACTATAGGACGTTGCTTATTCAGTCAAGAAATACTTTTTATTCTTCATGTCAATCTGACATCAATGCAAAGGCATCCAGAATGCTGCAGAGCTGCAAATTCCCTGAAATGTAGATGGCTGCTGTGGAAAACGTCTGATTGGACCCCACCTTGAAAACTACGTAGTACAAATCAAGAATAATTGGAATGGCACTTTTGGATAGAAGGATGTCTTTGTTACTGTGCTGTAAGTGGCAAATAATTAGAAAGATTACACGCTTAGTCTATTTTCTCTTTCCTGCATGTTGGATCATTTTTCAACAACCGTTCAAGCTGAAGATATTTAGGCGTGTAGAGAAGCAATCCTCACTACAAAACTTTCATTCTCCAGAAATGGACGACAATATAAGACAGCAAAGTAGCATCAAATGCAACATTTCACAGAACAAATGTCTGATCTATATTTAAAATAAAGGAAATGCAAGGGGAGGATTTCTCATTGTGAAATGAGATGCTGCTTGTCATGCAAACAAACAAACAAACAAACGAGAGACAGCAGTCTGGACAATGAATACAGATTACATCTGAAATATTAGCACAGTTAATTAAGTCCAAATCACGGTCGGGTAAACAGTAATGCAGTTTTGGAATATCAGCCCCTGGCTTTGAATGAATGTGTCAAACTGGCAGTAATTTCCTACCATTTCAGATTTAATGGAAACATTTGAAACTGGCACCGCCGATGACTAGAATTACAAGTGATTTTACAGAAAGGAGATTGTGATGGGAAATGAAATGGGAATGCCGTCAACATGACACCACCTGAGACTCGTAACTTTTTGTCAGATGTTGAAGTTTGCAAAGTTAGCCTGCTTTCCTCCTAACAGTTCAGGAGCCTAACAATTCTCAATGAACAACATTTAAACATGTAAGAAGAGAGTGAGAGGAAAACAGTCATTAAACACTCTGGCTTCTGAGCGCTGGCGATTTATTCCCTGTAATGTTTTATTAATACTGACTCTCTGCCTGAGGGGTAAATGTTTCTTCTCTAGCACCACACATCCACTTTAAGAAATCAATCATTCTGCTCACTAATGGTACATCATCTGCACATGGGAGACTGGCAGCATCTTTTCAAAGGGCCTATTCGCTCTGATCAGAAACTGCAGATTAAAAGAGAAAAGCACTGGTGGACCTGCATACCACGTCTTTTTGTAAAGGCTGTGCTGGGCTGATGAGGAACACAAAAAAGTGCATATACAATAAGGTTTCTTTTTTTTAAAAAATGTCTGCTGATCAATTCAGCTCTGAAGGACACGTCAGCAGTAATCATAAGATCTTGTCAAACAGCGCCTGAATTATCTGAGACTTGAAATGTAAAAGAAGAAATTGTGTTATACATCACAATGGATATGTCAGGATGTTATAACCACAGATTTTGGAGCAGACTTTTTCCAGATAGAATTTAATATCTGTGCTATCAGTGATATTTAGCTCTGCTGTTTCTGTCTAATAAATGAAGTAAATCTACGGGAGAGTTAACGTTTGGTTGTTGATGTGAACTTATCTCCACAGTTGTTTTCATTTAATGTTGCACCATAAACTTGTCGTGTCTGGTGTGATGGGTGCCACACATTCAGTCATACAGCACCGGGTTTTATTAGAGGTTGTGTAAAAAATCTAAGTTAATTTATTGTACAAGATAGTCATGAATGGCAATAATGGTCATCATTTTATTTAACACCATAAAATGGATACAATCCATCACACCTGCTTAGAGTCATTCACTAAAACACTTTACTTAATTTAGGCACATTAGGCACATAAAAAATGTGATTCAGAAAATTGGAGCTGCAATTTTTTCATAATTCTTTTTCCTCATAATTAATTAATCAAGCATTATGATTACCTCACCGAGAAGGTTTCTTGATGAAACTGCAGAGCACACAGTGACCTTGAGGAAGAACTTGGGCAAATTTAAATCAGGTTTCTGTGTTTTGACAAACTCGTTCAGAACCTGGCAAAACCTTATGTGTGCTAACAATGTAACTTTGAATAATCCACTCAGTTCATGATACACTTGGAGTCCCCTGAGTTATTGCTGTAGGTGGTACAGCTAATCTTTATCATCCCAAAGGGGAAATCTGGTTTGCACTATAGCCAATCAGCTGAACATGCTTATAAATGTGGTCTGTTTTAGGAAAAAAGGTTTAATCATTCACGTTTTCTTGAGCTAGAGATCTTTCTAAATCACTTACAGTTTTATATTTTTGTGGGCTAATTTTCAGGGTTTTTTTCAATCACACCTGACCTTGTGTGAGACAGGTGATAAGACCACTGCAAGCGTGAAACTGTGATGCTGACCTTTAGTTTTTAGACGAGAAACAAAATAAAAACCAACCAACACACACACACACACACACACACACACACACACACACACACACACACACCGTGTTTTCATATCTTTGTGGGGACATCTAATTGGCATAATGCTCTCCCTAGCCACTTACCCCAATCATCAAAAAAGAATGCCTAACCCTTAGCCCAGGGGTCGGCAACCCGCGGCTCTGGAGCCGCATGCGGCTCTTTAGTCCTTATTTTGCGGCTCCGGGTGGTTTGGGAAAATAGAAGAAGTATTTAGCTGAAGTGCATTTTATTTGTGTTCTTTTTTTTAAACTTGTAGTTCTAAATTGGAAGATTATTGTGATTTTGAAATATAAAAATAAAATGATATCTTATTATTTTTTTCATCGCTCAAAATAAGCGTCACACTCGCGGAAGCCGGTGTACCCGCCGAAACGCGAGACTTTCAACCCCAGATAGGCCGATTATGGATCTTCGGATCCACATTATGTCGGCAGCTGTTCTCCACCATGAACTATGTTAAAAAACAAACACCGCTCCCGCCTCACAGATGACAGCTTACAGTCCTGCGTAAAGATGAAAGCCCCGATTTGCAGACGCTGTGCGCCGAGGTTTGAGACCAGAAGTCTCATTGTAAACATATCACTGCAGACCTGACGATGTTTGCATGGACATGCTTTTCAGCATCTCTTTATTGAGCACTTTTCACACGCGGTTGCTGTACGCATACAGCCGGCTGTAGCTTTTCAGCTCACAGCCCGACAACACAAGAGCAGAGAGAGCACAGGCTTTAAGGCGGCGAGGCGCGATTGCGGGTGCCGCTCAGGTGCGTCCGACTCCCATGCTGCGGCACTGCAGACCACGCCCCGCCACACACATTAACAAGGTAAAACAGATATTTAGGCAGAATTTTGCAAATATCCTTTTTTTTTTTAACGGCATAGTGCTTTTTTTCCAATTACTTTTTAAAAGTCAGGTCAAGGCTCCAAAAGCCCACAGGCGATATAAGGGTGGCGGCTCACAACAGTTTTTGTTTGCTACACGGATCATTTTAGTTCAGCTGGGTGTCTTTCCTTTTGTTATATTTCTTTAAGAGTTTAAAATGTGTTAATTACATAAATAAAATGTAATTTTCTCTGTAGCACTTCATGGATTACATAAGCAGCACACCTTAGTTGCTCTGTGGATTCTTTTAAAAAGCAGTTAAAAACTTTTATGTTCAAACAAGCCTTTTGTTGATCTACGTATTTTATATTCTTTACATTATTTACATTTGATCTTTTACATTGTGTATAATGTCTATTGATTGTATTGTTTATTTTAATATTTGTGTACAGCGCTTTGTGACTGCCTGTCTGTGAAAAGTGCTTAATAAATAAACTTTACTTACTTTAGTTGTCCGCACAAAGCACAAAAAACAATATATACAGTGTTATCTTCATTTTAGATTTCAAAAAGTATTTGCGGCTCCCAGTGTTTTCTTTTGCGTGGAAACCGGGTCCAAGTGGCTCTTTGGATGTTAAAGGTTGCTGACCCCTGCCTTAGCCTAAAGCTAACCATAGCCTAACTGTAACCCTGACACTAAAACCACATTTTGAGTCTCAAACATGTCTTCAAACTTGTGTGGACCGGCATTTTGTCCCCATAAGGGCTGTTGGTCCCCACAAGCACAGTAAACTTCCAGTTTTTGGTCCCCACAAAGATATGTAAAGACAGTTACACACACACACACACACACACACACACACACACACACACACACACACACACACACACACACACACACACACACACACAAACAAACAATTTGGGGTGGAAAGGTTTCAGTTGCAACCTCCTTAAGGTGGCTGCTGCTGTGATTCAGTGCTATATAAATAAAACTGAATTAAATAGTAACACAGTATATTCATAGCATGCTCATTATTGATTTCCTGTCAATATAGCAACACCTACACATGTTCAATAGGTGTTATCTTGCATGGCATTAAAATCTTGCTGCTCTTGACCCGTGATCTATGTGCCTACGTCTACCAGCAAGACTCTGTGTCGCTCTTCTAGTGACATAAAATCAGCTTCTCACCCACACATTCACCCACAGTCGAGCTTCTTGACCTGCATGTGTGAGTCTACAGGAAACCAAACTCCAGATCTCTGGATGGTGAAACTTTGCCCCTGAACTGCCTTTCACACTTTGAGTTTTTAGGCTTGATGTGTGGCAGAATAACATCCTGGAACAGCAACAGCTCTTAGCCTTAAAATTGAGGGACTACATTACTGCATCTGCTAGCAGCCGGTCTCCTGATGAAGATTAGAGGCACAACTTACCGAGCAAATGTTTAAAGATGGTAAAAACACAGACTACATCCTCTGTGCTGATAATATACAACAGTCATTCGTGGTTGCTCACATTATTTTAGGTGTTTGAAACCTGCGAGTGTTCGAAGCAAATTTGTGCTGCACCATTTTTAGCAAAGCAATCTATATCTCATTGCTTGATGAAAAGCTAACTTCTTGGCAACGAAAGAAAAGTACTGATGAACATTTGATTCAGTACCAATTTGTGACTTTTTCTATAAAACACAGCTTTTCTCTGTGTTGTTATCTGCTTTATTGGCTGAAGAAAACCCATCTATTTTTGGATTCTTAGTTCCTGTTCAAATTGTACAGCCCTCCTGCTGTTTTTTTTTTCTTTGTACAATTTAAAATCTCTTTCTGATATACTCATACATAGAGATGTGCAGGCGCCATGGCAACAGAAAAAAATCTCGATCATTTTCTTGCATTATGAAAGTCCGCCCTGAAACCATCTCGGTACCAGAGAATATTCAGGGTAAACCTGTCTGGCAGAGTTCCCTTTCTCAGTTCGCTCACCAAACAGCCGAGCAGAAAATGCAGAATAGCCACAGAGCTAACCTTGACCGCAGCTGCCACTGTGGGCGGCTGATGGAGGAGCGGGGGAGTGGAAGAGGAAGAGGTCATGAACTCCCCCTCTGGTACTAAATGGATAATTCAACTCTATTCCACTAAAACACCTACTGGAGCCGGGATAGTTTGTACAATACCTTCTGCCGTCAACAACATAACAAACTCCATCACCTCTTGGAATGGTGAGCACACTCCTACCCCACTTTGGTTTCTGTTGCTTATTTGTACCATTCCCTGCCTGCGCAGTATAATCCATCATCTTCTGTTCAGGCTCAGCTTCCTCAGGTTCCATGTGTGCTTAGAGCACCATATGGTTTCTCTAGAATAACATTCCTCCTCCCTGGAATCATCTCTCTCTGTCCCGCTTCTTTTGACCTCCTGTTATTAATAGACAAGATACAGAGCGAGCCACTTAGGGAAATACTCAGATATAAAAAAACAACAGCAAAGACAGAATGAACTGAAAATAATAGGGTCCGTCCTGTCCTTGCCTCCTACTGTGTATTCTTACTTTTTTGTCTGTGCTGCTGGTTTGGCAGTTATAATGTGTATATATTTATACATATATATATATATACACACACACACACATTCATGTCTTTGAAGTTATTTCCAATAAGAATTAAAACTAAATATAATGTTCCAGAAAGAAACTCTTATTTTTCCAGCCGAGAGAAAACGAAGGCGTTCTTTCTGAATTAGTAATGAACAAGTTCTTGTGGAAAGCACATTGTTAACTTACTGAGTAAATATAAAGCATAGATTGAGTCCTTCAAACAGGTTCTCCTAAAAATCCAACACATCAACTGTGAGGCAACAAAGAACTTGAATGGCTTAAAATTTGAGATTAAAAATAAAAAATCCGACTATTGGTTCATTCGGCTTCAATTTTGTTTCAAAAAGCATCTCTTATGATAATATTCTGTACGAGCAAAGGATGTCTTTTGTTTTGTACTTGTATTATAAAAGTACATATCTTTTTACTTGAGTCACATATCTCACCTTTCTTTGGCACCAGAATCTCCTCACAGCTGTTTTACACTGGCCTAAAAATGCAAGTCTAATGCATCGAAAGCAAAACAATCAGACTGTCCAAAGAAACAGGACGGACCTACTCTTGTGTTTGGGATTCCATTCAAACAGGCCTTTACTAGTCCACCTTAAAAGGATATTGATGTAAATGCACCACTGTGGGCACCTCAGTATACTGTAGCTGCATTTTTCTATTACGATCCTACATTGCTGGGAAATACCTTAAAATCGTGGAAAAATATAATAAAAAATGAACACATAAATACGTACGCAGTGAGTGTGGCAGCTATGACACACTGTAAAAGGATGTTCGGACACAGAACTATGATCTGCAAATCGACTTACAGAGCTTCATAGTGAGTTCCAGCTTTCTGTCGAGCTTTGTGCCACACAACCTCACTCTCACTGCTCTCACGCTGTTCCTTTCAGTCACAGCAGGTTGTCATATTTAGCAAAGGAGCGCTATTAACCCACTGTACGCTACCAACTCAGCCACCAAACAGGCAGACACATTTACAGTCTAGCTGGTGAACATGGTGGAGCATTTAGCAGCTAATGGTCCACATGTTTCCCTCTGGAGTTGGTATAAACCAAAAAACTTACCTAAGCAACTGTGTGCAATCACAATCTCCATATGAACTTGAACGACGGTGTCATGTCTGCAACACGTGGCTAAAGGAAATCAGTTGTGCAACTTTGAAAATGTCCTCATAGAGCTAAACTAAAAAACACAATGACTTTTGCATAATTACTGAAGAAATGACTTTTTTCTCCCCTGGTGCCAACAGTGTTACTATCATGTGCAGTAAGATTAATTTAAAACCCTTTAAAGCCCACCGTAGAACGAAGCCCGCCAGAGCTTTTCTTTATAATTTTACATGCTGTAGTGCCATTTTTTGGAGAAATTCAAGTTACTGTACATGAATACAACCATTATAGCCCAAATTTTAATAATATGTATGCATTAAGTCTATAGTAACTACATACATTGTAAAAAACAAAAAAAAAACTAGAAAAGAATTTAACTGAAAACTGAATTGTTTTTACACATATTTCTAGTTACAGGTTTGAGGTTTATCCCTCAAACCTGTAAATACAAAAAAGTTGCAGAAAATAGTTTCCAACTACAGGAAATTTATTTTGAAAGTCTTCATAGTTTCATTCTTGAGATACACTAATTTTTATAAACTGCAGGAAAAACAAAAATCAATATTATTGTGCACAGCTTGCAACCAAACAGCATGCACATCAAAATAAATGATTTCCAACAGTGCAGTTTAAGTTCTAAGCCTCCCAGAAACTATACAGAAAGGCATGAAGTCAAACATGACTTTCACAAACACCTGTAAACTTTGAAAGGTCCTATAGAGAAAAAAACTACGTTTCCCACAAAAAAAGACGTCACTTCATATGCAAAAAAAAATTATTGCTTATTTGGTTGCAATTCTACCGGGATTTAAAATTAGTTACAGAAAACGGAGCGTCCACGCTCCGATGGGCTTAAAAGGGTTAATAGCATGTATCACTGTATCATTGGACTCTGAAGCCTTCAGACACTTGAAAAACACTGAATTTGTTTTTCTCAGCAGATACACTGTTGCTGTTTGAAGCATCTTCCTACATCAGGATGTGCAAGGATTAGTCTCACTGCCATATATCTGTAATTGCTCTGTTGTTTTATCCTGCTTTAATGGGAGGATTATTTTGTTTTTTGACTTATTTGTTTCAGTGAAAATATGTGATCATCCCGGGTTTGACAAAAGGCCCACTGCAATGTGCCGATGAGCTGCACTTCTATGTAAGAATAGCAGAGTGCACTGTACCGTAACAAAACCCTGATAACCACTCAACATTTCAGGTCCTGGTATTATCAAAAGTGACACAGGCTGCAGCAGCAGTGATAATCAATACTCCATGTTTCTTCAACATCTACACTCAATAACTCTCACACTACCTAAATGCCAGTGATTCTCCAAACTGAACACACAGCAACTAAAACGTGCAATAAAAGCAGAGCGAAGCGCAGAGGCAGCCAGACGGTGGAAGTGCCAAAACATTAATTTAGGAAAATCATTAAGCCACCTTCAAAGACCTTATCGAGGCAACTTGTCTCTCTGCTACCGCAAAGAGGTAAATATATCCCGTCAGCAGCGAAACAGTTTTGTTAAGACACTCACTTTTGTTGTAAAGTCAAATGAAGGATAAAGAAACAATCCGTCTCATGTAGCTCATTAGAGGAGAGATGAGCCGGGTGCTCTCTGCAGAGTAAGACCCATCAGCTGTCAAACACCTGCTTTCCATGTCTGCAAAACAGGCAGACGGGGAGCCTCACAGAGCTGAGTGCAAACAGTCGGTGTGACTGTAAAACATCCAAAACAACAGCATCAAGAGGAGTACGCCACATCATTATGACTCCACAAGTACACAACAATATGATAGCAGCTCTGAGCCTTTGTGGAAATTCAAAGCATCTTTGCTAGCTTATGAAAAAAGAGAGTGAGAGACAAACACCTGATGAGGGCTCAGTTTTCTGAACGGCTGAATGAAGGCATGCTGCTCTTTAACTCATCCAGTCTCTTTGGAAGAACACGTTTCAGCTCTTTTGCATTTTTCTCCTCTTTGTTAACCTGAGAAAAGGTCTTTCTCAGTGAGGTATTCATTAAGTCTGTTTGATGTGTGCCAGGGGTGGAAAGGTGAATTGTCCATCATCGCCTCTCTCATCACCACCATTTCTTTCATTTTTCCACATTCACTCATTTTGATGTCACTCTCGTGCAGATTTTGGCTGGTCTCTCAGACACGTTGTTACTGAAGGAAAAATGCATCCAAATGTTTTTATCCAGCATCAGTGAATAAAAATTTATTATATTAATAATAAACAAATTTCCCTTCTAGATTGTTGCCAAGCCTATGTATCATTATATTGAGCACACATGAGTTGAGATGGTAGGAAAATATTGTATTTTCAGCAATTTAGATGTTTCTGTCTTTTGTCAGGTCCATCAGGGAGGCTTCCCATTCGTAACCATTTAATTCTGCAGAAGGTCAACGAGCCCAGCTTTCCAGCTCGAGCTATAAAGAATTATCTTCAGCCTCAAGAGGTGCAAGGAGTCCTGCAGCAGATGGCGCGGCTGCCACAGAGCCCCGATCCGGACATAGAGTCAGTCTGGGATTACATGAAGGAACAGAAGACTGCTTGCATAATCCAACTGCTTTCACTTTGCCGGCACTCACATCCTCTTTGGTTTTATGCACTTGAAATGGGAGTGAGTGCTTCTGCAATTTAGTTTCAAGTTTTAACCTTTTAAGAGAACCCCCCACCTAAAATGACATCATCTTTTGGTGACTTGATTTGCCAGTGACTGACACTAAACACAAGCCAGTGAAACTCCCACTGCAATCCTTAAATTGAGACTTCATATACTGGTTTTGACACTGGTTTCTGGAAAACGGTTTGTCGTTAGGAATAAAAACAGAATTTCACACAGAAACAATTCCAGATTGAATTCTACCGTAAAAGACGTTCTGACTGATTACTATTCAGTTTTTTCCCCCCAGTTCTGTGCTGAAAGCACAAATGAGTAAAGCCTCTGTGACATATCGCCCCTACCTACTTACCTTCTCCTGTAGGGTCTGAGAAATAACTGTGAATGAGCTCTACACTCTCAGTTTCAGGTTTTGTCCTGGTGTTATCAATAAATTCCAACATTTTTTGACAGTGAGAAAATGCAGAAGGTACAATTACTCTGTATTATGCCTCACTTCTGGCTAAATTCCACCCTTAAATCACACACAGCTTCACTTAAGAGGAAAGCTCATTTTGTCAGAAAAGTAAATGATCTTCTCGCTTCCCTGGTTTTCCCTTGTTTCACCAAGCAAGAGACTCACTCTTAATCTCTTCATGAAATGAGACTATAAACAATGAGAAATTCACCAGACATCTCCTATTCCATTCTGCTGGAAAAGGTTGAAGTTAGCCTTGGGCAAAGCTGTTAGTGCTTCATGCTCCAGCAATCTGGCAACTACTTCTGCAGGGGAACCTTCGCGCAAGGGTGAGAGAGGTTGTGTATCTTGCCAGGCGGCATGATGTGTGTGTTTCTTTTGTCTCTCTTTTCTTTCCTTATTTTGTACTTGCATGGTGCACAGAAAAGGAGGAAAAAGAGGGAATGCAGTCATTGCAGTGGAGGTGCAGACACGTCTGAGACACCTTTCTCTTCAGGAGTGACGTTGCATTCAAGCAGAAAAAAAAGTGAATTTAGCTTAAATGTCAGAATGACAAGGAAACATAATCCATGGGTGTTCACATATTGTTGGCCCATAAACAGGGGAATATACAGCTTTACGTATTCCCGACATGTAGTATCAAAAACACGATAAGGCCTTGAGGCGCGTTATTGAGTCTTTTGCTGCTTTTCAAAGAAGTCTCTTTAGAGTTTAAATTCACCCTGTTAACCTTTTCACCCGAGTGGGATAAGGCCGCCACGTTAGTCGACGACATTTTGGAAAATCAATAGAAACAGGTTGGAGTCTCCGCTCGTTGTGAACTTCTGAGCCCCACGCAGCCATCTTTCCTCCTCTTCCCTCTCATCAGGTCTCTTACAGAGCATCTCTCTGCTCATTAACCTTTGTGCTCCATTCACAGGGGCTCCATTTTTGGCCACATTTGTTTCCTTTATGTTACTCAGGCCATTTCACTGCTTGACCAGATTCCTGCTAGCACTCCATTGGAACCTCTTTAACACATTTCTGGATTCCTGCCTCCATCCTCTGATAAAAGGTTTCTATCACACTGGTTGCAGAGTCCTCCTGTTCTCCTCTGCAAACCACCAGAGGGTATCCTCTATCTCTGCACTGTCCCAGCACATTAAATCAAATATATGTCCTTTTTGAGCTGTTTCTGCCATATGCTACCCTTTGGCATTTTTGCAAAGAGGGAATATCATAAAAATTCACTGAACGTCTCACGTTTTTTCACCAAAATAATCACAGTTTTCACAGGACTCTATGCTGTGCTGTGAAAAACTAAGTGCACCCCATGATTCAATATCTTTTAGAACCACATTTAGCAGGAATAACTCAAAGTGGTCGTTTCCTGTATGATTCGTATCGGTGTCGATGTGGAGGAATCTGGGGCCACTCGTCTTTACTTTCTGAGGTTTTGGAACATGTTTTAATGCAGACATCTCTTAAGTAGGTAATGCTTATTTATTAGAGACATGCATTCATAAAATTTTATGTAACAGTGTAAATAAAAACAAGGAATCAGCAAAATAAAATACAAAGGAAACATAAAAAACAGTAAATGTAAATGTAAAACCGAAAACTAATGTACAGTATCAGTAAGAATTTAAACAGAAAGCCTGGATAAATGTCCATTTAGTGTGCTTTATCTAAGTACAAGAATTTTAAAACCATCTCTCAAATCTACTGGGAGGCAACGTAAAGACTATGAAATAGGATTAATGCGAGTAAAACAGGTTAGGAGTCTGGCAGCAGCATTTTGTATAGCTTGAAGGTGTGAAAATGATTATCTATCCAAGCCAGTAAACAGGGCATTACAATAATCTAGCTGCAATGACACCAGTGCATGAACAACTGTTCACCCGAGGAAACCATTATTCAGAAATGGTTCTTGAATGAAAGAAACAGAAATGTGAAATAAATTTTACATGCAAATGAAAGAAGAATCAAATAATACACCAAGATTATGAATGTCAGACTTAACAGATGAGCAAAAGGAAGCAAGAGCTCGAGTGATTCTTCATTGTTGCTTTGGAGGAGCTATAATCACGGCCTCTGCCTTGTTGGAATTTAAAACCGTGTAATTGTTGAAGAGGCAGCCACACAGTTGCTTTGGGATGCAAAACCAGCTATCAAGCTGGTGATCTACAGGGGAATGTCATCAGCATAAAAATGAGAAGAAATCAAAAGACTGAATATAGAAAGAAAATAATAACAGACCCAGAATTGAACCTTGTGGAATCCCACAGGTTAAAGACAAAGTGATAGAAGAAAACTTGCTCACCCTAACAAGAGAGTTAAGGTTCTGTCAGATAAATATGAGGGAAACCAGTCAAACACTGACCCACAAATACCAGCAAAACCTCAAAGCTATTAAGTAAAACATGATAGTCAACAGTATCAAACACAGCACTGAGGTCAACCAACCTGAGTACGGAACAAAGCCCGGTATCAGAAGTCACTAAAGTTCATTATAAACTTTTAACAGAGCAGTCTCAGTGGAGTGATGCTTTTGAAAACCATTTAGTCTAAATAAACACTTTGAGTGCTGAAATTGAGTAAAAGCGTACCGTGTAAGTATTAGTCCCTTTTACTGTTTACCAGATGTAAATAATGATAGAAATGACTCAGGCACTGACAGCCATCTTCATAGGGAGGAGACTTTGGAGCTCAACTCCATAACCTGATTTACGAATGGACAGAGAAAAGAAATATAGCCAGAACTGGACAGTATCAAAGCATGCTGAGGTGGCAGAGAAACAATGCTGCTAGCAGTATCAACTAACAGCCTGGGATTTATTCTTATTTCTATTCATGAGACTCTTGAAATAAGAGTAGAAAAGCTCTTTAAAATACACTTTTATGAGAAAGTATTTGTCCCATGTGCAGCAAATCAGGTTTCCTGCTGTGACAGTAGAGTGAACGGTAGATGTCCACACTTCATGATAAACAGAAGGAAGCAAGGAGACTGGTCCAATCCCAAGAAAACCTCGCAAACAAAGAGATCCCTTCCAGCAGCAATGGCGGTATGTCAGTCAAGCTTTGGTGGAAAAAGAAGCTCTGATTCACCAACTCTTGCAATCATCCATTACAGTTTTGATAGCCAGTAAAAAAGAGAAGACATCTGTGCAGGGATGCAACACTGGACAAAAATGCAAAAATAAAACATCTAAAATGTGTAAAGTAAATAGAGTCAAACAAAAGTTCCATCTTGCACCAGCTGACAATTCAAGGTCCCACCACAGCATGCCAAATTGGTTGAAGTCTGGACCTTCATTGGGGTATTGCAGCACCTTGATTCTTTTCTTTTTCAGCTATTAGGTTGTAGATTTGGGGGTGGTAAAGACTGTTGGCTCACAACAAGAAGGTCCTCAGTTCAAATTCCCTATCTGGCCTTTCTGGAGTTTGCATGTTCTCCCCGTGTGGGTTCTCTCTGGGTGCTCTGGCTTCCTCCAACAGTCCAAAGACATGCAGTTAGTGGGGTAAGGTTAATAGGTGATTCTAAATTGCCTATAGGCTGTGAATGGTTGTCTATCACTCTGTGTTAGCCCTATGAGAAGCTGAAGACATGTCCAGGGTCTACTCCTCCTCTCGCCCATGCTAGATGGAATAGACTCCAGCCCCCCAAGACGCTGCACTAGATAAACAAAAGAGAATGAATGGATGGCTGCTGTAGATTTGATGCTGTGCTTTGGGTCATTGTCTTGTTGCGTGACCCAGTTTCACCCACATATTAGCTGTCAGACAGATGACCTGTTATTTCACTCTTTGGGTATACAGAGGAGTTCATGGTTGACTCTATGAATGCACTGTGTCCAGGTCCTGTAGCTGCAAAACAAACCCGAATCACCATCACTGTGCATTGTAGCCCAACATTTTCACTTTGGTCTTGTCTGCGGTTCTTTCAGATGCAGTTTTGCAAACCTAAGGCGAACATTTCACTGCAGTCTCGTGGCATCTATGTATGATATTATGAATTAAAAGAAATATTGAATTGGACTGGTCTGAGTGTTGAAAAAACGATTAGAGGATGGATTAAGTGTGAGGGGGTCCTCACCAAGAACGAGCAAGTGACCAGACTGACTTTGGTCCATTCTCATTAGCAACTTAAAGCCTTAAATTCAAAGTGTATGGCAACAGATGTGAAGACCACGCGCCAATCACTGACCAGGTATTTTACATTCTGCTTTTGTGCAGCCTTGGAAAATCTAAAAGAATTGTAATGATTGTAGTACTGAACAATAAAGTGGAAAAACTAAGGTAAAAAGTGAGTAATTAATCTCCCTCTGTGATATTTTGACATCCTTTATTCATATATTTGCTACAAGAGTAATCTCACATGCTGCAATTAATTTTCTTGAAGGAAATCTACATCTTTAGCACACAGCAGCTAGACAGTGGCAGAGTTTGGGTCTAATGAAGCAAAAGCTACACAACCATCCGTTTGTGTTCTGTTTTAATGGAATGACTAAATATTGCCTCGGGCCTGAATGTCAGCAAAGCAGTAAAGAATGCATTACACCGAGGAAAAAAGCTTTGGTGTCTCTACTTATCACACCCCATGTATCCACAGTATGTCACTGAATTAAAGTATCCAAACTGATGAAATTGTTCACAATATCCTGCCCTGGGGTTGCACAGTTAAAACATTTGGAAGCCCTTTGTTCTCCATTATTGTCTTCAAAGACCAGTGTGATAAGCAGTCATGCGTTCAGCTGAAATACAGTGCAACACCTTCACACAAACATTTCCATTCTGCAATATGGTGAAAACATACAGCAAGTATCTGCCATCCTCGATTCCAAGAATCTGCAGTGTCACAATAAAATTATTTAATTGCTCTGCTGAGCACAGAGAAATGCAAAATTTATCATGAACTTAAGACGAGTCATTTTTCTTCCTTGTCTTTATCTCTCTCTCTCCCTCCATCATTCCCATTTCTGATGCACTTGTCACCACATCACAGCAACCCACTTTTGTCATTTCCAGCATCGTTCTTATCCTCAACAAGCATTCTTGGCATCCTGTTTTTTCCCCCTCACCACCTTTATTTTCTTCCCCCCTCTGTGTCACTCCCACTTCCTGGGCCCCAGACTTCATCTGCCGCTTCGCATTCTAATGAAAACAAGGAGCAGAGACGCCCCAAACAAGGTCCTTCAGTGCTGATTGCCTCAATTCCAACTCCCTCTTATCTGCTGTCTGCTTTTCCCCCACAATACACTGGCGAGGTTCCTCACAGCTTCCCTAAACTGTTACACAATCTGTATCCACAGTACAAGTCTGAAGTGTAATCCAATTTGTTCTTTCCCTCTTTCACTTGAGTTGTCCCTACACACCACCCACCCTCAACTCTCTGACTATGATTCTGCCTCATGTTTCACTAGGGCAATGACTATTATTCACACGCTTTCACATAGAAAAAAGATTCTTCCCTCCAGTACTTAGCAGCAGTTTTTCAACTGACTTGACTGTAACAGGGTTAACCCTTGGTTTAATAAAGCGAAACAAGACTCTGTGTACAATCTTATTGCGAGGCTGTTCTGGCAGTGTATGATTAGCAGTGCTTTCAGCTATATGCTAACATCCTAACAAAGAGAACGGTGGAGTTTAGCGGGTATAACGTTTCTCTGCTTCGAAATCTTAGCTTATAACGTTAGCATTTGCCAGTTAACACAGAAACAAAAGACTGCTGACCCTTTGCTGGCATTTAATCGTGAACCAATGTAAAAGGAAATTGACAATGTTGACCTATGAAAAAAATCACTGGGGGAAAAAAGACATTAGTTGTTAATTTATACAGAGAAAAACATGTATGTGTTATATTTAAATGCAATCCACCCAGTTTTTGGGTCAATACATTTACCTTTGAACCACAAATATCAAGAGCAGAGACATTTACAGTACAAAAATGTTTTTGGTCTCTATAACAAATTTTTTTGCTGTACTGGGGTTATTGTTATTGTAATTATAATTGCATTAAACATTATAAAGACCTAGTTTGCGTTATGAGGGGCGCAGTTTCTTTGACTGGCAGATAAACACCAACATACCCTCTAGCTGTCTGCTTGGCTTCACCGCTGCTAATTGGTGTCACTGAACTGTATCTCTCTACCTTGTACGTGTTGGTGCCTTTTGGAAGATTTTTAATAGAATTTTCTAAGAAATAATGTGACTTGCTGTGCTGGTAATTGTATTAACAGTGTGATCAAGAAGTCTGTGATCCATTTCTGTTGAACAAAGTGCAGGATTTTAAGTGGCAATAATTAGCAGGTAACCCCATCAGTGTCCATGTCAAGGTTCTTGTGATGCTTGCTAACCACGCTTACCAGCACTCAGCTCTCTCATCCAAAGATGAAATAGGACCCACAAACAAGTGGATGATGTCATTTGAATTTTATATACAGCTTAGATTTTTAGTTCTGTCAATCCTGCAGACCGACAGATGTAAAACTCTCGTATTGATCCCTACCCCCAACATCTGCTGGGAGCCTTCAGTCTGATTCTGAATGTTTAACCAACTGGCTGGAATTCCAGCTAATCTGTAGCATTGATCTTCCTCTGCTATATTCACCTTTCAATACGGATCTTTTGAGTGCGCCATCCTCAGCATTGTTAAAAACACAAGATTAGAACATTTTCACAAACTGCTTGTTGACAGTGCTGTTGGCCTTAACAGAGGTCCAGTCATGATGACATTAGAGCTGTGTGTTTGGTAACTCCCTGTGGATGTCTGGAATCTAATTATGTTCAGCTCTGCACTCGCAAAAACATTGCCAGGACATTTCTCCCTCTGTCACATTACTGTGCTTTCTGGGATTTCATCTCTTCCTGGAGAAAAAACACAGATGGCATGTTGGAACTGATGTGTTCAGGAGTAAATGGTCCATGAACATTTTGCCCTGACCTCTTGCAAGAGTGCACATTCCTAAAAGAGAAAAATGCATGTCACCTTTGTTGAAGCTTTGCAGAGCTTTTCTATTCTCCCTCCTGTCTCATTCTGTGAGGCAGTCAAGGAGTCAATTTAAGAACTTGCTTCAATTCTCATCAATGAAACTTTCTCTAAGTCAATAAGCCACTTGCCAGCATGACATCCAGTTCTAATAGTCAAGTAATTTGCTGTTACATATTGTCACTCCACAGGGGGATTTCAAAATGGACATATGGACAGAGGCTGTGAGACTGTGAAAGTCATTGCAATTAGATCATTTCCTTATTAAGGCCATCAACAGCTTGTCAGCGTGACATTTCTATGCTACATTCTCAGCAGGATAAAACTAACAACACAGACGCTGGAGTGGGCATTAATGGCACCTGTCATTTCAACGGCACTGATGTGGCAGCTTAATGCTAAATACTGTGACTGAGTGTTTGTCACACACACTGGACTGTTCTGTCTTTTTATACACGGTCACAAGATTCAGAGGGGATGGACATGTACAGCTTCTCCATCTCGGTTTCCTCGAAATCCTCGAAAAAGACCAAACACTACATGGATAATCCGGTCTTTATGTCTGACATCATTAGCTGTTTCCGGGTCCAAACTCTGCTTCAGGTCAAAGTCAAACAACCCTGCAGCATCACTGAGAGTAACAAACTGTCTAAATTCCTTCATCTTTAATAAAATGATCAGCATTGCTGCTTTACCAGGTGTAATATTTAAGTTTAACAACCAGGCATCCATGAAAACAGAATTTATGAAGTTTAACGGAGTTCAAAGTTAGCAGGAAGTTAGCTCGCTAGTTTCCACCCAAACATGATATAGCATGTTCTGACTGAGAGATTTCTGAAAAAATTAAAACGTACAGCTCTGCTATCACATGAAGACAGAAAACTAAACAGCAGTGACGTGTGTAGGGTTACTGAAGTTGGGCTAGCTGGTATACAGTGGCTTGCAAAAGTATTTTCCACATTTTGTCACATTACAGCCACAAACATGAATCAATGTTATTGGAATTCCAGGTGAAAGACCAATACAAAGTGGTGTACACGTGAGAAGTGGAACGAAAATCATACATGATTCCAAACATTTTTTACAAATAAATAACTGCAAAGTGGGGTGTGCGTAATTATTCAGCCCCCTGAGTCAATACTTTGTAGAACCACCTTTAGCTGCAATTACAGCTGCCAGTCTTTTAGGGTATGTCTCTACCAGCTTTGCACATCTAGAGACTGAAAGTCTTGCCCATTCTTCTTTGCAAAACAGCTCCACAACTGCCCTGTGACGGCCTCAGAGGTTGTCTAAGAGAATATTGGGAGCAACAACACCATGAAGTCCGAAGAACACACCAGACAGGTCAGGGATAAAGTTATTGAGAAATTTAAAGCAGGCTTAGGCTACAAAAAGATTTCCCAAGCCTTGAACATCCCACGGAGCACTGTTCAAGCCATCATTCAGAAATGGAAGGAGTATGGCACAACTGTAAACCTACCAAGACAAGGCCGTCCACCTAAACTCACAGGCCGAACAAGGAGAGCGCTGATCAGAAATGCAGCCAAGAGGCCCATGGTGACTCTGGACGAGCTGCAGAGATCTACAGCTCAGGTGGAGGAATCTGTCCATAGGACAACTATTAGTCGTGCACTGCACAAAGTTGGCCTTTATGGAAGAGTGGCAAGAAGAAAGCCATTGTTAACAGAAAACCATAAGAAGTCCCGTTTGCAGTTTGCCACAAGCCATGTGGGGACACAGCAAACATGTGGAAGAAGGTGCTCTGGTCAGATGAGACCAAAATGCAAAACGCTATGTGTGGCGGAAAACTAACACTGCACATCACTCTGAACACACCATCCCCACTGTCAAATATGGTGGTGGCAGCATCATGCTCTGGGGGTGCTTCTCTTCAGCAGGGACAGGGAAGCTGGTCAGAGTTGATGGGAAGATGGATGGAGCCAAATACAGGGCAATCTTGGAAGAAAACCTCTTGGAGTCTGCAAAAGACTTGAGACCGGGGCGGAGGTTCACCTTCCAGCAGGACAACGACCCTAAACATAAAGCCAGGGCAACAATGGAACGGTTTAAAACAAAACATATCCATGTGTTAGAATGGCCCAGTCAAAGTCCAGATCTAAATCCAATCCAGAATCTGTGGCAAGATCCGAAAACTGCTGTTCACAAACGCTGTCCATCTAATCTGACTGAGCTGGAGCTGTTTTGCAAAGAAGAATGGGCAAGGATTTCAGTCTGTAGATGTGCAAAGCTGGTAGAGACAGACCCTAAAAGACTGGCAGCTGTAACTGCAGCAAAAGGTGGTTCTACAAAGTATTGACTCAGGGGGCTGAATAATTACGCACACCCCACTTTGCAGTTATTTATTTGTAAAAAATGTTTGGAACCATGTATGATTTTCGTTCCACTTCTCACGTGTACACCACTTTGTATTGGTCTTTCACCTGGAATTCCAATAAAATTGATTCATGTTTGTGGCTGTAATGTGACAAAATGTGGGAAAGTTCAAGGGGGCCGAATACTTTTGCAAGCTACTGTATAATGATGTGCTATGTGCTGACTAGCTACACAGCTTTGTTAGCATAGCATAAACACAGCGAAGCTGGAGGATGAACGCTAACTTTTTTCCACTCAATAAAAACTAACGTGAGGGTTCCTGATGGTTAGGGACAAATGCAATCGCGTGGCAGGATGCTGTAAACGGACCAAACTTCAGTCAGGAGAACAACTGAGATAATCCATCCACAATACGAGGTTAGTCATTAATGTACTGCTGCATGGGCTGGGCTGTAGTTACATCGTCAGGATTTAAAAACTAAGCTTTAAAGTGAACAGTGGTAATAAAAACCGAGAGAGGCCAACAGGGGTCCCTCCCTGAGCCTGGTTCTGCCGGAGGTTTCTTCCTGTTAAAAGGGAGTTTTTCCTTCACACTGTCACCAAAGTGCTTGCTGAATGTATTATTGTAGGATCTACCTTACAATATAAAGCGCCTTGAGGCGACTGTTGTTGTGATTTGGCGCTGTGTAAATAAAATTGAATTGAATTGAATTGATCACTGACTGTTTTTAGGGGCTTTTTTCAGATTAAATAGAACAATATACGAAGCATTAAAACATGTTAAAAACACAACAGCTTTAATAAACGCAGAGTAGTTTGGACCCGGAAGCAGGGTTCATACGTCATCACTTAAACACCGGATAGGCAGCAACTAAAGTAGGGCTTGTATTTTTTGGTTAGGTTTGAGCAACTCAAAGCACTTTGTTAGGTTGCTTGATGGTTTGGGATATTTAATGAAAAGGTCAATAATTTTAAAAAAAGGTCAGGAAAGTTTTCCCCTTGCTCCTTAAGCAGTAATAATTCATTAATTTTGTCACTTGTGTTATGTAATAGGGAAATAAAAAGACAAACATCCAGTAGACATGGAGTAAAATTACCATTTACATTGGAGTAGAAATGTTACCCAATAAATGGTCTTCCAAATCCATCTTTTATTCTGCTCACAATGGGTTTTAAAGTGCCATCCATTGTCTTTTAAGAAACCTTCACTCCTGCCAAGATTTAAGTGTTATGCTGAAAACGTGAGGCACAGCTGCATTTATATCAAGGTGGATTTACTTGAACGAGACTCTAATGAGTCAATCAAATCCACCTGAGGTTCACCTGCGAGCTGCTTCGGGGAAATCAGATATGTTGCACAGAGCAGTCATCAGGGTCAATGTCTAGTCTGTTTCAGAAGGACTGCTGACCTAGAAAAGTGGAGAATCGAAAGGATTTCTTCTTCATTATACATGTCAGAAAATATAACTCCTGAAACTTTCTGAGTATTCTTAGCTTTAGGTTAAACTATAAGAGATCTTTGATGTTGCCCCACATCCCATATTTAGAATTCTTTTGGAAGTTGGTGCCCTGAAAACTTACTACTGTACACTCTTATCACTTAGTCTAATCAAACACTGAAACCCACATCTGCATGATCCATCTGCAGCGTCTGCTTGTATCACCAGAAATGCCAAGATAAACCATCTCTTTTACTTCAGAGGTTACCTGGACAATAAAAACTGCAAGTCTGGTAAGAAGGAGCTGCACCAAGCATGTAAGCGTGTGCATAGTTTCACATGAATTTATGGCTTAAGCCAGAGTCCTGTCGCTTCTTTATCCCATCAGAGTCAAGTACACTTACCTAGAGCTTTACTACAATAAGTTATAAATATGCCTGCCTCCACATAGTTAATAATATCGTGAACTGTGCACAGATGGCAGTGCAAAAACATAATCGGCTCATATGTTTCCCAGTTTGGTTTCTGATTGCTTCCTTGAGAGCAAGAGTGGGATACTTGCAATTTTTGCCTTAAAATTCCTGTTCGGTAATTTTCGGCTCTTTTTTAAACCACAATGGCAATAAATTCATGCAGTTCATAAGAACGATTGTGTTGATATGTATGTTTACCACATGGTTCCTCATCTGCACATTTAGTCAGAAGTTACATGAATATACAGTGTATTTATGTATAATGTGTTCATCTTATTCACTGATTGCAAAACAAAAGAAAAGAAAAGAAAAACAAAGTAGGTGCTGAGCTATGGAGCACAACACAAACTTGGCTTTTATTTATTTACAAATGTATTGATTAATACTGCATTTTATCATGGGCACCTGCAGAGTGTACCACTGTGTAATTAACTCAACTGAAATACACTAACTCATTAAAGCCATTTTATCCCGTACAGACATATTGCAGTTGCGACGACATGCAAAGGAGAGATTTGGTTTCAGTTGTAAGCAATTTCCTTCAGACTTTTCAGTGATTAGGGTACGAAAATGCACACTGGAAAATGGAAATGGAAAACTGTCTGCTCTTAATCCGTCTTTTCACACAAGGGCCTCAAGCCAAAAGTATCTTTGGTCAGCTGATATGAATGCAATGAATACAAAGGGTACATTGTACATCTCAATTTTCATTCCAAGTTTTGGAATATGTTTTTCTCCATTCAACTTTAAACTATTCTCAATAAATATGAACAGAATTTCAAGCCGTTTTCTCTACGTATTTTTACACATTTCTATAGCATCCAGCACTCCCTGAGAAACTGCTCCATACTCTGACTGACCATTAAGCAGATGGAAAGATACCATATGGACCATTTTCAACTTTGTCCAAAGTGCCTTACGACATGAAAAGTGTATTTATTTTTAGCACGAACGCCGCCCTCCACAGCCGATGGATGCAATACAGTCTACAGTATCATTCCCTCGGGATTCTTTTTTTAAGAAGGACTGACTGACTGCATGCATAGTAAATCTGACTCCATGACTAGTTTTAATGATGCAGCTTTAGAAGTCAGTAAGGCGCTCAGTAATTTAGGACCAAAGTTGATACGTCGACAGATGTTTCGTGATTTTAGCTTTAGAAGAGTCAGAAGTTTCTACCACGGTTCACAACAAGGGCACGTGTCACCAAAATGAAGCATAGCAGGCAATATCATACTGTATGGTAAATGGGCCATGTAATAGCTGAGATGGCTAAAGGAAAGCCTCCAAAACTACTACAGGAGTCTCTTTTTCTCCCTCTAAATTTCTCTGTTTCACAGTCAGTCAGAATTGACAGATGTGAGCTGCCACTAGCTCATAGTAATGACTGCTCAGGGATATTGTTGGGTCTGAACTGGGATTTACTAGTTGATAGACCCAATATATCTTTGGATTTGGTGTAATTAGGAAATTTTCCAAAGGTTATCAGCACTTTAAAATGCCTGCAGAAAACTGTCCTCACCTGGAGAGTGATATCGTTTGGCTGATGAAATAATGATTTCCGCCTCCTTAACAACCTTACGAGAAAGCCTGAGTGTGGGAGAGCTTGAGTGCTCACAATTCATCCAGGCATGCTGAGATAGATAACATCGAGTGAGTTAGTTTAGTCCTTGCTTCGTGTCTCCTTTCATCAGCACAGAATACCAAATATGATTATTCTCAAGCCTAATATTGAGTATAAGCTTTGACATCTCATGCCAGCTGGTCTCCAAAGATGGAAAAAAATCAACAAAAAGAAACTATCTTCAAAATTGTTCTACTCCCTAAAAGCTTCCTAACATGATTGTGGATTCAAGCCTGAATGGTGTTCAGCATGGGAACTTTTAAATGTAACACATTAGACACAGCGTGGCAGTTTAAGCACATCTCTCACATGCAAAATCACACAAGTGGGCTGCGTGTGTTTATGTACAATACATACAATACGAGTTGGGATCTTTTAATAGAAAAAAGCCTTGGTGAGTATTGAAACCTAGAAAAGGGATGAAGAGTGAAGATGAAGACAACTGTTATCATAAGACTTAATGTCAGTGGTGAAAATATGATGGTTCTCTTCCACCTAAAATGATGTAGATGATGTGATCCTTTGACTTTTGTAAACCATGGGTTTTACATTTCTAGTCTTTAGTGGTGTATTTAGCTAGTGGACTCAGGACTTGTGCATTCTTCTTGCTATCCTGAAGTTCATTAATGTTTTAGTCCTGATTTAATTTCAACACATTTTTATTCTCTCCCCCCTGGACATCAAATACTGCTGTGCTGCTGGTGTCACAGAGACATGCAAGGTGTCCTTTGGCTTCCACCCCCTCAATGCACTGGCTTGTCATACAAAAACGAATAGGAAGAGATAAAAGTCCTTTATCAAAGAGCTACGAGGTCTTTCTGGCTTTGTTCGTACTTACTAACAGTGTTAGGTTTAACTTGTTACAAAGTAATGTGTCACTGTGATCACATTACATTTTTCAGTAATGCAGTAATGTAATGTGTTATTGTACTAAATTCCGTAATTACATTACAATTATGCCATTACTCGCACTGAAAATTATTTGCACGCCAGGTGTATAGAAAAAAAAGCACATGCACTTTTCTTCCTGCACACTTGCACTACAATCAGCTGATTTCAGTTTGTGTCCAGGAGGAGCAGAACGGTGCAGCGGTTTACAGTCGAGATGTGGACATTACTTATATTGCAAAACAGACAAAAAATAAGTGTGATGGTAAAATGCAAACTGTAACAAGAAAAGGAACAACCACACTGTGCTGCTAACACAACTTTGGTTCTTTGCAAACATCTGCACAGACAGCATGCTAACACAAAATACCCAAGAACCTACAGTCAAGTGTCCCAACCCCAGCTCAGCAGCCAGACGCTGATCCTCAGCAGATAACATGAGCCTGATGAACTTGACAGCCTTGGTTAAGGTTAGGAAAAGATTGCAGTTTGAGTTAGACACCCAAAGATTGACCCAGCACGGTGCAAACATGACATTTGTTATGTCAGGTGTTTCTTTCCAAGCATCCAAGTATCTAAACTCAGTGTGTCAAAGCACCATTTGACATAACACCAGCATATTTTTATGGAACCAAAACAGGCTTCCATGGTTTTACATAACCTTTATTATTATTTATATATTATTTATATTATTTTTATGCTACCAGACTGACTGAAATGAAAATGAGTTACTTAATTAATAAAATATGAATATATACAAATAGAAGGTGCCAGACAGTGACTGAGGCAGAATTACTTCTATGAAATTTGTTCTGTGATCATTTTGCAACAGTTAGGTCTTATTTGGCTTTTTTTAACTGATCATGTTTTGCAAATTCACCTTCATATGTGGAATGGTCTTTACAAAGCCAGATAAAATACTGATGAGGAATTGTGTCACGTTAGCTTTGTGCATTAAACGTAGAAATGTCCAAATGCCACAGAAAACGGAAATATCATGATAGCAGGATCAGTACAGTGCATAACTGTGGTAATAATGTTGGATTTGTTATAGTAGGGACATGATCTAATGATCTAATAATAAATCTGCCTCCATATTATTAGTATCTAATGAGACTCCTTTTCTTTTGTGAGATTAATCATTGCGCTGTCTGCTGGCACAAAGGATGGAATAGTCCACATGAATTCATGAACCCCTTCCAAGCCATGTCTGACTCCAACTGATGCTCTCAGGTTCTTCCTGTGTCTAGATCAGCCTTTGTCTCTTTTGTCATGTACTTTCTACTAATTCTGTCTTTCTTTCCTTCACTCATAAGAGAAAGCCAAGCCTTTATGAAAGTTTGCAGCCATCGCCCTGTGGCACTGGGCGGTGCCATCCATTCATTTGTCACCTTGTTTACTTGTCTGTGTCAAAAGGAAATCGAAGGCAACAAACTATCAAAAAAGCTAAACAGTTTGATTCTCAACACATGCCTAATTACCGCCTCACAAAAGCCTTTTATCAAATTCCCCTTCAAAGAGCTGTGGGAAACTCAGCAGAAGTGCCTAAACAGCGTCAGCGGAACGTTTTTGCTCTTTAACACAAACTGTATGAAATAAACAACAAAGCCAGTCAAGGCAAGTATACTAATCAAGCAGTCAGGGAACTCACATCATCTTACTACTTCAGAACACGTATATGAAAGACTGTAAAGAGACTGAGCCACTCATCTCACGCTTCATGTAACGTATAGTTCATATGAAGTGCTGCTACACAATCTGCACCTGATTCTCTGAGAGTGCTTCAGGCAACTAAGCTACTTTAAGTACATGTTTTTCCTTATGTCATCGAGCCCTCTATAAGTGAACCAACCACAAATAAATTAGTTGTCTTTGGTTTCATTTGGCATTTAAACAGCATCGATATGTCTCACTCACAGAATCACCTTCATCAGCCTTTTTGAGACGCAAAGAGGAAACAAACGAGGGAAACAATTAAAAAGCCAAAACAGACACAATAAAGCCAAAATGTAACGCATAGTGGAAACTGTGGTTCATCGGGCTGCCAAAGGAGCTTCGACACCCTTTAGCATTTAGCTTTAGCTTCGACTACAGAACCAGAACTAAACAACACGTCACTTAGACCAGCACAGAGGCACGGTGAAACACACACAAAGACACTAACACAAAATCTTAAAACATCCACTGGCAGGGTTTTTTACTGCTGCACTGATGCTAAACTACAGTAAGCGAGCTGAGTGGATACAGTATTCATCACTACTTGTAAACTTTGTTTTATATAAGGGGCAGAACACATCGTTTTAGTATTTGTCACTTAGCAACAATCTAAGAAACAAAACCCACATTTTCCACATTATCATCACATGTACTACGTCTCCATCCTGCCCATGGACCACGGAGGTAAGAGCCAATCCATTTTGCTCTTTTTGCCTGTATTTAAATCAGCTCCAGTGGAATCAATCCACAATAAAGCTTCCAGGACACGTTTTTCCAGGGAAGCACACTAGTCGAAAAAGTACACAATGCTGTACGAAACACGAGGAGACCTTTGATGTCTTTAAAACCAATAAAATATGAAAGGTATACATTTAGTAGTTTTTATTGCTGCCTGCTCGGGCATCTCTCTAAAAGTAGTTTTTTGCATTACCTTTAAAGCTAAAGTAAAGAGGGTCATGTCTTTAAAATAAAGAGTTGAATTTCTAACATCACATAACGGCGACTTTTATATGTTCATGAACTAATTCCTGATTTTAAACTTGATGGTAAAGATAATACATTACGGGCAAATTAATAGGCCTTTTAGAAGATGAATGAGACAGTTCTTGTAAATGGGTAATGGCTCATTATTTTGTGGGGTGATTATTCTGTGGAATTCAATTTAAGTGAATTCAGCCCAGAGAGTCATTACGCTTATAGTTAGTCCTCTGTGTGTAATTGTGCCGCCATCCATGATGAAAAAAATGCCCTTATCCTGTGAGGTGACCGGAGGGTCAAATGGGGTCAAACAGACAGAAAAATGTCTTCTGCCCTGTGCTCAGCTTTACACCAGAGTGGCCTCGGCTGCGTGTTTACCCACGAGTGAGCTTAATGAAAACCCACTAAATGCATCTATTACGTTTGCCCTGCTAACTAGCGGCAGAGCTAATAGTAAAAGAAACATCACTTCAACCTTGAGGCAGCCAACATGCTGTACTTTGCATACACTAATAACCAGCTGGAGGCAAACATTCTTGCTTCGTGGAGTTGCCATGGGTTTTAATCGCGACCCTGAAGTTGCATGTTCACCTTAGGTCTAAATTAAAGCAACCGACAAAAAGAAAGGTGGATTTATGAAGGACAAGTTGATTAAACTTGAGATTAATGTGTGTACGCCGTAGAGCTGAGGGTTACTTCATGTATCAGAATTCCTTGACTTCCTTTGTGATGTTGGACTGCAAATCTTATTGCATTCCCATATGGAAAAAGATATATATAAATCTTATAAAGTTTGTATCTGTCTTGTATGAAAAGCATACAGGAGTGAAAACAGATATAAGATCCCTAGAAAAATTATATAAATTAAACTTGTATGTTTTGGATACTTACTAAAACAATATATGAAAGTGGCCACGTTCATGAGTAAATCATATAAGCCTGATATGATTCACTATATGAAGTAGGCTACATCTGATGCAAGTCCTTTATAAGTTTTTTCTATTTCTTTTCCATATGGGTAAGATTACACGAGGTCGGCGGGTAACAATGAACGCGAACGTTTCTGTATTTGTTCCCAGTGTTTTGGTTTCTGAGTCGTCTTCATCGACCCACTTTTACTGTCTTCATTTTGCATTTCTAGGCTGCTAATTTACTACAGAATGAATTTGTCGATTTAAAGAATAAAGAAAAGCCAACATCTTAATGCACATAATGAGTTTAGTTTAAACTGATATAAGGAAACTCATTGGTTAAACAGTGAGCTAAACGCTAACTTGAATTGAAATGTTTTGAGCAGAATGACAAACACATGTTTACGAACCTCGTGCGCTTCCTTTTAGCGTTGTAGAGGATTTTAGCAGCTTTCAGCTCAGTCATTTGTGAACAGCTTAGACTTCGTATTCATGAATAAATGGATGGTGACATTTCTTGCTCCATGACAGCATGATGACCGGCAGATTTAAACCCAAACCTTGCTGCGAGGAAACAATGGTTACTGCTCCACCACCGAGCCGCACTCGTTTGTGAGAGCAGCTTGATACTTTATAGCTGCCATGTCATTACAAATTTGAAACAATTACTTGGTGCTATTCAGACGTCTAAAATCTTCATTTATATATCAGATTTAGTTCAACACGCGCCTTGACAACCATGTACCATGTTTAGCCGTATTTTAGATTTATGGAAATATGGAAAGTGCTCAGTGGGTAAATTTCTGGCTGAAACCAGGTTTTCTTAATGGGCTTAAAAAATGGACTTTACCTTTTCATTTTTTTCTATTTACCTAAAGCAGCATCTTTTTAAAGATCATCCATAGACATATGGTACTAGAGGAGCAATTTGGAATCACATCTAGGGACCGTTTAGTAAAAATAACAAAAATAATGAAAATCAGGGGTCAGAGATATAGTGAAAAAATATATATTTTCACTATCACTTCAAATGGAAGATGGACTCGGTGCTGTAAATCAATCCTTTATCTTTCCTGAGAGATTGTGAAACCAGTCTAAAACCCACTGGTTTTATTCTATTCCACTGTCACATTTACTTGATAATGGCAAGTTTTCTCCTTACAAAGAAATCAAAGAGAAACAGATTTTCCTTTTGAATCCAGATCAAAATGCGATGCTGTCACATACGGCACATCTTGTACTCATAACTTTTGTATTTTTTTTTTATCTTTCTGCACGTGAAACTCCTCTTCAGCCGCCGTTTGCACGCATGTATCAGCGCCGGCTCAAGATCCACCAGTACGAAGCTAATCCACGCTACCGTTAAACGCATCCATTCATTACCGGTGGCTGTGAAATGCATAACACTGACATTTTATAATTGTGTTGGAAATATGCAGATTTTCTCCTAAGAGTGTTAAATACCTGAAAATCAAGTTGAGCTAAACGACAATTGGCAAAGCTCTTCGAGTGTAATACCCGGGATCAGAATGAATTAAAAGGGGATTTTCCAGCAACTCTCCATCAAGGAATTCTTCACATCACCACTTTCATCTGTGTCTGTGTGTACAGTCTGTTCCGCCATTGAAGCATGAGACCAAAGCTGTATCTTCAGAATGGAGGAGCACTTTTCCAGACTGAGGGACAGACGTTGCCAGCTTTGTCTTGCCTTCAAGCCAAGAATACTAATTGGACTATTTAAAGTCTGTCCGTCCCCGGCCAAAAAAGCAAACAATCCATATTTAAGCCGCTTCGTGGATCATTATATCATGAGAAATGCACTGTGCATTTATCACATAACTAGGTGGCATGACTCTATTAATTCGTAAGGAGTGTGGGACGACTACAGAGTGACATGCAGGCTGTTGCATCCAGTAGTTGGCCTTTGTTTCTTCCTGGCGATAAGAAATATGACTCATCTGTGTGGGTTTAATACAGTATTCCAATTGATCGATGCCACATAACATAGACCCTATAATAAATCTATTGATTTCAGCTGAAACATTGCTTCTAGATTTATGAGTTTGTGTCAACAGAAGCACACGCTCGCACACAGTTGTCTGGCAACTCGCATAAGACCCCATGCGGTTAGAAGGGGTGACTCAGTGTGAGAGGAAACACGTTCGCTGTGGGATCCGCGGTACAATTAATGAAGTGATGACATTATATATTTATTTACAAGTCATTAGGATTCAGGGCCTGAGGAGTCGCATCCCATCTCTGCCCGGGCTCTCTAAGGAGCATTCGTTCTGTTTGGTCTACATAACAAAGAGCAAAATTAAAAGCTGCCATACAACCCCTCAAGCTTAAAGCACACAAAGCCTCAAGTTTGCACTGTTGATGAAGAAGCTTTAAATATGGAGGGGGGGATTTTATGAGTGAATGTTTATAGATTTAATTAAACTACAAGACGAGACAAAAAGAAGCCCAAAGGCAAAGTGCTGCAGAGTTTAACAGAAGCCGGTTGTGGCTTTTGTGTGGAATGAACAATCAGCTGGAATTTCTTTTTAATTCTGCTTTATGTTCTCCATAATATGCTGACCGGTAATGTTATCACAGGGTTTATTAAGTAACGGCTGCACCGAAAGGCAATTCTTAATAGTACGATCAGGGGGGGAAAAAACAGCAAGAGAAACACGAGGCGAAGACGTACAGCGTGCATGTGTGTTCACGTGTTCTTTGCTAATGTTTGCATGCGTGTGTGCTATTTTCAGTTTTTCTTTCCGTGAGCTGTAGGTGCGCAAACTCTCCCTGCATTTCTCATAAGCCAGAGGTGATGAAGTGGCATGGAAGACTGCCATCATTACATTATGTCATCAGTTAGTCTCATCAATTAACGTTGTGACATAACATGCCCTTCGACTATTCTGAGAGCTCATTCTCACTGTGCCCTTGCCCATATGTATCCCCTGTGACAAAAACCAAAGTGTTGCCAAGCGCTGATATTGCCATGTGGAAGGTCGCGCTAAACGAAGGGGCTTGTCCAAGTACTGACACTTTTCACATCTTACAGCAATAAAAGGCCTCGCCGACTCCCAAACATGACAGGTCTGCATCAGCGTGCCACTTCGGAGACGGTGACCTTTTTCCACACCGTGCAAACGAGTTGTCTCGGAGAGCCAGCGCAGAAAAAGTGGACGAGGTCGAAGTGGCCAAATTGGAACGCAGCATGAAGAGATTACTGCAGGATAAGGTCAATATTCAAGGCAGGGATACCCCGGTTGGAGTGATGGATCTTCTTCTGTAACTGCTTAGAGCGGATTTAAAAATCCCAACACTCACTGAGATAAACAATGAAATGATCTAACCTGTGTTTGTGCCAGCATCCTCCAGCATCTCGGATCCTGAAATTATGTTTATTCTTTTGGTTGTGTTTGTCTTTTTATAATGAAGAACAAAAAACATGTAGATGTGCATGTGATGAATAAAACAGCATGAAAGCTGAAAAAGACTGAAAATAAAGAATTTAATGCTGAAAACCATCAGGGCTGAAATATTAGTGATTCAGTATTGCATCAGATTTAATCATGTTTACTGCTAGGAATATAAATTTACATCAGGTGTTTTTCTCTGTCTTAATCTTTTAAATCAGAGCCATTTCAAAGCTAACACGGCGCCTTCTGTATTTTTTAAATGATTATGAGGCCCTACACTTCTTGTCCGGCTTCCAGAGGCCCACTGGCCAGGTGTCCCAAGAGTTACTGGGTCAGCTCGACGCTGCGGGCCACTGCAGTTTGTGCAAACCGAGGCAAAAATGGGTCAGTGGTGAGAGCGGGGTTACAAATTCAATGTGACGCCAAACTCCTAGTGGAGCACAACATGGGGAAACACGCACCCACTGTATAATTTATAGAGTATCTCGAGTAGCCTTTCCAAAAATATACAAAACTGACATATCCGTTTATGCTGTGTGCAAACAAAGAGTCGAGTTTATTTGCTGATGGGCTGAGACACACCAGGTGAATATTAATGGAGCGTTTCAAAAGTTTGGTGCTGGCAAACGCAGCAGGAGGCTGCTGTGAAGTTTTTAAATGGTAGCATCATTTAGGTTGACTGTTACCGCTTACCAACGTTTTTTTTTATGTGATATAATGCAACAGGCCAAAGAGATTAGCTCAAATACCCAGCTCAACAGCATTTATTGTCCCGCAGATGTGAATAGAATTCACTTTAAGATTTGTTGGCAACCATTTTCGCCTTTATTCAATGGCTTTCAGTGAAGGCACGGAGGAAAAGCATCGAGAGAAAGGAACAGAGAAAACAGTTAGCGTTGTCCTATAGAGCACTTTGCTATCAGGAGGCATTTTTACACTTGGCAGCTGGTGAAGCAATAAACGCCAAATGAGTGCAAGTACAATGGAAACAGAGCAAATGAGTAATTAGGATTTTTGCACAGATTGGTTGTTCAACAGTATTTTTACAAAACATCGACCAGCTTTGTAATCCAAAAAGAGAAAAACCTTAAACACAACCAAAAAAAAAAAAAAGACTGGTCTGTGATATTTCTCTTTTATTTTTAATCTGACACTTTATTTTCTTTACCATTTCTTTCCCCTCCCCTTCTTGTCATTAAAAGCTTTAGGAAAGTGCAGCTTCTAAGCAGGAACATTACCCAGGCAAAGAGATTGTGGCTCCTCACACAAACATTATGCTTGGAGGAATTGAACATGCTCAGAAAAAAACATCCAAACTGTTAAGTCAGCCTCTAGATCAAGTCAGCCATAAGCAGTTAAGCTGATGCTCAGCAGAGAAAACAAAAATGACAAAAGCACAATGTAGAATTAATGAATAGTAGTCCAACAATGGCTTTGTTTACAAATATATTATGTTATGGTTATTGCTGCTCAGAAAATACGCCAGTGTGCAAGTTATGATATGTAATATGAAGAAAGCATATATTATATTAAGGACAATTTTAGCATTTGGAGATTGGATAACACCAGAAAGTGCAGGAGTCGCTGTATAGAGCAGTGCATATGCCAGCTAATACGCAACATTATCCAAACACTGCGTGCAGACTTTTCAAATGCCTTTTGAAATTTGTTGGAAAGTGCACAAAGGAAGAAGCAAAAAGTTACACTCAGACAATCATTCAAAACCAGCTGCATCCAATAAAAATAATAATGTAGTAATCAACTATAAATGTCATAAAAAATATTGTTCACAGTGTAGAATAAAGTCAAATTTATTCATCTAGCACAACTGTTGACCAAAGTGCTGTGCATTTAAGATAATCAAAAGAGATAAAAACATAGGACGACAGGTCAAAATGTAAGAAAAGAATCATAACATATCTTTGTCCTCTGTGCGTCCTCTGTGCGTCCTCTGTGTGTCCTCTGTGCGTCCTCTGTGTGTCCTCTGTGCGTCCTCTGTGTGTCTGTGTTTATATTTGTTGTGAGTTCTTGTGTCTTGCTTCCCTCCTCGTGTTTCATTCTGTTCCCACCTGCCTGTCCTGTTATCATGTCTCTGTGTATCTGTCTCCATCTCTGTGCGTGTTCCCGTTACTTCCTGTTTTACTTTGGTAGTCTCCTGTCTGTGGGAGCCATGTTTTGTTTTGCTTCTCTTACTCTGAAGGTACCTCGTCTCATGTGTTATGTTTAGCTTTGCGTCCTCTGTCTCATTGTGTGTAATTATCCCCAGCTGTGTTCCCCATGGGTTTCCTGTTCCCTCGTCATTCCCTGTGTATTTAAGCCTTTTGTTTTCTTCTGTCCCGCGTTGCGATCTTTCTCATAGTTGTGTGTGTTTCCCTGTGTTCTTCTCCATGGGTTTAGTTATGGTTCCAGTATATTTCATGTTATATTCCCAGTTTAGTTTTTGTATTGTGTTTTCCATTCTCAGCAATAAAGCCGCATTTTGAGTTTAGGTTTTGCCTTCACGTATGAGTCTGCGTTTGGGTTCTCTCTTTTCTGCCTGCACACATTCGGTCTGCAGACATCAGCATCCTCAAACCTTTCTTACATTTTGATTTATTGTACACTCCTGCAATATCACTAACCCGTGCAATGCCTTAAAAATGAATAATAAAATCTTAAAATCAATTTGAAAACTAACTGAGAGCCAGTGTAAGGAAGCTAGTAGGGGAGAGATGTGGTCTCGCTTGCACAGTGCTGCAGCTTTTTGGACCAGCTGTAGTCGGCTAACCGATGACTGACTGACACCTGAATAAAGACTCTTACAAAAGACGAGGCGAGATGAAACGAAGGCATGGATGGCTCTCTCAAAGTCTCTAAAACAGAGGAATGGCTTCACTTTTGCAAGTAGCCAGAAATGAAAGAAACTGGTTTGATTACAGCATTAATCAAATGTTTATCAAACATTAGATTAGCATCAAAAATCCCTCCTAAGTTCCTTGCAAAGGGTTTTTTTCAATTTATTAAAAAAAGGGCCAAAGTAGTAGTGTTCACAGAGACAAAGCACAATGACCTCTGTTTTCTGTTCATTTAAATTAAGAAAGGTTAAACCAATCCATGCCTTAACATCTTACAAACAATCTAGCAACACCTTCAGAGAACTCACAGATTTATGTTTCGGTGGCAGGTAAACCTGTGAGTCGTCTGCATAACAATGAAATGAGATGCCGTCTTAAATACACGAGTCCCAGCATAAACCTCAGGAAAAGGTCAAAGCTATAACCCAGTGTAGCCTACCAAGTCCATGTCACTTTATGAATTGTTCAGGTGAAATTGCCATGTTGATCTGTAGGCCAGTGACAGGACCTGATTCTTCAGCAGCTGAACTGCAGGTGTGTGAGGCAGGATGTGAAGCCAACAGTCTTTCACCTTTGACAGTCTTATGATTTCAAGATATCTGCAGCAGCTCATAACAAAACTCGACACACACACAGTCTAATCATCCAAACCAACAAGGACAACAGCTAACCAGCAGCAGCAGCAGCTCCCACCATTTAGTCTAATTGCAGACAACAAAGAGCTTCAAACAAGTCACCTTCACCACAGTACACCACCAGCTGACTGGAAATCTGTGGCTTCGAAGTAAATAACGAGCGGTGAATTACTGTGTTTGGTTTCCCTTTCTTTGCAGCTGGTTCTTCAGTCTTGTGTCCTACCTGTTCAGCAGCCCATAGGTATTAACAATGTGCTATCTAAATATAATAAAATACATCAAAATATGGAGATTTCTAAAGACTGCATACAGAGAAAGCTTTATAGAACATGTACAGCTACATACATGAAAAGGTAGATGCTGCTGTGGGTGGGTGTGTCACTGAGCCAGTGTAAAACTCTTTAGTAAGAAAATTGTCAACAATTTATGAAGGATGTAGACATAAAACTTACTTTTATAAAGTGTACAATATGATATCTACAGTGTATTTTCAGCTGAGATTTTACATTTGGTAGCATGGGAGATGATGATGATGATGATGATGATGATGATATTATTCAAGATTAAAGAGCTGAGCCTGGTTCTGTCAGAGGTTTCTTCCTGTTAAAAGGGAGTTTTTCCTTCCCACTGTCACCAAAGTGCTTGCTCATAGGGGGTCATATGATTGTTGGGTTTTTCTCTGTATGTATCATTGTAGGGTCTACTGTACAATATAAAGCGCCTTAAGGCGACTGTTGTTGTGATTTGGGCTGTATAAATAAAATTGAATTGAACTGAAATAATCTTGAACATTATTGTTGCATAAAGAAGCTGTAACTATCGACAGTTTTGGTCAATTACAAAATTGTCAAACTGCCATCATGCAGAGGGGTTCCACATACTGTTAGATGGTATATAAAGTAGAGACATGAGATGAACATGGGGAGTCAAACCCCTGTGAAAGGACCTTAAACTATCTTTGGTTGACCAAAAAACAAAAAGAGAGGACAAATGCTATGAAATCTTTAACTTGGGTTACCTTTAACATTGCGTGCAAAGGATTTTTAAGGTAGATGATCTGATCCTTCTCAAAGGCCTGTTATGTTTAATTGCACCCCCAAAGCTGCTGCCTCCAGAGGCTAAGTCAGCAGACTAGCTGACGCGTTCACAGGTTGTCCTGGAAGATCCCAGCGCTCCAGTCACTGTCAAAGATTACACCTCAGGACAAAGATGATCACTCGATGCAAGAATCTGAAGCTTCCCTCTAAAGCAGGGGTGGGCACCGAGGGCCGGTGTCCCTGCAGGTTTTACATGTGTCCTTGAACCAACACAGCTGATTTAAATGGCTAAATTATCTCCTCAACATGTCCTGATGTTCTCCAGAGGCCTGGTAACGAACTAATCATGTGATTCAGGTGTGTTGACCCAAGGTGAGATCTAAAACCTGCAGGGACACCGGCCCTCGGGGCCTGGAATTGCCCACCCCTGCTCTAAAGAGACCAATGGACCAAAACCACGCCAGCAAAATTAACTCCTTCAGTGTAACACAGGGGTCCCCAATCCCAGTCCACGAGGGCCGGTGTCCCTGCAGGTTTTAGATGTGTCCTTGATCCATCACAGCTGATTTAAATGGATAAATTACCTTCTCAACATGTCTTGAAGTTCTCCAGAGGCCTGGTAATGAACTAATCATATGATTCAGGTGTGTTGACCCAGGGTGAGATCTAAAACCTGCAGGGACACCGGCCCTCGCGGACTGGGATTGGGGACCCTTGGTGTAACAGAACAGTGAATCCCATCACTCCATTGGTGAAAGGTTTAGTTTTTTTTTATTATTTTATTGTTTTTGTCACTCATCTGTAGCTCTGCTCAATTGCTGGTCATTAGTTAAAATGCTTGGATATCGTCCCTTATTTGGCTCCCCACCAATCATGAATTAAAAGTGGAAAGATAAGGGTAGAAGACATGAGCAAATTACTGAGCGAGAAAAAGAAAAAAGACATCAGGAGGCAGACAGAAGGGGCGGGCGCAAGTTTGATTAGACAGGCTCAGAGAAGGGTTTCTTTCAGTGCGAGGGCCGTTAATTAGCGCTACAGTTCAAAACAATCTCTACCCCCCGCTGAGTTCCAGTCTTTCTGTACACCATCAGCCGCATGCTCTGTCACATGGCAGCCCATTTGGCGTCCTCGAAGGCCTGCACTTATGCATCGCATCCAGAACTAACCAGACTAGTGCAGATCACCCTCCACCGCTGTAATCGGCTCTCATCATCCAGTAGATAATCACAAAAGCTTTGTGATTACCTGTAAATGGTGCTGGATTACATGATCAGGTACACGTATGATTGTATGAAAAACATTTCTTAAATTCTTTGAGTTGCTCCGAAGCTTGGAAAAGTCACAAATTTGATCCTGACTCTTGTTGTATTGGGAAAATGTCAACTTGAATCAGTCGATCTTTTCATTTTAGCTTTTGATGAACGTCATATCCTCTAACCTTAGGTCAAATGAGAATGTCAGCTCCATCATAAAGAATCTATCATACTGTATTAAAAATAAAGATGACACGCTCCAACTTTTTCACTGCGTAGTCTGAAATCCTTCTTTGTGGGCCTGTCAGAATGCAAACGTGGTTTTCCCAGGACTTTAAAATGCCTGGTTAGTCTTGTATCAATACGATACTTTGTCCAATTAGAGAAGTCCATGAGCCACCTATCTCTCCTCTACCTGATCTCAGCAGAGCAAAGAAAGATTATAGCCGACAACTCTCATCTTCCTCTCCACCCACTCAATCATCATCCATCAGGAGAGAAGCTCCAGTCAAAAATGATGAGAAGGCACTTACTTTACAACCTCTCTCTTTCTACTGGCTCAGTACTGCCATAGAAAGTCTACCTAGAGTGGAAGTGCTCTTCATCTATGCAACACACTCCTGTATCAACACTGCAAGTATGAGGGCTTAGAAGTTGACATAATAGGATAAATGTGGCACTAGATGGATCATCAGGTTACCACACGTATTCACCTGAATGTCAACTTAGTAGAAAGACTGATCGCGCACTCATGTCACCCCAGGAGAAAACGATAAGAAAGTCTGTCCAGCCTCTTCCACTTATCCAGTTGAGGGTTACACTGCATACTATTCACACCAGCGTTCACACAGAAAGGAACCAACTAGTCGCTGGATTCAAACCTGGGACCGTCTCACTGTGAAGCAACAGCGCTATCTGTGCTGAAGCACAATCCACCCACAGCATCCACGAAAGCAGAAAAGGACTTTAGATGTTGTAGTCTTAGAGAAAACACCTGAAATCATGTAAATCGTGTTCATACCTTAACCCTTTAAGACCTACCATAGAACCAACTCTGCCAGAGCTTATCTTTATATTTTTACATGCTGTAGTGACATTTTTGGGAGTATTTCAACTTGCTATACATCAATACAACCATTATATCCCAAATTTTAATAATATGTATACATTAAAATGGCCTGGTAAATGGCCTGTATTTGTATAGCGCTTTACTTAGTCCCTGAGGACCCCAAAGCGCTTCACATTACATTCAGTCATTCACCCATTCACACACACACTCACACACTGGTGATGGCAGCTACATTGTAGCCACAGCCACCCTGGGGCGCACTGACAGAGGCGAGGCTGCCGGACACTGGCGCCACCGGGCCCTCTGACCACCACCAGTAGGCAAGTCCATAGTAACTACATGAATTGCAAAAAAGTCAAACTACAAAAAAAATCATTTTTGGTTTTTTTTACACATATTGCTAGTTAGAGAAATTTCAGAGGTTTATCCCTCAAGACTGTAAATGCAAAAAAGTTGTACAAAATAGTTTCCAATCACAGGAAATTTATTTTGAGTGTCTTCATAGTTTTATTTTTTAAATACACCAATTTTTATAAATTGCAGAAAAAACGATAATAAATATTATAATGTAAATTTGCAAAAAAAACGACATCAAAATAAACTATTTCCAACAGTGTAATTTGAGTGAAAATGGCGTCACTTCCAGTTTCGGGCAGGTAATGGCGGACATGCGATAGTTCGCGCTGACGTCCATTCCAACATAGGAAGTGATATGAACAGCTGATCGGTAAAGCGTGTTCTTGGAATATTATGTTTTTGTTGCTGCAAGTGCTTTTTATGCAATTTTTGCAAAGCCATATGTGGAAGGAAACTGACCAAGGACGAGCTGAATGCATAAGATGTAAGTACAACTCCTCCAGTTTGATATGCAAAAAAAGAAAATATAGTGCTAACCAGTGTTGGTCAAGTTACTTGAAAAAAGTAATCAGTAACTAATTACTGATTACTTCCCCAAAAAAGGAATCCCGTTACTTTACTGATTACTTATTTTCAAAAGTAATTAATTACTTAATTACTTAGTTACTTTTTAAAAACACGATTTACAACCTGAATAGATAAAGCGATAGATCTTTCAGCCCAATTCTACTTTTTCTGCATAATCCATCATACAAAATGTAATCAAATGGAAACGTCTCTTTTTAAAACTTGTTTTATTAGTTTTAATCTTTTAACTTTATGCATCAAGCAAAAATCAAATTATATGCAACATTCTCTGACTGGAAGAAATTTGTTTAACATTTAAACCTATTTTCTGCACATTCCAGCACATAAAATAAAATATGTTTTTGTGTTTACACTCACTCTTTCAAATAGATGAAAGTAAAACACAGCAGAAAATAAATAAAATCAAAGACTAGCGGTCCTGTTGCTCTATTTTCACCTGTAAAGCAGGACTGGGGTAGGCGGAGGTTTACTCTGGTGCAGGTGTGCCGCGGCGGTCAGTGGAAGAATCCGCGAGTTTCTCTGTGAATTTCACATTAAGT
The DNA here is from genome assembly GCF_013358895.1 of Oreochromis aureus. Taxonomy (NCBI): domain Eukaryota; kingdom Metazoa; phylum Chordata; class Actinopteri; order Cichliformes; family Cichlidae; genus Oreochromis; species Oreochromis aureus. The sequence goes on from NC_052947.1 coordinate 40,577,424, forward strand.
CGTAGCGCACTCGGTGCTTGCTTGGAAGTTTAGGGTTTTTTTTCGCTGTAAAAAGAAGTTTTCTTCCCACGCACAACGGACACTAACGTTTTTGTCACTTTTTATGGAATCAAACTCAAAGTAAGGTCAGTACTTCCACGCTTTAAACGCTGCACGCTCATACTCTCTCCGCACTCGATATATTATCCATTGTTGATCTGCACACAGCTGTTGTCACGAACGTCGCACTCGCTTACGTCACTGTCGTGAGACATTCTCGCAAAAAACTCACGGCTTTAGTAACGCAGTAACGCAGCGTTCCTACGGGAAAGTAGCGGTAATCTAATTACCGTTTTTGCAATAGTAATCCCTTACATTAATCGTTACTTGAAAAAAGTAATCGGATTACAGTAACGTGTTACAAGTAACGGTGTTTCTGGAGGGAACCCCTCCAGAAACACCTTGTCCCACCTCACAGCTCAACATTAATATTCTATTAGTGCTCCATCAGAAACAAACACTCTGCCAGCATCTCCTAAATATATTTCCTATGAACAAGTAATTTTCCATGTCAGCAGCTCAAACCGCATCTGTTCGTGTTATGGTTTCAATCACCTACACGACCTTTCTTTGTTAGATTTTCTTTCTTCAGTATATTTGTGAGCAAATAGTGATTTTTTTTTTTTTTTTTTTTTTTCCCACCAGAGTCTGCTGTGAAAACTTCCCGGCATATGAGAATGATAATCGAATGTAGTAATACTGTTGCTGATATTTTGTTCCACAGAAAAAGATAAATGACAGCATGGACCACACAGTGCTTTCATATCTGTGCCGGGGAGGTACGGCCGCCATCTTCTTCAAGCCTGACCGTTTTAATGCATTACCCTGATTGATCAGCATTCATCCCTCATCCACACTGGATTTACGGAGACACGGCCCGCGGCTGCCATAGGGCTGCCAGACCCAAACAGAAATGGCCCGAGGAGCTCTGTCATCCACCATCCACGCTGGGAGGTTTCAGACACCAGTCACCACACGGGCTGTTTACTAATCAAGATTAACACAGTTTGTATGTATCAATAAATCACTACTGAGTGCACGTGGATGACCATGAATCTAAAAACAGGAGCAGATCTCTAATTGCTTCCCCCGGGGCTGAAGCAAATATACACCATGGTTTTGCCTCCCAGCCTTTATTATTAGACTACGGGGAACAAATGCTTTGTTTTTAATTGCTATAACTGTGGCTTCTGAGGGGATTTTTGGGATTTTCATTGTTAGGTAGTCACGATGGCAAAAAAGCGATCATCCTCTGTGCCAAAGGCAAGGCTGCAGATTCATTAATCACAATTTTAACTCTATATCAGTGTTTTTAAAAGCTAATCCCACGTCCCCGTTGAGTGAAGAGAGACATTTTCCAGCCTTAAAAGACAAGTAAACTGAGAAACTGAGACTTTGAAATTAAAAACATTGTCCTAGTACAGAGGTGAAGTGTCACGTTCCCCGCGGTGCGTCCTCCTCTTTCGGACTGAAGGGAATATTCCGAATATTCTTCGTGGCTAATGGAGAGGAAGGAATATCTTCAAGGTCACGTAGCGAGGCTAGTCGTAGCAGACAGGAGGTTCCTTTGAGGAAAGGAGGAGGTGGAGGAGCTGTGGAGATGGTTTAAGTTCCTTTCCTCGGGGAAATCTCCATCCATCTGGGGAGTCGCTGAGAGCGCAGCCAATTCACACGCTCTAACAGGCCTTTAATTTGGGGAAACATATGCCACCGCTTAGGCCTTTTGGAATCTGTTCACATGGCAGAAATTGGTTTTTATGGTGGACATTAGCTGGTGGACTAAATGAGGCATAAATAATGTTACTTACAAGTGATATACATTTAGCATTATCGTCTCAGCGCACTCTTACTTTCTGTATCTATTATTGCTGTGACACTAAGAAATATTAAATTACAATATGGAAATTTTTAATCCAAGCATGAGAAAATATGCCCCGGTGGCACTTACTTTAATAAAAAAAAAAAGCTATATAGGTCTCAGTTCCCAAGTTAAATTTGATTCTGTCGGCATAACTCAGAGGCAAATACATGGAATTAGTAGTAACAGAAGTATTAGAACCATTTATTTATGTAAAAGCAGAAATGCCACAGGCTTTTTTTTTCTACAAATTTTACACAATGCTACCTTCTTTTAATTATTAATTCTTTTCTCCTCTTGGGGTTTGTTTTTTAAAAAAAAGCAACATGTCACTATTGTACTGATCATAAAAAGGTAAATGAATATAAAGAATTCTATGAGTGCAAAGACTTGATGCTCAGAAATTTAAATCCAGATCATAGAAGAAAAGAAACGGCTTATACGTCGTGCCCTCTCTGTTGTTGGTGTGTGTTGTCAGACCTCTTTCGCAGGTGGAGCTACTTCACATAATCCCCAACACAAGCTCTTTTTCTTGCAGCATGCATGTTTCCCATGGGTCCATGCACAGTCGCCAGCCTCCCACCGCCCGTCTTCTGCTTACTGGCCCAAATTCATGGCAGATTATTTACACCCAGCAAATGCTGCGATATTGCAACGATGTCAAGTTTGCACTTTGTTCTTTATATTTCCTTCAAACTGCATCCTGCTGCAACACGCCACCACCGTGAGACAAGTTTGCTACTACAGTGGCAGCCCCCGAGGGAGCAATAAGAAATGTGGAGTGGGCTCTTTCAGTAATTTTTGTCCCAGCCCCCACCACGCACATCAGAGCCCGGGGAGCAGATATGGTCCGAATTGTGAATCCACCCACACTGCATGTCACTCTCAATACCACAAAAAATGTGAGTATGCCATCTACGCCGGCCACACGTGCACACACACACCTACGCACACAAAGTGTTGCAGAGAAACTATATATCACACGTGTACCGGAAAGTGCGACAGCACAAATGTACCTGATTGCAGATTCGACATATTTCCAGATAACAACAGGTATTTTACACCACTACATTCCTTTTGCACCTTTTCAGACTGCTCCCAGTCATGCTCCTGCTCTAATTATCTATAATCTTTGCTTGATGTTGCATCTAAGGTTTGAGTATGAGTGGGAGCTTGGCAATGTTGGCGCGCTCTTTGTCTGCCTCCTGATAGAACACTTTCCACTCGGCTGAATTATCCACTCCATGATGACACGATGCAGCAGAGCAAAAAATGATGCTCCCCAGACTCCTGTGTATTCAGATTCTTTCAAATGGATCCACACACACACACACACACACACACACACACACACACACACACACACACACACACACACACACACACTGCAGACACAGCCGACACAGGGAACACGGCCTGTTATGGATCAGGGGTCTTTGATATCCAACCGATAAGAAAATATTATTAAATTATTATTTTGAATAGAATTTTGTGTGTGTGTGTGTGAGACAGTGTGTTCGTCTGTGTGCGCGTTTACTGCATAGGTGTGAAAACAAGCATGGCAGCAAAATGTCTGATAGGCAGCCAACTACGAGCTCATGTGACCACGATGCTAAAATTTGCTCTGGAGTGGTTTGATCCTCATTTAGATGCTGCAGACTGCAGTAATTCAGCACATCACTTCATTAGTTCATCATTTCAGGAAATCACACGTTAACAGTTATGAAACATGCACATGTTCTATTACCAAGTGGAATAACTGGAAAGATTTTAATTTAGATTATTTTAATTTTCGTGCATAAGCAGGTTGCAGTGCTTTTATGAACTCACAGGATACATTTTTCTGTCAATAATTTGGGTTACACTGCAATCGCACCTCTCTCCCATGTGTCACAATCGTCTGTCAGTCCCTAAGATCAGCCATTTAATACTCTGGGTGGCCATCACTCAGATGCTTCCACTGACCTTTGAACCTGTGTTGACAGTTCAACCACCTCAAGTTGCTGTGGGGCCTCATGTGTGTGTTGGTTGGCATTGCAATGACATGTTAAGTAATGGCAGGGGGAAATGCTGAAAAGCTGCTTCCATGTTTGGGAAAACAAGACACGACAGACTATTTGCAAAATATCCCAATGCTGTTGTGCTACCATTCATTTTAGAGCAATGTGTGTTTGTCATGTGGAGGTTTGCATCAGTGCATGTGAAAAAGTAAATCCTAATACATCTGCACACGGATACGTCACCATAGCAATAGCTGCACAATCTATGTGATGAAGTCACTGCTGAGTGTAACAAGTGAATCATTATTATGTGTCTGAGTGTCAAATGCAGCCACTGAGATGTCAGTCCCTCCCCTCCTCCTCTCTTTCTCCTTTCCTGTCACTCTCTGTCATCTGCTACCAAGCAGCAAAGCAAAGCATGAACTCCTTAAAATAACCTGTGAGAAAAAAACTGCCCAAAGATAGTGAAGTGGCAAGTTCCATATTTGGGACCCCACTGGTCAAGGACGGAATCCCACCAGAACTTTGTGGCCCTGTGTGACTGCTATCTGTCTAGTCATGCAATGACTGAAATAAATATAAGCTGTTTGTCTCAGTTTGTAAGCGTAGTGTTTAATTTCAAAAAACACTGAAATTACCATGATTTGTGACCCATGATTTGTGTTTTTATAACATCACTGGAAGCAGTGATGGACATGTTGTTCTGCTCTTTATGGTTTATAGCCAAAATCATTTGGTTGTAAAGTGTGAGACTGCACAGTTCTGCTACGATTGTCTGTTGTACGATCCCAGCTCTGAAAAAACAGAAAGCAAATCCCAGAAACCCATGTTTCTATTCATGGCAGAATTTACATCTCGACAAAAAGCTTGAAAAGTAAGTGATACTAAAAAGAAACAGCTGGATTAACATTCTGCAACTAATCGTGTTAAAAAGAGCATTTCAGAGGCGGACGGTCACCCATCGGCTCAAAACTCTGTGTGCAAATTGTGGAACAAGTTGAGAAAAATGTTTCTCAACAACAACAAAAAAAATTTGAAGACTTTCTAAATCATCTACAGCACATAGTATCATAAACAAAGTCTGAGAATCTGGAAAAATCTCTGTGCACAAGGGACGAGGCAAAAATCAGGATTGGCCCGTGATCTTCAGGCCCTCAGGCAGCCATGGATAAAACAGAGACATGATTCTGTCATGGAAATCAGTGCATGGGCTCAGAGTCACTGTCTGCAAGCACAGCTCGCTGTGCCATCCACAAATTAAGACTAAAGCGCCATCACGCAAAGAAACCGCCAAATGTGACCAGAAAAGCCGCCGTCGTCTCTGAACCAAAGCTCGGTTAAAGCCGAGAAAGTGGAAACCTGTGCCGAGTTTTTGATCTTGTGAACGCCGCAAAAGAGGACAGAAGTCATCCGGCTCATTATTAGTGCTCTGTGATGTTACCTGGTAAAGATCCACCAATGCTGAAAGGTACATACAGATTTTAGAGAAACATCTTCTCCCATCCAAAACACGACTGTTACAGGGAAGCCCCATATTCATCAGGAAGATGCTAAACCACATAGTTCAGCATGGCTTCCTCCCACAAGAATCCAGCAGTTTTTCTTTACCACAGCACTCTAACTTTGTAGGAATTGGTGTTGTATGAACTGAGGTCCAGATGAACAGAAAAAAATATACAAATTCATTTTAGTGGGTGGATATTCACAGTTTAAACGTTTGATTTTGCTGCTGCAGAAAGAAAGCCACATTGACGTCACCCTCGAAGATCGAAGAGACCATATTTGGACCAGAGGGTGGCACACCTATGTGCAACTCTGAGACAGAGATATTTGTTCCCTGGTAACATAAAAATATAATTCTGAATGTCAGTCAACAAAACTTCAAACTTCACAGCAGACCACAGTCTTTGTTCGATTAATACAATAATATCAGGTCCAGTTCAGTAACTGGAATTCGAGCAGGTGAAGCCTTAGCAGCATGTTATTTTAATACTGGAGTTTGGTCATTGCAACATTGTAACAACATAAGAGTCTGGGGACTGATTCAGTTTTGGAGCCAGTCTGAAGTGGCCACTGGAGGAACTGCAATTTTTAGCACTTCCTTGTTAGCTTTGTTTTTCCATCCCTGGAGGTTCCACTGAGAAAAAAAGGGGGAAAAAAAAGTCAAAATAATGAAGAAAAGAGCATGTGCTACCTTTTGATGAGAAGAGGAACAAGGGATGAGAAAGTGGATGAAACGACTGCGAAATCTGCCACACCGTGACAACTATATCAGGAAGCACAGCACTGCTAAGAATTGGCTCCACCTAAATTCCCTCCTACCACGATGGCTAAAACTAAAGCTCCTTAAAAGCACAGATGGGCTGCAGAAGCGGAGAATCTTTACTAGCTGGATTATCTCTCTTGTAGCAGCCGGCTCTACAAATGCTTTTCTATCTGGTAAACCGTGTAGCTCTAAATTCAATTAGGGCCACATAAACATTTTCATGTGTGGCAAGTGAGCTGTGAAAGGGCAGCAAACAGGCTCAGGCTGCAGCTGGGAGAGACGAGCAGGGCCTGATCTACTTCTGGGGGAAAAGAGGAGGGAGCAGATTTGAGATGCTGTCGCAGATGTGCTGTAATATTTAGCATGCATCGAACTAGCTTCTTTGTGAGGGTCCAAGAAAGCCAGAGTGTCTCCTTATCACTCAGCATATGCCCGCTGCTGTCATGTTTCCACCAGTTAATTTGACATTTTGTGCCCCAACCTTCCCTTTTAGATCACACACAGAAACACACTGAACCCATATCTGTTCATTTCAATTAAACTCACAGATTCTTATCATCGGCCAGATAGCGTGACATTTGTGTCTGTGATTAAGCCGGTGATATCCTACCAGCACAGTCTGCATATGCAGCATATTCATCTTTTAGTAGCCGTGTCCTTTGAAGTCACATGTGCACTGAGAGGCTACAGTACTAAAGTAAGGGTAATAAATAATCACTCACTCTACTTTTCTCCTTGTCCTCTCGTCCTATGGCTCATATTACATTGCATTATTCTTTAGGCTACCCACTCCCTCTAGTGATGGACAAAGGCACTGCCTAAGGATCAGCCAGCAGGCAGGCAGGCGGCAAATGTGGAACCACGGGAATGACAGGAAGAGTCGGCCTCCTTCGCTGCGAGCTGGATGCCGCGCCAGGCTGCCGGTGGGAACGACAGCAGCCGACTGAGAGGAACGCTCGTTCGACGAGAACACACAGAACGCTCGCTCCTGCTAAAGATGACTGAATGCAAGTGTTATGCTGTGTTTCAGGAAATGTGGTGGGCTAAAGTGTTAAGAGGCCCAAAAAAACCCCAAAAGGCAACCAGAAATAGGACGGAGATGAACACAAACACAGTCACAGCTGATTAAACTGCTCTCTGCCGTGAAGAAGCACGTTCATTTGTATTAATGTGGCACGATGTAATAATTGCTTGGGCTGGGTTTCTTCAGAGCTGCACGCCACTCTGTAGGTTCCCAGCAAGGCCTAGTTTCCCTCGAATTCCCCTTCCCCTCATCCATCTCGCTGGTCCGGATGATGTAGTGATGCCTTCACTCGCGGCCCTACCTCTGCGAATGTTAATAATCATACACAGCTTCCACTTTCGTATCTGCATTCGTAGCACTTATCAGTGGGACGTGGTAAAATGATAAATGCCGTGAGCGAGAAAACAACCCGGTCTGTTGCTTTAGTAACCTATCAATTATCATATCAAATTATGTGTCCATTTGAAGGATATCCGAGTGGGAATCGAGCTGAATGTACAGATACGACACAAATATAGGAGCGCACAGAAGAAACGACAAAAGGTGAGTGAGAAGTCAACGTGCTGCACTGAACAGCATGAATGAGGCTCCTCTCTCTTTGCAGCGAATCATTACTTCGATTTGAGCGGTCTAATTTAAATTCCATTATGTCTTTACACTGACATGTTCAACATCAGATAGGGACTGAAATTAGATCTATCCCCTTCAAATTTAATTGATACTGCCAGAGTCTGGGCCAGCCAACACACAGTGAAAATGGGGCATTATTCATAATTCATTAAATTTTATATAACTGACTTACTTTTGAAGATTACACAATAACATTCATTGTTGAAGGGAGAGCCACGGTCAACCGGCTTTGTTGTATTGACGTCCCTGATGAGATGAACTTATTCCCCGGCTGTTTTGTCTGAGACACGCTGTGAAGTATGTTTAGCTGTGAATTCAACTCTGAAGATGATTTCACTGATGTCCAACAGGTTTTTGTCCAGTTTTCTCGAGTCAGCAGCGAGCCAGCTCGCTTTGCTCATGAAAAGGTCAAGCCTGAGCCGGTACTCCTGCTATTATATTGTGACACCTCTGTGATAATTAAAATGGCTTCGCCATATGGCTGCAACTGGTAACATGCTGCGTGACTCAATTGGGAGCCATTTGTAGCCTGTGGGGAGAAAAAAGGGAAAAGGAGATGCCACCGGGAGGCTAAATGTTTCAGGAGGTTTAGCCTTTTGACAAGCAACCAGGAAAAATGAGGTGCAGCCTTGACTTCTTACTTATGCAAAATATGGAGTGGACAATGACACCACCGTGGATGAACACATGGACACAGAATGTGACTACAGATGGCTAAAAGACTTAGCATTAGCATGTATTTGGAGTCACCTGGTGACTGCGCTTAGGTCTAACTAAGCGCAGCATTAGTTCTGCCAGACTGATGAATCAAGCTCAGCCAGCAATTCTGGTTGATCAGCTGTTCTCATACCAGCCCACAGACTTTGCTTACGTCTCGATCCACCCCTGATTTCTTTACTTTTTGTCTCCAAATAACCAGACTTGAGTTTTCCAGGCTTTCTAAAGGTCTTGGCCGCTTTTTCCCTCATTTCTTAGGCCATGACCACGTTTTTTTGTTTATTAGTTTGTGAAGACAATAACACAAACCTATGAATAATTCAACCAAAAATAAGGAAAATATCTGGAAAAAACCCTGTGCACAAGAGACAAGAAGTTTAGTGTTGTTTGTGATGTCCTGGAAGAGTTTCATTAAAATCAGGCATGATTCTGTCATGGAAATCAAGCTCATTGAGGCATTTGTTGTCGTGATTTAGTGCTATAGTACTGTACTAGTACTGTACAAAGGTTTAGGTAGGTGTGGAAAAAATGCTGTAAACAAAGAATGCTTTCAGAAATATAAATGATTGTTTATTGGCCCCAAATGTATTCTGCAGCAGGACAACGAGCCCAATCACACAGCCAAAGTCATTAAGAACAAGAAGTCCTGGAAGTGATGGTACGGCCCCCACAGAGCCCCGATCTCAGCATCATCGAGTGTGTCTGGGATTATATGAAGAGACAGAAGGATGTGAGGAAGCCTACATCCACAGAGGATCTGTGCTTAGCTGGTAGGTTGTTCCAAACATCTTGGAGAACTGAGTTCCTTCAAAAACTGTGTTCAAGTGGACCTAGAAGAAGGCAAAAGGTGGTCCCACCAAATATTGATGTGATTTAGATTTCTCTTTTGCTCATTCGCTGCATTTTGTTGATTGATGAAAATAAGTGATTAACACTTTTATTTTTGAAAGCATTCTTTGTTTAAAGCATGTTTTCTCAGCTGCGTAAAACTTTTGCACAGTGCTGTAAATAAACTGAACTGAAATGAAGTCACAGCATGGACCAGTTCACCATGACATCCACAAATGCAGTTTAAAGCTGTCATGCAAATACAAATTAAAAATAATCTATTTGTGACATATTTTGGTGTTCCAGCTCTCTTTTGGTTTCTCTAAGCAAATATGTGGGTGGAGAAATTCACCACACATCCAACTTCCTACCTAAACTGTTTGCTAACTTTGGGGTTTTTAAATGATCGCACCACCACCAAGCAATCATCGGTGATGAGCAGAAGGAAGCCAATAGGCTGTGCAGAGAGTTTTCTGATAGCTAATTTATATTGATGTCAGCGCTGGAGCTGAACCTTGTTAAGTTTTAGTGATTTGATTCATTGTTAGTGTCAGACTTCTTGAGAAATGCTTGCTACTTTTGCTAAACCACAAGAAAATAGTCTCAGCGTAACTCTACTGTTACTCACCTTATTTTCACTGTAGCCTGAAGGTATATGACACACCAGAAATGATACTGAGCACCATTGATTGTAAAGGCTCCCTATCAGTCTCTCTGTGACAGGACTGGGGCAGTACAGTGGCTACCTTCACTGAGAATTACTGGGATTTAAAAGCTTTAAGCTTCTACTTTGGGGCGAGAAACTTACTAAGAACTGCGAGATGAGTAAATGTGCTTATCAACAAATGAAACGGCAATGAAAGTGAATATTCAAGAGGCTCATCTCATTATTTAAAAAAAAGGTGGCTTTACATTAAAAAACGAACAAGCCCTTATCCAGGCTGCTGTTTTATGTGCTGCTCTCAGCACGACGAGCCACCACACTGCAGAAAATCACTGTGCTGTTGACGCAGGCAAAAAGAGACTCACAAGCCGAAGCACGTAAAAAGTGTCAGACTAAGGGTATTTATTTAGTTGCGTGCCTGTTACCACTCATTACTCAACATTACTGCTTGTACAACCCTAACTCGAGACGCGGCGAATTAAGAAACAAACACAGGAAATGGGAAAATGAATGTTGAGGGTCGGAGTGGGGCCGCTCGGGGACGACTTTATTACGGCAGCAAGAAAAAGACAAATTATTTAGCTGCTGAGGTTAATGTAAAGTAGAGGAGACATCAGCACTTTCTTTTTCATTATGGTGTTGCTACATGTGATTATATATCCATTTACAGCATGTTTTCGCCTCAGTTTTACCTTTATTTATTTACCGTAGCTGTGGCAAACAAAGGACCCACAGGGGGAAAAACAAAGACCAAGTTTTCAGCTTTGCTTTGTCGGATAAATAATCCACTGCTAATAACTCTTAATTCAGCTTCTTTCACTGGTTTTCTTTTTATTATTATTATTTTTTGCATGAGTTGTGGCTCACATCCATTGACATTAACGCCCGTTAGCACATAGTTTCTGTAAAAGAGCATACTCTGTTGCACACAAGTGCATGCATGATACAAAAAAATGCACAAAGCACACACATTCACACATTTAAGGTGTTTATCACTACAGTTGTGACAGCCTGAGGCGGCTGCAGTCTAGTTTCCAGAATCTTTGCAGCCATACCTGGCAGCAAACAAGAGCGGCGCACGTGGACAAATACAGTCTCCTCTCATCTCTATGCTGACAACAGACAGATGCTGACTAGCAGCACAATGCCACAGCCTCAGTCCTCTGTGCATTAGCTAAACAAACTTGATTACAGGTGGCAACAGTTTGCTGTCTGTTGGATCCAGGTGCCAACTCCCAGAGATCCAAGCTATGATGAGCTGAAAAACACATTAAATGCCGCTTATTATTTTAATGTGTTCCTTAAACAAAAATGCATAGAAACGATGTGATCAACAGCAATAATGCTGCAATAAATGATGTTTTTTTAAAACTCCTTTTTTGCTTTTGCTTCAGAGAAAACAAATCGGCACTAATGGGTTTGCTCTGTTGCATTTTTATCAGCAGTAACATGAACAGATGCAAAAATATACAGTGGAAAGAAATATAGAAATGTGACAGCAGCTCCCCTCACATTGTCTGGCGTGGTGTGCTATCGCAGAACATAGTTTCTAAAAGCTACAAACGGAGACCATCTCAGGTACGCAACAGTAATCCATACAGCTGGATCTACAATATGCCGAAAGTTGGTAGAATTTTCATGATTTTGGTGTCCAGGCACCAAAATCTTCATCTGCTGTCTGAACAATGTCTCCACCCTGCCTTAAGTTAAACCTTTATCTTTGACAGAACAGACAGCAGTGTTGTAATAACACTTGATGACACTGGAACAAAAAGAGAAGATTCATGATGTCAGTTAGACACCAGAATCTTGGTAACATTGTCAGGTATGCTGTGTGCGGCAGGCAGGAAAGGACCCTAAAATGCAGACTCGCGGAGGCAAAAGATAAACTCAAAACTGAGCTTTATTGCTGAATGGCAGAAAAACAGAAAACTAACTAAACTGGGAATACTCATGAAACTAGGCAGCAAGTAGGACACACAGCGGGGAATGAGGGAGAACGTGACACTGGACGGAAGAAAACAAAGGACTTAAATACACAAGAATGACAAGTGAACAGAAGTAAGAGAGCAAAACAGAACATGGCTCACCCAAACCGGAGACTACCAAAGTAAAACAGGAAGTACCGGGAGCACACACAGAGACGTGACTATGGAAAACAGGCAACTAGACAAACATGAAGACAACACAGGAAATGCTGGGGAGGAAAACCCAGACAAGATCAAACATGAACAGGACCAAATACTAAGACAACCATAACTAGAAGTACTAATTAAACTTCTCAGTGGACAAAAGTAGGAAACATAACGAAATAAACCAGAATCCAAGAACCCAAAGACCCAGGTACCCTTACAAACTGACCCTGACTCTATCGACTCTATTGAATTTTGCCTTTTTGTGTAGTAGACTGATATTATAACTAAAATGTCTTTAAACGCACCATTATGGAACTCAATAAGTTGAACTTGACAATAGAAATGGGAGGTTCTGAGGCCACTGGGATGAATTTGAAAGTATAATAAAAATAGAAACACCACTAATTGTAATGCAGCTCACCACAAAGTCCTGTGCAGCCTCAAAGTGTACCGGTGAAAGACGGTAACTTCACAGGAACAGGCAAAATGTAACCAGTTTCATTACAGCACCATCACAGTAAATATAATGAGCGCTTACCTTTGTAACTGGCCTCAGTGGGAAATAAATGCCACAACCTTGAGGTGTAAGTGACACCTCTATTCACTGACTAACCAAAGGGATCGTTAGCGACACCTCAGGCTCACGGTATTTTTCACGACAGGATTGTGAGGCAGTGTACTTTGTGTTTCGGCGCCAGGTCCTCCCTCACAGAATATCCCTATAAAAGAGCCGGAGGATTAATAATTCATTGATATCCGTGACCACTCACACTCTCCTTTATAAGACAGCCTTATATTAGCGCTGTACCCGTCAAGCGGTCCAAACAACTCTTACAGCGCCATTAAAATTTTAAAAGCCGCTCAGCGTGGGGGCTGGGTAAATAAGAGACAATTACTGAGTTTGATAGAAACGTAATGCGGTCCCCATTGGAAGGAAGTAGAAGCAAAGCTTGGGGGGAGAAAAACGACTTATAGTCAGCTGAAGGATAATTTATTTAAAGGGCAACGTTCAGGCTGACTTCCACACCAAACAGTGTGGACAGTCAGAAATTCAGTCACGTACTGGAGTATTTTATGCAGCTTGAAAGGGGTATTAACAGAAAATAGATATCCAAATTCAGGGGCATCTATCTCCCGCCGCCATCACTAAAAGATGCTTATGCAATCTGGTCGGTAATAGGAGGATGTTTAAGCAGGTTATTACCATTAAACTCCAAATGGAAATAAAGAAGCGGACCTGATTGTAAAATTAACGCAGTGTGGACACATTTTACAGCCACTTTCAATCTCTCATGGATAAACCAGTAGATCACTTTAATTAGACAATGTGTTAATTGACTGCAGGTCCTGGGGTGTGATGTGTCAACATTAGTCTCCATCAATGACAACCTCCTCCAGGCACGACACCATTCACTCTGACTGAGAGTGAGACATGATACTGAGACTGATTGAGGGTGTGTGTGTGCTCATGTCTTATTTTTTTACATGGGCTTTCTTTTTTAGGTATGCTGTGTGGGTTTGGACGTCTGCAGTTTTGTGCATCTGTGACCTAATGAATGTATATCAGTGTGTGGGAGAAACAGACCGTGCTGAAGCAGGACAGAGAGGATAAGAGACGGTGAGGCAGAGAGGGAGAGAGAAACACAGCGTGCGGTCTATCGCTTCACTGTGGTCTGACATTATTATGTGTTCATCGCCTGGCTGCTCTCCCTGGCCTGCCCATGTTTGGGAAATGGCAAGGGACATCAACATTACAAGGTATCGCACTTGGCTCGGAAAAAAACTGGATAAGGTCAAGATGCGGCGTGCCTCTGGGACCGGAAAGTCTCACACTCACAGCTCAAGGAGAAGGACAGTGGGACGAAGCTACTCCCCGCTTTTAGACGATACCCCAAATGCCCTGCATGTTCCAGATGTTAAAAAGCCATGCGGTATAATAGAAATGAGACAAAATCAATCGTGACACTGGCATGTATCAGTTTAATTAACACACGTGTACTTTCACACACCCCCTTCTCTCTGACTCACGCGAATAATGTCGGCACCCTTGTACTGCCGACCGGGATCAGTGGCCAAGCGTATGATTATACTCAACTCTCTGAAGTCGTAGAGAGTTGGCTCCCATCAACGCTTCAGCCACCGTGGCAATCACACAGGAAACATAATGAGGCCATTAGGTTTGGCGAACGCAGCCTTTAAAGCCTCTTGTTCAACCGGCTGGGTTTCTACTCCGCACATGCTCATAGCTTCAAAGCCTTTTAGCAGCTTGATGTGATCCAAGATCGGCGGCATGCTGCAGTAGCAGGTGCAATGCATCCTGATTGGATGGCTTCCTGAATGGCTTCCTTAATGTGGCAGCGTTTCCACGCTGAGGAGAGTTTTAACATTATGTGACACCTTTAAGTGCATCTGGTGACCTTTAGCAGAAGTTAGAAAATGCTAAAACTGTGCTGACCTAGTTAACTTCTGGCAAGGGGAGTTTTGTGCATGCAGTCACGTGGGTAAGATGTTGCTGATGTGTGTATTCATTTTATCCGTAACTGTTTTTCTGGATATATTTAAAATGGTCAGCTGTGCTCGCATCCCATGCAAATTTTTTAGCCTTTTATTCTACAGAGCTAAAATCACATTCAGAAATGAAAAGGAGAAATGACCCAACATACATTAAGTGACTCATTCTACACATTGAACCCAGTGAGAGTATTATGCAACATGACATGCTTTTAAAACCACACTGCGTGAAATCAGTAGGTCAAGAGCGAGCAGCAGCCTGACCCCGACTGTTTGGGAACTGCAGCCAAGACTCTAGCTCCGGAGGCCAGTGTCAAGACCCATTCTCCATTCATGTTTTGTGGCACATGGCTTCTTGCCATGACATCATACTTCCACTGCAAAAAACCCCCAAGAAAACAGGAGATGAGAAACAAATTTGTAGACACTAATTAGACTGGGATTAGGGGAAGGAGGGAGGGTAGAGGGAGGGACGAGGGAGCTGGGGCTCGCTGGAAGGGTTTCATTATTTATGATATTCTAGTTTTTCACCCTCTTGTTCCTCCAGAGCAGACAGCCACCAGGGTAGCAAGAGAGGCAAGAAAAGAAACAACTTTATAATGTATTAGCATCAGTAATTTAGGCTGAGGGGGAAGATGGGCTGATGGAAAGTGAGAGGGAACGCGGTCTGTCTCTACATCCTAAATCACCTCCCCTCGCAGTGGAGACGGCGCTCGTGAATGCTCCGTCCTTGTTGGTCAGTCTCTAGAACCTTCTTTCACAAACTGTGCTGCAAAGAATGATCAGACTGTGCAAAAGCAGTCTCCTCAAAACATTTCTGCAAGATTCTTTCAAAACAGAGATAATTTTTCTGAATCCTGTGCAGGAAGAATCTGATACCCTGCAGAGGAAATGAAATAGCATTTAATGTCTTATAGATACCCAGAATGCACGCGTGTGTATGTGGGTGCATGTGCGCGTGTGCGTGTTTGCTGCATGACATTTTTTTCTGCACGTGTTCCCTCGGTTCTCAAGAGGGATTTGAGAATTTCAAACAGACGCAGTCAGCTTTATTGATGACTTGCCAGATACGGACGACCTGCCTCGGCATGAGTTCTCACGACTTTAAAGACCACTCAAGTCGAGCAATACCCACAGTGGGTTATGTTAATTTTCCATACTACTCTTCAACAACCCCTTTAAAACCCACAGAGGACAACAAAGGGAGCACCGTGTGTCAGAGAACATGAAACAGTCATCAAGGAGCAAAGATGCAGCAGCCGGAAAGCTGACGTCCCGATGCCGGTACTTATGGTCACAGCTTCCTTAAAGGAATGTATTCATTTAGATTATGCTGATGGGTGAGGATCTCAAGGTTCCCTTAGAAGAGATGAATGTTTCAAGATCACACTAGAAGAGGCACTGCTAAAGCTTTCCATTTTGTATTCAAGCTGTCAGTCACAATGCCATTATGCCCATGACTGCTGAGGCTGGGAGGTTACACTGGCTCAAAAATACTTCAGGAAAGAACTTGTCACGTCACCGGAGGAATGCATCATTGGAATTATGTTCATGAATATTAGAAATGACAGTTATTCTCAACATGGCTACCGCTACACTGCCAGTTAATATCTAAGGTTAAGGCTGGGATGTAACCTGCTTAAGCTTGAGACAGAAACATTAAGACACACACGACGACAGACTGAAAGAGAGAAAAAGGGGGGAGATCAGCGACAGATACACAGAGACAGTGAGAGCGCATTAGCCTTGTGTACACGCCTCAGAGGACACACCACCAACCCCCGGGGAATCCACGGCAGTGTCAAGTCCCCCCACAGGTAGTCACAGTGCAAGACACGGCCGACCAGTCTGTCTGAAATAAGGCTGAGAGAAAGTCTCTGAACCAAAAATGTTGTGAGTTTATGGTCCATGTTGCAGCTAGTCAGCCAAATAGCACACCAGTCATCCAGCTGTGGTGCATTTTCATTTAAGCATTTAATCCAGAGGAATTCAAAATGGCTGTGGTGAGAAGCTGGCTAAAGGTCACTGGCTGGGGCACAGGCTCTGCTCAGTTGTTGGTCAGAAAAGGTTCCAGTGATCAACATACATGTTGTGTTCTGAGCCGCCAGGTTCATGGTTGTTGGATGGAAGAGTTATCTCCCTGAGAATCTCCTGAGAGCACGCGGAAGCATGTGATGTGACATAACCACTGCTAACGTCCAAGTAGGGCCTCCTGTGGCACCCATCTTTGATTAACCACAGGCCGCTTTTTGATTAACTACTTAAATCTTCAGCTTGTTTTTAATTTTATCCAGACAAACTGTCCCTCAGTCCAGCCAGTAACCACTACAACTGAGGAAAATGAATAACCTTGGGCTCTATAGATAGGAGACACTTGGGAGAACTTTCAAATCCAATAAATCGTCTTGTCCCCATCAAAAAACCAGAGAAAGATATGAAAACTCTGCCAAAGCAGACAGTTTTTCTCCCGCCTAATCAAAACTGTTATACAGAGAGTAAATATGAGCCTTATAACAATAAGTCAGTAAACACTGATCTTATGGAGCCTGTTCTAAAAATTCTCTGCTGCAACTCAACCAAATTTGAGCAGCAGAAAAAAAGGACAACAAAATTCTGCAGCTGTTTTATTGACAGTGGCCCAACCACAACTGCTAAACCTGGAGGCAGGTTGCATTGAACCACATGATGCAGATGGTCCTGGTGCAGATGACGAATCACTGGATCCAGGTTTCTGCACACTTTTTCTATTTAAATATTATAATTTATTTAAATATTTCAACAAAGGAAATATTGAGTAGACTGAATGTGAAGTATGCTTTAAACTGCTTGGATGCATCTTCATTAAAAATAATAAATTCAGTTAGCAAAAATCTCACAATCAAAATGTTTCATGTAAAAAACTGTGTGCTGCATATTTGTACTGAAACTTGTGCATGAACCTGTTAATTTTGGTGTTTATTCTCATACACATGTCTGAACTGTATCATGTGGCCGATATTAAAAATATAAAAGAAGCGTACGTATAAAATAGTTCTAATTTTAGCAATTCTTACATTATTACTCTTTATCAGTTATTTAGATTGACATTACTAACCTCCATTATTAATGGTTAAACTCATGTTATGATCCAATATATAACTTATAGAGGTAATTTATATAACTTGGATGAATGGATGGATTAATAACCACATCATCCGACTCAGATTAATACATCAAATAATGACATCAAAAAAACCAGTGACTGCATCTTACACATACATGGTGTTTGCTTGAGCTACCCCCTCGTGTGTTTATAGTTTGCAAAGAAACTATAAAGACGTGCAGTGATTTACTGAAATGGGCAAATTTACATGGGAACACAGTACGTAAGGTAAAAACAGACTTTGTGCAATGCTAATGAGGTTAAAGGTCAATAATTGACATGACCACCTATATTCTTGCATACAGCCTGAACTCTCTCAGGCAGCTTTCTGTAATTTTGTTCTGTAGTCTTTAGTAATAGTTCTCCAGACTTCTGCAAAGGCATTCAAAGCTTATCTCTGGCTGTTTCTGTCTTTTGTTCTCTTTTAAGATGACACAGTGCCTCAGTAATATTGATATCCAGCCTATGGGGAGGCCAATCCATGACTGGTTCCACTGTGTCTTTTTACTATCACGCTGAAAAATAAAGCCAATCAGATGCTTTCCAGATGATATTATATGGTGGATCAAAATACTTTATTTTCATAATTCCATCATACCATGCCTCTGCTGTGATTTAGAGATGGCTGTAGCCTCACTGTATCGCGCTCCTGACTTCCTCTTTACACGCTAATAATTTGAACCAAGAATTTCAAATTGGGATTTATCACTCCACAAGAAACTGATTTTCAGCACAGCGCTTGTGTTATTGGCATAACCTTTTTTCCTTGTTTCCCTTCCTTAAAAATGGCTTCTTGACAGCCACACTTCCACTGAGATTGTTTCTGATCACGCTTCAATGAACATCTCGGGTCCAGGAAATGACTTTCAGATGTGGATCATCTACTGTCGACTTTTTTTTTTTTTTTTAGGTCAGCCAGTCCTTTTTTTGTCCTCCAGCTGATCACAATACCCACATCAGCTCATACTGTACAAATCATCCAGCTATATTGTATAGGCCTTCAGTTGCTGTACATCTGCTAGCCACTTTGCAACCCACCTCCGATGCAGCTCCTTGTTGCTGCTTTCTCCACCTCTACCCTTCATGGAAGGGCAAGCAGGTCCCAAGACAGCATTTCAAGCAAATATAAATTTGTGAAAATCAAAATCTCAGTCTTTCTTGACTATAATTGTCCTGATTAAGACATAAAAAAATACTATAGCAGTTAGCTGTTAAAATATAATTAATAAATCTTACCAAATATCAGACAGAGAAGGGCTCTTCTGGACCCTGGGTCTGAATTTAGATTAGAATCATCAGTTGTTTACATGAAATCAGTCTCTGACCATCAACTATTTGGCTGTTGTTATCTGAATGGTGATTTTGGCTAAGGCTAAAAACAGTGCTGATTGATACTGTGCAGGACATCGCCTCTCACGTGACCTCAACACTAACCTTAGCACATGTCTTCTAAAGCCTTAAAAGGTTTATGATAAATAGATGTGACAAGCAAAATGTGCCTGAAGTGGTGGCCTAGTTTCTATATTATAACAGATTCTAGATAACAATCAATGTAAAAGAGACACGTGCATTAATTTTAAAAGATAAAAGGAATTGTAAAAGTCAACAAAATACTGTATGGGGAAAAAAAGTACTGAAAGACAAAGTCTGGAAGCAGTGGTCTGCAGACCAATTTTTCCACCATCATTTCCTCAAAGTTATGAAGAAGTACAGTCCACAGAGGCCATGAGCCAACGAGCCCAACATCAGAGCTATTTTGGCAGCACAAGGAGGACGACACAATATTAGGTAAGAGTCAATATTGCGGCTACCTGTGTCCTGACCATGAGGCCAACGGGAGCTCAGGAGAATTTGAGTGTGTAAAGCAACCAAAGGTGGTTACACTTCTGGTGAGGACTGTCTCTGTAGTTCAAAGAGATGAAAAATAAATGAGGCCACAGACAGTCAAGATTGAAGTGGCTGAATAAGCCTGGTCATCCATCCAAGCGGTTAGTCCTAGCTGCCCAACTTACTCTTTTTCTAACTGAACCACTGTTGCAGATAGGTTAAAAGACTTGAAGCTTAATCGCTCATTCCCTCCCCTCCATTCATCAGCAGATCAAGCACCAAAAGCAAATCAAGATTAAGGAACAGATCTCCTCTCTTTTGAACAATGCTCTTGAGGCCAGACATGATTTCCTCCTTTTTTTCGCCATGAAAGCGAAAGAGACTT
Source organism: Oreochromis aureus (assembly GCF_013358895.1). Lineage (NCBI taxonomy): Eukaryota > Metazoa > Chordata > Actinopteri > Cichliformes > Cichlidae > Oreochromis > Oreochromis aureus. Next base: position 40,597,450 of record NC_052947.1, read on the forward strand.
TGAAACAGTGGCCCAAGTCTTTGAGATAATTATTGAAGATTTAAAGCTGGGGGCAGCCACACACAATAACCTCCTTACCCTCTCCAACCAGCGCACACACATGCACTTACACACACACACACACACACACACACACACACACACACACACACACACACACACACACACACACACACACACACGCACACACACGTTCCCCTCATAGCGCCTCGGTCTTCACTGCGGGTTAAAAAACAAGTTCATGCACCATGTTATAATCAGCTCAGACAAGACTGAATATGTGGGATTTTTTCTGTTCTTTTTTTTTTTTTTTTTTAACAAATGGAGTAAAGACAGCGGAGCAGCCACAACAACAAATTAAGCTTGTGAAACCACAAAGAAGAGCCCAACGGCTCCCTGTGAGCTTACACGGTTGTGTAAATGACTTACATTCATTTTGGCTCATTATTCTCTTCCTATGAGGGCCCACTTGTGTAAGAAGGGCAGGATTTTCATATATTTCATATGCATAAACAGGCTCGGACGAGGTCAGTGTCATTTTAGAATTAAGTAAATGGTTCTCTGGGAACTATATCGCTGCTGTACAGCTTCACACAGCAGGGCAGCAGCCTGCCCCTGGCTTTGACCTGGACAAACTCCTTACATTAGAACACTGTATGTTGTCCTACAGCCAACAACCTGTTATGATTCCAGTAAGGTCTTAAATTGACCATCTAGTCTTCGTTGTATGTTTAGATGTTATAACAATAAATCACGATAACCAATAACAACAAGTCATTAGACATTATTGTTTCAAGGAGGCGCACATCTCATACGTGATAATGCAGTGTGTGTGCGTGTGTGTGTGTGTGTGTGTGTGTGTGTGTGTGTGTGTGTGTGGTGCGGGGGGCTAACCTAACCTCATCTCCCAACACCGGCTTTGGAATTGTGTGGTGATCCAACAGGGATGGTTTTCTTCATTTCTAATTTACAGGATTGATATTCATAAATAGTCGTAAAGCTAATTCATTCATTCTTCGGTGACTCAGGTGAAGCACACACAGTCCTCCAGAGGAGAAACACAGCCTAAAGAATTTGGGGACTTACCGGGGATTGCATTATTTTTACGACTCCCTCTTTCCTTTCCTCCACATTTAATTCGAATGAAAACCTTCGCGTCACAGGGATGAATCATGCACTCGCATATCTCAGATATGCTGCAAATAAGTCATAAATATTTTCCCCGCTGCGTCAATAAATGACGATAAAATCCGTATTAAAGTCATCATTGACGAGTGTAAAGCTACGCAGTGTTTGTTCACCAAACAGCAGAAGACAAGAAAGAACTGACACGGGGGGGGGGTCGTGTGTAATTCACGGTAGAGTCAAAGGTCGAGGCGGAATAACGCCACTGACGGTGCTGCACAACAAGCCTGTGCGCGTCACGGGTGCGCGTCTGTAGCTCGCAGTGCACCTGTTAACAGCGAACCCAAACTCCGCGGCACAAAGTCTGAGCTCTGCGCGTCACGGAGCTGCTGGAAATATCACACATTAGAGTGTGACCAGGAACCAGTACGAAAACAAAATAGGGCAGATATTAAAGCGAGGCTGTACTTACGCTGCTGTTCTGTCCGGACCAGTAGACCACCGCGTGGTTATGCGCAGAGTCTCCAGTCAGAGCGAAAGTGCTGCTGGTGAGCTTGGGCTCGTCCTGGCGGGTATTTCCTCTCCCTTCGTCCCTGTTCCATCTGAATTCGGACCTGCCTTGTTTGTGAGCGTCTAACATAGAACCCCGCTCATCCGGAGAGCCCGCATCCACGCCGGCCCCTCCGGTCCACCCGTTCTCGCCGAACTCGGCAAACTCATGACCGCTTCTCTTTGCTCTCCGGAGCGCAGAGTCTTCAGCCATCTCTCCCTTATCATTGTTGCGGCGACTTTCTTCACTGGACCCGGGTGCACCTTCCTGCGTACTAACTCCATCCAAACTGGCATCTTGGTGGAACTGGGGGGCACCCTCGGCAGAAATCCCAGCCTCACGGTCGCCGTCCATTTCAGTATCCTGGTCGGTAACTCCGAGTTCCTTAAACTCCACTCGGATGTTTTTTAGGGTGGCAAGCTCCTCTGTCGGGTCGGCGCGTATCCCCAGCTTTAATTTCTCCTGGTGAAGTTGAACTGGCGTCGGGCAAGATGCGCAAGTTATCTCCGCCTTGGCATTTTGTAGGGTATGAGCGGCTATCATCACCCAGATACCCAGAGATAAGTGCAAGCCTGGGCAGAAGCCAGCCCAAGTCTCCATCGCTGACAGAGATTTGGGGAGGGGGGGCGGTGTAGGACGGTTGGAGACCTTATCCGACACCTTAACTCCTTTGTCTCAGGTCGATGTGGAATAACTGACGCTTGGCTGTCCGTCTGCTCGTTTGGGGGAGAGAAAAGTGCTCTTCAGCGAAACTGTTCACGTCCAAGGATCTTTGGTCGGGAAAGCCACCACACAGGAGAGAGGAGGAGCTGTATCGCAGCCAGCTGCCGAGTGTGCGCCCGGAAGAGACAGCGAGAGAGAGAGAGAGAGAAGCAGAGGGAGAGAGAGAGTTGGGCGCTGTCCGTGGTGCTGAGTCTCCTCCAGCTCTTTGAAGTTGTTTAGATCTGAGAAATACAGAATGGTCATTGTATGCCACCTACCATATAATATCAGACGTTTTAAATATCATATAGTTGCCATGGAGTTAGTAAAATTGGCCTTTTTTTACTCTTAGTGGTCGTGTACTCACCTAATAAGCGGATTCCTAGGGGTGCGGATTTCTTTCAGATCAGCACAGCGTGCCTACAAATGTGGTTCCGCTCAGTTACAGTTTCATGAATTGATGTTGAAAAAAGCCCCCCCCCACACACACACACACACTTGGCTCTGTATGACGTCACTCAGAAGACATCTCTCTCATATGGTCAACTCATATAGACAACTTTTTAAGTGGGAACACATACAACCAGCTGCTGTTCAAATATTCTGTTTTCAAGTTACAGCCTATTACAAGAAAGCAGGGTTTAAGTCGAGATGGCTTTAAAGAGCAGGAAAAACAGCTTGTTTCAGACAGAGCAATAAGTAAGGAGCTGCACCTTTGTCCACTTTAAGATAAATCTGAATTACTCTCAGCTTTAACGCATGCAGAGCTAATGTGAGAGAGTCCTAAAACCAAAATGCAGACCAGAAAATGAAGTCATTTTTAAACTTTGCTGTCATTTTGTTACTGTTGTCCTCATTATTCTGACTATTACTACTTTTTTAAAGAGGTGAAATTAGACTTTGTCTAACCAGTCAGCAGCACTCACTGGCTTCTTATTTCCCATGCTTGTGTTGTATGTCCCTACTCAGCATGCCAATCTGTCTCTCTGTCTCAACAACATGAAAAATGAAAAAAAGAATGAAAAAGAGGCAGGTCAGTCTGATGGCACTGTGTGTGTGTGTGTGTGTGTGTGTGTGTGTGTGTGTGTGTGTGTGTGTGTGTGTGTGTGTGTGTGTGTGTTAGAGTGGGGGGAGAACACTCACTGATGGATTGGGATGAATTGGCAGGGAGTTGCACCACTCCTTGGGGGGAAATAAGGCAGTGCCTAGAGGCATGTGAGAATGAGAGAAGGAGGGAGGGGAGCGCTGGGATACTGTGCTACCGCCTTCTGCGCATCAAGGACTCAGAGCGCGGATGAAACTGTGATAAAAAATAGTGCTGGAAAACTGTGTGGGGGAGTTTTTGTGATGGAGCGGGTTTTGTTGAGGGTGTGTGCCTAAGTGCAGCACGGTTATTCATTAACAATCCAGCATGTTGTGTCCTTGTCTATCAACTTGACTGCCCACAAATTGCCCATCAGGGAAAACTCAGGGGACTCTGCCTGAATTTCAACAAATTCCCAATCATATCAGTGTGAGAAAGACAGCAGCAGAGGAAGGAGACGCATCGCATTGTGTAAAAAAAGTATGATCTGGAAGGAACCAGCGCAGGATTCATAATAAGGAGTAATGCGAATCTTTCGCATTGCCTCAGAGCTCGTGTGTACATTTAATCTAAGGAGTATGAAGCAACTCAGCTGTCAGTGTAGATTAAAATAGCTATATTTTATACATTTACAGATGCAGATGATAGTTTGAATGAGAATTTGTTAAGATGTGAACCCTACAGAGAATAATCACCTGAATCTGAAGCGCCCCTCAGCTTGACAGAGGTTTTTGGAAAGTTTGAGCTCATTGTTAAGCAATCTTCCTTTTTGATTCAGTCTCAGCTCTCATAGCATGAGGCTATCCTCTCATAAAACACAATCCCCATATTTTGTGCAAGAAGAGCCATCAGCTTTTACGTCTGTGCCTCATGCCGCAGGAGCAAATGAGGACTCACAAATGCTGTATTTTAATACGGGAGACCCCTTACGTTCTGTCCCACATCCTCAGCTGTTCTCTATGGTTAACTGGGTCAGCACAGACCTCAATTTTTTAACCAAAAACCTGATTCCACTGCCAGCTATGTTTGGACTGTGTGATTCAGTTGGACTGTATATCAAACAGTATGCAGGACTTCAGGCATTTGTATAGTGTCTACTTTTATTATCTTCCTGAAATCACAGGAGTTTAGGTTTAAGCTCAGGGTTGGCTCATTTGTGTCCAACATGTTCTTGTCCCACGGCATCAGATCCCGTCACACACGAATAAGGTGTTCTTGATGTCGGTTCCTTGACCCGCCTACCATGGCGATATTAGCTGCTGACAGACAGCGGCCCTATTTAAAAACCAAAAAAAATGCAATTTTTGGAGGCTGGAAAGATGTTTGCAGAGTAAGAGGCCGATCACCTTCACCTTCACTCACTGCTTGGTCAATTTTGGGCATTAAAAACAACTCCAGTGAGACAATATGTAAGGTACTCGCATGTTATGGCTTTCTGTGTTATTCATACTTTTTTTTATGAAAGCTGGCTCAGCACATGAATATGTACTGGATACTGTCCTGCCATGGAGACCATCTGCTCACTGAAAATGAAAATATCTTGCTTGTACATGAAGTTAAAAGATTTTTGTGTGTTTGTTTTGTTTAATTTTTGTTTTTAAGTTTTTTACATTGAGGAAAAAACGATTCTCCGTGTGGCGCTCCGTCATTCAGGGAGCGTTTTATGTCTTTAAAAACCCTCCTATGATTAAGGCTGATAAACAAGGTCCTGGCTTACTGTTGGAGCTGTTCTATCAGCTGTTTGAGAAATGCTCTGGAAAATTCTTTTCATATAATCTTTTCATTGCAATACCACAAAAGCACACAATCACATCTACAATCATGGCTCAGCAGCAAACAGCATACACAAAGTCTGCAGATAGCTGGTAAAGACAGAGCATTCTCAGCTAATATGCAGGATTTTTTTCAGCAGGAGTTACTGGCTGTTCTCAATACACGTCTTTTTTTATCATATGCATTGTTCAGTATTTTTCCAAAATACTTTGACAGTGTGGCATTTTTGAGCTATATGCTTTTTTGCTTCCTTGCCACTGAGCTGTCATGGTGCTTAGTATTATGCTACAGATGCTATAGATATTAGTATTCGCTTAGCTTATACTTTGTACTGATCCAAACAGACAGATGGCCTTGATTTTTTTGTACAGATGAAGGCAAAAATGTGTGTTCAGCTAAATTTTGTTACCTCAGGACACCTGAGTTGGGCCTAGTTGCCCCCCTGAGTCTATATAAGCTCAGCTGATTTCTCACACCAATTATATATTTATCAAACATTTGGAAATGTTGTATCAATCTTCTGTTTTTTTTTTAACTCTAGGCAAGAACCTGAATTTATGCATTTGGTAAAAGATAATGTAAAAGATCAGAAGGTAAAGTGTGTGAGGAGCACTGCCCTCCAGGCCACGTTCTCGACTCCTGCCTTACAAGGACTTTTGTTAAACCGGCCATCTCTGAAGAAAAGCTTCAAGCAGCTCCGATCAACTCTGTAACGGGGACCAGTTGCCAAGACTGAATTATTTCAGAGGGACATGTAATGAGATTTTAATGAAAGTGAATGAAACTTCTCATCTCTTCTGATGCTGCCATTCATCAATTACCATGGCTTACTAATGGAGTGGAAATTATTAATCCCTTTTAACAATAAATCAAATGGAATTTTTCAGATCAATCAAACATCCAAGTAAGATGTATTTTGTATCTTGAAGGAGCAAAAAGGAGCAGCGTACATTTCATGTCCTAGAGAAGTGTCTTTGTGATCACACCGACGGGGGATTGGAGACCACCCTTTATGAAAAGCAAGTGTCCTTGAGAATGACACTCAAGTCCTCTCTGAACCAGGGCTGCAGATCTGTAGCCGGTCCTTCTTTTTGTCCTCCCTGCAGCGAAGCCTCTAAAAATCTTCATCTTCATCATATAATTTAAAAAAGCATTGAATATCACTTTTTAAGCATCTTTATGAAGTGCAAGAGTTAGTGGGTGTAAACTATAAGAGTTCAAAAGAAAAGCTTTGAAAACTAAGTCAGAAAATAGCGACGCTCAGGTGTTCATGCACTTTGAGGTTTATCGATCACATTTAGAAACAAAGACTTTGAATTGGGCTGCTGTGCCCGTGCTACAGTGTAACATTATAAAACACTGTTAAATTACAAACCATGTTGCTGTAAATCATGTGCATGTAAAAAACACCATGCACATTTCATTCATTTCATTAAATTGATGATATCTGTTTTACATAACACTGACTTCCTGTCACAGTCAGACAGATGTGTAGCTGCTAACTACACAAACTGGGCAAAATACACCAGAGTTATAAAACTTTAACATTTCATGATGCAACATCATCGTAGCACTGTGAACACACTGTCCAATGAAAACAACCTAAATTAACAGGAAAAAGTTGACAATTCCAAATTGATCTTTGATACAACATTAGAAAATAACAACAACAACAACTCCAAAAGACCTGTTTGTATGTCTCAGGGTGTATATGCTTTTATACAAGTGGCTGAATTGTAGCACTGGGGCTACATTGTTGAAGCCTGTTTGCACCACCAATGTTCAAGACCCATAAAATCAATGTATATATTTAACATTCGCACAACAATCAAATATTCAGCGCTGATGGCTTTTTATAGCATGTTTGTGATTCAATTCAAGGAAGAAGGCATCAAACTATGATTGTACTGTGATGACTGTGTGCTAGACAAGCGCAGCTAGCCCTGGTGTTTTTGTCAGTGTGAAAAAGTTGCAATAATTCAGTATTTTCTCACACCATTTTGTAATCATGGTTTAAAAAACTAACACAGCATTAATTTTGGTCCCCTTTAATAAAGCACGGTGCAAGTTTTGAACTCTGATTTATATTCAGAATCGTCAGCAGTGCATGTGCCCATCTGGGGAAATCTGATACGTGCGACTCACAGTAACCCACTGCTGCTCCCTGTCTTTTCGCCGTAACAGGAAGAATTAGACGTTGCTCAAGATAATCGTACAAATGATCAGAACCAGGTAGAAACAGAATAAAAAATAGACATCCTGCTGATATTACAACTGAATGGATGCGTAACGCTGTTTGGTCTCTGTGCCACTTTTTAATGACACCTTTACAATGACATAGGGCGTAAGAATAAAACAGGTTTAATATACAATCAGTTATTTATGTTTAAGGTAAAAGAAATGCACTCATGAACACGTTAAGATTGTTAATCTCGTAAATAATTTATACATTCATGAAAGATCTGTAACAATCAAATTCAGCAGATTGTAACTCATTAAGTTTGAACAGCAGCTTTCACACCAGAATACAAGATCCAGAGTTCATTTACACAGGCTGGTGTGAAAGCACCCTTCAGCACGTCTGTGGTTGAAGTGAAACAACTGAGCCCAAAACAAAGTGGTGAAGGATTCATCTTCAGAAAGCGATCGCTTAAATAAGGGAAATTTACATTAATGTAAAGACATGAAAACTCTCCCCCAGTACATTAGAAAGTGGGGGGGAAATAGTGCTTCATGTATAGCAAAGTGACATAAATCCTCCTTTCTGATGAGGACGTGATCCAGAGATCATGCAGTGACAATAATATTTTAAATAAATGTAAATGTTGGGAATGTTCAGGTTCAGTAAATGTTGGATACAAAAGCACTGCTGGTGAGAAAATTGCACCCTATACGTACTTTATGAGGCACACCTGTTCAACTGCTCCTTTATGCAAATCTATAATCAGCCAAGGTACACGGAAGCAACTCAAAGAATTTGACCAAGATCACACTGAACAACACAGCAGTCAAGAAAGCTGATTTAAGTGACTGACTGTTGGGGCTAGACAGGCTGGCCTGAGGATTTCAGAAACTGCTGACCTACTGGGATTTTCCCACACAGCCGTCTCTGGGGCTTACAGAGGATGGTCAGAAAAGGAGAAAACATACAGTTCTCTGCACAAACATGCTTTGTTGATGCCAGAGGTCAGAGGAGAATGGACAGACTGCTTTGACCTGATAGGAAGGCAACAGTAAGTCGAATAACCATTTGTTAAATAAACTGATAGGTAACATTTCTGCTTCCAGCGTTCAAAACACTTTTTACAACAAGCCTTGATCTTATTGATTGGGTACGTTTTTCCTGCACCTAAGCACCTTGTCTAAAATTTATAACAACCACATGATAAAAAAAATATAATCATGGCAGCAGAAAAGTGCACATTTACCTGCTATCAGTTAAGGTTCTGATTTCCCATTGTTGGGTCAACAATCCAATGCTGTTGATTCAAATGTGAATAATAGAAATTTGGCCTTGCACTTCAGCTTAACAGAGCTCATCTCAGGCACTTCAGCGCCACTTGGCCTAGCTGTCAGATCAGTCTTAAAGTGAGCACCCACACTCCTTCAACACCTTTACCTGCTAAGAATAGGATCAAATGTGACCATCTAGGTGAACTAAAAGTAGTGACAAGGTTACTGTGGGTGAATCTCTTCTTACAGCCTGGAGTCAACGGACGGCCAAAGAAAGATTAAGGAGGACGTTCAAATGTGCTGGTTACAACCCATCATGTCACCTCTATGATTCTGACTTAAATAGGTAAATAATACTGTATTTTTATTAACCGTACCTCTCTGTCCTGTTTAAATATTTTTGGCATGCATTTTTACAATTTCTTTGAACAATATCAGAATTTTTCTGCCAGAAAATCATCTCAAATCTGCAGGATAATTGATGTAATTGTTGCTGCCAGTTTGTGTTTTTATTTAAATTTGTTTTCCTGGAAAACCGTCGCGCCCCCGCAAACTTTCAGGACTAACGTGTCAGGCTAGTAAGAATGTAAAGAAACAAATCAGCGCAGTTTCCAGCAGGGTCGCCCTTTGGAAGCCAAAGATTCAATCAGTTGTGACTCAGGTGGTGAATTCTGCTTTATGCTGAGTAAATGATGCTTCGATTCCTTACAGAGCGCGGTCGTCATAAAGACGACATGCGTATTTGAGAGAGCTGTTTGACATTGATCCATATTGATGTTCGCTATGTTGCCCTGCCCTAAGTCTGCTGAAGGCTACAGAAGAAGAAATGCGTTTTGCTGAAAGTGCGTTGGCTCGGCTGCTGCAGCGTCCCAGCCAAATTAACGAGTTTCTTCTGTTGAACGAGAAAACGTTGGCTTCTTTTATCAGATTGTTCATTTTGATGTTCGGAATACTGATTGAAACTTGCATACATTTTAAATCCCACTTGTGTGCACCAAATTACAGAAAGCAGACAAACTGCACACTCTGTCATTAGATGCATGTGTTCCTCGCTGGCTCGAGCTGGTTTCTAAAACCCACTGCCACAGATTAGAAAGTAACCCTTCAGTTTTTTGCACACTTTGCTACCAAAGTGCTTCAGTGGGAATGTTTTTAGTCTTGTGGTGAGCTGTGGTGAACTGGGGTTTTCCAGATATAGTGAAGCTAATGTAACATAGTGAAGCTGAGCTAAAGTTTTCCACAATGTGCCTCCCCTGCCCAGAGCATATTCTCACTTCAAGTCATTTTTCAACCTCCAAGAAGATTGTGATATCACTTTTATTCCAAGTGTTTCTATTCAGGCCTTCTACTATTAAGATCTGATTACTTAAACGCTGCTGAGAAAAGCAATTCCAAAACATATTTGTAAGACTATTTTCTGATCTGCCACGACCGCAGCTAACGTTCAATTGAAAAGCCATTTCAAACATTTCCATTTACTGTAGATTGTAAATTATATCATTAAGTAAGCTGAAATATGAGCTTCATAAAAACACTGTGACAATAAGTTTAAGTGACCCCGTGGTCGTTAGCAAAGCAAGAACATGGGTTGATGAAACTGATGAAATCGATGTTCAAATTAACTTTATATATATATATATATATATATATATATATATATATATATATATATATATATATATATATATATATATATATATATATATATATATATATATATATATATATATATATACATATATCTTTACAGTGGGTTTTAATAAATCAAGCTATTCATTGGAAATAATCTCATAGCCTCAAACAAAACTAAAGTGTGTGTTTGTGATTATGTTTGCGTGTGCGCGGCTGTACAGTATGACGCCTATGCACTCGATACAGGCCGGGGACACAGTAAATACTCCAAAAGCCTGGAGAATGGAAGTGATGTCAGGAAACATGCGACATTTGGATGAGGCTCCAGTGGGTTTTCTCGCACATCCAGCTGAAAGGTCAAGCTATGATAGGGAGTCCTTGGACACGCAACTGTAATTGACCTTTCTCTTTGATAGTAGGGCATAGACTGACATATGCTTCTATAGGGGCATCATCCGCCTCTTTTAAAATATAATTAGTCAAGTTGCTCGGGGAGTCATTAAGTAGTAAGCGCTAAGTGTGGAGGACAGAGTTCATCAGAGGTGACTGGAGTAAAACACTGTGGTGGATTTTCTTACCAATAAAATGACTCGATTAAGAACGATATTGATCAAGTGAAAATAAAATATTGATCATCCCATTCGTGAGATTCTCCTTTTTGTGATAAAATAGTCGCTGTCTTACTTTTGCCATTGAATGTTTGTTAGTTTTTATGATGAAACAGTGGGCTCTGATAAAAGCAAGATAAACACAAATATGCAAATCAACCACAACATTAAAACCAAAGGACACGTGTATAGAAGACCCTGTAAAGACGCCATCTTTTACCTTAGGGCTGACCTCAAAGTGGAGGCAAATGGAGATGACAACTCAACTAGGAAGTAATGGACCACATAAAATCACAGAGCATTGTTAGCGGATGCTGAGTTGCGTAGTGCGGAGAGGTCTCCATCACTACAGACCTTCAGGTTATCTCAAAAACTGTGCAAAGAGAGCTTCATGGAAATGGTTTCCTTGCCAAGCACAGTGCAAAGCTTCAGATGCAGTGGTAGAAAGCACGCCATCAGTTATGTGTTTGAAGGCAGATGTGAGAACACCTTTGATAATATAGTGCATTTCTATACCCCGAGGAAGGCACAAGCCAGCATATGTTGGTGTATTTTCATGTCTTTCACCCATCAAAACGAAGGCTTTGCTTTAATTTTCCCGACCCTATCGTGAGTGACTTGACTTGGATGTTTCATGTCACTTTTTTGGATATAATCTTTCCATTTATCATTTTGTAACTGTTCCCTTCCAGGTGGTTTGAGAGATACCAGTAACGTTCCTGTCACTCAGTTTCTCAACTTGTGGCTTATTCTCCTGCTCTGTGAACTGCACTGCAGTACTGGATAGTAAGAATGTTTCAGGAAGTCCTTTGGGTCCTGTAGTCTCTGTGGTATTGCCTCCATGGACAGAATAGGACAGGGTGGAGCTAGTTCGTGCACAGGCTTGGTTGATTTGGGACCGGGGGACCTTTGAGGCTGAGTCAGTAGCTTGGGCTCGCTGTCATGCTCCTTGTCATAGTTTTTAGGAGTCTCATTTTGCTGTAAGAAACCTGCTGCTGTTTGATGGAAGCGTATTTGGTCTTGAACACTACTCAGATGGATGTGATGTCTCAAAACATCCCAACAACAGGACTGATGGTTTTTAAGCAGGAATGATTTGTGTCTTCACCTTTAGGTGATCCTTGTATTTCTCTTACCCACCACAGTACACTGATGTTGATTATATAACACTGACTTACAGTCTCTCGTTGTCCCAGTATCACATGATCTAGCACTACAAGCATCACTCTGTATTATTTACCTTTTGAAACCTGTAACCTAGCAACCTTTCAACAGGAATCAGCGTGGGTACACACACCAGTGAGTATCACTGAATTTCTGCTAAGTGAAAATGAATTGTAGCAACTTTGTCACATTGTATTAGCTTTGGATATATGAATGAGCCACAAATTAGGCGTAGACATTGATTAATAAAAGGGTTTACATCCCTGCTTTAATGCAGTGTCAGTTAGAGTCTACCAGCTGTCAGTCATGTGATCTTTGAAAGGAAGCCGCCTGACACATCTGAAGATCAGCCACAGCTCAGAGGCAAGCACTATTCAGATCCTGCCTGGTGCCGCATTGGAGGCAGTGACATCACAGCTGCAAGTGAAGACAGAGACGAAGAGTTTCTGCTTGTTTGAAGAAAAGCAAGACCTTCTAGAATTTACTTTTTTCAATGGTGGACATATTTTTTCAGCAGATTTTACTATATCGCTATGTCAGCATGTTTCATGAATGCCAGTTAGTATCCTGTTGCAGAAAAAGGATCTCCACACTGGAACCTTTGAATTGTTTGTTAATAGGATTGGATGTGTGGCCAGTATTTGTCAAATCAATGGCATAAAGAGCTTTGCTTAAAACTCATCGACAAGGTTTCATATTACGTCAAGGCTACAGTAACAAATATTGTCCAGAACCAAACCAGATTTCGACACAAGCCAAGGACACCAGGGTAAAATTTCAACATTTATCACAGACACGGGTTGTCAGAACAGTCGGTAAAGGCTTGCTTGAGAATTGTTTAATGTCTCTTCTCTGAGTTGGAGGCAAACAAGGGTCCAAAGGGTTTTTCCAAGCAGGTTTTCTCTTTTCTATATAGGCTTCTCTCCACAGAATCCACACCAACAGAAGCATCTGCAATTCCACACCAAAAAAACATACCCTTTCACCAAAAGTGAAACAAAACCCCAAACCACTAAACTACCAACCTGTCAGCAACTAAGGAAAATGACGTGGAGACTCCAGCAACACTTAAAGTAATAGGAAACAACTTTATTAAGTGACTAGCATGTTTCGGCTTGTGGCCTTCATCAGGGTCCCTGATTGTGAAGTTGTTGCAGAAATATTTGTTGCTAGCAACTAAGAAAAACAACTTTTCAGCCTTAAGTAGCTGGTCAGTAATTACCAGATCGCCCACTGGGGGATAATCACCAACAGCTTCCAGGTGTGCAGATCAGGGAGGCGGACAACAACAGTCTAATAACAGAGCAAATCATGATGGGTAACATGATGTTTGTAGTGAGTTTTCCTCACTTTTACCAGTGTTTTACTGGTGTTTTGGGATCTTTGAGCCCAAAGTAACCATGATGTTCAGTTATTTGTTACACTTCTCATCAGCTTCACCATCAGCTACAAACAGCATTTTATTACACTGCTCAGGTAAATGGAAACTCAAAAATGACACGCAGAAAGCTAACCTGGTTGAGTTTTTAGCAGCTAAAGAAAGCAGATGTTTCTGCACAAAAGTCGACAGAGACTAAAGTTAAAAGAGGAAGAAATGTTTTACCTCAGCTCCAGCTGAATGCCAATTATTTAAATTTATGTCACAGTGTATTGTTGCTGTTCCTTTTCCTCTAAACAGCAACAGTAACTGCTTTATGTAAAAGGTGCTGTGATCCTAGCACCATTTTCAAGGCTTTAATTCAGTCCTAGTGCAAACCAGTGGGTGATGGCACCATGCTACAGTCACTGATTACTCACCATGCATTTGGGTTAAAGCTACAACTCCAACAACAGTTTGCATTCATACGTCTTTACAGCAAATAACTGTTTTTTATTAATGGGTTTTACTGATCCGGCCCACATGAGACACACTGGGCTTATGTGGCACTTGTCTTTGCACGTGCTGTATGATGCTGGTATCCTAAAAATAAAATGCATTCTCCACCATGTCTCCAGCTGCAAGTGTTTAATGTATGAAAATAAACATGATTTTTACATGTACTATTTTTTTTTCCACATTTGGAATCAAAAGACACTGAGCGGATGTACAATTAGTTCCAGTCCTTCGAGAACAACTGGTTAAATCAAGTGGAGTACAAGCCGATAATAACTAATAAATAATGCTTTGAGTGTTTTGACGAAACATGGAGATAATTTACTGGACTTTCATTTTACACTCCACGCTTGTTGAGACAAATATTGCACTTCAGAAGATGATATTTGCTTTTTATTTTGTCAAATCATTGCAAAAGACTGGAGTTAGTCACCAATTCAATGAGCTGCTTTGGAGAGAACTGCTCAGAGAGCTAAGACAGACAAAGAAGTTAAAAAGGAGGGACGGAAGTTAACCTCTGATCACCTTTGCAGACCTTTCAGACTCACCTTTTCTCAAAGAGCCCATACCATATAATGCAGAAAAGGGCTATTAGACTAATAAATCAGGAGGGGTATAGGGCTCACACAAACCCGCTCTTTATTAAGACGCAAGCTATAAAATTCCAGGATCTGGTGAAGTTTAAAACAGTGCAAATAATATATAAGGCAAGGAAAGGGATGCTCCCAATCGAAATAAGTAAATGGTTCTTAGAAAGAGAAGGGAGGTATAATTTTAGAGGAAGTGGAATTTAAAATTACAAAAGTAAGAACAACATTGAAAAGGATGTCTATTTCAATAGCGGAGTTAAATTTTGGAATGAGTTAAAAGAAGAAATAAAGGTCAGTAGTGATATAAACCAGTTTAAAATAAAACTCAAAAAAGAAATTTTAAATAAGTATAAGAATGAAGAAAATGCAATTAACCCAAGACAGCAGTCAAACTGATGTTTATTTTCTTGATTTTCTTGTTGAACATGACAATTTTTTTTTTTTTTTTTTTTTGTGATGTTATTATGTTCTAAGTTGAAGGCATTGTAAACGTTTTGTTGTTCAAATTTAGATGATGAGGATGTAAACCTGAGGGGGTAGGGCTAAATAAGTATATACTTCAGCCTACTCCTTTTCAAACAACTGCATGGAATGATTTTATGAAATGTTGGTGAATGTATATGTTTGAAATAAAAATGAACTGAACTGAACTGAACCATATCAGTGAGGATTTACTGGCACCTATTGCATCACACTATGTTGCAATAGATGCCACCTTCCTCATCAGACATCAGACGATTGGACCAATTATCACGAAACTTAAAACATAAACATTGCATAGGGTACTATGAATGCCATCATTTATAGTTCGTATACACATATTTTATTCAAATCCCACAATGGTAAATATTTGTGCATTTGAGGACCAGATTTTCTGGTACAGAATAGAAAGTCAGATCAGTGGTACAATGATGAATGTGTATTCCCTGCTACCATACATAAACATCCAACAGCTACATGACATTTTTATATCTGATTTAAGAGCGTCATTACGTATTCCTGCACTTTAAAATCTGTAAATGTGAAAATACGAGGAAAAGCAAATAAATCTTCATCCTTTAAATATGTGACCCAGCAGAATGGAGTTATCTTTTTCTATTTTCTCTTCACCTGAATACTTCACATCGTGTCTCTGTCTAGATCACTTATCACTGGATCAGTCTACTAATTGCTTGTTGCTTCTACTATCACATCAGGCACCCTAATTACTCGTATTGCTCTTGTGTGTTATTTTTCTTCAGGAGGAGTGCAGGTGATAAATCTACCCCTGAACAGTGTTGTTTTTTTGTGACTAATTGCAGCAGCCTTGAGCCATCACTGCAGCAAATGTCGTCTGTTAAAGAGAAGGATGTAAGAACTTTTTTTTTTTTTTTTTAAAAAGAAGAATTTCAAAACCATAAGTTCAGCTTCTTTAGATTTAAAACCTCCCATTGGGAAGCAGGCGGCATGAGAGGCAGGGTGAATGGCTGCTCTATTGATTACTGCTTTAATTCTAAATAGAGACTGACGGTTAAGGCAGCTACTGGATCCTCCAATGGCTGAGTCAGTGCCTTGTCGCTGTCACAGCTGTGCTTGCCTGTGGCAGGTTTGTTCCCCTATCAGTGGATAAGGATATCCATCTTCGCACCTCAGGGTCTTCAAGAGGCAGCCGCTCTCCCAAACAAACAACTTTGCTGAATATAAACAGGGCATTTCAGGTAACTACCCTCCTACTTTAGGACCACTTTTGGTGCTGGAACAGGAAACATGGGGGTAGTTCTTTGAACTTCAACAGAGCTATGTGTTCTGACTGATTACTTTTATAAGCTAGCCAGCATTTCTAGAATTATGATTCAGGAAGAAATAAAAAATAAAACATGTTATGACAGATATGTCTGTGAAGGTTCTCAGTCATCCACGTCATCATAGTCTAAGGAGCAGAAACTCCTAAACACAAACTTAAAAACGTAGTGTATGCTGTAACATTAAAAAGTGATAAAAACCCTGAAAACCATAAATTGCACATCTGAGTCTCAACTCTCGCGACCCAGTACCAAACAACTCACAGACTGGTACCGGTCCATGGCCCAGAGGTTGGGGGCCACTGAGGTAGAGGATCAATAGGAAGTCCACGACCCTCCTGGGGGACACCCCCATAGGGCTTAAAATCTGGGACTCTCCACCATTTGATCTTAGAACTGAAGAAGCCTTTCGGATGAAACGTCTTCAAGAAAATTAAAGAAGTCTTCATGCTTTTAGCAAGACAACGATTACTTGTACTGATTTACCAAATCAGACCTCCAATAATTTGCAGGAAAAGGAGTTCAGCTTTAAGGAAAACTTTTAATGTTAATGTGCTTTAGTAACAGTTAATCAGGAGGACAACTTTAGTCATTGTCCTGAGTGTTTTATTCATTACTGGCGCTGCACGGCCATACCTCGTGGCCTCTACCTCCCTGCTTCAGTGCTTCCTAGTATAAAAACTATTAACTTTTTTCTACCAAGGTTTTGCTGGAACTAATGTCCAGTATGGAACCAATAACAAGCATTTTCATTTCAAAGACTCGTGCAAACTTACTATGTTTGGTTCTCAAATGTGTTGAAATGCAGGCTGATGCTCATTAGAAACAGACGTCAAAGAGGCATCTTCATCCTGTTCGCCTTTTCACAGCAAGACATTAACGATCCTCTCACTTAGGTGTTAACAAAGACATTTTAAAATTAAAATACAGATAGATGTAGCTTGATAATGGCAGCCTCTTACCTCTGTGTTATATCTATAAGCATGTTTTCTTGTTTAAATAACTGTAGCTGTAGAAAATCCAGCAGAAGCAACAGTTTGATTTTGCAGTGGCAACCCCTCAAATTTCTAAATTTATGCAGCACTAAATATTTCACAATACAATAAATACATGTACACATTTCATCACATCGCTGCATAAATAATCCATAGTACAATAAATTATAAACAGTAACTGAAAATCTCAGTAATGAAGGACCGAGATGTGTTTTTCTGCATATTTTTATAAATATTTGTGTGTACTTCCAAACCCAGGTCCCTGTAGACAAAGTGAGAAGAAAACGAGGACACAAGTTGAGAAAACATGAAGATTCCATTAAAAGCCCAAATCATTTAACACTTTGAAACACTTCACACTTTAATACCAGAATTAGTCTGGCTAAAGATCTGCTAAATCTCAGCCGTTGTGTTCCTCAAATTCACAGCTCATTGACGACAATGGATCTTTTATGCCACTCAGTGTGGAGGAAAAGTACTGTTATATTTCAGTATAAAAATAATGTCCTGTATATCTGCATATACTTTAGTAATTATAACATTAAATTCGCCTGTCTAATATTTAAAGTTTTAGTCCTTCTTGTTACACTGAAACAGCTCTGATGTGTTAATAAACAGAATCTACAAGACTTTTGAAGGAGTACTGCAGTGTCAGGCACTGAGCTGTAGTGCTAGGAATACAATGATTAAGTAAAGATGTATTTTATGATTTTTATATAAACATTGCTATATGCTCATTAAAGAGTTGGCACTCCATGTGATGAGGGTCAAACGCAGTGCTATGACTGAATTGAATTATTGTGATTGACATGTAGGAGTGCAGAGGGTTTTGCAAACATGCTTACACATCACGCTGGTTAAAGTCAGGGTGATGTTTTCTGGGCCAAGGGAGTCTGAACAGAATGTCCCGAACTTAGATAATAAGTAGAATCAGTAGGCAAACGATCAAGGCTAGGCGAGGAAGGTGTTTTTGTGTCTTTTCCAGAAAGAGGAGCAGATACGAGATGAGGTCGGACGTGAACGGAGAGAGGAGGCAGTCAGCAGGACCGTCACATCACTTCCGGAGGAAGACAGTCATAATAAAACGTGTTTTTGTTGTGATACAAAATTTTACGGCGCACTCTGAGGGGCATCCTTTGTGTGAAAGCAGACGGCTGATTCCACACCGAGGTCAAGCGCTGTAACAGTTGTAATTTCAACTGCTGAAGCAAATTAAATCTTTTAAATGATATATGTCCCCTTGTAGTTCCTTAAGGGGAAAAAAACGAATATGTCAGTAACGGCAGGTCCTTTAAGTCAGTTTTTTGGGTGGGTCCTCCTTGGATCCGAGAAATTCCAGCACATTAGATTGAGAGCCAAGCAGTTTGAAGACAGAGTCAATACTTTGAAGTCTTAGTTGGCGACCAAGCACATACCTTGAAAGCTGGTGTTTCGGTAGGTGTTATGTGTCAAAGTTGCATCTATACCACTGTTAAAAGCCTTCACTGTCATGTCTCCCCATAGGAAATGATGCCCACATTATGTAAACGAAAACCTGATTCATTAGGTTCACCAGGCCACCTTCTTCTAGTTGGTAGTGCAGTTCAACTGTTCACATGTTCAGTTCCCTGTTTGCATCTATGCAGCCTAAGGCTGTAATGCTTTGTACTCTCACACCCGTCACAGCATCAAAGCGTTATGATGCCAGACAACTTGCATTAACGGGAACCCACACAGTAGTTTTGTTTGCTTAGACTATTTCTGGTCTTAACCACCACACACCAGGGACATCGCATAAGAGGGTTAGGGTTAGAGATGCTCTGAGCCAGCCACTTTGGCCATTGTGATTTTGGTCACTCAGTTTCTTGTGCCGTCCCATTTTTCCTTCATTTTTACGAACTGACGGTTCGTTTAGTGCGTAATATATCCCAACACCCGAAACTAGCTGCTGAAATGACATAATCAATGTTTTTCTCTTCTCCTGTCAGTGATTTTAATGCTTGGCTGACTGGTTTAAAGCTTCACAGGCACACAAAGAGGCTCTCATTACTGTTTTATTATCACCTCCCAAAGCATTCTCCACAGTATTGAATCAGTATTATGAAGCCAACAGAACAAACAGAAACAACTGAATATTCAAACTAAGTCATATACCTGAACAAACTGAATTTAGAGGTCAAGTTTCATAAATAAAATGTTTGCAAAAATGTATCTATTTTCTAAATGAAGACAGAAAAACTGGTAAATTCAAACCAAACAAAAACAACATCCTGTACAGAGTCAGTTACTCTGTGGCTGCAGATGTTTCATATAACCACCATGCTCATTTTGTTCCACTGAAGCAAAAACACGGCTGTATAAAAGTTATTTTTTAGAAATTCTTTATGAAAAGTGACCTGATCAGACAAAAAATGTAACACTTGCTCCCAATTTATAGGAAAGGTTTTACGTCTGTAGATTTCCAAAGGACTGACGATTGTCACGATCAATACAGAGACACAAATGTGCCAGATTTTAGTCCTCAGTACAAGCCAAACTCCAAAAGAGACTGGTTGTATTTCTTTCTAATAATGCACCTCTAAAGTGCCCTTCCAGTGTAGAATCACACATAATCTCTGTAAAGAAATACAAAGTACAAGAAGCCTCGAACGGCTGCTCTTATCTCTTCAAAAGGCACACCTGCTTCATTGTAGGGGCTTCAATAAAGTGAAGAAATAAGCGCGCACATTCTCACTGTTTGTAATTGGAAAGCAGTCTATATCATCGATTGCTGAGAGTTACAATAAGCACATTGTGGTTGAATCAAGAAAACAGAGGAAAGAGACCTGTTTTGTTCTGGAGTGCACACCGACTGCCAATCTCTCCATTATCTGACAAAAGAGTTTTTAAAAGGCAGACACCTCACAAATATGAATCTATTCGGTTTTGTCAGTGAAGTTATAAAGGGCATCATTTCGGGTTACCCAGCACTCGTTGTACTGTATTGATCCCTTCATGTTTTCAAGTAAAATCTTTTTGCTTGTTTTTTAAATCTGTTGACTTACTAATTACTTACACTAATTATTATTCTTTTGATATTGATTAAAAGGTGAAATAAATGACTGGTTGAACAACTCTTCAGTTTCACTCGGCTTTAACTGTATCCCATTTGAGCTCATTGTTTTCATGCACCAAGTTACAAACAGCCCCATTTTACACGTTAAATGATAGTTTGTAAGACGCAGGTAAAATATACTAAACATCAAGGTAATATAATGTAGCTGCTGAGTGGACAGTCTGTAGAAGCTCTATGAGAAATTTTAACACGATAATTTAGGGACTTATTGAAAAGAACTGACCCAACTCCAGGACTCTTTTTAATATAATTAATGATCTCACAGAGTGTCAATATGGACCTCTCCCTGGAGCTTTTTCATTGATAAAATTATTAACACCAGAACATGTCTTCTCTTGCTCAACATACAAGAGTTTCCCAGTCTACCATTCAACACAGTATCTATGGAGACTCTCACTCAGGTGATTAATAAAATGAAGTCCTCTTCACGTGCAGTGTGAGATTCCTACACATTCAACTTGTAATTAATTCTTCCCTTTTGTCTGATGATGTATCTGTTTATTTTTAAAGAGAAATTGTCCCTTTTGTTCGGCTTTTAACCCTTTAAGAACAACGTTTTTAATTGCACGAGCATTGGAACAGCCAACACTTCTGTGCCTTTTCATTTCCAATTCTCTCTTTCCTTCTTAAGAGATAGAAGAGGCAAACTGCTTTATATCAGGGGCTCTGAATAATTGATGTGTAATGCTGTTGTGAAGTGGAAAGCACCTCATAGTGGCTGCTTCAGCGAGCAGAGGAGACAGTGCACCGTTTCAAGCTTTCTCCTGTCTTAAAGAACATGGGGAAGGGGAGGGGAAGGAGAGGCACAGGGAGAGGAAGGGGCAGACAAAAGAGAAAGGCACCAAAATAAAAGGTAACAGAAATTCTCCCTCCATGGCCAGCGATTTCACTGACATGCCTGACAGTATCCTTCTGCAAGTTAGACATGAGTTGTGACAGAGAACAGAAAAAAATAGCAAAACAGCTCCTTTCTTTCCACCCGAGTTCCTCCCGTGTTGTTCCCCCCTTCCCTTGACTAGATGTTCCTGGTGTGTAGATCTTGTTTAAATGCTTGGAGCAGTTTTAACTAGTAGGAAGCCCGAGTCAAAGAGCGAGATTCAAGCAGCAATCACTGCTGGGCTGAGGAGCCAAGGAACGAGAATTTCCATTTTTCACTTTCTCATCATCCGATATTTTTCACAGGCCTGTTCAAGTGAAAGTTCCTGCCCTTTTTGAGGAAAGGACAAAAACACTGGGTTCGTGGCAGCTGGTAAGACAGGCCTGCGTGTCTGCATGCGTGTGGGTGTGTGTTCACAGGAGGTGTGTGTGTATGAATGTGCAAACAGTGTGCAACTTACTGATAATTGAAAGAAGCAGCCAATAGTGCAATGGAAATATCAGGAAAAAGAAGTTCTCTGAAATATTTTCCTCCCGTTCATACGCAAGTATAAATATTAATGGAAATATGGTGCCAACAAGCTTTTAAGGAAATGTACACTGAAGTGTGGCAGAGACCCCACTGAAATCTGGCAGCGTGTTTTTAACCGATTTGAACAGATGATGACAGAAATGCGACACCGAGGACCTTCAAACAAACACGTTACTGTCCTGCTAATGTAGTAACAATAACTGGCAATGCAGCCTTAGAACTGTTATTACTATAAAAAAGTATTGTTGCATATAATTACCTTTAAATGCACAAAGCAAAGAGTCAAGTATGATAAAAATATGTTCCAAGTGTCATGAATATCTAAGTATTTCTGCAGTATTGTTTTAGTCACTGGAAAAGGACTTTTGTGTATCCAGACACACCGGTTGGTTGAAACATTGCCGGGGGGCTGGCTCCAAGGGCTTAGTACCAGTGAGTACTAGTATCAGTTCCACTAGCCAGGGTCTAAACTGCTCCCTCTGCACTGTGATATGAGATGTGTCTCGCTGTGTTTTCCTACAGCTACACAGCAGGTGATAGTCACGGCAAGCTGAAGCGAGCCACACCACTCTCAACCTACTGAGAAACAGCAACAGCCGTGATCTCCTAATGACACTGACCGACGTTTAAACTGTGCTGGAGCCTAAAGAGAACTCTGTTTTCAAAGTCCAGCTCTCAGGACCGTTGTCATTTCCATGGCAAACATCACCAAATCTTTGGGTTGGGTTTGAGTTGGTCCTCAAGAATATTTTTATTTCAGCAAAATGACACAATTTGTCTATCACAGAGTCAGCAAGCCAGAGGGGCTGGGCTAATTGCAGCTTTGTATGGCTCAACTGACTTACCACAGTGCAGAAGCGTAGTATTATTCCATAGCAAATGATAATGTAGGCACAAAGCACAAAATGACATCAAATTGGATTTCATGGAAAATGACATAAAATTGGCCTCCTTGCAAAAGTGTATAGAGGTCTTCATTTTCATTATCACTGCCATTCATTCTTCCCATCAGAAGCTAGTAGCATGTAAAAAGCATGGGGAAAGACAGTAGAGCATAATTTAACACGGTAACCTGGAAGCATATCTTCAACTCCTCAGCATTGGCAGCTTATTCCTCAAGACCCTCTCTCCCCCTTTTAATGTGCTTCCTATCATCTGCACCACTATAGTGACACAAACACCCAATGTGCTATTGATCAATAGAACATGTAGACAATCGATCACGTGTAGTGACAGAGATGAAGGACTTGAATCACAAAGATTAGTAAGAAAACATCCAAATTTAGTCTAAACTCTGTGGTTTAGTATATAAAGTTCGATGACTTTTAAGTGGGATGGACTTACTCCAGAGATCAACTTCAGAGGATCACATCTAAGTTTGTCAGTAGTTCCACTCCTGACCAACCAGATCATGAAGTTATTCAAACAAGATCCTGACAGACGCACAAGGCTTTAGATTACAGTGGGAAATAATAAAGACCGAAAGATACTTTTATTGATCAGCTGAATGATTTCACCATTCGAGACTTTCTGTGCATCACGCTGAAACAGTGCAAACACAGCCAGACTTGAGCAGACTAACTACATAATGACATTTTAATTGCACAAAAACTCTTTCATTTTCAAAATGATTTCTGGCTGTTGATGCGTCTTCATTCATATTTCATTGCTCCAGCTCAGAAAAACATGATGCAAGTTTGTGTTTATAATTAAAATTAAAATCTCTGTTGTCTTCTGTTATGGGTATAATCAAAAGTGTCAAAAATTCTACACGACTATAAATACAACATTGCAATTAGGAAGACTTTTCTGGCGTCACCTACATTATGCCTTTCTTATCCTCTCTTTATTTTTTCCTGTTTGTTTTGTTGTTTATTATTATTATTATTGGGGGTGGGGGTGAGGTGCATCTGCATCACATATTTATAATTATTATACCCTTGGTCTTCTATCCATATATCAATCCATCTATTTTTTTCCCACTTTTCTGGGGCCGAGTCGCAGCAGCAATGGCCTAAGCTGAAAAGCCCAGACCTCCTCCAGCATATCCGGGGTCCAGCCGAGAGATGTAATCTCTTCAGCATGGCCTGGGTCTGCCCCGGGGCCTCCTTCTAGTGAAACATGCCCTTAACATGCGTGTCTCACCTCGACCAGTCAGATGGCCGTCACTTCCTGATCCTGAGTCTTCCTGTTAAAAGGGAGTTTTTCCTGGATCAACTGAAGGCTGTCATGGTCCTCGGTCAGTTGACCAACTGTTTTGGGGTTTTTAGACTTTCTACTTTTGTTTATTTATTATTAGAGCCTACGGTTCTTTAATGTTCATATTATTGATTTTATTCATCCTCTTAGGGTATTCAGCTTTGTTTTCTGATCTAAACTGCGTCACAGTTTATTCCTCCCTTAGAGTTTCTCCATCCTGTGTTAAGTCTCTTGTATTAAGTTCATTCATGGGTCTTGTTATTGCCTGTTTATTTATCCCTTCCTGTTTTACTTTGAGAGTTTATGTTCCTTGCCCTTCGCCTTTAGTTTTTGCATCCTTTGCCTCATCTACTGTGATTTAGTTCACCTGTGTCTTGTTCTCCCCAGCTGTCTCCACTTCCCCTAATCACCCACCTGTGCATATATTGTCTCAGTCTCACTTTACAGCATGCAAGAGGCTCTGGTGGCCCTAGTAGTCAGTCAGTCAGTCAGTCAGTCAGTCAGTCAGTCAGTCAGTCAGTCAGTCAGTCAGTCAGTCAGTCAGTCAGTCAGTCAGTCAGTCAGTCAGTCAGTCAGTCAGTCAGTCAGTCAGTCAGTCAGTCAGTCAGTCAGGTAGGTTTGATTTTTTCAGTTCTCCTTTGTGTTTCACTTGGTCTTCGGCCTGAATAAAAGGCTCACTTTTAGTTCACCACCACCATGCTTTTGTGTGTCTGCTTTTGGGTTCTCACTCTCTCAATAGTCTAGAAACCTGGAAGTAATAAATGCATGACCTAGTTTTTCACCGTAACTCTGAGACAGGATGTTTCTAATTTCAGAGAAATTGCGCAACTGCAAGAAAGCAGTGCTATATATTTCTTTAATATACACACTGAAGGACAGAACCTTCTCACATTTTTAATATTGTAAAAATATGTGAGAAGTTTAAATGTGGCTGAAGCGATGTGCAGTTCGCTGTTTATGATTGTTGCAGTGTTATTTCTAATTACAAACCCCACCACTCTTCTGGTAAAGCCAGAGTGAGCAGATGCAGCTGATGACCAGCTTTGAGACGCGTTTGGCTGCTATTAGGCTCAGTGAAGGGGCACAATGACAAGAAAGCCAGTTGCAATTGCTTTGTGACAGTGTTGGACAGACCATTGCAGTCTCTGCTGGTTATTTTTTTTAGCTAATCTTAGGTAAACTTTACTGTAACAGTAACAAATGGAAGTGGAGCTGATTAAAATACTTCTGCTTATTTTACAGTAGGCCCTTGTTGTAAGGTTACGGACTCTCAACAGAGAGAAAATATTTTCCATCGAAGATTTTTTTTTTTTTTTCTTACAGTTTGGAAAATAAACAGACAAAGCTGTCACTACACAGCAGTTACCTTTTTTTGCTTCAGCAGAAACTTGCATAATAGACTCATGTGGGATAATGACTAGATGTTAAATATTAGTCACTGCTGGCACAAATGTAGGAGGAGTAAGTGAACAGTTTCAATGTTGCAACTTCATCCTCCCTGATATTGTTTTTCTTTAATAATACAGTTTAAGCACCTAAGTAGACGTCACAAGCCTGACAAAATTAAGGATTTTCAGGAAGACAAAGACAGTAACTGATGTCAATGTTTTGCTTTTTCAAACTGTAACAGAGCAGATACTGCAAACTGCTTTCCACCCAATCTGTGGCAAAAGCACACCATCCAAAACAAATGTTTGACTGTGGCATTCATAGACTGAGGATGTGAAAATGTAATGAGCGACTGCTCATCTTTGGTGCTTTACAGACAATCTGCAGTGACAGAAAGTAACAGGAGCTCAAATTCTTTGAACAAATGTTGTACATCTGCCAGAAAAAGCTTTTTGTTCTTCTAGCATTTCCTTATTTTCATAGTGCACCGGCTCCTCTCTACTCCGTGTGTCACAAAGCAGCTCTGGCTAATTATTGTGGTTAGGTAGGTGTCAAGCAGCACAGAAGATCTGCACGGCAGCATCTGCCTCACCTTCTTCAAGCAGCTTGTGTAACTAGCTGTTTTGAATTGCACCTCTGATCTTCCTTTAATTTAGTTCACCTGGCTGTTTCCAGTAGGTCACTTTATAGTGGGACGACACCGAGTGGCACACGTGTGGGTTTGGGTCCATTCCGAGTGAGTGCCGTAGATATTCCATCACATAAAAATATGCTAGATCTCTATTATTCTTTTGTATGCAAATTTATTCTGGACTGGGAGCAACGTATTAACCAGTTTGCACAACTTTCTTTTCAATTTCCCCTCGAATTACTGATTTTAATATGGTCTTTGATAACAAACCTTGGTGAGAGTACACAGCAGGGATTTCATTGTGGTGGAAAAATGATGGATTCATTTTCACAGGCAGTTGAGGGATCACTCTTAATTATTTCAGGTTCTGCCCTTTGATCTGATTTCCACCCAGATCTCTCGGTGCCTCTGGTGTCTTTACACATCCAATGTATTTCATGTGTGTGAATGTGTGCTTTTGGGCTGGTGTCTTTGTGAGGATAGGGTGTCCTAGTTAAATGGGAAAAAAGAAAAACTCTGGAACTGGTTATTGGTTGCCCAAGTGAATTCAAGGACTACAGGTAAGGTCTGTCACTTATTATATTCTGGGCAAATGTCAGGATTTCTCTTAATATTAAGGAAAAGCAAAGATTTGGCGTAATTTTAGAATTAAAACACTACAACAGAAAATAACTCTTTTAAAAAGTCTTTACAGTTTGTAAAACAGCAGGCTGTAACAGCACGGTGAACACAGGAGGTAAAACAATCATTAGCGCCATGTTATCAATTTATAATTTCTTTTATTTCAACACAATAAGGTGTAACTATTGTGTGGTTAGCACATTCTTTTGTGTGTATTTTTGCAAAAAACCCCAAAACAAAAGTATTTTCATACTAATGATGTAGAAATACATGAGAATGGTCTGTGAGGCTCATATTCCTGATGCAACTGAGAGAAGATGTTGTGTTCACCGTTTTCTTTCCCATTTGTTAAGAAAAGCCATAAATCAATGGCTAACGACTGACCTCTTACAGGACGTTGCTGTTTCTGCAATCAGCCTCAACTAAACACAAAACCTGTTCCCTCTGACTACGACTCAAATCTAAGAGTGTGTTAGCTTCCAGCTAAAGTCCAGGCCATTCGTTTGGTTCATTCCAATCATGTTTAAACAATGTCCACGACTTTATAATGAAGTATGATGAAGCCTAAGTAATGAGGTGGCAGTGAAAGGCCCTTGTATAGCTTTTCCCAAGCCCTTTAACACAGAGCCTTGACCTTTTTAACTAGCAGAATTAATTGGGCTGGGCTAACCTTTTAGAGCCTAGCTGTGAAATAAAACCAGTGTTCCCGGGTCGCCTCATTATACGTTCCAGCTTTAGAGTGTGAGTGCTCCTTTTTCCCCTATAGTTTGAGGACACACAGCAGCCGGTCAGCGGCTCAGATGGGGAATAAATTTCAGGTCAGTCCAATGAAGTCCGACACCTTTAAGCCTGTTTCCTTTAGACTCTCCAGCTGAAGACTTAAGGTCCTGTTCACTCTGTGAGAGCGAGTCATCAGTATGGTGCATGCAAATCATTTGCTGCAGTACAGTAAGTTTTTCTTTTTAGAAAACATTAAATCCAAGTATCATGGCTTCGGTGTGCTTTCAGTTAAATAATTAAAGCATCATTAATTTATCCTGAATCTTCTGAAAGCAAGAGGTCAGATACTGCTCAGAGGTCAAAAGGGGAAGAGAATAATAAATCGTTTCAGGACTTTCTGAAATCTCAACCTCAACCTTAACCTCAGCTCCCATCCAACAGGAACTCCCAAGGTGGATCTATCCTGGATGGATCACGTCCCATCACACTGTACCTAGGAGATATCCTAAGCTGGTTGGTATTCAGGCCAATCTGGCCACATTAAACTCAAAAGGTTCTTTCAGCTGTGTCAATATGATCAGTTATTCAGGTTTGTCACTAACTTGAGAATAGACCAATATGACCCGAGTAGATGCACTCTGCTTAATCAGATGTCTGTAGCATTACAGTTAAAGCGGTAGCTATAGAAACGGTTCCACATGTTCTGCCACCAGCTGGTGCCGACATGGATTGAGACAAAGTGTATCCATGGTCGTGACTGCAGCTACGACATGACAAAGTTATACTTCTGTTGCTGTACTTTGGTAGATTATGTCTATAACATAATAGTTTGGTGTAACACTAGGTTTGTATGAGTGTGAAGCCTTGACATTGTTGTGCCGAATGAGTGCTGTGTTGAAGCAAAGTATTTCTGAACTCCTGTGGTGCACTGGTAACACATTTGTCATGTTTCATAAAAGAACTGCAGGTCCTAACTGTGCTTGGCACTGTAAGACTTCCATGGGTAATGTTGAAGGGAACAGTGGAGAGCAGTTACAGTATGGAGCGACATAGCACCACAGATTCAACTTCAAATGCAGCTGAGTCACAGCAGTAACGCATCCGCAGCTTTAGCAGTCTGGCCCAGAAGAGCAGCTGCAGCTGTGCTCGCATACAGTCGCTGTGCACTGTTGCAGACTTCTGAAAGGAGTAATGAACGTGAAATGCATCATGCAAAGTGTTACATTCCCACTCATTCCTCTATCTGCATAGCCGTTCCCTATACCACAGTTGGCTGCTTTAACTAGAATAGATCAACTCTGGAAAAAAAAAACATATAAGGGAATGGAAAATGTGGAGGAGTGTGCAAACTTAAATGGTAGTAATGCAAAAGTATTTGCTTATTGTGACACCAGGCTCTGTAGTGCTGTTATGAGCTAAGAGCGCACGTCAGACACCGCTGTACATTTACAAGAGGACAGCAGGAGATGGTCTCTGTCTTAGTGACCAGTTTAGTAGCTGCAATCATTCAACTGGACCTCATATCAAGCTTGGTGTGTTTCATAGCTGATTACTTGAAAAACAGAAAGCTTGTATAATAAGGCGCACGTATTGAAATGTGTCAGACAAAACATTTAATTGCAGTAATATAAATTCGGATTGAATTAGCAAAGTATGGAACATAACCTGAACTGTGCTGCAAATAATATGACTGTAAAAAGTGAAGACGTCGCAAACAAGTCAGAGAAAAGACATTAGGGTTTTCCAGAAGTTAAGCTGGTTACACTTTGAAAGAGTTGGCTGATAGTTTCCCCAATGAAAAGGAATAGCTATCGAAACTTTTCCAAAAATGTCGGCAGCAAACACTGTTGAGACTTCAAGAAAATTCTCATTGAAAGTCTCAGGGAAAAAAAGAGTGATAAAATGAGGCCTGAAGAGACATTGTTTCTTTGGCCACTCAACATATCACACAGAGTGAAAGAAGTAAAATTTGTGCCGTCTTTTAGGGGGAAAAGCCACCTGTCTAGCACTTTGAATTGCATTAGATTGTCTTGCTCAGACAAAAGTGTAAAATACAATTTTAAATCAGCTTCCTGACGCTTTTGATTTTAGGGACTCTGCAGGAAATTAGCCAACAGAGACATTTGAAGCCCTGTATGCACATTTTCTCTAACTCCAGATTTCTGCAAAATTCAAATGACCCATTGTTAACAGCACCATGGTGTTAAACATGGGTTTGCAGGAATGCATTAGAAGAAAAGTGCACAAACAAGTGTGGAAGGAGCACCAATCCCAGACGTCTGGATAGTCAGGGTAATGTAACATAGATTTGATCAAATCCCACATTTATATATGTTAATTCATCTTTTTTATGCTCATTAATGACCCTAAATCAATCAAAAAGAACCCCACATTAAAGATGACAAAGTGGCAGTGTTTTTTACAGGATATACGAGGTATACAAGATGGTCACTACTACTAAGGGAGAAGAAATATCAGTAAACTATCCTAACTCAAGTAATAATTAGTAAAAGCAAAACTGCAAAACAACTGAGGAGAAAGGCAGGAGAAGAAGGGGGTCCAAAGTTGCTCTGACTTCCTGTATGCATGAAAATGTGCCTCTCCAGCCAATCACCAGAAGGGCTGAACCATCAAGAGAAAGACCAAGGATGAGAGAAAAAATCAGAAAGTAAATTTGGTTTTTAGCACCAGTTCACAGTGATAGTTGTCTGAAGGATCTATTACAAGACTCCACAACAGAAAAGAGAAAATGTGGCAGGATGCTTGTTTACATGAGTATGTGTTGTCCTGGAAGATGTTTAAACTACACAATCCTTAAAGGTTCCTTTGGCATTTAAAACGTGCATTTTTAAAAAAATTATGAAACGTGTTTTGCATCATCAAGGTGATATGTCACAGACACCGGCCTGTTTCCTGTTTATTCCATTTAGAGTCTTTATATTCTGACACTCGAGTCCTACTGCTTCACATACAAATCATGCTATTCAAGTTTTTGAGTACAGAGTGGTTCCACCTTTGGTGGACATTAGGACTGTCCAGTTCCCAGTTTAGATCTACTTTAAGATTGGGCTTAAAATTGTCCTTTTTCATAAAATGTATAGTTAGGGCTGGATCAGGTGACCCTGAGCCCTCCCGTAGTTATGCTGCTACAGGCTCAGGCTCATGGGGGACATCACATATCACTCTACATTTAAACATCAGTAAATAATTCTAAACTCTGGCTCTCTCCAATGTGTATCTTTGTCATATCTCCCCCCTTCACTTCATCCAAGCTTGGAAGATGGATGTCTTTTCCTGAGCCTGGTTCTGTCTGAGGTTTCTTCCTGTTGAAAGGGAGTCCCCCCCCCGCCCCCCGTGTCTTGGGCGACTATTGTTGTGATTTGACATTGCATATATAATATTTAAGTACTTCTTTTCTCCATGTTGCACCCAGTGTTTTCACACATGCCAAATCCCTCTTTAGCTCCTGGTCTGCACTGATTCAGTGACTGCACGGAAACCCAAACAGAGCATCTGCTTGGTCCACAAGCCAAGCATTTTGTCCACTGAACATCTATTTTTATTTTTCACATGTCACTGAGTGCTAATCCACCAATGAATGGTTTGGTTTTGACTCAGAATGATTATGGTGTGTGCAGTCACAAATGTACAGTCAGCACATGTGAAAAATCGATCAAGTCATGAAGTTTTCTAACCTAAAATGTACTGGGTTCAATTAAGATTCCAATAAATAAATAAATTACAAATGAATCCATTTGATCTATTTAACAAATTGTACTCCTGGTTTCAGATGTTGTTCATCGGTTTATTTGCAGCTGCACTGACTCATAGTCTGGTTTATTTCAAGGTATCCATTAAGGTAGTGGAAATTCAGAGTGGGTGGTACCTTTGAATTCTTGTTGGCATCTTTTCATCCAAGTTAATTTCCAGCCTGGGTTACAGAACCTGATTCACAAAGAGGAGCTGAAATCACAGACAACATGTTGAGGGCTTGTGTTGAAAATATTCTTGTTACTGTCAGTCAGAGTGTGTGTCTCTTAGCAAATTGCCGAACTATTAGCTTTTCTGTGTGACATCTTAAAAGGACAAAGGCAACAACATCTTCTCAGTTCTTGTTATTTTACAAGTTCTTTCCCCCTAAGGCTTTTAGAAAGAAGTTTATTCCAGTGGCACAAAGTGTTAGCCACAAAGTTACCATTTGAAATATTTTCTCACAACTACCTTATGAACAGAAAAGACTGTTACACTTGACAAGAAGCAGTGAGGCAAAAAATAGATAAAACTTTGTCAACTATGGAGTGAGTATGTCTTAAGAAATGTCAACTTTTGGTTTCCCTTTAAGTTTGTTGCTTATATAATACAATTGGAGGGTTTTTTTGGAGTTGTTGCAGTTTGTCTTTATTCTAATCACCCACAATCTGCAGCCGCATGAACCCCATAACCTCTTTTTTACCTTCGTTTGTTTTTATGGCCCAGAACCATTAGGTTCCTAACAGTCATCTGTAGACCACCACTCAAATCAGCAGACTTGCATGGCCCTTCTTCCATACTAAGTATTATTGAAGTAGAGTGATTATAAAAATCAAGTGGTAACCTCCCCGACTGAAGCGACAAAATCTGCAGTTCCTTTAACATTCACCTGAGGCTGGTTCCAAAACTCCGTCATTTTAAAATGTCCAAGTCTTCAGAAGTCAACATGGTTCCAGCCTGTTGCATGAATCCTTTTTGTTTCCATGGCCAATTAGACTGCAGCTGTGAGATATGTGGACAGTAACATCACGAAGAAGGAGAACAGGAAAATAGAAAAGTCTGATCAACTGGAGAATGACGACTTTGAGTGAGGTGTCCGGAGGTGACACCGGATGAGTGTGTGCTCTGGTTTGATGAAGGAAAATCACGTTTGCATGTTTCTTGGCTTTTAAAACACAGAGTTGCAAAGTTCCTACAGTTTGAAATAAAAAGCATAGATTAAAGATAAGTGTATATGTTCCAACATACAGGCACATAATCAACCATACGATCTATATTCATTCCAGTATACACAATTCCATACATGCAAATAGATACAAACTGTGTTTTAAAATTAACCTATAAAAATAAATCAGACTCTGCTGAGCTGATAGGCTGAGGAAGGCTGTTCCAACATGTGTGCACTACAAACTCAAAAGCGTGATCGCCTCTGATCTTAAAGTAAGGTCTGAGAATTCTGCATGAGTGATAAGGTCTCGGGAGCTCTGATATATATGAGGGCTGTCCATTATATGTTAATAATAGGTTTTGAAGTGGATTCTGATATTAGCAGGGGTCGGTATTTGTGTGTTTACACAGTTAAAGGGTTCAACTCACTAATTAGGCTTTCTGATGATAGCTGATAACCCACCACTCCGTGCTCTCAGTCACTTCTGACTCACAAAAATTAAGATTGTGAAGCGCAAAAAGTCACAAAACAACAAGTAAAAGTCAACAAACCAGTAGGTGACGCTATGTTTGCATTTTATCTATAGACAGCATGCAAATGAAAAAACAATGTGGTTATAAATTATTTCTTATTCTGAATGATTACATCCCATTCCAAAAACGTCTTATTTTCTGTTGTTTGTTTCTTGAATATTCCTACACTTTACACTTCCAGTCTGAAACTGTCAAAAATAACAAACCCACAGTCCATCAAATCCCGAGTGAAATAAAATGCACACCCTTCACGACTTTCACCTGCTTCTGAATTATAGATGTCTGCGTAGCACCTGCCATTTAAGGTGACTCTGCAAATCACGCATGACTAATTGCTGATGAGTTTTAAGCCATGTGTAACTAGGGGCCGTACAGCAAGCACAGCACTTACAGTATAAAATGACTGTGACCTTTTTAATCGTATTTAACATTCAAACTGAAAACTGACTTGTCACTTTAATATCCTGATAATAGCATTATTGTATTTTATGAATTGCAATAATTTACACATTAAGGGAAAACACTTAAAGCATACTTTATTGGAGTTTTAGCAATTCTGTTGAAATTGTTCAACTGCATGCTTTTTTTTGGACACTTTCACTTGGGTGGCGATTTCCTCGTCCCTGGCAGCCGATGGAATAGCAGCCTGCATTAACAGTGTGATGTTTAGTTCACAGGGTCTTAGCCAGGCTTATCCCTGCAGTGTCTGATGAGCTTCTTATTCCTACCAACCCACCCAGTAATATATATATTTATATGTTTGAGAGCAATTCCTGCTTCAAGAAGAGGACCGGTGAACAAGCTAAACCAGCAGCAACAGTATTAAACACAAACAAGCATCAAGCTAAATATATCAGCTGAAAGTGGAACTTTAAGCTCCCAGAAAGTGGTTAATATTTGGTCGTTCACTTTTGGCACGAGTGCAAGTTTTTCCACTGCGTATTACTTCATTGGCTGATTCATGCATGATTCATCCCAGAGCAGTAGTATTTATGGGCTGAATTAAACCTGACTGGGTAATTGCACAGTAGATATTATCTTTCTAAACAGAGAAAATACTCGCTATTTGCATTTTTTTAGGCATAATGAGTATTTGTCATTTGTAATTACATTGTCAAGTGGCACACTGATGCTCATGCCTTCACTAAATTCCAAGCGCTACACAAACTTTCGAATCAATCCACCTTCAAATTGTATGCCAGCTTTTGTCAGTACAATTCAGCTTGAAGAAAGAAAAAAAGCCACACAATTCTACTTTATATGCTAAAGATTTACTCTAGGTAAGAATGCCTTATCTATATGCAAATTATAAGTTATCAACTTCAATAACTGTTGAACGAGGTGTCTCCAAACATGCTACTGCCTTCATTTGTCAGGCTGCCAGGGTGGCCCAGTTTTTAATGCAAAGCATTCAATCTTGAGGGAGATGGCAGCAAACACAGACAAATAGTCCACAGAAGAAGGAGCGGATAGTTAAGAGCACAGAACGCCAGTGATGATAATGAGTCTTGTTTGTGTTGCCCACTTCATCTTTATAGCAAATGATAAAACTAAGCTAGTCAAAAGCAAATGAAAAACACCTCTGTAATGCTAATTGAAACTATTTCCCTTTGCAGTAAAGGGAACTGTGCAGTTTTAGAGAAACAGAGAAAAGATGTCCTTGAGAGTTTCATGAGACACAAAACTGTCCAACAAAGAGAAAAAAGTGGCATCATTTCAAAATAATGTCTGACATTTTATATATTGGTGGTCTGCTTAATATCACACAGAAGTTACTTCCTGTGGCCTCGGGACGGCTCCTTTCATAAGGCTTATTACAGGCACACAAACACACAGGAAACAATATCACTGAGCTTGGATTCAGATATGGAAATCGTACTGATCTGTTGGGCGGGCGCTGATACTGAACAGCGTTTGGTTCCTCTGTGAGCGGGGGAGGGGGGCAGGACACCCAAGCAAACGGCCATCATTTACACACATTTCATCCACACGTCTATTTTCTTACTAACAATATAACTTTTCTGCACTTTTCAATTCATAACAAATCTGTTTAATGTCCGTGGTGTTATTAGTGTGTGTTGTGGTAATTACCGTGTGTTTTGCACCCCTGTTTCATTGATTTCACATTACTCTTAATGCTTTGTGTGAAAACGTATTTGTCACGTCCGACTCGATGACATGTAACACTTCCACGCCCTGCTTGAGACTGCGTACTTTCACGCTCCTTTCCTGTTTTGTCCTTCAGTCATGACGATGATTCCCATTTTAATCTTAAGCCATTTTCCATTGTGGAGGACAAAAAATTTCAAACTTTTTGTCCAGGCCTTACACCCTATGCATATTCTCCTTAGTAGTAGTAAAAGCTTAAAAATAAGTCTTTTATGAAAACTGACGAACACACAAACCTTTCATATTTGTTCAATTAGGCTAAACTAGAAGGTTTCAAATGAAGAGCCATTTAGGAGCCGAATCTCTGGAAAGAGCTCCAATCACTAGTTTGAAGCGGGTCGCAAAGGGGCTTGCAGAAGCAACAGAACCTGCTGGCAGGCTAAAGCAAACTAATGTGACTTATGTGAGTTTGACATTTGGATGTGCAGAGAAGTAAAAGCCTGATTCCACTGAAGCTGTTTGATGAGGTCTTGTGTTAATAAATCTGTTTGATTTAAGTACATTTCTTGCACGAGGTCCCAACTTATTGGATCCCCAGGGTTGTTTTTATTAATTGTCTTTTTATTGATATTTGGGGTTGATGGAATCCTTTGCAGCATCATTATTGCAGGATTTTTAGTGATGCTGCTATATTGTATTTTTAATATTATACTTTTAATATTTCAACTCAGGGTGCCGACACTTCCCCTTTTGCAGATAAGAAAAGCTGGTTAAACATTTTAAATCAAGAATAATCTTAAAGGGAATAATAATGATTGCTTAAATCAAATATTTAAGTTATATTGTGCACCCTGTAGGCATTACGCCACTTGCATTTGGTTTATTTCATGTGAAATGCTTCCTGCAGGTGGGGCACTGGGCAATCAGAGCTGCACACCAGACACGATTGTGACTCCTCTGACTGGAATATTCTTGAACCACGCCTTAATTCCATGCCCCGCCTCCCCAAACAGCCTGTTAATTGACCAGCAGTGAAGTCATTTTATTAGCACATAGAAAACAAATGTTAACCAAAGTGCTGCACAATGTCAGACATCTTAAAACTAATTAAGTCTTTAAGAACCAATTAAACTGAAAAAATAAACAATGTAATTGATTAAAACAATTACTAACAAATTAAATCATTAGAAGAAATTACAAAACAATTAAGCCGGCACATCGTTTGTTGATCATCAGGGGTGATTAATACTGTACACATAAAATATGTGACATAACCCGGAGTGGAACCACTGTTTCCTGTCGGTGCTGCCACCAAAACTGTGTTTCCAGATAATCCAGATAATAATTTTGTAATATTCATAAAAACAATTACAATTATTAAAATAATGAATAATAATGGAGGTTAATTAATTATAACCCAAATCAACAAACATTAATAAACCTAATGTTTTTTTTAAATGCTAAAATACTAAAATCATTGTTTGGAAAAATCCCTGACTAAATGCTTCACCGTGGAACCAAACATTTCCTCGGGAAAAAAAAAATGTATTCATTTAGAGACACAGGAAAACAAGTTTTTTATTTTAAAATAAGGTAAAATTTTGGATCTTGTCGTAAACGTGGTGTAGAAAAGGTGTTTGCACTGCTGAGATGTTAAGCACCTTGAGGAGCAGTTTTCTGAAAATTGGCATGCCACTATATTTGTAGGGACCAACAGTCACTTATGGGAACAAAGAGCCCGTCCCCACGAGTTTGAGGCTCAAAATGTGGTTTTAGTGTCAGGGTCACAGTTAGTTATGGTTAGGCATTTTTGCTGGTTAGGGTACGCGGCTGGGGAAAGCATTATGTCATTAGACGTCCTCATTAAGATACGAAAACGAGCCTGTGTGTAAAAAAAAGAAATAAATCAAATAACAGCCTTACTGTTGGGTCTTTACCTCGTCATCTGGCAAATGAGAATTGCAGAGATTTTTTTATTGATGGTCGGATTGTTTGAATTCATACCTTATGTATGGAGTTGCACAGCTTGAAAACCTTCATTGCTTTCCACAGTTTTTCCTGGAGGCAACTGTGAAGTGGCGATTGATGATATGAATGGTGATTTTACAAAAATTGAAAAAGCTAATTATCCATAAACAGGATTTTAATGATAAAAATTAGTTTTAAGGAAGGAAACAGTAAAAGTACAGTATCAGCATCCTTTTGATTCATCGGTGTTGTCCTGTGCGCTGAAATATTAAAGCAATATTCAGCTGACTGTTATTAATCTAGTAAACATAAAAACAAAAGCAAGATCGAATGGTGACAAAATAGCGATCATAGAAACACTGTTTAATGTTTTAGCCCGTATGCATTTGAGAATATTCACATCTAGACATGCAACAGTGGAACAGAGTCTCTGCTTTCCCTTTTGTCTTCTGAAGCCTCCCTTTTTAAAATCCTTTCACCTCGTCTTGGACATCCAGGTTCAGTGTGAAGCTGTAGCGACTGGGGCGCCAGCACACACCTGCTGAGAAGAGCCTGGCTCCCTATTCTTCCATCTGTCTGCCTGCAGAAATTCAATCCATAAAGGCAAATTGTCACAGAAATCCGAAAAGGGAAAGAGTCTCTTTTTTCCAGCTGCTTTGAATTTCAGGGAGTTGCACATATCTAATTCACTTGGAGGCAAAATTGTTGAGATCCAACGAGTCTGAGGCAGATGATTTGAGCCTTAGAAGCCCTAAGAGCTCTAGTCCTTATCTGGTCCTCCTTCCCTCAGCAGACAGCAACTGTATGAACGTCTCCTCCAATCGTCTGTGCTGCAAACACTCTTATCGCCGCTCCGCTGCATACCTTCTCCCTCTGCTCTCAAAATTGAGCCACAATTCATTTAACTGCATGTTAACGGTTTCATCCCGAAACGTGATATGTGACATATCCATTTGGAAGAAAAGCTACTTGATATTTTTCCTATTAACACATAAGATCTCGTCCTCTAAATATGTTTTCTTTCTTTGTAAAGGTCACAGGATTGATGACAACATAAGCAAATGTTGCAAAACTAGCTATTCTCTCCATAACCATAATCTGTAACAGAACATCAACCGCACGGTGTCACCATATCTGTTTACATCCCTTAAGATAATCAGTGATACAGACGGACTTTTGCCATTACCTGGCTCTTCACAAATGTTGTAAAAGCTCATTTTCACAACAACAAAATCAATAACACTGGGAAGATAAATGCTTCAGAGCACTACAGCAGCTTAAACAATAATTTTGTTACAGTTGGCTTAAATTCCCTGCTTGCCTTCCACAAGGTTTATTAACAAAGGTAGAGTTTATCATGGTGTAGCACCCTGCAACAAATAAAACAAAGAGAGAAATGTGTTTGTGTGGCAGCACAGCACACTTTATCACCTTAATTGAGTGTATGCAGGCAGCTCGGGGCAACATTTCAAACACACACCTACACACATAGCTCAAAGCCGTTAAATGATATGAACTCAAACTGTAACTGCACATTTCTTGTTGCATGGAGGAATAATAGAAGAAATCTTGCATAAAATGCAGTTTAATGTTAAAACACCAATAATTAAATATTTCTCCGCCTGTGTATTTTGCTTCTCATTTCTTCCGCATTATGTGTGAAATAAATGCTACACAGTTCTAAATTACCTTGAAAAATGCAATCTTACCTTAGTCTGCAGTAGACTGCGCAGGTGAGTGAAATGTTACATTCAGCCACGTGTTAGCCCTTCACAGAATTCCATCCATTTTTAGCAGCTTATCAAATTTGGGGTGGGTGTGTCGGTGGGCGGGGTTGTGCCTTCACCTTTGGACTGGAATGACCTTGATACGACGCTAATCTAGCATGTGCCCACCAAACACCAGAGGATTAAAGGCCCAATGTGGTTGAACAATCATGAGCTTTAAAACTGTCACATTTACATCCAAATGTGACTGGTGAAAAGTTCTGTTTTACAGGATGCTGGAAAGTTTGCTAAGAAGACAAAGTTCGGGTGGTAGGTTTAGTACTGCACATGTACATGAAACATGAGGCAAACTCCCATTTCCTGGTTTAAAGCAGAGCAGCTTTTGAACTTGCCTCTGCACATTTCCTTCAGCCATGTTTTCCCAGATCAGAAGGAGGAAGACAGGCTAAAATAGCCCGTAGTGTTTTAGACTTTCTTTGAAAAGGTACAAGAACACAGCTCTGTTGTCAAGCTCCTAAGATTTTAACAGCTAATCACTCCAAATAACGTCTGACTCGACAAATGTAAGGAAATACCTCGATTCTGTCATAGCAAAGAGGCAGAAAAACCTAGTAGATTGCAGTGTTGTCACAATAATAAAAACAAATTTGAAAAACCGTTTGTATTCAGAAGTGTGATCAAATAAGAGGAAGGGAATTCCCAGTTTCCAATTTGTCAAAAAGGGAAACTAAATGAAGTTTTTTCCAAACAATACAGAGAAAAACTTGTTTCATAACAAATAGTTGGTAACCTGCTATTCTCACAATTTGGGTGTGTGGATGTGAAGAAAGAGGACCTAAATGCAGACCTGCGGAGGATTTATTTTGAAATGAGGGTGAACAGAAGATGACAGAGTGAAATGAATTAGACTGAACTGTGAACACGCGGAGGATCGACAATGATCACACAACAAAGTGCAGGAAACTAAGGCCCTAAATACAGAGGATGATGATGATTAGAAACACGTGAGTACATGGCTGAACCAAATCTAACTAATGACACAGACCCTATTAGAGCACTTCGCTCTCACACTGCAGGCCTACTTGTTGTTCCTAGAGTATTTAAAAGTAGAATGGGAGGCAGAGCCTTCAGTTTTCAGGCCCCTCTTCTGTGGAACCAGCTTCCAGTTTGGATTCAGGAGACAGACACTATCTCTACTTTCAAGATTAGGCTTCAAACTTTCCTTTTTGATAAAGCATGTAGTTAGGGCTGGACCAGGTGACCCTGAATCCTCCCTTAGTTATGCTGCAATAGGTGTAGGCTGCTGGGGGATTCCCATGATGCACTGGGTGTTTCTTCTTCAGTCACTATGTGTTAATAGACCTCTCTGCATTGAATCAGAGATGTTATCTGCTATCTATAATCTGTTATTAATCTCTGTCTCTCTTCCACAGCATGTCTTTATCCTGTCTTCCTTCTCTCACCCCAACCAATCACAGCAGATGGCCCCGCCCCTCCCTGAGCCTGGTTCTGCTGGAGGTTTCTTCCTGTTAAAAGGGAGTTTTTCCTTCCCACTGTCGCCAAAGTGCTTGTTCATAGGGGGTCATATGATTGTTGGGTTTTTCTCTGTATCTATTATTGTAGGGTCTACCTTACAATATAAAGCACCTTGAGGCGACTGCTGTTGTGATTTTGCGCTGTATAAATAAAATTGAATTGAATTGAATTGAAGTGAAACAGAACATAATTCACGTAGGAAACACATGGAAAATAAACAGTGATGAAGTGAAAACACTGGTTTAACGACCGAGGAACCCTAAAAACTATACAATATTTTTTCTTCTGGGAAATTATTGATGAGTGATGATTCTGATATTTCTTTTCATTTTCTATAGTATTCACCCTTTACCATCACCACAAGTGTAACATCTGTGGCTCTCTATGGTGGATCAGCCTTGAAGTTCAAAGGACCACTTTCAGTTAAATGGATAAAAAAATCTAATGTGCTAACATAAAAGTGTTAGCTGAAATGAAATACAATAGGAAAGATAACTGAGAAAGGAATCGAGTGATGAACTCTTCCAGACTAAAAGCCAAGTGCACATAAAGCCTCTCCATTCTCCACTTCAGTCTACTGGGATTTCAACATGATTTCTCAGCGATAATCATAGAGCACTTAGCTTTAGCATTTTATTTCAGTAGTTTAACAGTTACAGCTTCTTCTTGACAAATGCTCTCAAACTGTAGATGGGATAAGAAGTGTGGCTTTGGCTGGGCTACTTACCACTCCACTTCTGTTGGCTTTTAGCTGTTTAAACATTAACATGTTTAAAGATGACCTCAGCTTACAGCTAAATCCCATAAACCTTGTGACAGTGTAATGATGAGCAGTATCTCCTGTTCGACAAGTTTACTCTGGGTCCTTTCTGCAACACATGCTGAACTTAGCATGACGCCAGTTACTAGTTCAAAGTGATCCAAGCTTAGTTCTGTTTCATATTATTTTGTCACAGTGCTTCTGTTAACACAGAAGTTTGCTGTTTTTATTTTTTTAATTATTTCATTTACCAGTTCGTTCAACTTTAAATTAAAAAATGTATGTGTACACTTTCACAGAACAGTTTTTCAATATTCCCCATTAATTATACAAAATTAAATTAGTAATCAAATATTTAATTTAAGTTCAAACCAGTTCAGTTTTAGATATGAAGCACCAATCCACAACAGTCACCCCAAGGCTCATTATACTCTACAGTAAAGACCCTCCAATATTAGAAAGAAACTGCAACAATCATACAACCCCCTATAAAGAAGTACTTGGCAAAAGTAGGAAGGAAAACCTCCAGCAAAACCGGATTCAGGGAAGAGAGGTCATGTGCTGCGAGTCCGGTTTTCTAATGAATCAGAACTCTCTCTGAGTCTTTGGTTGATTAAGCCTCCTCCTCAGGCTGTGCTTTGAGGAGTCTGACAGTTAGGATGATTCTGGCTGAAATTCTGAGAAACGATTAAATAGTTTACTAATAGGAACTTAAAAGAGAGAGACCTATTGTTTAATAGTCCACATGTAATTAGAGTATTAATCGATTAAAGATTAAAAATGTAATCTACTCTTGGGTGGAGTTGAGAATGTTGTTAATTTGTGAATTTTTATATTTAACTTGTTTTTTGTTGTTTTTTTGGTTTATATTTGATGCTATTGGAGACAAGACACAGTCTATGTGGGGACGAGGTTTTGGGGGTGATGACATGAAGACAGAACTTGCATAGAGCCATGTGAGACTGCAGCTCTGT
Organism: Oreochromis aureus; assembly: GCF_013358895.1. NCBI lineage: Eukaryota > Metazoa > Chordata > Actinopteri > Cichliformes > Cichlidae > Oreochromis > Oreochromis aureus. The sequence continues at coordinate 40,639,367 of NC_052947.1, forward strand.
TTGCAGGTCCCTACTCTGTCGCATTTTGGGGTGTTTAATAAAATCAGACAGATTTCTAGAAATGAGAGCTGTGCCATCTAATGTGTGATAAATGCCATCTCTGAATAAAACCAGATTTCCCCCCAAAAGGTTTCTAATTATCGATGAAGCACATGTTTTGGGGGTTTTAGGACATCACTCAGGCAGCCGGCGATTCAAGAAGAACATGCAACTAACTACTAGTCCAACTGGGGAGGGGGCAGTAACATTGTTTTAGCAAAATTCAGCATTCATTTTAGTGATTGTGTTAAAGAGAGGACCATCACCTATGAGCAAATAGTAGGCAACAGTGGGGAGAACGAACTCCCCTTTAACAGGAAAAGACCTCACAGAAATAGCTCCAGAAAGCTGCAGGAGAGAAAAGAAGGGCAGAGAGATGAAGAACAAGAATCACTGGACACTCATCACACACATGCGTACAACGCAGAAGTCCATCTGAACTACACAAAGTAATCAAACTGAGTCCATGCCTCTAAGAGCTAAGTGTTCTGTCAGGGGAACACCAGACCATGACGATTCTAAGATATCTGTGGAAATGAATAATAGTAAAAGTATTTGATCAATATCTCTGAATACAACGTTAAACTGAAGGCCAATTGCATTGTAAAGGGCTTTAAACGTAGCACATGTTTGAATGTGGTTTTCTGGTCTTGCTTTGTATTCAAGTCCCTGCTTTCAATTTAAGACAAGAAATCTTTACACCACCTGAGGTCATATGAGGACAGGTCATCAAGGAAAAGCTCGTATTGTCCATTAATAAAGCGATAAGAGCCCATTATTGTGTTTTCTCTTAATCTCTGTCAAAGACCACAACACACACACACACACACACACACACACACACACACACACACACACACACACACACACACAGTGATGCAAACAGGCACCTATTCATCAACAATCAAGGGCATGAAATCAATCTCAGTGCATAACTCGAATGAGTTCGCTACTCAGAATAAAATGTTCATCCTGAGACGCTCACATGACAATGATTGTAGCGTAGGCAAAAAAACCTCATTTTACCAGACATGTCTTCTTCATTGTGTGGAGAGAAGCCCTGCGGGACTCAAGGTTACCCTCTATCATTGGAAGAAATCATTAAGGCAGGACAGGGAGACAAATCTGCCGAGCCGGGTACCGTTTCCTCAGCATCACGGCCAATCTGTTTATCGGTATCCTAACGATTTGCAGTGAACGGATGTTGTCATGGCGAGGCCAGCTTTTTCAGCCCTTTTCTCCTTGCACAATTGGCTGTTCAGCACATTTAGAACACATTAAAATGAGCTCGGCAGCTCCCCTGATGTTGCCTTCTTCTGCACCATGCGCACTGGTGTGTGGCATATCATAATAAGTTGATGTCCATCAAAGCTCTGAGCTCATATCTCTCAGTGCAATTGCAATATTCACAGTAAAAAAAAAGTTTCACATCACGTTGAATAGTATGTAAATGCTAGATTGGGGAAAATTGGAAGCTATTCTGTGAAAGACCTGAGTCAGTCTTCCCAGGTCTCAGGTGAGCATACCGGTCTGAACTGTGCAGCCTCTTCACTCAGCAGCTCTACTTAGCAATGCACAGGGGGAAAAAAAGAGTTCATTTTCAGACGTTTATTACATTCTTTAACTTGATCTTCTCTCTGGCATCAAATCTTTTGCAATTAACAAGTTATTTGTATTTCTTTATTGCCAACTTGACAGCTCCCTGAAGTTCATTTTCTCCCGAGAGCTGCAGCTACACTCTCTGCGATGCCTCCATTGATTACAGAGGCTGATAGGACTGTGCCTTTAGGGATAACAGCGGCACGCTTGTCGTTCCCCCGGGTGCTGTCCGCACTCTGCTCTCTGTCAAGTGGAAGGTTGCATGTAGTGTTTAAGGTGCGCGCATGTTTTTAAACGGCAAGTCAGACAGTATGAGGTTGAATAACCTGCACAAGGATAACCTGAGGTGGGAGGACGACTGCAGGGCAGAGAAATAAGTGTGCAGCGGCCATCAACGCTGCTTGTGTCAGCGTCTCAGACTTTTGTTGCCATGATGCCAGGTCTCTCTTGAAAATGAGATTTTTAATCTCAATGAGATTTTTTACCTGGATAAATAAAGGACTAATAAAAATGCTTCCTTTCTCCGACTGCTTCATCTTTCTTCTCTTTAGTCTTCCTCTTTCGCCACCCCCTTTCTTCCTTTGTATCCACATTTTGTTTCTCTTTTATTCTATTTTACTCGTTGGCCCTCCCATCCTCACTCATGCTATTTTACCAGCTACATTAATGTCAAATTTGTAATTGTTGCGTGCTTTGTTGTGTAATTGCGTGGTTCTGCACTGTTTGGTAACAAGGAGCAGCTCATGCTTATTAAAGAAAAGTAAAACTTGGCAGATTCAGGTCAGCTTATATGTTTATGATGAATCTGGGAAAGAACTCATGCTGTTGGATGTCCAAATATACGAAGCACAACCTGGTATGTTCCTGTTAGTGATCTGTGCACACAAATTAAAGTTTCTGAATTTCTGAATTAATGACATCAGGTCACAACTGATTAACGTGTTTGGTGGTTACGTGCTGATTAGAGCTGTTATTGTTGTCAGCAAATTTTATTAGCTGGTTAGATTCGCTGCAGAACAGGAACGTAAGAATTTTGCATCATTTGTTAATTCCCAGGTCAAGAATATTAGCAAACTATGAAATTATGAAAAGCTAGAAAACAGCTAATGAATGGACCAAGGCTGAAATCAAAGTACGTCTGTCTCTGTCCAAGATGAAACAAAACTGCTTTAAACTTGAGATGAGAGAAATCAAAAATGTCCTTTTTGATTTCACTGCATTAACCTCCTAAGACCCAAACTCTTCCACGGCATGCATTTTTAATTTCTCTTTGATATTTGGGCTGATTGGGACCTGGTGAATGTAAACACAAAGAATTACCAGATTTTTTTTTTTTTTACCTGATTTTTGTGTCTAAGAAAAATGAGAGCCACATATGAGGATATTCGTTAAAAATTTCGATAGAGCAGTAGCAGTATAATGTCCTCGTACATGGATATCAGGCCCTTGTAGAGCAAAATTGAGTATTTTGGTCTAAATAGCCCAAAATGTGATGTCCACATATGTGGACGCCAGGTCCTAGGAGGTCAAAGTAAATTCAGTTTGATTTTTGATCCGTTTTGCTTTCACTGCTACTGGAGAGCTGGTTTCTACTTTAAGGTTTGTAGGTTGGATGAATGTATTGGTAGTTGGTGATGGATCATTTAAAAAAAAAAGGATAATTATGAATCCCACAGTGGGAAAATTTCACCACACAGTAGTACTTCCTTCAAAGTAATTGGACTAGAAGTAGCGAGCCACTGGTTTATATATTTTGTGTCTGGATAAATAGACCAAAAATTGGCCATAGTGAAACACAAACAGTGTGCTTCCTGATTGTCTGATTTTTGTCAGATTCTTTAATCTAGACAAGAAAATGACCAAAGGCTGTTTTTCTCAAATGTTTTATGCAGTCACAGTAATTTCTAAAGGAGCGCCTGTAGCCCTACTGTGCTTCTACTGCATGCAAACATGAGGCTTATATCATAGTGAAAGAATACTGGAGTATGGTGCTGATATTATATTTAGCACTGTGAGAATTCAGTGTGAATTCCACATTTCTTCTGTGACCACAAGCTTTTTCCGACACTATAAATGCGGCACTCGGCAATCAGTGGACTTCAAGGCCAGTTGAAATGATCGAGTTAAAGCCCGGCCGGATTTCCTGCATTTGGAATGTCCAAATGACTCTGGTGGAACTAGTCAGCAACAGAAAGAGATATTTTTTGTACATTTGTTATCATGTTCAGAGATGACGTACTGCAACATACACTTCAAATATAACACACGCTTGGATCTGTGTTCATTTATTACCTGCATCACAAATGAAAGCTGTTTGGGACAAAGTCAGACAAACAAGATAAAACTGAAGCACAGACACAGGATAAGAAACGCTACAGGTTCCAAGCATATCTTCAGTTTTTATAGCTGTCTGGGACCTCTGCTTATCTGTTGGGTTGCCTCTTTATGCATTCCTCTCTCTCTGAGATTTCCTATAAATATTCCTGGAGTTTTCTTTCACTGTTGTGAGACTGTAGACAGTTTAACCAGAATTTCACCAGTTACTTTAGCAATACAAGTTACATATTAGCGTACATGAAATTATGATAAATGCCACAGTGACATATGTATGCATTAAAAATGTAAATGTAAGTCAGCAACCAGTCTTGGCTTCAGCAGCAGAGAAAGGGAGGCCTCCTTACTTCATCCCTTGCTGAAGGGATTTAGCAGCGCTTCAGTTGTTCATCTCCGTAGTTGGTCCACTGCACAGCTCCATTTGTAGCATCAACTGTCTGAATGCACAGCTTGTTAGCGGCTCCAGGCCAGCGAGCTTGCTGCGGTGCAACGGAGACGCAAGCAGGAAAGCAGCAGGCCCACCGGCACCACTGGCCCTGCCTTAATGGTCATCATAGCAGACAGGTCAGATGCTGGATGTGGGGAGAGAGAGAAAGAGGGAGAGATGAAATTGGGAGAGATGGGGAGACGAACACAGAAAGCAGAGATGGCAACAGCATGACGCATCTTTGATGATATTAAAAACAAAAATGAAAAAACAGACTTCCCAGGGCCCTCTGTCTATCAAAATACTCCCTTTGACACAAAAGGCCAGGAGAACTGTCAAATTAATGTGGGCTCTGGGCTAAAGGGTGCTAAAGAAGAGTGAGTAGTGTGAATTGTGAGGGTGAGGATTTTCTGCATAGAGCCAAAGTTGCTGTACCTGACTATCTCTAAGAAAAGTAAGACGGAGCATGACCCTGAGGTGCAAATATGAAATTGAAGTTCTGAAAGACACATGGGATTATGGGTTTAAAGAAGAGCAATTTAAGCCTCTATATGAAAAGTTACTGAGTTGATCCAGCGAAGGTCACCCATTTTGGTAGTGCATTGTGCTGAATTCTTTCTAGCTACTCTAGCAGCATGGCTGCAGGTATTGCAATATCAGTGGGATATGTGCCAAAGTGGAGTATCAGCTAAGTCTGATGGACAGATTGCTTCTTCACTATAGCTAACTGCATGGGACTCTACCAAAGGCTGCAGTAACACATTGTTACCGTACCTCAGTGAGACCGAGGAGGTCATTGTGGATCGCAGGAGGTCCAGGAAGACAGAACACGCTCCTCTCCTCATACACGGAGATCAGTAGAGCGTGACCTGACCTGGTCCCTGAACACTTCACACCTGGTGAAGAAAGCCCAACAAAGGCTCTTCTTCCTCAGGAAGCTAAAACGGACCGGACTCTTTTCTGGCCGCTTGTGAACGTCTACAGAGCCACAACAGAAATCATCCTCTGTCTTAGTATGACAGCGTGGTACAGCAACTGCACAGCACGAGACAGAAAGAACTTGTCCCGGGTGGTGAAAACAGCACAAGGGATTGTGGGAAGTCCATGTCCACAGTTGGACTCGTCATATGCAAAAAAGGGCCAGATGTATCGCTGCAGACCCGACACACCCTGGCAATGGACTCTTTATACTGCTCCCTTTTGAATAGCAGTACAGGAGACAGCTTCTTCCCCCAAGCTGTGAAATCATATCAATTCTGTGAGTTTTGCACATATTTATTCTGCACATCTGCACACATGGATAGTGTCCATTCAGTTGTTTTATAGTCCTGCTTTTTTATAGTGTCTCTCTCTTTTGTGTGTATGTATGTAGATATATCTATGTGGTGTGTGTGTGTGTGTGTGTGTGTGTGTGTGTGTGTGTGTGTGTGTGTGTGTGTGTGTGTGTGTGTGTGTGTGTGTGTGTGTATGTACACAGCAAAAACTCCAGTGTTAAATTAACACTACAGAGTGTCTATGTGTGTCCACACTGTTGAGTGTTAAATGAACACTTTTGACAGTGTTGTATTTGTAAAAGTAACCTAGTCAGTTTTCAAGATTTACAATGACTAACACAGAGCAGTGCTGATTTTCTGAACACTGGAAAATAACTCAAAATGTTAGAAATATTCCAGTGTTAGAAAATCAGCACTGCTCTGTGTTAGTCATTGTTAATCTTGAAAACTGACTAGGTTACTTTTACAAATACAACACTGTCAAAAGTGTTCATTTAACACTCAACAGTGTGGACACACATAGACACTCTGTAGTGTTAATTTAACACTGGAGTTTTTGCTGTGTATGTAACAGGGTGAGCTGAGTGCCCCTCCTCTTCTGTACACATGTTGTTGTGTGAACACATAATGACAATGTAAGGATTCTTCTTCTTACCAGGACTACTTGGGTGGATGTTAGACTGAGCAGATGGAAGAAATATGAATGGATTGCACTAGTTTTCATCTCAGCAACATGTCCAGGTTTCTACCAAAGGAAGATTTCTCTGGTTTGGATATTGTACTGCTGGATTGCATCTGTCTTATTCACCGAGAGACGGCTGTTCCTGTTTGAATCATTTGAATAAACACACGGTTGGGTTCCTCCTTTAGCTGATGCAGAGGTAATTCAAATGACTGTGGTAACTGCTACAGATAATTAATGGATCCTGACGACCCTTTGCACAACTTACTGGACATGCAGGCGAACATTTTCTCCGACATCAGCTTCAGCTCTGTAGCCACAAGGACAGATAAAGAAAATCAAAGCATAATAACTGATTTGATAACTGTAAATGTGATCATGTCTGTAATTGTAGTATCCAGACAGACGAGTTATTAAAGACAAAACAATGTAGTCCTGTGTAGAGCTGTCATAAAAGAAGAAACTAAGCAAAGAGGTGAAAAGAATTTTTGTACAGGCTGTTAAATTGCTTGTTTATTGTAGAGAGTATTTTCTTTTAACTTTAAAAAGAAAAAATGTTTGATTTCTTCTAAATAGACGACAAAGCTCCACAGCCCTTCTTTACTGTCTTTAAGAGTCTGCAACGATGAATCGTTCACACTCTTCCACTGTGTTCGGTGCAAAACTGAGGTCTCTAATGTTTGTGAGTTATTTCTTAAGATAATTTCCATTATCCCTTTATTTATGTAAACAAAATCTATCACAATAAAGAGGCAATATAAACACTTTATATTGGAGTAGAGTAACAGCACTGGTTCAAATCCACCTCCTGCAGGAATTGGGCAAATAGAAACAAAGTTCTGGGAAGTAATTCATTCAGCCTGCAGAGACCAAAAAATGAAAAATAAATAAATAAATCAAAATAGCATGTTCATAATGTTGTAATTACCATAAAGTTACTCAGCCATGTAGAAGTCTAAACAGCGTGGTAGGAGAGAAGACACGCTGGGCACCAGTGTTTGTTTTCTGAGGATGAGCGAGACAAAGACTAAAACAAACAGCATCTGTTAACAAAGGCAAACTGTATGACCCACTTAGAGCAGTGTTCCGAAGACAGAGGTCCTCTCCTCTATGTTCTGCTCACTCTGCACTTCAAAGTTGCTCTCTCATTACTCCTTTTTGAACCGGGCCAACTAGACGCTCCACTGATTCTCCCCTTTAGCCGCCATCCCCATCACGCCGTCCGAGTCCAGATGGAACTAAACGCAGAGCGGGCATTTGCACTTTCTGCAGGGTTTTGGACATCTGCGTCAGGCTTTGAGTCCACTTTGAGCACACTTCCTGGCTTAAGAAAGCTTTGATATTGCAAACAGCAGGCAAAGAGCCACAAGTAGCAGTCGTATGCAGAGCAACTCCACTGCTAAAGCTTTAAAATCAACCAATTAGGATGGAAATGGAATCAGGACAGTTGCCACTGTGGTGCTAAACAGAAAACTGATAAACAACCCACCTGGAGATACTAGCAGCATTCAGGTGGGGCTAACAACCAGAGAAACCTGAAACAAATTAGGTCCTATTTAAAGAGCGGTGACATGGCTGAGGTGTTGCTTTGTTGCTGCCTTTGTTGCTGAGATGAGAGAGAAACCTGAGGAGTCAGAGCAGGGGAGAGAGTGAGAAATGTAAAATGGAACAACTCCCTGGGGCATGAACATTCATATTAGCAAGAAACCTAAAAGGGATTGTTGAAGAAATATAACAGCCATTAGCTGTGCAGAAAGTGGCTGACAATGAGAAACCCATTTTCCTTTGGTGTATGACCGTCCCTCAGAATAGAAAGAGTCCTGTGGAGGAAAACAGTCCAGGGTCGTGGAGGAGGAGGAGGCGTGTGTGTGTGTGCAGGTGTCATGGAGAGGTTACTAAATAGGCAGTCTTCGACACTGGTTAGCTTATTAAACTCACTAAAATAGCCATGAAGCACACAGCAGAAGGAGAAACAGTAACAGGCGGTTAGTTCCCCCGAAAATTATTGACTGCAGGGATTTTCAAGTACAGCTGACCTTCAAATTACATGTTTCTTTGCACGAGTATTGTGATTACTGCACAAGCCCGACTACCTAAGCTGAGGATGGATACAGGTAATTATGAACAACCGAGTTTAGAATATACCAGCAAAATTATATGCAATTTACCAAGTGAGACAATTTACCATTGAGCTTTAACTGGCACCAAGAAACAGCAGCATTTTGATGCAGGGGCGATTTTAGCCCCTGAAGATGAAGATGAAGCCCTGACCTTACTCTTCGGGAAGGCTGGAAGTTCATTTTGAATAATTTTGAATCAAAATGAATCAAAGCACCCCCAAAGATTTCTTACTTTTTTTTGACAATATTTGCTGTTTGTGTGACACACTACTAAAAATATAAAAAGCATACAGTACTTGGTTGAGACGGAACATTCTAACAACAAAAGTATAGATAACCCCCCCCCCCTCCCAAAATGGTTTGTTCCAGCTCGGCCCCACTCTGGCTCTAGGGTCGTTGCTGCCAGAGCGATGGTAGCTGAGACGCAGCGGAGCGGAGGTGGAGTGCCCGGATTAAAACAGGACATATTAGCAGCATTTAACCTTCAGTTACTCTTTATGTAGTTAGATAGGAGTCATGTTTCTTTTTAGCTGAAAAACCTTACACCCAGGTAACCTGCAGTGTTGAAAACGCGTTTTCCAATGATGTTTGCTACCCTACAATCCGTCCTACTCTGTAGTAAAATCAGCGACATTTGACCGTCCTGTTGCTCCCACTGAAATGTCCATCCATCCATCCATCCATCTTCATCCGCTTTATCCGAGGCCGGGTCGCGGGGGCAGCAGCCTAAGCAGAGAAGCCCAGACCTCCCTCTCCCCAGCCACCTCCTCCAGCTTATCCGGGGGAACCAAATGCGTTCCCAGGCCAGCCGAGAGATATAATCTCTCCAGCGTGTCCTGGGTCTGCCCTGGGCCTCTCCCGGTGGGACATGCCCGGAACACCTCACCCAAGAGGTGCCCAGGAGGCATCCTTGTCAGATGCCCGAACCACCTCAACTGGCTCCTTTCGATGTGGAGGAGCAGTGGCTCTACTTTGAGCCCCTCCCGGATGGCCGAACTTCTCACCCTATCTCTAAGGGAGAGGCCAGCCACCCTTCGGAGGAAGCTCATTTCTGCCGCTTGTATCCGCGATCTCGTTCTTTCGGTCACTACCCACAGCTCGTGGCCATAGGTGAGGGTAGGGACGTAGATCGACCTGTAAATTGAGAGCTTCGCTTTTACACTCAGCTCCCTCTTCACCACGATGGACCGGTGCAGCGTCCGCATCACTGCAGCCGCAGCACCAATCCGTCTGTCGATCTCTGGCTCCCTTCTCCCATCACTCGCGAACAAGACCCCGAGATACTTGAACTCCTCCACTTGGGGCAGGAACTCATCCCCCGACCCGGAGTGGTCGGGGATGAGTTCCCATGGTTCTCACCCTTTTCCGGCTGAGAACCATGGCCTCAGATTTGGAGGTGCTGATCCTCATTCCCGCTGCTTCACACTCGGCTGCGAACCGTTCCAGTGCGAGCTGGAGGCCTTCACCTGATGAAGCCAACAGAACCACATCATCCACAAAAAGCAGAGATGAGATTCTGAGGCCACCGAAGCGAAAGCCCTCCGCCACTTGGCTGCACCTAGAAATCCTGTCCATAAAAATTATGAACAGAACCGGTGACAAAGGGCAGCCCTGGCGGAGCCCATCACCCACCGGGAACGAGTCCGACTTATTGCCGGCAATGCGAACCAAACTCTTACAACGGTTGTATAGGGATCGAATGGCCTGTAGCAATGGGCCAGACACCCCATACTCCCGCAGCACCTCCCACAGGACACCCCGAGGGACACGGTCGAATGCCTTCTCCAAGTCCACAAAACACATGTAGACTGGTTGGGCAAACTCCCATGCACCCTCGAGTATCCTTGAGAGGATAAAGAGCTGGTCCAGTGTTCCGCGACCAGGATGAAAACCGCACTGTTCCTCCTGTATCCGAGGTTCGACTAGCGGACGAACTCTCCTTTCCAGCACCCTGGCATAGACTTTCCCAGGGAGGCTGAGGAGTGCGATCCCCCTGTAGTTGGAACACACCCTCCGGTCTCCCTTCTTAAAGATGGGGACCACCACCCCGGTCTGCCAGTCCAGGGGTACTGCCCCTGATCTCCACGCAACATTGTAGAGGCGTGTCAACCAGGACAGCCCTACAACGTCCAGAGCCTTCAGGAACTCGGGGCGGACCTCATCAACACCAGGGGCTCTGCCACCAAGGAGTTGTTTAACTGCCTCAGTGACCTCGCCCCCGGAAATTGGCGGGTCATTCCCCTCATCCCCAGACTCTGCTTCCTCCTCGGAAGACGTGTCAGTGGGATTAAGGAGGTCCTCAGTATTCCTTCCACCGCCTGACAATTTTCTCAGTCGACGCCAGCAGCGCTCCGCCAGCACTATACACAGTGCAGGTAGAGCACCGCTTTCCCCTCCTGAGACGCCTGACGGTTTGCCAGAATCTCTTCGAGGCAGTCCGAAAGTCTTTTTCCATGGCCTCTCCGAATTCCTCCCACACCCGAGTTTTTGCTTCAGCCGCTGCCCGAGCCGCATTCCGCTTGGCCTGTCGATACCTGTCGGCTGCTTCCGGAGTCCCACAGGCTAACCAAGCCCGATAGGACTCCTTCTTCAGCCTGGTGGCTCCCTTCACCTCTGGTGTCCACCATTTGGTTCGGGGGGTTACCACCACGGCAGGCACCAACCACCTTGCGGCCGCAGCTCACTGCAGCAGCTTCGGCAATGGAGACGCTGAACATGGTCCATTCGGACTCAATGTCCCCAGTCTCCCTCGGAATGCTGTTGAAGCTCTGCCGGAGGTGTGTCCTCTCCGTGAATCGCTACCTTATCGTGGTGGAGGGGTTTGTGTGTCCCAGGGATCCCAGGGGCTATGTTGTCTGGGGGCTTTTGCCCCCTGGTAGGGTCTCCCATGGCAAATTGGTCCTGGGTGAGGGTCCAGACAAAGAGCAATTCAGAAGACCCTTATGAAGAGAATATCGAGGGAACAGTTTACCCTGCCCGGGATAGGGTTACCGGGGCCCCGCCCTGGAGCCAGGCCCAGGGAGGGTGCCCGAGGGCGAGCGTCTGGTGGCCGGGCCTTAGTCCATGGGGCCCGGCCGGGCACAGCCCGAAGAGGAGACATGGGCCCATCCTCCCGCAGGCCCACCACCCGCAGCAGGCGCCATAGGGGTCGGGTGCATTGTGTGCTGGGCGGCGGCCAGGAGCGGAGGCCCTGGCGGACTGATCCCACTGAAATGTATACAGCCTATTTAAAATCTAAAACTTAAAATTGTCCGTAGCTTCTGTTGTTACCACTGTCCTGTTTGAAATGGATACTAACTAGCTAACTGACTGAATGCCCATTAACCTTATAACTCCTGTTGTGTGTGTGTGTGTGTGTGTGTGTGTGTGTGTGTGTGTGTGTGTGTGTGTGTGTGTGTGTAGAGAGAGACAGTCAGGTTCATAATGGATATAAGGAAGTTTTTTCAAAAACAGGAGCCACATTCAGGTAAAAGTGTAAGAACAAATGATCCATCAATAAAGGATAATGTTGGATCAGTGTTTCAATATTTTATATCTTTTATTAGATGTTCATGTTGTTTGGTTATTTGCCTTTTGGTTGAAAGTACACTGAGAGAGGACTTTTCGTTAGTGATCTTAATAATTTCTTTTTTCATATTAATGTAATTTTTTCATCTAATTGAATACAATCTATTTGTGTATGATTGTCAGTCCAAAGAGGGAGAGAGGAAAGAGGGGAACGTGAGGAGAAAGTAGAAGGTCAGGAAGAAGCAGGTAAGAAAACAGACAGGGAACAGTGACAGGCAAAACAGAAACTGTTAAACTGACGAAGAGAAAAAACCTGATTTTACTCACACAGTCTGGAAGTTGTGTCCTCCCTATATTAAAGCTGCTATACAGAATCTTATGACGAGGACCCAGGCACAGAGAGACTTGATGAATTTAAGAATCTTATTATTTAATAAAGAAATTTGCAGACTTGCACAGAGATGGTAAAATTATGATGACTGATAGCGGAGATGAAGACAACAGACGATGAGGACAGGGAGGAACAGGGGTTTAAATGCACCAAGGAGACAGTCAGAGGGAACTCGGGACAACTGGAGACATTTAAGGATGCAGGGACTGACAGAGACGGGGAAGAAGTCTCATCGTGACGTGTAAAGTTTATCTGGCCTGGCTGGGCAGCTCTGGGTGCTCAGCACCCCCAAAGCTCTGATCCTAGAATCGCCCCTGTTTTGATGATAATACATTTGTCTACAGGTCTCTCTTGTAAATGATGGGAATACTTGTATAAATGTATTAAAGGTGCTGGATGTAAGGCTTTTATTTTGAAATATTATTCTCTGCTAACCTACTGTGAAGAGTAGCTACACCCAGAATATGAAGCAGATGGAGGAGTGGTTCTCAGTATGTGCCAAACTAAACAAGACTGCAGAGCAGAACAAGAACTACTTTCACTGGCAGCAGTCAATAAAAATGAAGTTCAAGTCCTTCTGCCAGACAAGAAAGTCACCGGTGAGGCAGCTTAATGACCAAACAATGACCTGGCAAGGCTGCAAGAAAGGGAAGCATGAGATGGGACAGGAAGATCAGGCTAGCATCGACCGAACCTCTGCTCTGCTTTGTGAATCCCTGGCCTGATTCAGATGATGGATTTCTTTTCCCAAGTCATCTAGAATTGATTCCTCTTGGTGTCACAGTGAAAGGGAAAGAAGAAAAAAAAGATAAAGTAAATAAGTTTTAATGCCAGTACAAAATAAAAAGCACTGCAACACTGAGAGGATGTAAACTACAGGTAACCAGTGCCTCCTGGGGGAAACTAAAAGTCCTTGTTTTCTGTTTTCCTCTCCTACAGTCGGATCACATATTTCAGTTAAACTGAAAATGATGCTGTTATGACTTTAATTCAAAAATGACTCCATCCCTCATTCAGACAAATGTAAAATGGCATCAGATTTACATAATGAGGTCCAGGAAGCTTGATTAATAATTAAAAGCCATAAAAGTCCAATCTCATGAAGTGCATAGTAACAGCTAAAAGTGCTACAACAGTCGCACTTTAGTTAACAGAGGGACTGAGGAACGTTGCAAACAACTCAAGGAATAAGCATCATCCATGATGAAAGTTTGCTGTCTCCTGTCTGCATTTCAGTGCTCGTCAGAACATAAATAAAGTTTGATGATTTTCACCTTAAATAAAACTTAAAAGCTTTTTTGTCCCCCACACATTTTTTTCATGTTGCACTTGCAGGGTTTGAAGACATTAAAAATCTTGTTCTCCCACCAGAGCACTGATGCTCACCTACAGCTGTACTGTGAAGAAGGACGAAAGTCTGGCACCACATAAATTAAATAGTAAATGGACTGATTGTTATATAGAGCTCTATACAATTCATTCACACACACACTTTCTTCTATCCTTTGTAAGTGCTAGCTGGTCAGCCAGTCCACAACTCGCTGACCAGCTAGCTGTCTTCACCAGAAACACACTACTTACTAATGTCCAGAACACAGGGACAAAGTTAGCCTCTAGTTTGTGATTATGCAGGAGGATGTAGAATCAAAACATTTTCTGCAGGGATGGCAAAGGCCAAGCAAAGTTAAATCAAGCAAAGCTAAATCATTGAAGGGCAAGACAACATGACTCCAAGTCAATGCAAATGCTGCTCAGTCTGTGCTGAATGTGTAAATGGGGAACTGAATGCTAACACCTTAGCTAAAACAATTTGAAAAGGTCATAATATGTCAGTACTGGGTTGCTCTGCTTCCCTCAAGCGGACTAAAAAATCTATAAATGTAGCTTTAACCAGAGAAGCAGAACTGCAGATTCTGCAGGAGTTTTACATTTTTGGATGAACACACACAAAAAAATACATAAATAAATATATAAAACACTAAATGTCAGGAAATCATACTTTATTTTGCTTTCTTCATAAGCCATAGAAAGTGAGCCACAGTCCCAGCATGACCTCTGGCTGAGGAGTTGGTGTCTTTGACTTTTAGAGCTTCGGTGTCAGTCATCAGTAGGTTTCCATTTTAAACGGTAGGCTCTCACCATAGTAACGTGTGGAAGGGGCGAGGACAGTCTCTTCTTGTCTCTCTCTTGATCTCCAGATTGTGAGCAGCCAGGCAATTCCTTTGTGCTGACAGGCAACAGCAGTTCCTCAGAAGAGGAGGAATCACACTTTGTAATGAGCTATCGTCCCCAAATAGGCTCGGGAGCATGGAGAGAAGCGGTAGCAGCGTGGGAGCTGACGCATGGGATATAATGGGAATTAAAATACCCATCGTGCAAGGGGAACATCACAAGTATGATAATGCTTTGTTGCTTCTTTGATAATGCTTCTCTGCTTCAGCGTAGAGTAGAAACTGCAGACCTTTTTGCCTCATATTCAGTGGGTGCATTGTGAAAGAGCCTGGAATAATTAATTTCACACCTCTGACAAACGTCCTAGACAGCTGAAATGCTACCACATCTGAAATCTGATGTCAGGTCCTGCGTTGTCATTGCAACTGTGTTTTGTACTTAAATTAGCCAGTTTACAAAAGCTTCACAGCAAATAAAGCAGCCGAGTCAATTCAGAGATAAGTAATAAAACGAAAGCTTTAAATTAAGCATCCCAAATCCCCCGGGGCGGTTTCGTTATTCTGTTAGAAAAATGTCTGTTTAAATAAATAAATAAATAAGAGCCCACATGGGAACTTTTAAAATTCACTAATTAATTATTGGCAAATACTATGAGGTCCACTGAAGTGGAATATTAATTTGTTGACGCTTCATATTATTTATTTGTTTTCACAAAAAACTTTTACTTGACTTGAAAAAAGAAACTATTTGCTGTGGCACACTGAACACGGCAAACCTTCACATAGTTTGACTGGAGGTTAGACTCGTTCCTGAGGGACTGTCAACTTAAATACTGCAAACTTAATGAAATAGATCTTTTTATTTACAAGTTCATGGGGATGAAAATGGAAACATGTCCAGCTACTGTATGACACACAAGCTGGAAAAGTGGCAGATTTTCTTTTAAACAAAAAAGATGAATTTTCTTTTTTCATAAGTGTTCATGCAGAAGCCCGTAGAAGATGCAGCACAATCACCTTACGAGTTAAGGACACAACGCAGGATTCAATTTGATGATAAAAACCTTTCGATGGGCACATTTGAAAGATTTCATTGACAGAGAAAACACAGACAAAGTAAGTTCTTCTATCAACAATTTATTTTCGATCTCCAGGTCCCGACTGTTAACTATGACAATCTGAGTTCATCCTTTCTCTCAAGTCAGGCAACAATTAATGTCTTTACAGAATGAGCAGAGTGAGTGCTTAGCTTACTGTAAATTATACAGAGTCTCCTTTAACCCCTCGTTTACAGTTGCTATTTTTGGCTCTACAAATAATGGATAGTGTGAGCTTGTGATGGTGGGGGCTGAGTGGCAAAGAGACCCAAGTTTTCTGTAATTTAGTTATTTAATACTGCATCCATCCATCCATCCATTTTCTTCCACTTTCCTGGGGTCGGGTCACGGTGTACTAGCCCTAGCAGAGAAACCCAGACCTCCCACGCCCTCACTACCTCCTCTGACCTATTTTCTGGGGGAACACCAAGGCGTTCCCAGGACAGTCAAAAGATATAATCTCTCCAGCGTTTCCTGGGTCTGCCTCGGGGCCTCCTCCCAGTGGTACATGCCCGAAACACCTCACCCAGGAGGCTCCCATTCTTGTCAGATGTCTGAACCACCTCAGCTGGCTCTTTTTGATGTGAAGGAGCAGCGACTCTACTCTAAGCCTGGCAGTGAATGCAAAGTCCACAAAACACATGTAGACTGGTTGGGAAAACTCCCACTCACCCTCAAATATCGCAGAAAGGGTAAAGAGCTGGTCCTTTGTTCCTCTTGCACCTGAGGTTCGACTAACACAGGGGTAGGGAACTCCAGGCCTCAAGGAGCCGGTGTTCTGCAGATTTTAGAGCTCACCCAGGGAGTTATCCCACCCCTGGACCAACAGGGAGTCTGCTTTTCAGCACCCTTTTCCAGCACCCATAGACAATCCGGGAAGGCCGAGGAGTGTGATCCCTCTAGTTAGAGTATACCCTTCTGTCCCCCTTTGTAAAGATGGGAACCATCACCCAGGTCTGCCAAGGGTAACATCCCAGATCTCCATGTGACATTGTAGAGGCGTGTCAACCAAGACAGCCCTACAACATTCAGAGCCTTCAGGAACTCAGGGCAAACCTCATCCACCCCAGGGTCCTGCCACCAAGGAGCTATGTCTCAGTGACCCCACCCCCAGTGACATACCAGTCATTCCCCTCGTCCCCATACTCCTCTGCAGATGACGTGTCAGTGGGTTTAAGGAGGACCTCGAAGTATTACTTCTACCCCCTGACAATATTCTAAGTTGAAGTGGCAGTGCCCCACCAGCACTGCCACCAGAGCACCACTTTTCCGTCCAAAAGTCTTTTTTTCTATAGCCTTACCAAAGTTTTGGCTTCAGCCACTGCCTGAGCGGCATTCCGCTTGGTTGGCCGGTACCCATCGGCTGCCTCCTCAGTAAGTTCTGCTGGCTAACCAAGCCTGATATGACACCTCTCAGGTTCTCTTTATAGAATATTCGTATGTTAGGAAGTCCAAGATGGAAAAACAGAAAAAACGTTATGTCCCCTACAAAAAAGAATTGAGTTTAATTCACTCAAATTCAGTCTTGTAGCTGCACTGATATAATCTTTTGGTTATGGAGTTAGATGCCGATGAAAAGGATCTAAACCTTAAAAAATAAAAACAAACTCACCATGTCTACGATCAATTTCTTTACCAATTGCAAACACTGACAACCTTGGAGAAATGAGGTATTCATCGAGTTTTTCATCTGTACATTTTCTCAGCATCTGCAGCGATGGAGGAATAAAACATTCACAGCGCAGGTCTCATGTGTATGCTCTCAGCAGCTTCCAGGGGAAAAGTTCCAAAACAAAGGAAAGCAAACTATATAAAGTAACATTACAAAAAGAATAAACAAAATACCAAATATATAAACAGACTGGTTAAACATTTTGTATTTTTTATGAGGGAAGTAACAACAAACTAGCTCCCCCCATAACTGCATGGTACTTTCAATATTAGTGACATAAAACATTCAGAGTTTCTCTTGTGTATACTCCCCATGCCTGTAACAACATGAATAATGTCACACTAGCAAACATAGCCTCAATAGTAAACTTGAGCATGAGCTACATCGCAGCTCTGTGTCACGCACAATGTTCATATGTTTCACTCCTAATTTTCAAGTCTGTGCATGAAAAGAAGAAAAGGAGCTTATTTAAAATGTAGCAATGTTACGAGACTACCATTTAATGTGTTCTTAAATAACTTGATGTCACATTTACAACCAAATGGCAAAAGTAGAGCGAGCAGAGTGAAAGAGCACCTTCACAGGGAAAAATTACAAATCAAAGAGTAGAAAAAGTCAAGCAAATTAAAGGCTCACAGTACTGAAGGTGATAATCCACAGCAGTTTGTTTTAATGGATATAATGATGACATATCAGCAAGGTGTGAAAACCTTGACAAGCAGATGCACTAACTCAAAGCCTTCAAAATAAGAGTCTGTGCTTATATCCATGTAGGTGTAGATTGTTATTAATCTCTGTCTCTCTTCCACAGCATGTCTTTATCCTGTCTTCCTTCTCTCACCCCAAATGGTCGCAGCAGATGGCCCCGCCCCTCCCTGAGCCTGGTTCTGCTGGAGGTTTCTTCCTGTTAAAAGGGAGTTTTTCCTTCCCACTGTCGCCAAAGTGCTTGCTCACAGGGGGTCATATGATTGTTGGGTTTTTCTCTGTATGTATTATTGTAGGGTCTACCTTACAGTATAAAGAACCTTGAGGCGACTGTTGTTGTGATTTGGCGCTGTATAAATAATATTTTATTGAACTGAGTATAAATAAATTGAATGTCTTGAACAGCTTGTTCTATTGTTCTGTTCCTTGAGCTGTTTGTGAGTTCCTTTATTTGGAATGCTTTGGCAATATGTTGTTGGTGCTCTGCAACACGAATGCCAGGATCTCTTGACCAAACCTTTAACTGTACCAGATGACACTATATTTCAAACTGATGATGTACTATTGTTGGTTAAGGCTGATGAAGTAAGGGCAAAATTCCGACACACCAATCCTGCAGATCCAAAAAGAGATGGTTTCAGTTTTTGACCTTCAACCAGACTGCATAATTTTTCTTTGAGTTTATTTTTACAATAAATATACTTGCATTTATTAAATATATTTAATCCAAGTATAAGCACCTGGCTGACCTTTGTGTCACATAAATGTGTAGGTGTGCCTCTTAACGATTTTTTTTTTTTAATGAATAACATGTCTGTCTTTACAAAATAAAAAAAATAAAAGTTTGTACTTGAGATATTATAGACATTTTTGGACTGAAAATGTAACATTTAATGAACAGTAGTATTAGAAAAATAATTACATGATTACCATAATCATGCTTACATAATACAAAATAGTTGGCTATCAAATTACTTCTCAAAAATAAACGGACAGAGTCCCATTTTTTCATCCAGAATTGTTTTAACACCTAGGATATCATTTCACTGTATCTCAGCCTGACATGGCTTATAGCTAAAGAACCTGTTCTTGCCAAATTAATGTTTGGCAAGCACAGCTGAATGAGTAGAACCGTGTCTGTGTGCCCAGTTCAGTCAAACGAAGCACATGCATTGGGTATCGTGCAGATAGGCTGGTGCATGGGATGTATGAAAAATTCTAATAGACTATGAAATTTGAGTAGAAAAAAGTACAATATCTATATCTAATCACTATATGAGGTACGCTTCTTAGACTGAGGTGTAGGTGTTCCTGTAGTCTGCTAACTTCCTTGATACCCTTTCATACTCCTCCACCAATTGACGGGCAGTCCTCCTAAAAGTCCAGATATGTCCATGTAGGCTCTCTGTTGGACACTCGGGTAAAGAGAGGAGGAAGATGATCATCAGACACACCAAACGTATAGTGAGGATGCACTGGGGACATTTGGCAGAGGCCCAGTCCTCAAGATCATCAATTCCCACCTCAGACAGAGCTCTGATTGCATTCTACGGGAGGCTGGAGATATTGAGTGGGTCATGTCATGCACCTCCACTACTGAGGCTGCTGCTGCTGTTGTGGCGGTAATCTCATAACCAGATGGGGAACACCAAAGGTGAAGGGAGTTTTCAGGTTCATGAAGGAGTCTTACTGAGTTTAGTTAGACCTAGACAGCTGACAGGTAGCAGAAGGTCAAGCAGAGTGCAGCTCTGGCAGTGGCTGATGCAAAAACCTCGGATGTGGGAGGAGTTTGGTGACACCATGGAAAAAGACTTTCAGTCTGCCTCAAAGTGGTTCCAGCAAATGTCGAACGACTCAGGAGGGCAAAGCAACATTCTACAGTGTTTACAGTGGTGATGGGACGTTGCCGACCTCAACTGAGGATATAGTCAGGCGGACACTTTGAGGATCTCCTCTGGAAGCAGGGTCTGGGCAAGAGAGGGACGATTCGGCCCCTGGGGTGGATGATCACCCTGAGTTCCTGAAGGCTCTGAATGCTGTAGAAGCCCGCTTATCAGTCGAACATCAAATTCAGCAGGAACATATTAGATCTACAAGTTGCTCATTTTGGTTTATCTGTGTTCTAAAAATAGACTTTCCTCTTAAGACAGTTTCTTTAAACGCCTTCCAAACGTCACAAAACCTCAGCATTCAGGTGACTACCCTCTCTAGTTTCATGACAAAAACAACACAATCTATTGAGGAAGAATGTCAAGGAGGACAGTTCAGGAAATTAACACAGGAGAGAAATTTTTGCTATCCCACTGGTTTTCCATTAAAGATGTTAAGTTACCCCATCTTTAAGAAAGCTCTTACAAACCCCACTGTAATTTCCCTGCTCAGTACCAACACAGAGACACAAATATCGAGTAGTGGGTGAAACTAGTGAAATATTTAGCAGCAAGTGTCAGGTATTTCCCTCAGGCTTAAGTAGAAAGTTGGTAGCTATGCATATTAATTTAATTCATGCTCTTGTTGTCCAAAACCCAAATGTATTCTTTTTATAGTCATGTACATGATAGAAAAGCATCAAACACATTATAGACGGTATAATGACTTCAAACTGAGACTGACCTGAAAGAGCATGTCAATTTAAAATAGAGTTGGAAAACCTCTTTGGTGTTTAGGGACCAAAGAAGATTGCCGTCCATTCTCTTTGCAGTGGGAACATTCTCTGTTGGCGTAAACATCCTCGAGATGTACGAGTGTATTGAAAAGATTGCTCTGTCTGAAGCCCTCACACTTGCCAACCTCGTTGAGTACCGAACCTCTCAGGGAATCTAACTCGTTTAAAATAAATGTATTAGAAAGCCCGTTTGAAACATCATTGCAAGCTATTTTCTGTCTTGTCAGTAGAAGTACTGCTCTTTTATGCAAGGACAAGAGAACCGCAGGTGTTGCCCCACCAACATTAATTCCATGTGGCGTGTTTCCTGCATCTCAGAAAGGCCAAGAAAGGCAGCCTTTCTTCCCATGCACAGAGAGGCAAACGACATCCAAAACACCAGTCCTCAGATGAGATTTTGCTTATGGCCCTTATCCACAAATGCACTCCATCTACCACCTGAGTTGGACACAAATGTTATGGAGTCCATACTGGCTGCTTAAAAGAGTGCTGTAGGTGACATTTCAAAAGAACCCTCGACACAAGAGAAAATATGCCCTGCATCACAACAACTGTTGTGCTCTTCACAGTTGGTGTCCCTGCCAGTCACAAGTGAAGGACTTAGTGTATAATAGATGCACTTTCTCTACCCTTATCTGAATAGCCAGCCTCATTTATAGTAGAGCTGTAATTTTTATTCTCAAAACTTAAACCCAGTGAATTGATTTTTTTGCATGAGGTCTCCTAGGCATCTCCTAGTCTTTATTATTAAGCTATTAATTATAGTCTACTCTTAAGCAGGCGGTACAATTAAGACAATTCATTGTTATAGCTATTAAACTGGACTGCAGTGTGCTGTTAATGAGCCAGTCTGCTGTTTGCCTTCCATTTAAACAGAAGACATGAAGCCTCAGTGGTGCTGATGGTTTGCTGCTTATTGGCATACAGTTTGATTTGATGGATGTTATGTGACCATAGAGGCGGCTGAGGACTTAGAATTATTTTTGCAGGATAGGTCAAGACTACATTAGCTGTTTGACCAAATGCATTGAGAGTATTACATAGTTTGTACAGGATTAAAGGCCCGGGTACAGCACAATTCAGTTCTCTCTTGAAAATAAAAAAAGAAAATCTCAAAAGTACCTAACTTAGTATTATTATTATTATTATTATTATTATTATTATTATTATCATTGTAGTGGCTATGTACAACTTTCATATACACTTATGTGAAAAAGAAAGTTAGTTTTTTACAGAGTCTTGTGCTAACTAGTAGTTCAGCAGGAATTAAAAGGGTAAATAGCAGCCAGGTGCTGCTAATCAAATATGCCTGATTAAATGATCATCATCAAATATAATGACCTCCAATTTGGCAATTTGCTGGTCTGGAACATTGAGGTGTGTGTTAACCCAGTGCCCCCGTCTTCCTAGTAGATTCTCCATCAAATTCAGAACTCAGAGCAACTTCAACAGACCCAAGAGCTACAACCTGATGGTTTAAGAAAACCTCCTCTCTCTAAAAAGATTTGTGTGTGTTTGTTTGTTGGTTTGTTTTTCAATATTAACACAACATCAGATAAAAAGAACATCATAACAACAGAGTCAAACATGGTGGTGGCGGTGTGATGTCTGGGGCTGTTTTGCTTCTTCCGGACTTGGACCACTGGCTGTAACTGATGAAACCATGAATTCTGCTCTCTACCAGAAAACCCTAAATCAGTTTGTGCATGAAGTTAAAGGGCGCTTGGGTTATGCAGCAGGACAATGATAAACACAAAACACACCAGCAAGTCCACCTCTGAATGGCTAAAAATAATGGTCCAGAGGGGCTTAGCCAAGGTCCCCACTTAAATCAGACTGAGATGCTTTGCCATGACCTTAAACAGCACATTCACACTTGAAAACCCTCCAATGTGGCTGAATTAAGACAATTCTGAAAAGAAGAGTGAGCCAAAATTCCTCCAAGGCAATATATATGACTCATCGCTATTCATCGCAAACATTTTTTTAAACCTGTCTTGTCCAGCAGTTGTAGAAGCAGAATTACGGTCTGAATGCTTTGTATTGCCAGACATGTTTGCTTTCCCAGTAGGGGCACCGTAGACTCTCTGTAGGCTCCTCTTGTTAATGTTTTTGTTTTATTTATTTACTTTATTTTATTATTTGTATTATTGTCTAGTGGATATTATGCTGGAGCAGACAGGGGGTAAAGGCTAGACTGATGAAAGATAAGAAAGAAGAGAAATTGAAAAAAAAAGAGAAAAGAATGGGGGTGGAAGTAAAAGTCGAGGGTGAAGTAAACAGACACGCTGGGTCTCCAACTGCTGCTTCTGTAACAAAGCACACTCAAATAATGCACAGCACCAAAAAGACACAATAGAGGGGGGTACACAGACAAATATACAATTTTGCTGTGTGAGTGCGTGTGAATAAGAGACCCCAGCGAGAGCCAGAGATGGGTGGAGGGCGACCCAAGACAGATGAAGATCTGAGACCACACATCCCGATGATGACCATGCATCCACCCCAGCTCAGGGAAGAGGGTGGCCCCAGATGGAGCTCCAACAGCCAAGGGTGGGGGTGTTGCAGGACCAGAGACAGCGGGCGTTTGACCCCACCAGAGGCCGGCCGCCCTAGAGGACACGGACGCAGACCCCAGACCCCCAAGAACCCCAGACCCATATAACATTACATATCATCCTGAATATGGGATAACATTTTTAGATTAAACGTAAATACACTCCAAAAAACTAAACAAAAACAAAACCCAAAGACAGAAACAAAAAAAGCAACATTTTACAACTTCAACCTAAAGCGCTCTATCTATGCAAGATAGCACAGGGTGCTGTGTAGGAGTAAAGTCAGTTTCAGTCCACTTCTGTCAGGCCACAGGGTCTTCTGAACTCTTAATGTAAATACACACAAACATGAATGTGTGCAAAGAAAAAGCGTGAACACTTTGTTTATGCAAACACCTGTAAGCCATAAAACACACAAATACACAAATGTATCACAATGCTGCCTATGAACACATCTCCACAGTCACACACACATATGCATATTCACACCATGTTGTTGTGCAAGCAGCTGGTGCTGGAGAGACAGCTCTTTCAACTCGTCTCCACAGAGACATAGAATTCATGCGTAAGTCTGTGAGGCCCTTCAGCACAGATCTGTTCCTCAGCTTAAATCTGATAGACCTAAAATCACATTTAAACTTTCAAACGTGACATAGTACATCAGTTACAGGTGATGGAGAAGGTTTTATATGTTTATCCAGTCTGTCCTTTGTGTAATCCTTATTTGGTAATGCATAGAGTCTGACCACCTCTGGATGTAGTGCAATAATCCACAAATCTGTGGACTCATGTGGAGGTAATGCAAGTGTGCCCGGGACTGAAACTGCAGCACACACTTTGTGGCATTTGCCAGGCTAAATACAGTTTTACACCACACCAGACAGCCCACTGAATTTGCTAACAGCAGTCAAAGCTAATTGAGGTTAGTGTGCTTTCCATTTCAATTCCAAGCCTGGACTGAGGGGCAGGAATTGCACATATCTAGGTTACAGATGAAAGCTGGAATTACCAAAGACTACCCAAAATGTCTTGTCTTTGACATGTCTTTATCCTGTCTTCCTTCTCTCACCCAACCAGTCGCAGCAGATGGCCCCGCCCCTCCCTGAGCCTGGTTCTGCCGGAGGTTTCTTCCTGTTAAAAGGGAGTTTTTCCTTCCCACTGTCGCCAAAGTGCTTGCTCATAGGGGGTCATATGATTGTTGGGTTTTTCTCTGTATGTATTATTGTAGGGTCTACCTTACAATATAAAGCACCTTGAGGCGACTGTTGTTGTGATTTGGCGCTGTGTAAATAATACTGAATTGAACTGAAAATGTATTCCATAAAAGAAGAAATGTTGGATTTTTAGTGTTTTGCTCGACTTTGTGTCACAGAGAGAAAATCCCACTCCCACACCTGACAGTCGCCACAAATGCCAATAATCATACTGGCCCAAATATAGAAATTAGATTTCTAGAAATTAGGTTTTAGAAAGTGAGGAAAGTTTAATTGTTGAAAATAAGACAGGTTCATCTATACAACCTTGGATAACCATAAATAGCAGCAGGGTGATACAGATAGGACTCTATCATGGCTTGTTCGTTTGTTCTTTAATGTTGACATTAAGTCTTGTCTTTGTTTGTAGAAGTAGATAAACAATAAACAACCAACCAATCAAAAATCACATTTGTCCGTCTTATCTGCCAGTCAGTACTCGGCTCTAAAGTGAAATGAATACGTGTTACATTCAGAAAACCAATTTGAAATAAATTACTTCCTTTCAAAGCCGTTTTTTCTGGGAAACAGACATGTTTCAGCCAATTCAGTGTTTTCCTGCTTTTGAGAAATGCTCATCATGGAACTGAGGCCTAAGTACTTCACACAGTATGAGTTTTGTAAAGGTGGAAATTATGAAATGTTTTGGTAATTACAATAATTTTGTTAAAGGAGTTTAGAGAAAGGGCCCTGCGACAGACTGGCGACCTGTCCAGGGTGTACCCCGCCTCTCGCCCTATGACAGCTGGGATAGGCTCCAGCGCCCCCTGCGACCCTGAAAAGGATAAGCGGAAGCGAATGGATGGATGAATGGAGTTTAGAGAAAGAAAAGGTTTTCTCCATTCACCCACACAGGTGTCATTTATTTAGCCCGTCTCTCAGGAAGTGTGGGCATCACGAAGCTAGGAAGAATTTATCATTCTGTGATGTTGCTGTACGGTGTCTCACTGAATATGCAAAGTTCAGTCTACCATAGTCTGTTACCTAAAGTACACATAAGTAAGAGTAACTGTCAGGAGAGCAATAAACTAATGTTTTAATCTGAGGTATGATGTAAACTGAAACGAAAGTAAAACTGAGGTCATAGGTGACCCGATTTTTACACTCTGGCACTTATAGCAAGTATAAATGTGCATTACCTTATTATTAACTGTTAGTTGATGCGTCAGTACTATTCTTATCAAAATGGTGTTTAATGTTTCTGCACTTTGGGTTTGATTGTTGTCAGAGCACTGCCAGCGTTGCCACTGAGAGAGCAGATATGCTAAAGAGAGATTTGTTGCAGCGTTGTCTCTGCATGTCGGCTTTGATAGTAAACGATGGCTGTTGTTGCTGCTTTATCATCAATGTTCATTTTGTAAATCTGCTGGTTAATGTATGTGGGCGTGGATCGTATGTTTTGTGTATGTTTTTATACATAATTATCATTTCAGAGACAAAGTGTGCTCTTTTAAAATCCATCCATCCATCCATTCGCTTCCGCTTATCCTTTCCAGGGTCGCGGGGGGCGCTGGAGCCTATCCCAGCTGTCATAGGGCGAGAGGCGGGGTACACCCTGGACAGGTCGCCAGTCTGTCGTAGGGCCAACACACAGGGACAGACAACCATTCACGCTCACATTCACACCTAGTGACAATTTGGATTATCCAATTAACCTATCCCCTCAAACTGCATGTCTTTGGACGGTGGGAGGAAGCCGGAGTACCCGGAGGGAACCCACGCAAACACGGGGAGAACATGCAAACTCCACACAGAAAGACCCCGGCCTGATGGTGGAATTGAACTCAGGACCTTCTTGCTGTGCGGCAACAGTGCTAACCACCGTGCCACCGTGCTTTTAAAATATTTAGCTTTAAAAAAATACATATCATGATTATAAAATTGAAAACCTGTAGAATTTATTTACTTGTAATTTTCATATGACTGCAGTTGGTGCTAACTCATACATTTAGCACCATATCCATACCATCCCCTCTGTGAAACAGGCTGGTAATCACTGTTTGAATTGTTACTCAAAATGAAGTAATATAGTACACATTACTTTTTAACCAAAGTAGTGCATTACATTACTTAATTACATCCCTGACCCCTTGAACAACAGCAGTAATAGTAAATAAATAATTTCTTGATGAACTTAAGATGATAACTTTCATCTAAACTTTCTCACAAGATATTTTTTACCAGTTTTACCAGTGATTTAGATCACTGTATTACAGATCCTAAAGTTAAAATGCACATCAGAATAAACTGATCAAAAAAAGAGTACAACAAATACCACAACTGCTAATATATATCAATAACAGTAACTATTACAGAAGAAAAAACATTTAGAAAAGGGTTTTTTTAACAAAGCATTTTCTGTGAAGCAGACCCAACAGTAAAAAAAAAATTTCTAAAGTAGAACAGTAAGATTTTAAAGCTTTTCAGTTTCACACAGCAGCTTGTCAATAGCAGTGCCTTTTAAGGTTAAGGCAGAAACTCCAAATAAACCTGAGAGTTGCCAGAAAAGGTGTTACGAGGATCCTCTCACAGCTACACAACACAAGATAACCTGTGCAACAACAACAACAACAAAAAGGATTATGAAAGGTAACACTGAACATGTTGTGGTATTTCCTGGTCAGTCTGAATTATCACTGAGGGAACCGATGGAAATTCTACTCTTGTAAACAATGAGATCATATTTGCTAAAGCATATAGTTAGGGCTGGATCAGGTGACCCTGAATCCTCCCTTACTTATGCTGCAATAGGCGTAGGCTGCTGGGGGATTCCCATGATGCACCAGGTGTTCATACTTGTTATTAATCTCTGTCTCTCTTCCACAGCATGTCTTTATCCTGTCTTCCTTCTCTCACCCCAACCGGTCGCAGCAGATGGCCCCGCCCCTCCCTGAGCCTTGTTCTGTCGGAGGTTTCTTCCTGTTAAAAGGGAGTTTTTCCTTCCCACTGTCGCCAAAGTGCTTGCTCATAGGGGGTCATATGATTGTTGGGTTTTTCTCTGTATGTATTATTGTAGGGTCTACCTTACAATATAAAGCGGCGTGAGGCGACTGTTGTTGTGATTTGGCGCTGTATAAAATTGAACATATACGATGAACCTTTGGTGTTTTTTGGCTTAAACTTTTCTGTCATGGAAATCTGCTCTGCACATGTTAACTGTTCTAACGAGCGGAGCAATGTGGCAAAAAATTAATCTGAACATTGAATAAACAGATTTGATTTTGTGGTACTGAAGCGTTTGTGAAGCAGGTTTGTCCTGACACTTCAGTTTTTAACCAGTTTGCTCTGAGAGAAGAAAAAACAACAACATAGATGCTAAACAGGGAAAAGCAGCCATGGCAAATGAGATTAAGCTAATTGTTTACTCCTTTGGGTTTATAAAAATAACATTACACACAAGGTTAATTAACCCAATAAAGTACGCTGGCATAATCGACAAAGATCATGTCTTTGATTAGCAAACGAGAGTTCCGTTGCTTTGCTCAAATTAAACACATGATAAATGGTGTATGACAAACTGCTGCCTCTGCTCGCTGTGTTTACACGGGAACTCTTTGAACCTCTTTTGAAAATCACAGTTTAGCAGTGACATACACTAAAAGTCACAGGCTTTACAACTGACTATAAAGTCACGGCTCATAAATCATGTCACGCCGCAGCTGTTTTGCTGTGTTGCTGTGATAATGACTTACATTCTGACAGCAGGCAAAAAAACGGTGGCCATTTACAGACTATTCATTAACATCTCAAAATGTAGTCAACCTTCAGCTGTCGTGCTCAAAAACTGATAAAATGATCTGTCAGTCAACGTTTGTCAGGGGAGAAGCGGAGCAACAAGACAAGGCAGGAGGATACCTCGATGTCACACTATTCCACCGCATCCCTGAGTCATTAGCATCGGTTTGTGATGACAGCACCTGACACATGACAGGCAAAGGCCTTCTCAGCCGTTCATCCCAGAAGAGCACATCTGACAACCAGCTCACTTGACTGACTGACTCACTCATAACACTGACTAACTGGCTGACTAGCTGACTGACAGACGATCCTGCAGTCGAGGGCTGCCGCTCTACACAGATAATAAGCAAAGAGGGCAAACAGGCTGCTGACTGAGAATGAAGAGTTGAGTGGAAGAAATTGGCACATGGCAAACCGCTCTGTTTGCTTGGAAAGTGGCCTTATGCAGCGACACACCAAAGTTGGAGCCATTTGTCACCTTCGCGACACCCCCGCCACACCGCCAGTGTTCCGCCACAATCTCCATCCAAGCTGGAAAAGTCAGAAATAGCAGCAGAAAGGGAAGAAAAAAAGATGGAGAAAGACTCAAAGACACTACGGGCGCTGTGTGCCAGGCTGCCAAGTGGCACCAGAGCCACGGCGCACATAGTTAGGTGCCAAAGCTTGTCAAATATAGGGCATCCATCCAATCCAATCCAGTGGCAGTGCGGAGGGCTCACTGCCATTCACGCCACCTATATTATTCGTCACTGCCCGCTGCCGCCAGATCCTAAAAGGTGGTTGCTATCACAAAGGTTCCTCTGCAGTACAAAGGCCTATTTTGCAGGTCTGCATTTACACAAAGGCAGAGAAATCAGAATATATTCACTGCATTAGTACGTTTGGGTTTGGACGCGCTGAACTTTAAACTTTCTGCAAATTCTTTCATTACCAAACCATACATCAACACCGCTGCATTTCTACTGCACTATAAATAAAAGGAGGCTTCTTGCTGAACCGGTACATTTCATGGTACACAAAGTTTGTATGACAAATGTGTCTTGTGATTGTAATTGGGGTTGGTTCACTCGCAAAGGCGCTTTGTTCTGGGTGTTTACTGAGAAAAAGCACCTGAGGGATACAAAAGGAGAGTTGCCTTTTCAGTCGGGCACCGAGTCAAGATAAGTGGGTTTGTGTTCCCCTGTGTGTGTGTGTGTGTGTGTGTGTGTGTGTGTGTGTGTGTGTGTGTGTGTGTGCGCAGATGTTTCCTGATTGGGTTTGGACTGGGTCTACCTGTGCATGATGTGTGACTTGATTGAGTTTGGTGTGTGTATTTGTGTGCGTGCTCCATTGCATGTATTTGCATAATCATCTTCAACAATGTTTCTCATTGTCAAAGCAAGAGATTAACATTTCCCACACGTTGACACCCCCTGCGTGCGCGCTCCCTCCTTTTCAGTTAAATAAGTGAGATGTCCAAGAGAGATCATTATCAGAGAGGCTCTAAATCGATCCATTCTAATTAATTACCCACTTGATAGATAGGAGTGAGGCCCCGTCGCACTCCAGGAGCTGAGGAGAACAGCGCTGGCTGTTCAAATCTCACACAAAACCTACACAGAGAACTGCAGGCAAACTGTGCAGGCAGAACTTTAGACTACAGCTGATGGTCTCATTTAAAAAATATTATTCAATCTATTGCAAATGAATACAATAAGCTGTTTAGCACTGCCATCTGGAGCAACATTAGTGTTTCCTGGGCTGATAGCAGGTTAACATCACATATCTCGGAACAACGTAGCAATCAGAAATGTTTATCTGTAACATTGTTACAGCACAGGATGACAGAGTTGGGGTTTAAGTGGAGACGTAGTTCAGATGGGAAACTTTACCATTTTGCAGCTTAGCCGTGGAAAGCTTTGATGGTAAAGAGTAAGGACTGCACGGTTTTCTCATGCAAACTGTGTCCAATATTTCCATTCTTCTTCTTCAAGGGACAATTTCAGGAGGTCACTGCAATTTAAACTTCTATTGAAAAAGCAGCAGGATGCAGACGTCAGTTTGGTGTGTTGGTGTATGATACAACTGGCCTTAACAGTAAAGACGACAGTTACAACTTTTCAATAATAATCACTAATAAATTGAAAATTGAAAGTTAATCAATTAGAAGTTTGGTGGTGCTGGAAGACTGAACCATTGTCCAGGTTCTTTTCCTGTTTGCACTCCTTCTGTAGGTTGGTTTGAGCAGTTTGGGAAATGATTGTGATTATCAGCCCAGCACGCTGACTGACCTTCATAGGTTTGCTTTTTGATGAGGTGCTGACCAAAAAGCTGTAAATGACAAGTTATGAGTGAGATCAGACTCATCAGTCCACCTGTTTATCTCTGAGGAGTGTTAGCTTTGATGGTGATAAGAAATATTCATTTTAATACTATTACTTTTAATAATGATCATTAAAAATATGTGTTGCTGTCATTATAATGTGCAATGTTTTATAAGCTATGATACAATATGCAGTATTCATGGTCGTATTATTTTATTTTGTAAATTAAATTTTCTGAAATTTCATAGAATCTTGAAAATGTTTCCACATACAATTTCCATGTAAACAGACTGAGGTGATTTTTAAATGAATATATAAAATGTGTTGCTCATGATTAATAAACATGTTCCAACAAGTAAAAAGATCCAGATAAATAATCTGATGATATAATCCACAGTCGTTATTAGGCTGTAAAACTGCTGAACTCTGTGGAGCTATCTGGATAAATTGACACGCTGTCTGTGGAATAAAGGAACCTCCACACCCCTCCAGAGCACACTGGCAGTGAGCAGAGAATCCAATAACTTTTCATTTTCCTGTTGAAAAGGAGTCCCTTTCTCCTCTGTAATCTCATCTATGCAATGATCCAGCCTCTTTTACCTCCTCAGAATTCCTTATCCAAAGCCACGCAAGCAAGCAAGCAAGCAAGCAAGCAATTTATTTATATAGCACTTTCAGATCAGCCCCCAGCTGAACACAAAGTGCTGTACACTTGACATGCCAAAGTGATACATTGAATATGTTAAAAAATATAAAAATAAATAAAATATATATATAAAAATAATTATTAAAATGACATTAAAATAAATAAAATTAGCATAAATAGCAAAAACAATAATAAAATAGTATAAAAATAATGATGAGAATTACATTTAAAACAATAAAATCAGCACATTAGATCAAAACAATAAAATCAATAAAATCGGGTCAGACTGTGTCATATGCCAAGGAGTAAAAATGGGTTTTAAGATGTGTTTTAAAAGTGGACAGTGAGGGGGCCTCTCTAATGTGCTGGGGCAGATTGTTCCACAGATTAGGAGCAGCAATAGAGAAGGCCCTGTCCCCTCTGAGCTTCCTCTTGGACCTGGGTACCTCCAGGAGCAGCTTGTCAGCTGACCTGAGAGACCTGGGGGGTGAGTAAGGATGCAGAAGCTCAGAGAGGTAAGTTGGGGCAAGACCGTTTAAACATTTAAAAACAAACATGAGGATTTTAAAATGAACTCTAAGATATACAGGCAGCCAATGGAGTGAAGCCAGGATGGGAGTTATGTGCTCTCTTTTACGAGTTTTGGTTAAAAGTCGTGCAGCAGAATTCTGGACCAGCTGCAGACGAGAGAGAAGATGCTGACTAACTCCACAATACAGAGCATTACAGTAATCTAGACGACATGAAATAAAAGCATGGATTACCGTTTCAAGATGCGGCCTGGATAAAATAGGTCTTATCTTTGCCAAGCGCCTTAAATGGTAAAAACTGGACTTGACAGTAGCCCTAATTTGACTGTCTAATTTAAAATCACTGTCCATCTTAAAACCCAGGTTTGTAACAACAGATTTAAAATACTCTGCCAGGGGTCCCAAATCAATAGCAGAGGGTTCACAAGGTCCACTAGGACCAAACAGAATCACCTTCGGTTTTGCGCCTAAGACGAACCTCTGTGTGCCATCTAGACCACCAATGTCATATCAAAACTCTAATATAACTAACTCTAATTGCATAGCAATAGAAGAAATATGGCCATACTGTAATCTAGTGCTAAACTGGGACACTACGTCAGCGGCTGTAAATGTGAGAAATAACCCAGCTCGTATTGGTTGAGTGAAGAGCAATATATCTGCTGGCTGTATGCGCACACCGTGCCCCTGTGGCACGCTCGTTTGTGTGTCTGCTTTCTCGCAGTGCTTTTCTCTCGGTTTCTGCCGAGACCATTTGTCTCTTTACCCTTACATGCTCCATGTACCCCATCTCACTCTTCCCCTTCTTGGACTAAAGCAACAGTGTCAACATGATTTTGCACTGGAGGCTCTTTTCTGCACTGGGCCAAAAAGTTTTTTGTGGATATTTGCAAAGAAAAAAAGAAACAAAGATTTAAAGTTGAACTATTTTTTTTCTTTCACTTTAAAGATACGCCAGCTGTGAATATTTTCCATTTCCAAAATGTTTTTGACATGTTTATTGAAAAAAAAAGGATCTAAGCTTCAAGCCTCGGGGTGGCTGTTCTCATGTTTGGAGCCGGGCTTGTTGAGAGTCTCACTCATTATGGGATTTTGGTTTTATATTAAACAGATGTGTCAAAGGCCTGTAGAGCAATAAAAAAACATATGAGATTTTCTCCTTAACGTATCCTCAGACAGTTATGTTGGTAATGTATCTTTTATAGCGTTTAACCCATCAAAGCATTTGATACTCGGGAGAATCCATTAGGTTGCTGTTTTGAAAAAGAAGCCGGATTCTCAGCCTGATTTTCTAGAACTTGGATTGTTTACTGTTTGACACACATTGAAATAATTCAACGTGTTATCATAAATGTTTCTTTAATTTCACTTTTTTATTATTTCAGAAGTGTTAATTTTCTATTGTTTTTCACATCCATATTCATACAGTGATGGAGTGCACTTCTACATGATTTGGATCATAGCTGCTGATGTGAATATGCTGGGGGTATTTGTTTGTTTGTTTGTTGTTTTATGTTTGTTTGTTAACCAAAAGTGAAGTTACAAAATATTTACTGTCAGTAAATTCATTTATATAATAATCAATAAATGTTGTTTTATTTACCAATGTAGGTGCAAAAGACCAATAATGGTATTCAGCTGAAATTATTTTTATTAATTAATTTTAAACGCTGAAATAATTTAAATTGGATTCACATGTTTGTCACTGAAAGGCTATTTTTCCCTTTGAGTTGTTCTGATTTCATACAGACAGTGTTGGGAAGGTTACTTTTAAAATGTATTCCATTACAGAATACTGAATACATGCCCCAAAATGTATTCTGTAACGTATTCCGTTACATTACTCAATGAGAGTAACGTATTCTGAATACTTTGGATTACTTAATATATTATCATGCTGTTTACAACTACGTGAATGTACTATTGCTGTGATTTATTACTGTTACTGAAGGTCCGCGGCTCCGAACAGTAGTAAAGGGACCTCTGGCTAATACGTCCGGTTCCCTGTCGGGCTGGTAGCCGAAAACTAGCTTTACTTTGTTGTCTGGGTCAACTTTGCTTGCGGGAGACAGAGAGAGGCGTTGAAAGGCTGCTTCAACGGAACTTATTTTTTCCGGAGGAAAACACGAACACAGTGTACAGTTGAGTCTTAATAGCTTACTTACAAATGGGCTCGTCAGGCACTCTTCTTGGCTGCAGTGGTTATTATTATATTTACATGCTTCCAGCTCCCGTTTTTGCTCCGTGACAGCTCGGACTTTTCCTTTCTCTCCCTCCCTCGCTCACAGACACATAACGTGTATGGCAGTCCATTCTCCCTGCAGCACGGACTACACTGCCCATCAGGCTACATTCTTTAGGGCCATGCCTGTAGCATTCTGCCTTTTAGCTTAGCACAACAACAACAACAAAAAAGCGCTCTCTCACCCAGGAAACACGCAGAGAGAGAGCGCGTCACCCTGTAACCATGGTAACCGTAACGCTGCCGCCTGGAACAACAGAACGTAGCTGTCAAACAAACCCAAACAGTCCTGACCCGCGACAATATGAAACAGGGAAGTACCGCAGTGTAATCCATTTATTTCACCAAAGTAACTATATTCTGAATACCACCTTTTTAAACGGTAACTGTAACGGAATACAGTTACTCATATTTTGTATTCTAAATACGTAACGGCGGTACATGTATTCCGTTACTCCCCAACACTGCATACAGAGGAGTATTTACCTTCAACAACACCTTCAGCAAATCACTCAAGAACTAAATAACTTATATTTACATCAAAAGTTTTAAGACATTTGAGTTTTGGTAGCTCGTGCTCTCACCCTGCTCTGTGGAGACAGTATGTGGTAATCGTAGCACTCGCTGTCTCTCATGGATCGAGTTTTGTCCACAGCAGTGACTAAAATGTCAAAACTTACAGCACCATGTTATATCTATGTTACCCACTCAGTCATAACACATACGCCCAGTAATTCAGCTACTTGAACCCTTCCATGGTAGCTGCTTCCACGTGCACTTGGAAATGAGATGTTGAATCCTTGTCATGAACATGTGGACCACCCAGTTCATCAGACACCAAGGTCATAAAATCCTCGGTACAAAGAAAATAAAGATATTTTAAGTAGTTTCTGTTTACTTAGTGCGTCTTAAGGTCATCGCCTGAAAAGATTTTCCACCAGATTAGATCAACACCATTACTGTGATGGATGTTCTCCTGCAAAGCCTGGAGTTGTTCTGGGTCATTGCCCTGCTAATGAACTAATAATAAACTAATAATAAACTGATAATGGTCCCACTCAAACATTATGTTTCCATAGGATGTTTCAATCCCCATGATGTCCTCTGAATTAATTTCAAACAGCATCAACTAATTTGGACTGCACGTAAAAGATGAATGTTCCTTCAAGGTCTGATAATCGAGGCCAGTACCTCTGATTCCCAGCAAGGGGCTACAGAAGTCTGGCTGATGGGAAAACAACCTTTAATCTGTGCATTCAGGAAACACTATTCATGGTCTCGAGTGCTAGTTTAAAGTCTTAACAGCTACAACATGAAGATCATTTTGGTAATGATAGCCCCCGTTAACATCAAAAAAGGAGGATACGGTAGGGCTGCGCTAATCTACCTCATTACTGAATATGCGCTTTCTCAGATAGCGAGACAGCAACAGCCCAAACGTTCAATGTAAGGCTTTAAGCCGAGACTCCACAAACACGACTAGTGACTGTTGGGTGGTGTAACGGGGAGTAGCCATGTTTTATGTACAGTCCGTTTCACCGGCTAATCCCCTCCTGGGAAAACACACGTGCAGATACACATCTGTTCACAGGTCAGTTGTTTAATTTCCAAAGACAGGGTAATATTTCTCCTCAGAACAGTTTTCTGCCCTGTACATCATTCTCATACTTCCTGTTTTCATCCATCATTCAGTTTGATGTAGTTCGATTCAATATGATTTTATTTATATGGCGCCAAATCAGAACAACAGTTGCCTCGAGGCGCTTTATTTTGTAAGGTAAAAACCCAGCAGTAATACATTCATGTGATGAGCGCGTGGTTAAAGTGGGCCAGTTTGATTACTACTGTTTAAACGTCATGGCTGGACCACAGCAAGCTGAGAGGGAAATGATCCAGTTGTTTGCTGCACTGTGGCATCTGCACGTGCACGTGTGCGCGTGTATTACTTTTATACAATTAAACTGAGGAGTTGGTTCATTTTGTGAGCTTTTCGACTTGTTGTTCACTTCATTTTGCTTCATCTCACGTTAGTCAGATACAGCCTAAGAGAGTCAGTGGGGATGCTGGTAATTGAAGTTACTGAGGGAACCTGTTTAGAGCACCTGCATGTTATACTAAAAATACTGATATTTGTCCAGATCACACTTCTGCACATGCACAGAAATGCACTCATTGTTGCACACATAGGCACATTTAGCATACAGATCGTTACAGGATATCCAAATAGTGTCTTGTATTGATCAGTCTTTATAATCTGAACGTCTGAGCATAACTAGTAAACCCTTGTAAGAAAAACAGAGTGAAAGAGCTACAACAACATGCGTGCGATTTGTGGGCACCATCTCCCGTAGCGCGTCACTCCCTTTGCAGCTTTGTGTTTGTATGTGTGGGGATGTCAGGGGGGACAGACAGGGTGAGTGTGGAGATCCTGGAGAGATAAGACAGGCAGACAGAGCGACCATGCAGAGGCGCCACACTGCGCGTGCCATGCTTGATCAAGTCTCATTACAGCTGTGCTTGCACAGCGGGCTCATAAACATGACCGAAGAGGCAGGATCACACACACGCCCACACCTTAACGCACACACCAGCAGATGTAATAACCTGTGGCCTCATTTGCATGCACTTTATTGCCGACTTGTCAGCCTTCTGCCCGACGCCTCCCGCCTGGCCTCCTTTAAACGAGAATTGGCGTCAAACTGCGATCGCTCATCGAGCATCATCGGAATCACAGGAAATACCAAAACATATGAACACACTTGTAGATGGACTGAGAACCAAAGAATAAATGAGGCAGAAGTGAACTCGCCACTGAACTGCCTTCACCATCAAATGCATTACTGTCCTAATGGTCTTTTTCCCCGTTCCTGGGCTCTGTCCTCTGCTCACAACAAATGCTCCACTGCGAGTAAGATGCAATCTTGAGCTATGATTTACACAGTTGATGTAGTTTGAAATGTCAATTTGCACCCATTATCAAGATAAACAGAGGGAGTGTGCAGCATCGTTAAATGATTTAATTTCATGGTCTTATCAGTGTGGATTTCACGGACAACGACAGATCCCTATCTGAACAGATTTCATTGTAGGCTACCTGCTCGGATCGGCCAAATGATGTTTGAATATTCGTGTTTGGTTTAATTGATTTCCTAACTGTCGTTAGCAGATTGATGTGCATGAGCTGTGAAAATGGATGACCTTCACCCTTAAACACACTGACGCTTAGACTTGCTAGAAAGTGGAGATAATCGCGACAGGAAGAGAACTTAAAAAATCCAGACTTGCATTATGTTAAAGAGGAAATGGTCACATCCACAGAGGATGAGTTTGAAGTCTTCCTCTAAGTTTCTTGTGGAGGTTTGTGATGTGAACATTAGTATTCAGATGCTGGGGCTGTAATGATGTCAAAGGTCTCCATCTGAACCGCATGACTAATTTAAGAGAGGTGCGACTTCACTAAAGGAGACTGATGTGTCATAATACCTTCCAGTCAATTTACTCAAAAGAGACCTTTATCTACATTTGATCTATACTTCAAGTGACCCTAAGGACTCCAGTCCTGTAGCACTCTGCGCCCATTTGTGTCATAATTGACTCCAGACTCTATAAAAAGGCACTGAACAGACACAACTGTCCCCGAGACTCTGGGGGAGGCATGGGATGAAAATTAGCACTGCTGTGTTCACTCAGATACACAGAGGAGTTTCATCTCGCTTTTTGTGGCGCTTCTCTTTTCAGGATTGAGATTTTCAGGCATGGAAATAAACCAGAGAAGTTTCCTGTGGCATCAGGAACAGGTGAAAACACATAGACGTGCACTCAAAGTTACCTTAACATCCTCCACCCTGACACTGTCACCAGCAGCACATCAAAGCTCAAGCCTGAGGGACAAGAGATGAGACTAGAAGTGTAATGGAGAGGCTGATGAGGAGGGTGAACAGAGAGCAGTTGGAAAAAGGGGGAAGGAGAGAAGTGTCAGTCAGCAATCGTGGGAGGCAAGAAAAAATACATGATTGGGTAAAGAAAGAGTTTCTGCTACTTTTCTTTTTCCTGCCAGGCTGGGGGTTGGTGGTAGACATCGCAAACACTATCTGGAGTCAAACAATGTCATTTTGGCTGAAGATTAATCCATAGCCAAAATTATATTGTTATTTACCATCACCTTGGTCGTGGTCACCTTTCTTTCTTCCCTAGTTTTGTTTGTTCCACATGTTTCTAGTAACTTCCTGGTTTTTTTTATATTAAAAAGAAAATGTGTTGCACTGTTAAGTAACAGCTCTGCAATAATACAGAGAAACCCCACCAATGACATGACCCTCTGTGAGCAAGCACACAGTGACAGTGGGAAGGAAAAACTCCTTTTTAACAGGAAGAAACCTCAGCAGAACCAGGCTCAGGGAGGGGCGGGGCCATTTGCTGCAAACAGCTGGGATTGAGGGGAGGGAGACTGTGGAGGAGAGCCTGAGATTAATAATAACTAATAATTGAATAACATGTGGTGTAGAGATGCTGCCAGTTATTATACAGTGTTTTTCCATTTTTGATAATACGTAACAGCTTATGTTTTATGTTTGTGTATTTGGTGCCGTGCCTGCGGCCCACTGCAGCAGAACAATCTTCAAAGTCAATTTTGACATCATGTTTGTCCACTGAAGTCACTTTAGTTACTGTGTTAACACAAAGTTACACATTTGCAGATCCATCAGGCACGGAGCAACACCAGCACTCGCTTGGAGTGATGTTTCTGTTCACTTGCCGGTGAGTGCCATGTTGGCTTTAACCAGTTCCTGGGGCTCATTGTGCAAACTGTTTCTAAGATCATTTAACATGGGTGTGTTTTTGTTTATGTAATGGTTAAAGACCAAAGCTTTTTTTTCTGCTGTTTTTTTGCAAAACAAATGGAGGAAATATTTCACAGTATCTCAAACCAAATCATGAGCTTTCTCCGAAAACAAAGAAAACAGTCTGGCTGGAAGCAAAACAGTGAAAAAGATGACATTTAGTTTGATTTTCATATGTAGAACTAAAGTAAAATAACATGAATTTGTAGTGTTCATCACTGTTACCATGAAGACTGCTCTTATCTCGTTATGGCTCACATTCTCAAAGGTAACCAGCCTGCAGTGTCACTCACATCTCTGATGTTAGATGGCAGTCATTGCAGACACAGGGCAACATTCATCTTTATTCACTTCCTCGACTTCTTGCGCTGATGAACTGTTGGCAATCCATCACCTGCGTGTGGAAATTGTCCGCACAGCGAGTAAGATATTTTGTGGAGGGAACAGCTCAGCAGCATGTTGAGGGGCATAGTTTAAGGTGATATTATGTTTATGGTAAATCTAATGCCATGCCTCACAGCTCCCTCGGCATCAATGGAGACGAACAAGAAGAGCAAGAATAGGGGAAAATGCTGTTCTTTCACTGATGGACCCGGCGATACGCTTTGTGAGCACAGCCGACACAGAGGGAATGAAGCAGGAGAAAACAATGAGTCACCGTGTGGGGCCTAAATGAAATCCATCTGATCTTTAAAACAATACTGAACTCAAGGTATGAAAACAAACAACTGTTTACGTGACTGATTGCTGTGCTTTTGATCTGGTTATAGTTTATTCTTTGAAGTTTAAATAGAATACAGCGCTGTGCCCAAGTCTTTGTTTCTTTATACTTTACAAAGAAATTTTGAAATTTGCAGCGATTTACTGAAAAGTGCAAACATACATGGAAATACGACACACAGGGCAAAAACAGATTCTGTACAGTTCTTGTAATCAGCCTGAAGACCAATATTTAGTTTGATCATCTCCAACACCGCTGTCTGAAATGGAGCCTCCAATGGGTTTTCTTATTTTATTGATGGCTGTAGTCACTCTCCTCTCTCCTGGCCTCCACCATACATACTGACAAACACTTGAACCTAAATGCAGCCATCCCTCCATCAGACCTGTTGCCACAGGTGTACACACACCTCAGCTCCTTTTTCCTGTTTCCCTTCCTTAAAGATTGCCTCCCCACAGCCACCCTTCCACACTGAAGGCTCAGATGTGTCCCTCGGGTGCTGTGTCATTCTTTACTGGATTTTTGCCTCTTTCTTGAGGACGTGACTTTCAGACACTGTTCATCTGCGGGAGATGTTTCTTATTGTTTTTATTTCTTTAGTCATGCCACTTCTTCTTTTGTCCTCCATCTTTTCTGTTTCATCATTTTTAAGGACACACTTTACAGCATGCTGAGATATGCCAAGTTGTCAGCTACCTTAACAAACAACGAAACATCCCCTGAACATGATCAGATGGAAGCACTGGAGTGAAAGTGAGTGAAAAAGCAGCCAATGTGCAACAACAAAACTTTGAAAGACCTCCTGAACCCAGAAAACAAGAAAGTCATCAAAATATAAAGAAATAAGACAAGGATAAAGAGTTTACAGAGGGTTTTTTTTATTAAGTAATAATTAAATAATAATAAAATGGCTTTGAGCAGTGATACACTACTTGAGGGAACAGGATGGTTCACTTAAATCAGGGGTGTCCATTTAATTGGCCCTCAAGTAATTTTATAAATAGAATAGAATATGGCCGCACTTCAACTTTTGCTTGAGTGTATTGCACTTCTTAGTTTTAACACCAGGGGGAGCTACTATTGATCAAGGCAGTTGCTCCACCAAAAAGGACAATCACAGAAGAAATTTACCCCAAGTTACCAAACATGGCAGAACCAAAGAAGCGAAAGGTAGAAAGTGAGTGAAGAAAATTTCAGACACGGTGGGAGAGTAAATATTTCTTCAAAGAATTAAAGGGGAAGTGTGTCTGTTTGATCTGCACTGAAACTGTGGCAGTTATGAAAGAGTATAATGTACGACGTCATTATGAAACCAAACATCAGGCCTATGCATCCTACACTGGTGCTGAGCGAGAGCAGAAATTAAAGCAAATGCTAGCTCTCCTGCAGGGTAAGCAACAGTATTTTTTTCGTGCTCAAATTGTCCAGGAAAAGGCTCCAATAGCAGCTATGAGGTCGCCCAACTCATGGCAAGACATGGCAAGCCTTTTTCAGACGGAGACCTCATAAAACGCTGCTTCGTTAAAGTCACCGAAATAATGGGCCCGGAAAAAGTGCAGGACTTCAATAACGTCAGCATGTCCAGAAATACACACTGTAATCCCTAACAGTTGTTCTAGCTCATAACTAATAAGCTCATAACACTCAAATGTCGTTTTGTAGTTGAGCAAACTATAAAGTATTGAGCTCTGTTGGCTTTTATGCAACTTTAATTGAATAGGGCTCAATATTTTTTAGCTAATTTGTTTGGAACGCTCAAAAAGTTTAAGAAGCATATATTAGTGACGTTCTGGTGGGTGGAGTCTTGTCGCTCCCTCAGGAAAGCTGAGTCAGCCATCTTGAATTTACCTTGATGCGGGGAAGATTTGGCCTGCCCGTGTGGATTAAGAGTCCCCAACTTCAACCTACAACGACCACCACCTTAATTTTTTTCATCAACTGCC
This sequence comes from Oreochromis aureus, assembly GCF_013358895.1. Taxonomy (NCBI): domain Eukaryota; kingdom Metazoa; phylum Chordata; class Actinopteri; order Cichliformes; family Cichlidae; genus Oreochromis; species Oreochromis aureus. Next base: position 40,680,825 of record NC_052947.1, read on the forward strand.
CTAAATTTGGTAAGTCTAACGTGTTTTTGTTTTGTTTAAATTTAATTTCGATAAACAGTCTTTTTATTTTTACTGGAAATATATTCGTACTTTGTGCACAGTGAATGTTCGTTATAAATAAATTCGAATCCAAGTAATTGTAATTTTAGAAGTTTTCGAATGTGACAAATACGTAATGTTATTTCAAATTACAACGGTGTAACGTTTTGGCGGTTTTCCGTGGGGGACAACATTTCCCATAATGCATTGTATTCTTGCCCGGGAAGTTGACGGTGGCAGTTCTAGCTCCATGCGTTTGAACTTTCTACTAAAACTTTCTACTGTCCGTTTCTACCGGTTGTCGATTCGCCGGTAATGCACGTGCGTATTGTGAGTATACTTATTTCAATAAGTGTCTGCGTTACACAGTCAGTAGTTTACGCTGTAGAGCTGTGTGTGTGTGTGCTAGCATGAAACGAACAATGCTAAACAACATGAGTGTGTTATCATGATTAAACACATGTTTGTATTTTTTCGTAGTCTCAAATATGTGGTTGTGAGATAATCTCGAAATCCTTTTAACAGATTAGAGGGGTATTCCACTAAGCGAGCTCTACAAGTCAAGACTGGGCAGTGGGTCCATGAATAAACTGCCTCACTCCTGCAGGTGTCTGTCCATACTTCCCATCGTTCAAGTGAGGCTATGGACTTGTATACGTTGTTTGTATCACCTTTACTCTCCATAAAAATTAATGTGTTTTTTTTTTTTTTTTTGTTTTTTCCAGGAACCAAAAGATGGCTGCTGCCCAGAAGCATGTGCTGCATGTGTATGTTGAACGAGACACCGCCCTGAAACTTACTCTACTTGAGCGACCAAAGTCAGTGGAGGAGCTGAAAGAAATAATTCAAGAGAGGTTCAAGCCAAGACTGAATGGGGACTTTAGCCTTCACTATGTCCTCATGGACACAACCTATGCCCTATGTCGCCAAGAAATTATTGAGCTGTTGGAGCTCCACGAGTGAGAGACATCGTGGACAGATGGCCAGCCCTACTTATGGAGTCACAGGTAAAAAAAAAAAAAAATATATATATATATATATATATATATATATATATATATATATATATATATATAGACAGTGTTGGGGAACGGAATACATGTACCGCGTTACATATTCAGAATACAAAATATGAGTAACTGTATTCCGTTACAGTTACCGTTTAAAAAGGTGGTATTCAGAATACAGTTACTTTGTTGAAATAAATGGAATACACGGCGGTACTTTCCTGTTTCATATTATCGCGGGTCAGGATTGTTTGGGTTTGTTTGACAGCTACGTTCTGTTGTTCCAGGCGGCAGCGTTGCGGTTGCCATGGTTACAGGGTGACGCTCTCTCTCTGCGTGTTTCCTGGGTGAGAGAGCGCTTTTGTTGTTGTTGTTGTTGTGCTAAGCTAAAAGGCAGAATGCTACAGGCATAGCTCTAAAGCATGTAGCCTGATGGGCAGTGTAGTCCGTGCTGCAGGGAGAATGGACTACCATACACGTTATGTGTCTGTGAGCGAGGGAGGGAGAGAAAGGAAAAGTCCGAGCTGTCACGGAGCAAAAACGGGAGCTGGAAGCATGTAAATATAATAATAACCACTGCAGCCAAGAAGAGTGCCTGGACGAGCCCATTTGTAAGTAAGCTATTAAGACTCAACTGTACACTGTGTTCGTGTTTTCCTCCGGAAAAATAAGTTCCGTTGGAGCAGCCTTTCAACGCTCTCTCTGTCTCCCGCAAGCAAAGTTGACCCAGACAACAAAGTAAAGCTAGTTTTCGGCTACCAGCCCGACAGGGAACCGGACGTATTAGCCAGAGGTCCCTTTACTACGTTTCGTACTACGTACCTTCAGTAACAGTAATAAATCACAGCAATAGGACATTCATGTAGTTGTAAACAGCATGATAATATATTAAGTATTCCAAAGTATTCAGAATACGTTACTCTCATTGAGTAACGTAACAGAATACGTTACAGAATACATTTTGGGGCATGTATTCAGTATTCTGTAGTGGAATACATTTTAAAAGTAATCTTCCCAACACTGTATATAGATGTGTATATATATATAGATGTATGTGTATATGTATGTATATGTGTGTGTGTGTGTGTGTGTGTGTGTGTATATATATATATATGTCTGTCTGTCTCTTTACTGTTCTCCCAGTTTTTAAAAGTCTAGATTTTCAAACAATTTACCAAAAAGCAAATGACAGATGTAAAATGACAACACATCACTCTGTGACGTATTTTTTTTCCCCATTCACAGTAAACAAAGTCTCTAGAAGTTTATTTATTTAAATTTCCTTTAGATAACATTACAAAGAATGACGAATAACTTTCTATTTTGGCCTTGGTTCTGACTAGAATTGCTCTGGTTTTGCTAACCTGAGAACTTTTTAAAATACATTCACATTTCTGCTCCTAATTCATCTTTGTTCATTTCTGTGTATTTCTGTTCATGTACAGGTGGTTGCAGAGTTCCACCGAATCAAGAATGTTAACCTGCGCACTCAATTCTACAAGGAGCTGGACAGACACACGCCTAGACTCATCACTTTGTTCCGAGACAAGGCCATCAAGACTGGCAAGATTGCAGAGGAGCTAGCAAAGCTCATGAGAATTTATGACATTCAGGTAAATTTTTCATTTCACATGATTCAGAATTACATTAACAAATGGTTTGTACACAGCTGTAAGAAGCCATAGTGTCAATTGCTTCAACTGTGCCCCACGATTAAGTGATTATGCCATGGATACAAGGTTGTCATTTTAGGAGAAGGACATCTTGACAAAATGTATCCTTTCAAAAAGTGTTGTGTTAAAAGATTTATCAGCTTCAATTTAAAGAAGTCCAAACAAGTACTGTTTTTGTAAAATTGGTTTACATTTGGAAGTTTTTCCTTTGTGAGTTGTTGATGTATTTACAATGGAAACTTATTAATTTAAAATGTGTATTACTAAAAATACGGTTATCCAAAATACTGAATTTACCATCTTTAGCCCGTTACACAAAAAGTTTGGACACCCGATCTATAACAATGACAATCAGAACATGGCTATCCAACACTTTTGTTTTACTCTGCATTTGTGTAAATACTATTCTAATAGATATTGTATGTTCATCTAGGAACAGCGTGATGTAAATACAAGACGGGTCCTCGTCCTTCATGCACTTCCTGTGTACCTGCGTGAAGATGCCTCCACGTTATTCAGGACTTGTGATGTAAGTGTACTGCCCTCAGCATCAACCCCTTTGCCTAGCTGTTCAGTCAAATATATCACTCAGAACTCAAGGAGAACCAGGGTGTATATCAGGAAGGAGGTTCAAAACTGTCCTCATCTGACTTGTTTTCTCCCATATATCAACTATTGTTGAATAAGATTGCAAGAAGATTGTTACGCATAAACCAGAAAACATGAAAATAGTTGAAAGATTATTAAACAAAAACAAATCCACAGATAAAAACTCTCTCCCTTTCTAAAATTCAAGTGTTCTATTTTTTTGGAGGTGCCACGTTGTGGTCAGAGAAATGTTTGGTAAATAACAAAAACAAATATCTTGACATATATTTATTATTGAAAACATTTATTTAAACATATGTTTTGAAACCAAACCCAAATTAAGATTATTGTAATGCATCATGATGTATCAAATTAAATCGTTGACATTATAATCCTAAAAGAAACGTGCAACTTATGAAGATTCACACCTCTAATCAATAGCATGATTTGTGTCCTTGAGGGCTGAACTCATTCTTGTATTATTTGTGTTTTGCAGTCAGCAGATGGTCCAGACCTCACTGACACTCCTGTGGCTCTGCTGACAGTTGTCACGGATGACACTACTGATTCGGCCCTCTTCAGTCCCGAAAGCATCTGCATTGTTGTTGAGGATGAAATACTTGTGAATGGTCCCACAAATCTGGCTGACTCATTTCTCCTGCTCTTTGGGTACATCTATGCACTAGACCTACAATACCCAAAGAAACTTGAGCTTACATTCACATTTATCCAGAAGGTTGTGATGTGCCTTGAGGACAACAAACCACTGAAAGGGCGTCTACTGATGCTGAAGAATGATTTGTTCAATGAGTGAATCACTCAGAATGGACTACTTGTTGAGCTGAGTATTGAGGAAGCTTTTTTTTTTTTTCCTAATCATTTGGCTCTTCTACTTTAAATTTGAAGTGAATGACTGCTCATTTCGTGGACTATTCATGTTTAACGTTCTGTTGCCTAATACCTTAATGCACTGCCTTGATGTTTGTTACCTATGAAGTACAGCAGTGGAAACCAGTACATTTTTTTATGTATTTTTAAAATAAGTGAGCTGCAGCTGTCAAGGTACAGTAAGTGTTAAATGCCTCAATGTTCTAATAGCTGCAATTGCTGTTAATACTGAAAATGTTATTTAATTTTAGAATTGAGATGGAGACCCTTGGAGTCTTTCTTTTGTTTTATTTATGAAGCACTTTTTATGAGTGAGCTCGTTATCTGTGCCTTTTTAAAAGCACATTGTGTTTAATAAAAAAGTTGTTAAATTGTTAGTGTTGTTACTTTCATGTTTTCTAACACTTTTAGCTGATTATAATTTCCTGGGCAAACAGTTTAGAATTATTCAGTAAATGTATTTCCCACAGTATTTTAAAAATATTTATTAGATTTTAAGTGTTATTTCCTATATTATAAGTTAGAAAATATGAAAAAGTTTGAGTTTATTTCCCACATCGTATGAGTTGCAATATGTAAAATATTTTGAGTGTATTTTCCACCTTAATTAAGTTGAAAAATATTGAACATTTTGAGTTTATTACTCCCTAATTATAAGTTGAGGAATATCAACATTTATAAGTTAACATTGAGGTAATTTAAGGCAACTGCAACTGTAATTTTTATTTTAGTTAAACTTAAAACTTTTAAAAACATCACTAAAAAATTGTTGTGTAATCTGTTACACAACAATTTTTGAGTTCTGTGAACTTATTAGGTTTTACAGTGCAGTTGTGCCACGCACTGAAGACTGTCAGCCAACATTAAACTGCAACTGTCTGATAAAGCTGTGCTTTTGATTTTTACTCCATCGCATGTGATCCGAGCACCGATGCCACAGACGCCGCACAGCTGCTAATTGTTTTGCAGGGAATGGACGAGAGCACGAGCACTTTAGGTGAGTAAAAATATATTCCACAGTACCCGTGTGTTAATGTGCAGGTACACATGCTTCAAATATCAATAATGCGCATCAATTCTGTCACTACCCTGCTTTTGCACACCACTATCTTATATGCGTTTTTCTTGTTAACACAGAGTACACGCCACGTAGTCAGCTGATCTCATCTGATGCAGATCTGCTCCTTGATCAGGTGACATTTGTCCGGATTTTTGGCACGAGTGGCGTCGGACCAGCACCGCAGCTGGATGGCCCCATTTACATACCCAGCGCAGCTGATACTCACCAGAATAATTTACTAAAATTATATGGACTCATGTTATTAAGTCCAGTTCAGTCTGTTAATGTTGATAACAGTTTCAAACGAACGTTAACAGGTGTGCTGCTAAGCCTAAGAACTTAAATAACAAACTTGAAATGTCCCCGTCCCATTTTCCCCTTTATTGTTTTTTCTCTGTGCTGTAAATCTTCTGTCCAAGAAGAAATCTGCTGCTGTTCTGAGAATGAGCTACCAAAGCTTTCTCTGAATAAATCAATAAAGATCCATTTATGGAAAGCTGTGATGAAGGCAGTTTTGTCTTTAATTATATTCAACAATATAACACATTTGACCACTTTTAAGTGATTTTTCTAACTTTAATACGCTACAGTTAAGGTTATATACCTAATTTCTAGTAAGTGGCCCAGCCCCTCCTATATTTTTATGTATGTGGCCCTCAGTGAAAAAAGTTTGGACACCCCTGACTTAAATAATGTTCCATCCTTAAAATTGTCTTAAAGAAGTTGAAATGGTGAAGTGAACCTGTTAGGAATGTATTATTCAGTGGGAACATGGAGGCATATGGGCTCAAAATGCGGTCATAAATATTTTGTACTTGTAAATCAGTTTTGTATGTGTAAAAAGAATTTGTGCGTGCGTAAAAAAGATTTGTATGTGTAAAAAGAATTTGTGTGTGCGTAAAAAAGATTTGTATGTGTAAAAAGAATTTGTGCGTGCGTAAAAAAGATTTGTATGTGTAAAAAGATTTGTGTGTGGACTTAGCCAAAAACCCCCTCCAAGTTACAAGTACGAATTTTGACCCTATTTTTTCTTCCTGTCATCTGATTGGTCAATGTCATGTCAATCACAAGTGTAACAATCCAATCAGAGAACAGATGGGTTTGGCTGTCGGAGGGCACTTTTTGAACTGCAGGTCCTTGAAGGGAGTAAATGCCCTTTACATGCCAACCCAGCGTTTTCCTTCATCACCACGAAGGAAAACAGTCTGTGGTCGTCCGAGTTTGGTGATTTTTGTGTCACAGGTCTATGTGCTTTATACAGGGACTTCCACAGCCTTTTCAACAGCGCTGCGGACCGGGGGGGGCAGTGTTTTGGAAATGACAGTCTTCATTACAAAGCTTTCTTCGTTATGAATTAGCATACATGTTTTTATTGAACATTTGAAGAACTAGCAAAAAACCAGAAACTGTTGTAGAGGACATAAAGTCAGAGATAGAAACGACAAGGAGCAGGTGCATCTAGTACAGGTAGAGCTGCTGCAAAACCCACAGAGCTCAGCAGCCAGCGCAACAAATTCTGGATCCTTTGCTTTTAGTTAGCAGTTAGCATTAGCAGCACATCCTGCGTCCGATGTGAAAGGACCTTTATGCTGCGCACTGTGACTCACAGCAATGGTCCCGGGTCAGCCCTGACTTTGTGTTAAACTAATCCTAAAGTAATAATGGTATTTCTAACCACTGACATACCACAACTTTATCCTTTCAACAGCTGCTGAAAGTTAGCGGACCTAGCTGCTATCGGATATTTATATAGAGATCCTCCAGCTTCAAACTGTATTACCCTTCAAGGACCTGCAGTTCAAAAAAGTGCCCCTCCGACAGCCAAACCCATCTGTTCTCTGATTGGATTGTTACATTTGTGATTGACATGACATTGACCAATCAGATGACAGGAAGAAAAATAGGGTCAAAATTCGTACTTGTAACTTGCAGGGGGGTTTTTGGCTAAGTCCACACACAAATCTTTTTTACACATACAAATCTTTTTTACGCACACACAAATTCTTTTTACACATACAAATCTTTTTTACACACACACAAATTCTTTTTACACATACAAATCTTTTTTACACACACACAAATCTTTTTTACACATACAAATCTTTTTTACGCACGCACAAATTCTTTTTACACATACAAAACTGATTTACAAGTACAAAATATTTATGACCACATTTTGAGCCCATAGAGGCACAACACTGTGCTCACGTTGACTCCAAAACCTGACATTTGGTTTTACTTTAGTTTCCAATAAAGGATTATTTTTAGGCACATAACTGCCTGTTTAGGGACAGAAAAAGATCATGACTTCAGTTATGTAAAGACCTCCACATAAGATCTATGGGCTTTTGCAGAAATGCATCACCACTAACAGCAGTGACACATTTCACCCAGGAATAAAGATTTCGATTCATATCTAGCAGCCAGGTTAAGAAACTGATTTGGGTAAAGCTAAGTTTGATCTGTTGGGAGTCTTCTTCAGCCATGCCGAGGGAGCGCTCTGTGGAGGAGACACCACAAAGGCCAGCTGGGGTGAGCAGCCTGACATAAGCCCGGCTGAATCTGGTGCTTCAGACCTCTGTGGTGCAGTAATGGAGACAGAGCCCTGGTCTGGCGTAGTGTCCAGAAAGGAAACGCTCTGAAATGGAAGCTTTGGCTTTTGGATACCATTAATTTGCAGTGACAGCTTGGCTTTCATCAGCCACAGTGCTGCATAAAAGAGGTCGACCTTAATACTGTGCTCTTATTCTTTTTTTATGTTCTTGAAAAAAGCAGGGGAGGTAACTGTCTCTCTTTACATATATTTGGTTAAACAGCAGCTGGCAGTCAGCCGTAATTATACACCTAAGCCGGTGCATTATTTATGCCACCTTTTAAAATCCATTAAAAGTCATTTGGTCTCCTCTAAAACCTGTCATTATCGATTGACTTTACTGTAATTGCTGCTTTAAGCCCTGAAAGATTTTCTGCCGGGTGATTAAGGAGGTAGCTATGGCTGCGTGCAGCGAACACACGCTAATCGGGGTACTGCAAAACTCGCTACCCTGTGTAGTATTTCACCTGGTGGTCAGCGGCTGACGCAGAGGCCTGGGTTCAGTCTGACTCGAGGTTTTACAACTTTGATAGATCAGACACACTCCAGTGTTCCTCCTCAGTGGATGATTTACACTCTTAACAACGTATCTGTTTCCATGGTAGCAGCTACTAAACTTTAACTCTTTCTCGCACTTGCAAGAAAAAAAAGGCAGATGTTTGACTTGACTGTGCAGCATAAATTTGACCTTTATTCTCCTGTAAGCACATGCTGGTGGTCCAACATGAGTCTTTCATTCAGAAATACAATTAACAGCCTCTCTCTTACTCTCTTTATTTAAACACCCGCAAACAGGCTTGAATGTGGAGAATAATCAATGTTGGCATCGTTAGCATGGCCTTGCCAAAGAGTCTGTCTCGATGATATGTCCAACATTTAATGTCATGAGCCATTAAAATGTTTCTCGGGGGCTTATTAATTTGAAACCAAGTCCAGCAGAGTGAGAGCCCACCCAGCAGCTCAGTGATCGAAAGCTAAGTGGGTTCTCAATTGCTTCAGTTTGAGTTTTAACTGCAGAATTATTGAGCCTGGATGAAATGCAGTGACTTCTGAGCATGACTGAGGATGGTGATGGTAACAGAGCATCAGACTACAGAATGGTGTCTGCATGTGCAGATGGAATAAAAGCACGGCTGTTCAGATCCGCTGAAGACCGAAACAAAGAAATAGTTAAGCACTGAGCTTCTAGCCGTGGTTCCCCTTTGGCTCGGTATTCATTGTTCAAAGAACATATATTTCTGTGGCCTAATGTCAAAGCAATCCATCCAGCAGATGTTTACTCTAAACTACAAATGTCAACCTCATAGTGGGTGCTGGGTGACAAGTTAGAGGACTACCGAGTAAACATGTCTAAAAACCCAGTGAGTACATTCTGAGATTCACTGTGGACTGAAATGTTTGACTGAATGAACCTTGGCATCCTCAGTGGCCTGATGGTCTTTTTAAAGGTTTCTGGCTCAGTTTAAACTCTTAATATTCACCAGCTCACCTGCGACCTGACTAGACTTCTATGTAGGACTGTTTTTTTCTTATGGCCAGGTGCCAAAGAGGCAATTTAAAAAAAAAAAAAAAAAAACTTTCACTCATTGTGCAATTGTGCAATCAATATAAATAATTCTATTCATAAATGTTTTCAGGAGACAGACACTATCTCTACTTTTAAGATTAGGAGTCAAACTTTCCTTTTGCTAAAGCATATAGTTAGGGCTGGACCAGGTGACCCTGAATCCTCCCTTAGTTATGCTGCAATAGACGTAGGCTGCTGGGGGATTCCCATGATGCACTGGGTGTTTCTTCTTCAGTCACTATGTGTTAATAGACCTCTCTGCACTGAATCATATCTGTTATTAATCTCTGTCTCTCTTCCACAGCATGTCTTTATCCTGTTTTCCTTCTCTCACCCCAACCGGTCGCAGCAGATGGCCCCGCCCCTCCCTGAGCCTGGTTCTGCCGGAGGTTTCTTCCTGTTAAAAGGGAGTTTTTCCTTCCCACTGTCGCCAAAGTGCTTGCTCATAGGGGGTCATATGATTGTTGGGTTTTTCTCTGTATGTATTATTGTAGGATCTACCTTACAGTATAAAGCGCCTTGAGGCGGCTGTTGTTGTGATTTGGCGCTGTATAGTTTCATTTGGGTGTTTATAAAACACACATTTATGAAAAGGGGTGAAGGTTAACCTAACTCCAACACTAAATAAGTCTCCAATGACCTGCTGGTTGTGAAAGTATCCAGAGGAAACTGTAAGGTCTCTAAAATAAATTCGTACTTAGACACACTTTTTACTTTTTAAACGTAGTTTATGGTCAGTGTGTTGGTCGTGTCACATGTTAACTGTGACATCAAGACAACCAATTCACCATTCATATTAACACTTGATGGTAAACCACACATGCTGCATTCTCAGGAATGACTGGTGCTGTCATTCATTTAAAAAGTACAGGTATTATAGTAGGAGCTGAAACACAATGTAAAGAAATCAAGATTTTTTCTTTCAGAGATCATCATCTCCATGTTTTGCAGGATCACTCTGTATAATCTAAGAATCTCCTGCACAGACATAATGCTGAACATCCCTTTAAAGACTGATACAGTTGTATTGTTGCGTCTTTAATCCGGCTTTTCCTACTTCTAAAAATCGAGAGGTGCACGACAGACAAAACAGCACCAATGCATGGCACACTCTGGCAGTCCTAATGTGAGTTTTGGCGTGCATCGCCTTTTTGTGAAGCCAGTGACGGCGAGCGTAAACCAGGCGTTACCCACAGCAGTAAAATGGATCCAAACCTCCATCAGCTTAAACTCTGATTAAAACAGCGTTTAAAGAATAAACACTGAATAAAAACTGATACTGGGGCTTCTCATTTTACTTTGGACAGCAGATGCAATGTTCATATACAGACTTCTTAAATTATCTTACAGGTTTTGTGCTTTAATGTATTTATCCAGCACTGATTTTGTGTTTTGCTCCCCGATGCCTGTGAGATTGATGCAGTCCTCCTCTCAACCATACAAAGTCACGGTACCCTAGTCAACAGCCAACAGTGGCTTTCAAGAAAAACAGCACGCCACCACCACGTTCTTTATGATGCTCTTAAAGACATGAAGTCACACGCCTGCAGTCCTGGGAGCTGTTATCCATAAAGTCAGGTTCATTTAATATAACATGATTAAATATTCAGGCCTGGCTGCACCATTCTTGTGATTGGTGTATTGAATATAAGACAATTTGGAGTGAAGCATTTCCCACCATCGATCCATGCATGCTTCTTGACTTTTAGCAGTAGCATAATAAAAATAGTAAAATAAAAAAAAAATAAAAAACATTTCAGACGTCCAAAAGTGAATCAAACAGAGAAACCTGAGACCAGGCTGGAAGGGGTGGCCATCGCTTTGCAAGCCAAAAATCTTGGCACAGAAATGTGAAACCCCCACCTTAAACCACACCAGCACACACCCAGTCCACATCTAAATCTCTAATCTCACATAATCTATATTAGCACCCTTTCCCCATCATCCCTCATCTCAGTTTGCCTTCGTACCGCTGCTCCAGTCCAAACAGCACAGCTCTACAACTGAGAATCAAACTGTGCTTTGTTTTAGGCAGTAAACACATTAGATGAAGTGTAATTGGGCACCAGTTCAGAGATGACAGCATATGTAGCAGCCACCTGAACAGAGGCCAGGCCAAGCCTGTGCTGGGGCTGGTCCAGTAGGGGGTCTATACACCAGACTCCCATGGTACCAGCAGATGGCTCAGAGGCTGACCAAGTATGGCGATTCAATCTGCTGCTATTATCCAAGGTGGGCCAACTTCCTCCCGCCAGCAGGTTTTCACTTTCATCCAAAACGAACGTCTCCTGTGTGTATCAGCTGTGATGTTGTATGGCACTGCTGTGGGTGGAGAGATATGAGAAATTGTGAGTCATGGTCCAAACTTGGGAATAACATCTTGATTGCAAATGAGAATGGCACAAAGTAAATCTTGAAGTGATGAATGATGAAGAGCAGTTGGGAGCCTCGAGGACAAGATGAGATTTGTAATTCCTCCAGAAGATTTCTATTTCTCTGTTTGAAAGGAAATGCTGAAAGGAAATGGTATTATGATTAAATTATGTGTGAATATATGGTTTGTTGTGACATGTGTGTTTTTGTGGGACGGTGACTTTGTCTGTGAGTGTGCAGAGGCAATTATATGGCAAAAAATTACTTTCCACAGGTTGAATAGTGGGCATCATGGCAGTGCTAAAACAGAGACATAAATCAATATTTGGGCAAACAAGTAACACGCAGCTCAGGCAAAGGCCAGGAAACACAGGGCGGAGGAGGTCAGCCTTTAATTTCAGAGCTTAAAATCTGATTAGTGTGGGCATTCTGAGGAGCCACCGATGATTCACACTCTAGCACGGCTCAACTGGACATCTCCAGCAGCACGTTTGCCTCCATACAGATCATAATGAGGGCCGGCCACATATCACTGTTTAATCTTCCATGGCGCAGTTTCTATTAGCAGGCAGACAAATGATGGTAGGTTAGGAAAAAGAAGGTCAGGTGATACTCTGCCTCATTTATTGTCTGATTTTCTACCCGAGTTGCCCGTGTGTCCGCTCATCAGATTTTATGATCTTCAGTATCGCCTGCCACATGTCAGGAACCTACTGTGGCAGCTGCTGATTGCCTATAGTGAAGGTCACGTGCAGCTCCAAATGCCAAAAGGAAGAACATGCACAGGAACACACGTCCACAGAGACACGACACTCCTGAAACACACTGCATTTGTACCACTGAAGTAAATAAGACACCTTAGCCTGTCTACTAGGCACAGTCCTTCCATCGTCTTAGTTTCTTGCATAGTTCAAGATCCTTTCCACTTACCCTGGATCACTTACCCAACTGAGCAACCACATTTTTTTTACAATTGTTTTCACTCCCATTTCTTTTTTGTGTTCTCTTGGATAACCGTTCACTTTCTTCCCCAAACACAGGTCACAAATTTCACATCTGCTGTTTCTCTGCCTGAAGGAAGAAATAAGGTAGACAAGGTGCACAGATGCTGAGTATGTTTGGGTACATTTAGTCCTGATTGCCTGTGGCCACTTATGTTAGCAAACATGTTAGCTATATTCAGTCCACTAATTAGTATAGTTGAACATGCTACCTGCACACTGAGACATTGTATCTTGGTGGAAGTTCTCTTTTGTTAATAAAAATACTTACTTCATATTTGGATTGTATGAATCTGAGCTTACTTGAAAGGTGCAGCTATTACCTATTAGCAGATAGCATTAGTCAGGTGCAACACATGTGGCCAAGATACAATCAGAAATAAAAGCTGTATCTTCAGCTGAATGCATGCATGTGCTAAAGAAGGGCTACCCCTCTTTTCTTAGGTACACTAAGAAAACATACAAGATATTGTGACCGTAAATATCTAAGCAAGTGTCAACTGTTTGATTATATATGAAGCTGTCACTCCCAATCACTTCCACTTTATTATAATACCATTAATAGTTGCAGACTATTTAGTAACATGGAGTGATCAAAACACCTGAATTCAATTATTTGGATGGGTGAGGGAATTCCTTTGGTCACATACTGTATATATATGACCACAGATACAGACAGACCCCAGGTTGTGCTCAAGCCCCTCCCCTTTGGCCTTTTATTCCATGAGGGACCAACATGATTGTGGGCTATGGCATCACTTTCCAAATGAAAAGTTGGTAATGCCCAGGTGTTGGGCCCCTCCTTCCTACTTGTCACAGCTAGCTTTGCGTGCTATTCAAGCACCCTGAGGAGCAGCTTTAACCAGTAACAGCCAGATAAGTTGTTTCCACTGTGCTTGTCACCGTCATGAAATCAAAATACCATCACATGTATCTTTTTCATCATTTTCATTGCTAATAGGTAAAGTCTAAAATCTTTTGGATTAATATGAACTCACAAACACACACTGTGTCCGACAGAAACATACTAGTGAACCAGGTGTCTGGCGCTGTGGGCACTCATCGAGGAGGAGCTTTCTCTGTGAGTGGACTGTTCAGTGACACAAGACAGATTAAAGAATACATCAGAGAGTGAGGCATAAGCACCATGTAAGTCTGACCTCCTCAGTTTGTGCATGATGCCCTGACTACTCTGGAGAACTGTGCGCTAAATGAGCCGTGTTCATATTTTATGAATAAATGTTCCTCGTTCAGTTTTAGCTCCAAATTTGTGATGATATTAACCATCTGGACCCGGCGTTTCATTCTGCGACTGGAACATAAGAGATCGCTTTTTGACATTCTCATATCCCTTATATTGATAATAAAAAGAACAGTTAGTTATGTCTCTATACTGATCTACAGCGATCGTCTCCCCTTCAGTCACAGTACTGCAGATGCTGTCCTGGAAGCTTTTATTATAGTAAACGTTGTTAAAGGGACAGTTTGACTGTAATGATGTGATTCTCTGTTCAATAATGGCAGCCTAGTCTATTAAAATTATAACCCCAGTGGTAACATCTGTATTAATGGAAAATTGTCACTGTCTTGCAGAAATAGCCCCACAGTGAGTTCCTGTGGACTGTGTGGATCTCTGTGGTCACCTTTGCTTTAACTGCGTTCAGCCTGTTTTAACTCTGCTAACTTGCACAAAGTTTCCTGCATGTTTAACTACTCAGTGAACCTTTGTTATGATTTATATGCACTTTCACGACGTTTCAGTCCACTTTGCCAGTGTCAGTAGGCCTTGGTGTTTGTGTGGACCTCAACCATCTGCAGGTATCTGTGGAACTACTTGGCCTGTTTTGATCAACGCTTTGATTCTTTTGCATTTTGTGCCTGGTGCACCATCACCTTTAGATTCAGGTATGATGTTATAGCGATATTATTTCTGGACAGGACGTAAAGTGTTGCTCTTCACCTCCACGGCTGACGCAAAAATCTGTTGCATATGCAGTTCATGTAGAAATGGACCCAAACACATACAAACCTGTCAGGAATTTTTTTTTAAAACACACCAAAATATGACCCATATGTATGTCTGTATAATTTGTGCTTTTTTGTTGCCTATTGTCTGCCAACTAGATGGAAAAAAACTGCTGCAGATCTTTCAATTAAAATAAAAAAAAGACAATAACATTGTTAGGGTGTTGTGATGGAAATCTATTTTATTTTATCTACTGGTCACATGTTTTAGTAACATCACTTTGTGTCAGTTAATTCTACATATGTGAGATAAAATTCAGTTTCAACTTTATTGCACACACAGTTGGGCGTCGTGAGACAGTTGGAGACCCGCAGTGAGAGGTTTCAACTGGTGGTGAAGTCTTTTGTTCTTATATCTCTCAGGAACGTCGGAAGAGGCAGGGAGCAATCTTTAGGTGACACAGTTAGAGCAGCTGTGCATTTAGCTAGGTGACACATTTGTGACAAACTGCACAGAAACAGAACAAAGTGTGTTTGGTCAGAAGCTGGAGCTTCTTAAAAAGTCGCTCACTACTCATTACTTACAAAAATGATGATAATAATAATTAATTAATTAAAAATGCTACTTTTCTCGTGTTCTGCTCTCCTGCAGCTACACAGTGAAGGAGAATATTGCTACCACAACTTTACATCTGCATCATGAACACATCAGAAGGATGAGAAGGAAAGAAGGATGTTTGAGGGTGTACGCAGGTTATGGGATGTCATTGTTTTCACTAAAGCAACACCCAGCTGCAGCACACGAAAAATGGCCCTTTTGATGGTAACTGATGAACTACCAATCAGAACTAACTGCACATCTTCTGGGCCCCAGCACCCCTGGTACTGGGGGCAAATCGTCTGTAACACGAATCTAAGTCCTGGCATGTGTGGTATCAACAGAAACCTCTGAATCTCAGGTAAAAGCTCATATAAACCATTTCTACAACCACAAACACAGCAAACAGGTAAACAACAAACAGTTAAAAGAGCAGTTATGTCATTTCATGAAATATCGGTAAACAAACACAATGGAGCCTCGTTAGCACGGCTAACCAAACAAACAATACATGGATTAAAAGCTGAGAGCTCACAGATTCCAAAACTGCACGTGCCATCACACTCCGACCAAAATTCACCGAACCAGCTGCAAAAGAAAGGCTTGATTACACACAGGAAAAAAAGATGCAGTGTACCTGAGAATTCTTCAAAACATATTTTTTTTAAAACAAGCATTTTTAGGCATGTATATAAAGTTTGATCAATTCTGCTCTTTAATAGATAAGAAATTTCAACTCACATATGGTGCCAAAAATTTGCCAAATGGCAAAACGCCAGGCTATCTATTCATTAAAAGTGCTGTAATTTTTCACTGTTTCACTTCAGAAGCATAAAACTTTGCAAAGATAATGTTCATATGTTGATTACTAGTTCTCTGGAGTTAAATGTGAATGTGAATATTTTCAAAGTGGTAATATGCAAATAAAATCCAAAAATAAATTGGGCGAGAAAAAAAATCTACTTACTTTTTCTGTGTTCTAGCCTCAGTAACTCTGACACAGTAACATCTGCTGTAACATTTATATATTGTATGTAATATATGCTGTAATCTCACAAGTGTTTGCTTTATATTGATATCAAGATTGTTTCTATAGAGTTTGGAATTGCAGAGAAACACTCCATTCATTTTGGGGATGTCATTTTCCAGCAGGAAGCTCAGAAAGGCCCGTGGTGCTTAACAGGTTTTACCTGAAGGTGCTGGAACATCATTCCAAATAATTCCGGCTCGTTTTAACCTCTGCTCATGTCTATAAACTGGCTGCTGTGCAAATGTTTAAATATGCACACCAGGGGTTCATGCATTTCATTCCAAAGGAACCAATCGTGTTACCTTGGGGGTGGGGCTTATTGGTTACAGTAATTGTAAACAAGGTCAAACACATTACCTGTTTGGCAGCACAGTCAAGGTGAAAGGTCATGTGCACGTGTCCAGCTCAGTGTCAGTTTTTTAAATGTTTTTTATTTTGTGTTGCTCAAGTTCCTTTTTGTCTGCTCTGCTTATTGTTGTGGGGTTGTGTTAGTGTGGAACAGTGATACAGACACACAAAAGAGTGTAGCAGAGGAGACATCCATGAAGCTATGACGACTCCTCCTTCTGCTACACTTTCAATTACTGCGTTTGTGGCTTTGGCATTCTCCGCTGTGCTCCCACGTTTTTTATTTGGGTTACATTCGCTGACCTTCTCACCTTTGACCTGCCTGTACAGCACCTACAACCATACAAATTAAGCAATTTCTACTACTGCTAAAAAAAAAAAAGGTGCCAATAAGGTCAGAGAGCAGGAATAAATTACATAATTATAAATCTGCATGTGAGTACTTAAGAAAGAAACGTAGGGTAACATCCAAGCTGTTTTAAAAGGGATGAAAGAATTATTTTAAATGGAAAAATTTAAAGTTGAATTTCATTTATGTTAATGAATCAGGATAAAGGATTTTTTGTAAACGCCAAATTTAAAGATTATCTTGGTGTCCTATGTTCAGTTTCTAAAGCTAAATTCAAAGATAATTGTAAAATAAAGAGTGACTTCTGACATCATGCTGGAAGCACGTCACAGTGTAAAGTTTCACCATCTCATTTTCTTGGAAGCCAGACTTTCAGTGATATGCTGGCTTGCTGCTGACATCATCTAAGCCTCCAAACCAGACAGATATTATATTTTATTATTTGTAAATATAACTGAAATAACAAGAGAAAAGAAAAACTTTCATGAATATCTCTATGTCTACACCATGTTTATGCTCAAAAAGGAGTAGGAATGAACTTTTTACCCTTTTTCTGTTCCTACCCTGTCGGGGGGCGGGGTCTGTGACCCAGCATTTTAAGTTAGTTTGTATTTTTTGTTCACTTATGAGATAATGTTAAGTTATGGGGTTATTAGTTTGTCTTAGTTGAAGTTTAGTTTGTTATCGTCCATGTCTCCTTGTTTATGAGTCTTTTTCTGGTTGTCATGTGTTATCTCCTCGTCTATGTAGGTCCCCTTTGTGTCGCTCTCATCTGTGTCCGTCTCTCTGTCTCTTATGTCAAGTTTGCATGTCCCAGTTCCTGTCTCCCCATGTTTCCTGTTTTATTTTGAAAGTCTTGTTTCCATGTTCAGTGTGTTTTGCTTCCCTGTGGCATCATGTTCATTTGTGTCAGCTGTGTTTCCACTTCCCTCATCGCCCTTCTGTGTATTTAAGTGCTCTGTCTCTCTCTGTTCAGTGTCAGGTTGTCTGTTTGTCTCGCTTCATGTCAGCTCTCAGATTTTTTTCATGCTCCTGCTCTGATTCATGTTTCTGTACTCATGTCATATTTTTCATAGTTAGTCTTAGCTGTTCCCCGTTTAGTTGTCCCAGTTTGCCTTCCCTTTGTTTTGTGTGTTTTTTTCCTATCAGCCAAATAAACGGCTCACTTTTTGTTATACCTTAGTTTTCTCTTTCCCGTGTCAATATTCAGAGTTTGACATTATATAGTCCATACATATTTAACTATATACAAGTCTACACTCATTTACAATACACCCATAAAACAATTTAAGCTCATAAACCAAAACAGCCACAAACTACAGTTTTACATAAACTAAGCACCCTTTGGTTAACACCCACTAAATCTCTGAGCTCTGTAGAAATAATCTCACAAAGCTCAGGTATGTCTGATGTCATTTGAGATTAAGAATAATAATAATTTTACAATCTTGTGGAAGTATTAGCACAACACATTATATGAGTGACTGCAGGTTCTCATGGAGGCAGATGTAGTTCAGAGGACAAAGCATGACAACTCAGGCGCTGTGATCACAGGTGCAGGTAATTGAAGAAACTTTACACTGTCTGCTGGAGAGCTGCTGGGCTGTGCCAACACAGGCAGCCCTTACACAGGCCCTTGATGGTATGAAGCTGGCACATGTTGCTGCAGACATGTCAGACTAAAGACGCCACGAACGATCCTATGATAACCAAAGCAGTTAGTTACCATGTAAACTCATTTATTTTATCCCAAAAGGTTGATTCTGTTCATCTGAACATAGCGTTTTGTGGGAGAAATGTTTCATCACTCATTCAAGTGACGTCTTCAGTCTCAGCTGACTGCAGGTTTCCAACCTTACAAACAGTACGTTTGCACAATGACTGAAGCCAGCCCACTGAATGAACAATGGGCTGTGAGGTCAGTTCCTTGATCATTAATATGTAAATTGTTTTATTTTATGTTTAGTTTTGGGGGAAAAGTTTCACACATTTTCTGGCGCTTTCTTCACACTGGCATCAGCGCCACAGTCTGACTAAATAAAGCGATGGTGAAACTCACTGCAGCTCAGTAGAATGGTTTTGGTTGGCACAAATGGACAGGCCCTACCTGTCAGCTCCCAGCAGGGCTGTGCTGAGCAGAATGGGAGCCAGTGCTGTACTGATTTTCAGTTGCTGTTTAATTTAAAAATATTCTCTTTCATGAAGCTGAAAACAAAGACATGAAAAGAGAAGGAGATTCCCAGGCCACCATGGAGCGGTTAGACACATATATGCAAACAACAGAGTCCTGTATTTAGGTCATTTTCCCTGCAATAAGGCAGAATTATTAAAATAAAAAAAATAGGTAAGCCTTTAATGACAGGTGGCAAAAGTCCAGAAAGTTTGAGTACAAACAAGAACTAAACCAGACAAAAATAAAAGGAGAGAAACAAAACTCTGCACCCAGTGCTGATTGGATGCAGGTGAAACTAATAAGGGTGGGGTAGATGATCACAGAGGAGGGAAACTGAAAGAAGCCAAAACACCAGCGATGCACAAAAGGTCATAATCCAAATAAGAGGACACAACAGAGGGTGTATTAAGGCATGAAGTTATTTCTCTTATTATTATTCCTCCTGTCTGTGACCCTGGAGTCACTCTCGGTACATCATATTGAAGGACGCATCAATTCCTGAAATACACCTGAGGCATGGAGATAAGGAGGATGCACAGGTGTACCCTCTGCAGAAGTGGTTTTAACTTTTTAAAACGAAGCTGTGGCACACAGCTGGAATATAAATATAATATAATATTTGTTTAGGTATTTAAGATGAAGAGCTGTGTGCTGAAACTTTCTGGCCTTCAGTGTTTCCATGCGCGTGCTGCTTGATGTGAAAATAATTTAAAGTAGCCATGAGTCATGGAAACACCTAAAATCGTAGCGAGCAGTAGTTGGGCCATAACAAAACAATTTATGATGCAAGTGTGTCATACAGAGTATTTCATTGACATTGTTTTAAAATGCGCTCCAGAACAAGGATGGGTCATTTACTTAAAACTCCTCGGCTCACATCTCCACAATGACCAAAGAAGAGGTGAGGATCAGTCATTAGGCAAGGAGCATAAGACAACATTTATTCAAAGATCCTAAAATCATCTTTAAATAACTCTGAATTTGAAAAAGTCACAGACCTACAGAGTGAAAATGAGAGTATTACTTATTAGCAAAACCTCCATAAAAAAACACTCATCTTTAGGTCAGCATTTATGCACCTCTTTGTTTTCCAACACAAATCACAGAAGTCGACCTGTATTTGAATGTGATCTAACACTTCCCTCACACTCTAATTACTCGTCAGTACGTTGTAATGGAAAAGGAGATCGACTGGAATTTAAATAGTGAACTGTTTGAACTTACCATTCAGACTACAAGCCACATTAAACCACACATTTATACACTGATAGAGTCTGTACACGTGAAGCACTCACAACCACCGCCAATTTACAGTTACCTGTGGGTGACAGATGGAGACCCTGGAAAAAACCAACAGTCACAGGAACAACATGGGAACTCCCAGCCAGGCATCAGCCAACCAGGAAATTTGAGCCCAACGATTTGTAGATGCGTTAAACTCCCTAAATGCTTTGTGTTTAGGTATCGTACCGTGTTTTGTCTCTTAGTTACATTAAACTACATTAAACCAAAAGTAGATTTAAATTTGAGAATAATGTTAGAGTTTGATGGTGAAGTGGAGCGTGAGAAGTTCTAGCATATTGCTGTGGGATCAGCAATAACGTGGGCATCGTAGTGGACAACCCTCAGCTAAGTTATAACCTTTGGGTGTAAAAGGAAGCATGCCTTCTGGAAGCCTTCTGAAAACATTCTTTTGGAGGTTTCCTGGGCATGCTGAGCTACACGGACACCGTGGGATAGACACAGAATTTAGTGGAGGGAGTGTACCTTTCATGAACATACTGAAAAATGTTCCTGTGGTGGAAAATGCCTGGAATACCATTCTTATCCTGCTACCACCATGACCTTGCAGACTCTCTGAACAAGCAGAAGATAATTGATGTTGATGAGGCGGCTACCACCCAAAAAAGTCCACCTACTCACATTTCAGTGATCTGTTCATAGCTCGAAACTTGATGTCCACAAAGTTCACGTTTGCATAACAGCACTGAGCTGTAGTCACCGTGCCACACTCACTAAATTAGTATGCATATGGTGGTATGAGCTAAGACTCAAAGGGATGCTAGCGACTGGTAAATAAAACAAGAAAAAGCTATCATAATAACGTGTGAAGGGTGTTGATAAAAATATTCACACTTTGATGAATACATTTTTGGAAAGTCATTACAATGTTGAGTTCATTAAATCAGTTGTAAAACCTGTTTGTCTAACTTTATAGCACAACAAATTGGTTTTCAACATGTTTTTCTTTGTTTTGTTTTGTTTTTTTCAATTATTGGGGAAATTGGTGTCACGGCTGTCACTAGCGTCCCCTGTTACACAATAGAACAGTGGAGCTGGGACGCAAAGAGAAGGTCTTTAATCTAATTCTTTCTTTGACCATGACAGCCGTTTATTTACTGCCATTTTCTGTCAGAATACCAATGCTGTTTGTCTCCAACAGCAGATAAAGGCTCAAATCATTGACAAACATCAGGAGAAGCATCTTGGATTTGACACCGTATAACTAAAGGGACCAATGACGTGTTCAGCTTTTTGTTAAGGAAGTACCGGAGAAAGTCTGTCATTTACATGATTTAATTTACTTCAGCAGTTGAAATTACAAGTGACAGCGCTGGACCTCCGTGTGAAATCAGCCGTCTGCTTTCACACAAATGATGACCCTCAGAGCTGTCCAGTTTTATACCACAACAAAAACACGTTTTATTATGACTATCTTCTTCCGGAAGGGTCGTGGCGGTCCTGCTGGATCTTCTCCTCTCTCCGTTCACGTCCAACCTCACCTCGTATCTGATTATTAATATTATCCCACTGATTATATTTATTATCTAAGTTTGGGACTTTCAGTTCGGACTCTATTGGCCCAGAAAGTATCCTCATGCACTAACCAGTTATGTAAGCATGTTGCAAAACCCTCTGCACTCTACATGTCAATCAATAATTCTATTCAGTCATAGCACTGAATGAAGCTTTGACCCTCAAAGCACGGAGTGCCAACTCTTTGATGAGCACATCACAATGTGTCTATAAAACTAATAAAAAACAGCTTTTTATAATCATTTTATTCCTAACACCAACAAAGCTAATGATGGGGCATTAATTAGCTGCACTGTAAATGAAGATGCTGCCTCTTTAAATTTCAGAAATGCAGACTTGGCTTACTGGAGGCCTAAATGCTGCTTACTCCATATTAGCATTGCAACAGCCTGAATGCAAGATTGTTTAGTTAAAACATTATCAACAGTGCCCGAGGTCCACATTTAATTAAGCCGGGTAATAAATTATCAAAGCTTTCATCTGTGAATGTCTCCACCTCTGGGGATGAGGAGGATTTCTGCTCGACGCACCTTTAAAGTTATGTGCCGCATAGCGCTTCTGAACCTTTTCTGCACACCTGCAGTATTTTGTAGATCACTCCACACTAAGCTAGCTTACACTAAGCTTTCACCTGAGACACTGCAGAGATGGAGAAAGTGCTCAAATGTTTTCATTGTTGGACATTGTTCATCTGAACGTTTTCATGGCGTTTGAATGTTAAGCTTTAAAAACCTGAACATGAAGAAAAGAAGAGAGAGACTGAAGGGGGCATTTTTTATAAGCCCAAATGTGGGCTGCAAGCATATCCAGTGTAATTCTTTATGGTCGAGCTCTTAATTGGGTAGAGAAGGTGGTTGGGGCCAGATTATTCATTTAAGTGAACTGGCCCGAACTCTCAACTAGTCTGTAAGGAAGAAATGATTTATGGGAGCCCTGAAAAGCCCTCTGTGGGTTGGGCAATGGAGGCGTGCGGAGAGGCAGCGCTGCTGGACGTGGTAGCAGCGCTACTGTGAGGGTAACAGAAGGCGAGGACCAACACAGTGAGGGGGGGGGGACATGCACTCTGGGGCTGATGGGAAATACTGCTACCTTAATATGCAATGCAGGACTAGATCCACCCTGGGCTTGCTGGTCCTCGAGTGCAATTTTTGTGCCAGTGGTCAGACACACTAGAACAACAAAGCATACAAAGCAAAAGAGCAAGAGACAGAAAGTGAGGCACAGGCATGGAAGGCTGGAGTGAGGTGGGGACAGAAAGAGAAAAGGCAGGTAGTAACAAAAGTGGAAAACACAGCAGACTCCCAGTGAGATAAAGGTCAAAAAGACAGAAAACAAGAATAAAAACTTATAAAAGTACGTGTCTGTGTGACAGTGTGAGAGGGCTGTTTTGACTGGGGGGAGAAGTAAGGCGGAGGGAATGATAAAACAGACGGCAGACACAGGGAGAGATGAAAGCCGGTGCAGACCTTGAGCTTTCATTCGTCTCTCTGATGGTACTCTGGCGCTGCTGGAGCCTCTGGATGTCGCACCAAAATGTGCTTCAGCTTTGCACACCCTTTCTTCTGCTTGGAGTGGAAGGCTCTCAAAACGAGACATAGTTAAAATGAGTTGGTGAGTCAGCAAAACAGAGCAGTCTCTTCAAAACATGCTGTACCCCACAGCAGCTTTACCACCACCTGCAGAAACAAACTTTTCCTCCGTCTTTTTAAGGCTGAACCAGAGAGTGTGAAGTAGCAGACTACAAAAGATGTCGTTTTTATTCTTAATCTGAAAGAGTGCTCAGATACTGTATTTATTTTAGGCAGAAGAAGAAACTGCTTTATTTCTAGAAATCATCCCTTGTAAAGTTGCAACAGTTTCTAAAGAACATTTGACCAGATCTCGGTCTTATAAATGAAAACAACAGATACAACTAAAAACCTACCTCCAAATCTACCATGACACTAACGGCATGAGTCTGATGTTGCAGATGAATATTTGAAACTGCAATAAATCATCTTAAAACTCCCAGAAAAGCTTTCAGCTGATCCAAAATGCTGCAGCGAGAGAACTGACAGGGACCAGACAGAGAGAGCAGATTGTCTTCATTGGCTTAAAGTCCTTCTACTTACATTTAAAGGCTTGAATATTTAAGGTTGCATTTTATTTTAAAGACTTATCACCTCATTAGAGCACTGCGTTCTCAGACTGCTGCCTTACCTGTGGTTCCTGGGATGTTTAAAAGTAGAATTATTGGTGTTTTGTGATTTCTTTGTGTGAAATATTTTGGTTTTCTATTCATGAGTAGCTTTTGGCTGCTATGTTTAGTTACATTTCTGTTTCCATGTTGTCTTGTCGAGATATATCGGCTTCCTGTGTGTAATTCCATGTTTCCCCAGCCCATCATGTCTCTCTCCCTCTCTCGTGTTCCCTCGTTCC
This sequence comes from Oreochromis aureus, assembly GCF_013358895.1. NCBI lineage: Eukaryota > Metazoa > Chordata > Actinopteri > Cichliformes > Cichlidae > Oreochromis > Oreochromis aureus. The sequence continues at coordinate 40,705,312 of NC_052947.1, forward strand.
CTCTCTCATCTGCCTTTCCTCCCGTGTCAAGCTCAAGTGTCAGTCTCCCTCTCAGTGTTTCCTGTTTTATTTTGATAGTCTCGTGTTTCCATGTTCAGTGTGTTTAGCTTTGCTTCCCCTGTGGCGTCATGTTCATTTGTGTCAGCTGTGTTTCCCATGTTTCCACTTCCCTCATTGCCCTTCTTGTATATTTAAGGCCTCTGTCTCCCTTTGTTTATTGTCAGGTCATCTGGTCATCTTCCCCTGTGTTCCCGGCCCCAAGTTTTTTTTCCCACGCCCCCTGTTCTTTGCTCTCAGTTTAGTTTTTTCCCAGTTTAGATTAGCTGTTGGTTTTGGTTTCTCTAATTTTGTACCTTCATGTTTCACCTTAATAATCGGCTCTCTTTTGTTAAGTTTGTCTCCTTGCGTCGTCTGCTTCTGGGTCCACTTAACAAACACAAGTTCTGCCGCCGCAGACCCGTAACCGTAACCCTCCAACCAGTCGCCGCAGATCTCCGCCCCTCCCTGAGCCTGGTTCTGTCGGAGGTTTCTTCCTGTTAAAAGGGATTTTTTCCTTCCCACTGTCAACAAGTGCTTGCTCACAGGATTTCTTCTGATTGTTGGGCTTTCTCTGTATTACCTTACAATATAAAGCACCTTGAGGCAACTGTTGTGTTTTGGCGCCATGTAAAACAATTGAATTATACCAGAGTGTAATACATGAAAACGAGAGATAATTAAAATGTTACTCTGGCCTTCAGATGCACTATGACACAATAACAGCATGCATCTATTACTTCAGATACATACTTCAAATAACTGTGGTTATCTTTTCAAAAAAGATTTCCTTTTTATTTGTAAACAATTGAGGCCAAACCCAAGATTTTAAGTCTCTGAGGTGTAACTTATCCTTATTTAGAGTATATTTTGGAGAAGGAAAGTGATTTTTTTTTTTGGAAGAAATGTGAACAGTTTTTGATCTCATCCAATTTGTATGATTATTTTCTTTGTGCTGTGATTGCAAAGACTTTGGAATAAAATGCATTAAATACAAAAATGATTGTTCTGATTGCTTTAGGGTTAAAAATGGTGGGGCTGTGGAATAGGGTCATCACCAATACTACTTAAACCTTCAAAGGTTAAAGGGTCCTGAACCTTCTGGCTTGACCAAAGTCCATTAAGGTTTCTCACTTTAGCCTATACTTTAAATTTCCACTACAGGTTTCAGCACTGCACAGTGGGTGTTCTATTCATAATGAAAGCTCTTTTATAACTGCAGTTATGCTTGAATGCACTCCTAGATCCATTTGCACCTACGATTTTAGTTTATACAAAGCAATTAAGAAAACGCCATTGTCTCAACTCTTTGTATACGAATGCCAGATCAGCTTGTATATAGCTTGACAGGTCCGGAGTGCCTATAATTACAGTTGCTGAGCTGTGATTGGACAAGTGATGTTTGTGTGGTTTAAAGCAGAGTCAATTAACTGGTATCACCTGCATGCTTACAAAGCCAGATGCCCTCCTTTAAAGTCTCGCTAACAATTAAAACATATCTTTGCATGCAATACATAGTGAGGACAGCCTACTAAATCAAAGCCACAGTCTATTAAAAGTGTAATCAGGCACAGCATGGTGGGACTGCAGGCCTAGTTTGACCCCATCAAGACTTAATGAGGTCCGCCGAGTCGTTAACCTGCACATTTAAATAACATGCATCAATATTAATAGGTTATTAATGACTCAAAGCAATTATGTATACAGCGGACTGGGCAGAGAGCTGAGCAGAGACAGTAAGAGCAGAAGAGAGAGACAGTGATACTTTTAAGAGCGTGGGGACGTGTGTGTGTGTGTGTGTGTGTGTGTGTGTGTGTGTGTGTGTGTGTGTGTGTGTGTGTGTGTGTGTGTGTGTGTGTGTGTGTGTGTGTGTGTGTGTGTGTGTGTGTGTGTGTGTGTGTGTGTGTTTGCGATGTTATGTGTGGTTATCAGTGGTGATGTATTGTAAACTCTCAAATAAAAGCCAGTGTTCAAATATTGGCTGAGTTTCGAAATCACTGAGTCAGCAGGAAAGACCAAATAAAAGCCTGGCCCTCACAAAGGTTTTTATTAGAATGCATGTATGCTCTGGGTCCTACAACACCATTGGTTCTGTTGGCCTGCCTCACTCACTAGGTCCTATTTCTTGCTTCCTTCCGCCTCATTAATGGGCTGCCCTTTCCTGCTCAGGCATTTAGTTTATCCCAAGAAGTCTTGCTTGGCCACGTTGAAGACTAGTGATTCTCTGGCCTGCAAAATGTTTTCGTGAAGTTTAGTTTTAACATGTTGACTTTACTGTTTTTGGTTTTTTTGGGGTGGGGGGTGTTGTTTCAGGTATTTCTGCTTGTTCGTTTGTCCGTTACCACAGTTAGATTTGGGCTAGGATCTGTTCACATTGTTTTAACTACAACTTATTCAATCACTTAATTTCATCCATCCATCCATCTTCTTCTGCTTATACGGGGCCGGGTCGCGGGGGCAGCAGCCCAAGCAGAGAAGCCCAGACCTCCCTCTCCCCAGCCACCTCCTCCAGCTTATCCGGGGGAACACCAAGGCGTTCCCAGGCCAGCCGAGAGATATAATCTCTCCAGCGTGTCCTGGGTCTGCCCCGGGGCCTCCTCCTGGTGGGACATGCCCGGAACACCTCACCCAAGAGGCATCCTTGTCAGATCCCCGAACCACCTCAACTGTCTCCTTTCAATGTGGAAGCAGCGCTACTCTGAGCCCCTCCCGAATGGCTGAACTTCTCACCCTATGTCTAAGGGAGAGGCCAGCCACCCTTCGGAGAAAGCTCATTTCTGCCGCTTGTATCCGCGATCTCGTTCTTTCGGTCACTACCCACAGCTCGTGGACCACAGGTGAGGGTGGGGACGCAGATCGACTGGTAAATTGAGAGCTTCGCTTTTACACTCAGCTCTCTCTTCACCACGACAGACCGACCCTGAAATTTCCTCCCTACTTAATATGTAACATTCAACAGTTAGTAGTATTGTAACAAATGGAAGTGATTGGTAATGAGGCAACTTGGTAACTTATCCACGAAGTCGTAGGTGATGTAAAATCACAGAGCTCAGGCCCTTTAGTGCCAGTGAAAAAAAACTCTTAATGCTTCACCATTCCAAGACATTATGAATAATTTCATGCTCCCATCTTTGTGGGAAGAGTTTGGGGATGGCTCCTTCCTGTTCCAACATGACAGTGCACCGCTGTACAAACCAGGGCCCATAAAGACAATGAGTGTGAGTTTGATGTGGAAGATCTTGACTGGCCTGCACAGAGTCCTGACCTCAGGAGCCAGCCCCTTCTCGTATGATGCCAGACTTCACAAATGCGCTTCTGGAAGAATTGTCAAAAATTTCAAAAATAACTGTACAGGTGCAGTTATTCCAAACTCAATAATAACCACATTGTGGTTTATTGCACTTTATGTCAGGAGACGTATTGGTTACTTATTAACTTCACGGTCTTCTATTTCCTCTAAACATTCCTACATGCTTTCCTTTGAAACTGCAAACTTTTAGTATCATACCATCCCACAGATTTAACCTATAACTGTATTTTAACCTGTTTAGCACTCACGTCTCAACATCCCCAGAGTCGCTCAGTAAAAGCTCAACCACTCAAGAAAAAAAAAAAAACTTTTGAAATCTCTTTGATTGTTTGGATTCAAGAGAAAATAAATGTTTGTTTTGATGACAAAATCTGGTATTTCCATTTGTGAGTATATTTTTTTTAGGATTCCAAACATTGGAATCATCCGTCAATACCTATTAAGCAATTTTCTAATCCAACAAACACCCATATTTATACGATAATAGCTCCTCCACTATAAGACAAACCCCCAATCTTGGACTCTAAGAATAAGTGATGTTTAAGAGAATTTTTAACTGCAGCTGACTTTGTTTTTATCGACAGTGAGATTGAAAATCTCCAGTAAAAATGTTTTGCTGATGGAAACTGTAATTTTGAGAGTAAATGACAGCCTTTTGGCAGTATGTTAGCAAGCACAGTTGTTATTGAACCTGTTGTAAGGATTCTCAACTGCTATTCCAACACAAATTTGGTACTGCAATACCAAATTTGCTGCAACAGAAATGAAGCAGAACAACTATCAGTCACGCCTTTCAGTCACAGTTGTACAAGGCAGCCTCTTCATTGAACGTGCCACACTCTGCAGCTTTCAAGCTTTTTCAAAGGAAAGTGTTTGTTTAGTTTCAGAGATTCAGGGTGAAACTTGAATCAACAAATATGTAGCCTATGAAAACTGAGGCCCATGCCTTCATGGAGCTGTGGAGGTAGTAATCAGTCTTTACCAGTATAAACTTTCTTCTAAAATAAAGGAAGTAGTGGACGTAAATACAGTTTTTCAAACTTAAAGCCAAACTTTTCTGGTGTTACTTCATTACCTTTTCCCTGGTCTGTTTGAAAGTTGCCATATTTCTGGAAATCTATAACACAGCACGCATTGAGCGGAGCTTACTGATGTGTTTTAGGAGTTTCTGGACAGCAGCGGAGCTCTGTAGCTCAGACGAATACCCTAAATTGGTAGTAGATTGTATTTTGCTCTTCATGGAATTGGTTTACCACAGTGAAAATACAGAACGCCGAACAAAAAGGCAAACGCAGAGGAAATGTTGAGTCGTCATTAAATGAAATGGTGTTGAGTCAAAACAGCTGGGGATCAGCGAGCGTCTATAAAAGCCTCGTCTCTTACATCAGGTGTGGTTCTGTCTGCAGCTAATGTTTCAGAATTTGCTGATTCTGACGGCAGTGGTGAGGAATCTTCACTTGGTGTAGTTATATACACATATGAGTGGGGGGCAAACAGCAGTCAGCCCATTCACACGCAGGCCTTTCTCAGAAATGTTTATGCTAGCAGCAGTGAAAGCAGCCCATCTACTGGTCGTGTATTTCTGCAGGTGTGTGTGTGTGTGTGTGTGTGTGTGTGTGTGTGTGTGTGTGTGTGTGTGTGTGTAGAGGTGAGTGACAGGGTTCAGATTAGCCTTACCCCACGAGGATCACGGCAGGGTGAAGCTCTTCACACGAAGGAGAAAGCAGCACAAAAATCCCAAAAGCTGGTTCTAAGAGAAGACTTAATCCTTTTATGTGAGCCCTCTTTTCATGTTGCGGGGGACAGATGTGTGCGCGAACACCCACTGTAAGCAAATGTTTATTTACAGGTTGCAAATCTGCAGCATCAAAGCTTAAAGATCTGAAAGTCCAAGAGAATAAATCTGTGTTACTTTATTTATATTACAGCACAGCTTCAACAGCTTCAAGCTGGAGTTACAAAGTGCTTCATAAACAAAAGGAACAGCAGCAATATAATGTAAGACAGACAATAAAATTGGACACGTGCATAAAACCAATACCAACAAGTCTGACAGCAAAAGCAGCAGAGGGCTGACATACAAGGAGGAGATGCTGTTTAATCAACTGTGTTTGTGATTCCACTCAGAGAGAGAGGCTGCACCAGAGTATGAAACAACAGCAAACACCTCCAGACTGACACACAGAGCCAAAGCCCTGCAGTATGTGGTCCAAACAGATACTGTCTTTGTGACGAGGTGGACAACATGATGGGGAAAGGCACTCCAGATGCAAATAAGCACTTATAACGTTTGGATTTTTAAATTATTACTCCAGATGATTTATCACTAAACAAGAAATGATAACAGTGAAGATTAAAAATAAAACCAGGGAAACACAGGAAAAATAAAAGAAACTGCAGCACAATCTGGGGTCACAGTGCCATGTTCTGATTATAAAGTACGTCATCACCTGCTCTCACAAAGATAACGAGCCTCTGACTGAAGGAACAAGATACAGGTGGAAGTTTCATGTCGATGCTGTGGCAGGCAGGATGAGGACCCAGATGCAGGACTCAAAAACAAAAGAGTGAATTAAGAGAGGCAGCTTTAATTTGCTGTTCAAAAACTCAAACACTAAATGCAAGAAAACTAAACCAGAAACTCCAAACGAGCAACTAAAAGTAAGAAACTTGGAAACTAGAACTAGGAAATAGAAGGCACACGGCAGAACACAGCTGCCAGGGACGACATGACAGCAGGCAAGGAAGGAAGGAAGCCGGAGGACTTAAATACACAGAAGATGGGAAACGGGAGGGAACACAGCTGGAAGTAATCAGACACACTGAGACAGGGAGGAAGCAAAACTGAATACGCTGAACACAGGATGAGGAAGTATCAAAATAAAACAGGAAACACACAGACAGAAACTTAGACTGTAGGAAACCTGAGGTTAACACAATGACTGGGGAGACGTAAATAACCACGGAGATGGAACTTAGCGTGCACGAGAGACAAGACAGGCTCCACATGGAGGCACAAAGAGGAAAACAGACTAAAAGAAACAAGAAAGTCAAACTAGAAATAAAAGTGACTAAACTAAAAAAAACAAGGAAAGTGAACCATGAACAATACTAAATCACAGTGTAATTTAAACCCCAAAATGCATAAGCCATGACAGAAAGTATCTTGATCCGTGCTCAATGATCCAGGTAAGGAAATCCCAGAAAATGGCAAAAGGACAGGCGTGAGTAATACATCAGGGAACATGGAAGCTGACCAGGAGTGCAGTCTATTTACACCCACAGGTCGGTGGCCACTCCTTCAGTGATGAGGATGTGCACATCCTGGCTGGTTTGAGCAAGAAGTCAAGAAAGCCATTTACGTGAAAAGGGAGCATCTACTGCTGAATCGAGGAGGAGGCCTAAGGATACATCTTTTACCATCTTACAAAGCTGTGATTGCAGCCATTCCCCACCTCTCTGTGAATGCTACTCATGGTCGTTGATCAACGGACATGACAGTTTGCATATTAATGATCATGAGACTAATCTCATGGCTAATTTTTAGGCAGTGGAACTAGTTTCATCATTATGGAGCTGTGCTCTTTATGAGGTGGGGAAACCTGCAGTCCGCTGAGACTGTTTCCTCCACTGAAAACACTGCATCAGTTTCACCTGTCCAGGACAATCGCTTCTGTTCACTAACTACAAACAGGTGAGGCAGTCACAAAGGACAAAGCAAAACAGTCACGAAAGTCATGAAAATGTAAAAAAATGAAACAGAAAATGAACAAAAGACAAATACTAACACAGAAATCACAGAAGACATGATATCAGAGAGAGTGGAAGAGGCCCTGACAGAAAGATGAGAGAGGGAGGATCAGACAGCATGACTATCGTGGTCCCGGCACTCCCTCGTCCTCTTCCCCTCCTCCCCTCTCTTTCTCTTATTCTCCACTTTCTTTTCTCTCAGAAGATGAAGGTTGAGTCAAAATAACAAGAGGACCTGAGTCCCAACTTCTCTTTAAATGTAACTTTTTTCTGTGTACTGCTGTGCCAATAAAAATGCTCAACTATAAAACTAAAAAGCACCTCGACTGACCTCATAAAGATCAACAATGTAATCTGTCATTTCATTTGCTGTTGAGCCTCCAGAGTTTCAGCCTGCTGCGGGCAGCTTACACCTTTTACCACAATATAGACTCTTCACATGCTTCAACTCTACAACGAGGGTGGACAGTGCAGAACAGTCACACTACTGGCAAATACAGCATAACAAATAGAAACAAGTCCTCCAAGGTGTTACTTATTAGTGCCGTGTTTTTCTACAGTCCTTCAGGTCACATGATGCGACACATGAGCATCTAAAATGCCGACACAAAACCTCTGGCACAGAAAGTACTACTCTCTTTGTTAACTTCTCTGGGAGAAGCGGTGCTGTGAAACCAGGTCGCTAACCAGGTTTCATTTACATGCTTGTCTGAGGAAATGTATATGAAACAGCATCTGTGCATTTAATGCAGCATCTAAGAAAAGCATAACTGGCTCCTCTATAAAGCAGAACTTTTCACAGAAACACCCTCCTGTGGGCCAAAGATGGTAACAGAAAAATATATGTGCTATAAACAAAAGGAATCATTAGCGTAATGTGGCCATATTCTATCTTTTATAGTGTTCTCAGTCAGTGTTTAAAAAATACTGATATTATATGCATGTTTTTATTTATTTATTTACTAGAATAAACATGAACACATCTAAAGAGGAATGAAGTTCAGGGAAATCCCCCTTCTTAACCTCGACGCCCACATCCTGAGAGGAGAGTTTAGTGGATTCTTAGATTCAGGAGGAGATCTTGGTCACGAGACATTGGATCAGCTCTTTAAACTGTCAAGGATTTGTCTGCTCAACGTGTTCTGGGCACGTGAAAGCATCAGGGTACGTTGGATTATACGGTACTGGTCCCATTGTTGGAGCTCTGTACAACCATAGTAAGATTTACTTTGCATTGCATTAAGTCACTCATTTCCAGTGGCCAGAGTATTCCCTTTGTCACTGATTTGGTCCAAACATTTACTGATCACATTCAGTGACATTCACAACATGGCAGAGTTTGTAGGAGGCTCTAAGGATGTGGTTGGTTTTGTTGGGCACTGGTCTCTAACATATGCTGATATAGTTTGCGGCAACATTAGTGGGACGAGAATTACCACCCCTGTCTGTGCTCAATCATAAAAGGGTAGATTTCCCACCCAGAAGTGAGGATGAGTTGCTATCTTAAGGATAAGATCTCTAATGTTTGGATTTTACTCCATTATGGACACGGACACCTGGAAACTCAACAGCCGGGTTGTATTTTCTGTTATACTTCTTTAAAGTCCACTTGAACTGGGATGGATGTGTCGCTGGTGCCCAGAAAGTCCTAACTGGTAATGACTGTAAGCCAAACCATATAATATCAGAATGTTTTTTTTCTATTTCTCCTAGGTTCTGAGATGCAACTGACATACAAAAACTGTTTTACCTATAAAAGTGTCTTCTGCTTCTCTATAAAACACAAGGGTTGGGATGAGGTTATAACCGAGTATCACTTAGGTGAAAAAGACTCTAAAATACCTAAGCTGAGTGGGGATGAGAGGAATAGGAGACTAACAAACAGACTGATGCAATTAAAGAGAAAGCCGAATGCAACGGCACAGCTTCACTGTATTGTCCACAATCTGTTGGCTGTGACTGAAAGAATAAAATCACAAATATACACGCTGTGGAAATTTCTGGGCTCATCCTTAGAGACAATGTGAGGATGTCAGACATCGGCGAGGAGTTCAGAGCAGAGCAGAGCTCCGTGGCATCAAAGGGAGTAGGCAGAGGTGGTGCCTCCTGGAGGCCTCCTAGGTGCGGCGTTTCAGGCAGCCGGAACAGAGAGGACACCTGGAGGCAGACCCTGTGGAAGAGCTGGAGGCGGTGGCTGGGGAGAGGGAAGTCTGGCCATCTCTGCTTAGGCAGCTACTCCTGCCCACTGGACCTGGATAAGTGGTAGAAAATGGAATGATGGATGGCGTTTTTCTAGAATGTAACCGACACTCCCCTAATGCTAGTACATGCCTGGGTTTCTGCATGGTTTATTCGGGGTTCATTATTCCATTTTTGTCTTGGGCCAAGTAGCAGTGCCAACGACTATTTAATTGATCAAATGAATAAAATCAGTGGTTTGCCCTTGGCGGGTTCAATAAGTAATTAAAATTAAGCTAATGTAGGACTTTATTAGTAGCCTGTCAAGTAGTAATGTGAATTCTTTCTGAGCGGCATACTGTTGGCATTTTAGACCTGTTGAACTCTGCACTCTTCCTGCCACACTCCACAAGATTCAGAGAATCACAATTACAAAAACCGGGATAAATTTTGAAGAGACCATACTTTAACAAGGGCAATGCATTTAATTTAATGGTCACAAGATGGTCTATAGCAGCCTGGTGTTGAGAATAAGAGGACAGAGAGTCTTTGAAAAAGGCATGAAAGCATAAATTTGTGCCTCCGTGTGGCGCTTTAGCTCCATTGTGTCCAGATGTTAATTGTCACAGCAAGCCACAATTACAACAATCAAAGCTCTCGTGTTGTAACAGCTTTTTACTGGACACATGAAAACAGTTTGTTTTTCACCTCAGAAGCAACTGTGTGGATGCTGAGCACAGAAAAAAGGACATGTGGTCCTTGTAGAATTAGTGTCAGTTTTCTGAATGCATGCTTGTTTCTGGAACAGGGAGCAGAGAAAGCAGAGGCCTACTGGAATCTTTGCTATCATCATTTCCCCCCCTGCTCTTGCCATCTTGATTGAGTCCACATAGTGCATAGAAACAAATGACTCTGACTCACCGGCTGCATACAGAGCCACTGCAGGAAAATGTTTTCAGAATCTGCTCATTTATCTCAGCCCACAGCGCCACTGCCTCCTGGACATGAATTGAGAGGTTGTTTAAAAGTGAAAATCACCACACAAGTTAACAAAGATTTCAAAAACAGGAAGGCACGGAAGAGATTTGAGGACTGCTCCCAGACAGCGTGTTATAGCTCCACTGTCACACAGCATTAATATGAACATATAGACCAAAGAGCCACACTGTGTGAGCGATTTGTCTATATTGGGGTGCTGAGGCAATTGCCAGATAAGTGACAGTGATCAATACGTATGTTATCAAGTCAAGGATCCACTGTATGAATGGCATTGTTATCTGCCAGGAAAGAACAATATTCTCACTGGGTTATTCTGGGAACAATGACTTGCTCTTTATTGGAAGCTCATGAAAATCTAAGCTGTCAAACTGTCAAAAGCGAGCCAGCTTTCACTAATGTATTTCAAAACTGGCTAACTGCAGTGTACTGCTGCAAGAGAGAGACGGAGGGAAAAAAGAGCAACTGAGAAAATTAAACCACTGCCAGGATATCGACTGGCACTTAGCAGGAGAAGAAAGAGAGCAAATGAAAAAAATTTTATTGCTGCATTGTAAATTAGAGGGAAGCAAACAAATGCATTTTCAATATGAGAGAGGTAAATACAACGGGCAAACCATGGGACCCTGAAGGACCTGATGGCAAACCAAAGCAATCACAATTATGGCTGTTTATAATCAGCATAATGCATCTGAATGCCCCCACGCATCCAGCAGGGGGTTAGCGACACCTACAGGTTTCCGTTTTGATTGATAAGGCCGGACTCGCAGTAACTGTGGCAACAGTTGCATTTCCTGCATGATGACCAGGTCGGTCTTTGTCCTTTAATAGCTAATGAGCGGACCCAGCACCAGAGGTGGAGATGACAGACATGGATGAAGAAGAAGAAAAAGAATCATTAAGAATCGCTGGTGGACAGAAAATGACCATTCCTGCAGACTGAAATCATATTAATTCCACAAAGTGCTCACCCTTAGTGCATGTTGGTGGCCGAGGCCATCGACTGTACTCCCTCACACAGCTCCATTACCATTTTCCTGCTTAAAAATTTCCGCCACAGCTGTAGCGGCCCAAACCGCTGGAACACAGACTTGGCTGGGCATGTGTGGGAGAAGCACAGAAGTAATACCCGAGCTTTTAAAGAAGGGAGGAGCAGAGCAAATTAATTAAAGAAAGAAAGAAGAAACTAATTTGAATGCTACCATAACACACACACACTATAGATTTTAATCTAAATTAAAGGCAAAAAGCAGCGTAATGTAGTGGCAGAAGTCCTTGTCTATTCCCTTTGTAATTATCCTGTTCTATCCTGCATTAGTGTTGTAAATAATTATATACCGTGACTCCAATTTGGTTCAGTTTGTTATACAAAACACAAATATTCCTCAGCCATTAAACACACATTAAACTAGAGCCAGGTAATTACAGAGGTAGATGATCTTGAAGGAAAACAATGGCTTGTGTATCTGAATATACTGAAATATTTATTTGATAATGATATTTTCAGTCTGTCCAGCCTTCAGCATCTCAACAACGACATAACTTAGCATAAAAAGTATGAACATTTGTTGAATGGTCGATTATTTCTTTGTTGTAACGGTAAAAAGGAACAAGTAATTAAATGTTTCAGAATATATGTTCATGTATCAACCAACAGCAGCTACATAGTTGTAAGTGAATATGCTGTTGGAATTTCAATGATATTGAGGTTGTGGCTGACTGCAGCATTAGAAGCATTAGCCTTCTGGGGACAGACACTGCCACCCTCCCTCCACATCAAGTGACATCCAGCTGGGACATGATGCCTCTCAAACAGCAGCCTCGGATGCCGGAGGATACGGGAAGCATGAGGGACAATTCGCCACTAGGCTACATTGTCAAGTAGCTTAAATCATAAGCCACACGTGTTAAAGCCACGGTGCTTCTTCAAGCTGTCATATTTTAATGCCGTGATTATTCAGACATGTATTGCATGTGTAATGTCAAATACTCCAGGGAGCTTGGCCACAGCTTGGATGCGAGTAGCTAGAAGAAATAGGTTGTACCAACCCTCTCTCCCACAAACTGTTTCTAGGAGACAAGAATTATTTTCCCAGCGATGTTCAGGTCCAGTATAATCAACGACCTTCTTTCTGAAATGAAGTACCGCATTCATGATCTGTATCTGACTCCATTTGTAGTGCTTGAGTTAGTTTGAGGTTGAATAAAGCACCAGATTCAGTGAGTAACCGCTCCTCATTTGGAAGGCTGAAATGAACAACCTTGAGCTGTGTGCATAAGAGACACTTACGCGCTGAAAGTCACAGAAAGTCTTTGCCCATCATGAAACCAGAGAGAGGTAAAACAAAAACTGGTCAGCCAGTTTTCCATCAAACATGTTTTTCTGTTTTAATATAGTCGCTTAGAAGCAAAATAGTTTTGCTAACATGCTGCATAACTCGTTTTATCTTTATCAAACTTGGCATGTTTTTGAGGTGTTCTACAAAGTGCTCCATAAACATGCGGTGTCCCCTTTGTCTGTTGGCTTCAGACTTCCAGCAGAGATGCTGTTATAAGATTACTGTAACGTCCCTTTCAGTGCACTTGGGCTTGAGACGATCCGGTGCACATTTTAGATGCCCAAGTGCGTCAAAACTTCACTTTGTCATATGAATGCTGCCTTCTTGTTATTTATGAGCCATATAGTTGTGCAATTTATCTTGGATGTGATTGGTCAAAGTCTACAGTGAAGGAAACCTCCATTTCTCTTCAGATCCCTTTTTTTCCCAGGTGATGTTTGCAGTTGATTTATCCCAGCGGAGGCATCAGCTGCTGTCCACGGTCCTAGATCTTCAGAATAAATGTGTCAGAGGAATCTTACATCTTCTAGATTGATCTGGTTCTGTGACTTTTCCCATCTGAAGTTTGAATCAGTTATCTAATATGTTGTGATACCTCTTAAAGCCACATGAGAATGCCCCTATAAAAATACATTCTAGTGCATTTATTATGGAAAACGTTAAATAATTAATGTCATTTGTTGACATCACTGTACTGATTCAATTCTATCAATGAGATTTCAGTCAACACATATACTTGTTGAAAATAAAGGACCCTGTCCTATGATAGCTTTAAAAATATCCATGAAGACAACAAGTTGTGTAAATGATACAAAATCAGTGATTGTACTGAAATGGGCTGTTGGAGGGTAAATGACAGTAAGCATGAAGCAATTTGAGAATAGGTTCTAACTTTCAAACACTCTTAATAGTCAAACAGTGACTTATTATGCTTAAAACATCGAGCATTACACATCTTAGAAAATGGCTAATACTATATTTAATCTTCCAGACAAACACCCCTCAGTTTTGACCATTTCTGTTCATCATAGAAAAACAAACTAGAAATGTTTTTTTAATCTGATTACTTGTATGTTATTCCATGTGCCCTTTAAACCTTGCAGCACATCTACAGTGGACCATGAAAGTGAGGCTTCAAACAGAAGTTTACACAAAAGCATGTGCAGTCTGAAAACTTAAATGTCAGTGTTAAGGACAGAATGTGGATTTTTTTCATGCTTAACCTTTTTTCCAGGAAGAAAAAAATGCAGTGCCCGTCTGCCATTGTCTGCTCAGCAGGTAGTGTACAAAGTTAATGAATAGCTGCTGAATGTAATGAAGCATTTAGTGGCTGAATTGCCAGAAATGTTTCTCAGGAGTCAGTAGACAGAAACACGCACGCACGCACGCACGCACGCACGCACGCACACACACACACACACACACACACACACACACACACACACACACACACACACACACACACACACACACACACACACACACACACACACACACACACACACACACACACACACACACACACACACACACACACACACACCTAAACAGTAGGTGTCCAGAAACTTGATTCAAAGTAAATGATAAAAGAGAATGTCCTGTTATTGCATTAATCTGCAGTGCAGTGAAGTCCACTGCACATCTTAAAAATGTCAATATGGAGTTAGCCTACGCGTTAATGTGGACTGCTCAAATCACTTGAAAGACATAGCATAAAACATTTTAGCATTTTCTTACAGATTTGCAAAGTATTGGAATTCATGAGTTTATTCCCCTTCATCGCAGGACTGGTGCTTTGTGTACGTAAGCACAGTTTTGCAATGATGTAAAAGATTTTACATATAAATGGCGAGAGGCGTGTTTACAAATAGTTTTTCATTTTCACTGTTTCCACTGTTGTCCTTCACCGCCAAACAGACAAATCTTAAGTTAGCGTGAAAGGAAATTTAACCCTAAAGACAGCACCCGTCCGCCTACAGCGCTGCATGGACTAATAACCACTGATTTATTTTCCCTGTGCAGTTTTTCTGTCTCTCCTCTTGTGAATTAATGATGAACCTCAAAGCTTCAAATGCAAGTCTTCAACAAGTGATCAAAAGAGGACGCAGAACATTTAGGCCTTAAAATACTCGCGTGAACTCCGAGTGTGTGTTTATTAATGTGTGTATTATGGCCCCTGTTTGACGCCATGAAAGTTCATAGAGAATAAGATATGAAAATGTTCAAATGCAAACAATTTTCTGTTTGATGTCACAATCATCATCATGTATGACGGACAGATGAAAGACGCAATTCCATTTACGTTGATGTGTTTCTAATGCGTAACCACTGCATCAGCTGCTGTGCTGACAGTACTCCCAAGGTGCCTGCTTTTTACTACAACTACAAAACCCACATTAACAACACGCACTGTGCACACGATCAGCACGATTTGAATTTATTGATTCCATATCAAAAAGTTGACGTCAGAGGTTGTTTACAAAACTCTGCATAATGTTAGAACTTAAGAACTGGATGACAATGCCTGGTGTAACCTGTGTGTTCATGATGTACCTGCTGTTGTTTTTTATATTTATGCTTTTCATCCATGTCTCCTGAAGTATGACATGTGGACAAGATAAAACCTGATCTCATTAGCTATGCCAGGTCAGAAATGAACATGGAGAAGTGTCTTTTTTAAATACCACATTTGTGCTCCAGTTTTCTATTTTCAGCTAGATCACAACAACAGTTGCCTCAAGGTGCTTAGTCTCAGTTCTTTTAGCATGCACATATGGGTTTTTGGGACAGGGATATAGCATCATCTGTGAACAGATCAGTATCCTTCACTGCCTTCTAATCTACAGTGGAGCAAATGTAAAACGTAAAGTTCAAAGTGGTCCCAGTATTAAAAGGCGCATTAGGAGCTGTAACCTCCAAGCTGGAAGGAGTGGCACAACATAAGAGGCGTTTGTCCAGAATATTGCAGTCCTAGGAACAGCTAGGATACTGTGCAGAACCCTCAAACTCTCAGAGGCCTCCGAATTTGAGTACCCAGCTTGAGGGACAAACAGATACAAACCCCCCCCTGGGCACCATGAGGCTCAGTGAGGAAGAGGGAGTGAGGAAGAGGGAGGGCATGCATGAATACATCACGATGATGGCCCCCTGAGATGAGCTACTCCAAGAATCTTCAGGCAGCTGAAGACAAAGAGCAGCAGGAGGACGAACTATAATGAACTACCACGTAAGAACAAGCCCCTGTGTGGTATGTATGTAGTGGCTGACATGAAGAATTCATACCAGTGGCTAGAAAAGGACAGCACAGCGGCACTGATCATGATAGTACAAGAACACGCTCTGAGCACCAGATCCACAGAGGCAGGAGTCTACCACAGCCAACAAGACCAGACTGTTGCAGACTGTGCAGAGCCTCAGAGATGTGAGATGCATGCTGGAACAGCGTCCATAGACGCAACCAAATGACTGAGAATATGTAGCAGGGGCGAGCCATTCATTTTGAAAGGGGACACATAAGTAACTGGTTCTGTTGTTGCTCAATACTCATAATCTCTGTCTCTCTTCCACAGCATGTCTTTATCCTGTTTTCCTTCTTTCACCCCAACCAATCACAGCAGATGGCCCCGCCCCTCCCTGAGCCTGGTTCTGCTGGAGGTTTCTTCCTGTTAAAAGGGAGTTTTTTCTTCCCACTGTCGCCAAAGTGCTTGCTCATAGGGGGTCATATGATTGTTGGGTTTTTCTCTGTATCTATTATTGTCTACCTTACAATATAAAGCGCCTTGAGATGACTGTTGTTGTGATTTGGCGCTATGTAAATAAAATTGAACTGAATTCAATATTGATTTTCTCTTTATAAACTGCTACTGCTAAAAGTAGATGTTAATGAAAATGAAATGATGAAAATGTGAAATAGGTATCGTAAAAACACTCACTATTTAATCAACATTCCACTTTGTACTATTTCATCCCAAACCTCTCTAAGTATGCAGTTACCTCTGTGAATTTGTTGCTGTTCTTTTACTGAGTGCATTTTCTCCAGCTCATTTGTAATCTCACACTCTTCCGCTATGCCATGTACAAAGATGAGAAACACCAAATGTCCAGAGCCAAGGGGAAGAGGTCAGAATCGTCTCCTTTGTTTTTCAACTGAAACTCCTGATTTTCTTACAGTGTCCTCAGTCCGCCTTGTTACAGTTCACCTGGAGAGGGGTACATTCTCAAATCCAGAGTCCATCAAATCCTCTTTTATAACTCCCCATCAGAGAATGGCTTACTGTGTTTTGCAATTTTGTGGGAAATGACAAAGCTGTTGCTGACTGCTCCATCCCTGGATGTGGAAAACTTGGTGAAAACTCGTTATTTTTGCAGTTTCACTAGCAATGCTTCCGATGTCCATTCCTATTCTGCATCAGTCAAGTTCTTGTATTTCTCGGTGTGCTTAGTCTGGTGATGGTGATTTAAATTGTGATCCTTATGCACAGTAATCTGCTCTCCACAAACTAAAGACACAGCTGACTTTATGAAAATATGTAAAAGTCCAGCTCTTGTTATAAACTCTTGCAAACTTGAATCTCTCATTAATGTCTGTTCCAGTGCATTTACACTGAAGTTGCATTTGCTTGCACACAAGTACTCTGTCTACATTAAACTGTCAAAGCTGTTTTATGATTCCCAAAAATAACAAAAACAGGGAGTTTGTGAAACAGTACTTGGTGGAGATTTATGTATTTGTGTTTTTAAAGCATCACACCACTGCGATGCTTTAAAAACGGTATTAGATGGGGAATTAAAACATGAAGGTACTTTCCTGTGTTCATAATGCCATGTTGACAAGATCCCCAACACCACTGGCTGAAATGCAACTCGTAACCATGACACAGCCTCCGCCATCAAACCTCACAAGCCAAAAGCTTCTAGTTAG
The DNA here is from genome assembly GCF_013358895.1 of Oreochromis aureus. Taxonomy (NCBI): domain Eukaryota; kingdom Metazoa; phylum Chordata; class Actinopteri; order Cichliformes; family Cichlidae; genus Oreochromis; species Oreochromis aureus. Next base: position 40,722,842 of record NC_052947.1, read on the forward strand.
AGGTTAGGATTGGGGTACTAAGGAGGGCTGATGATAACTATATTGCGCTGCTGCTTATTTCTTATACGATTTGACATTTCTAAATTTTTTCCCCATTTTATGGTAGCTTATTTTTCTCTCTTGCTTCTGGCTTTATCGACGTTTTTCCCATCTTCTTTGCACATCTTTTCCACGCAGGTGTAATTCTGGCATCCCACCTTTCCATTGCTAATTGTATTCATTGGGTACCTGTGCGCTGCCGGACCCCCGAATTACCCCAAAGGTATGAATAACGTATCCATCTATTATAAATTGGAAGGCACACCTAGCAGGAATTCAATTTCAGATCTTTACTCTGTACTGTGGGAGAAAACTTTACCCCAGCAGCACACATGCATCATATTTCTTCCACAGAGCTGCAGCAATAAACAGCACTGCGTTGAGAATCTGGAGAGTAGCTCAGGCTGTTTAACTTAATGGGATTTGGTGGCAATAGGAATGTCTGCTCAGCAGCTCTGACTGATGGTGTCATCTCAGACGAGCCAGTCAGTTAAGTCAGTGCTGGGCTAAAAATAAGTAACTATTCAAAACCAGCCATAAACTGCACTGCACAGCAGTATAGTGCAGTACTGAATCAGTTACATCACTTAAACTGCAGTTTGTTGTGTTGATTTCCTACTTTGGCCATAATAAAACTGCACAAAGGAATGCTCGACCATTCATACCAAGTGTAATCCAGCGTGCTCAGAGAGGATCGAGTGAGATGGAGTTTGTGTCCTTTGCATCCAGGCTCAATAAAGAGAAACATGATGAAGGGCAGCACAGTGTGTTTGTGTGTCTGTGGCGGAATAAGGGGATGATAGGGCATCGTGTTCAATTTCTGCTATCTTTCTCTTTATTATTTTTCAAGAGGTAGTCAGAATAAGGCTCCACTCCGATACCTACTGCAACCGGCAAACTGTCAACTGGTTCGTGTCGATACAGGGATTTCATATTGTACTTTCCACCCACACTTGCATGCTCACTCACAAACTAGCAGTCGGCCTTGTGTCCTTATATGCAACTGCTTTTTCCTCTAACGTTCTCACAGTGTATCCCACGTTTTCTGATCCTCGTTGACTGCATCAGCTCAGCAGCTCTCTCCGTATAGCCAAAAGTATCACGGTAACAAATCTTGTGGCCTAATCTCACCTGGGCTCGTGTTAGAGCGGTTGCCGCTTATGTTTTCCAATCCCATCACCGAAAACTCGTATGATTAAATTACTGAAGCAAATCGAGCAAGGCGGCGAGGATGGGTGGGCCCTCATTTCGGTTGCATTGTGCACCTAACTCCAGGGAGCTGGATTACTAGACAAAATTTGTCAATATCAATGTGCTTTGATGGTGGGCAGAGTATAATAAAAACTGACAAACAGAACAATGATTTTGGCAAAAGTAGATATAGTGGCATTGATGCAATCTGCTGCAAGTCTGGCAACGGGGTGTGCAAAGCTCTGAGCAAAGCTGGGCAAAGCTGCACGGGCTATATCAAGCTGAGCATGTGAAATGATAGTGGAGAAAGGTTCAGATCTGGACGAACACAGACATGACATTACAGGGATAAGATGGAAAAAATAATTGTTGTACAATAAAAGTCGCAGCTTAAAGCCTGACTTTCCAACCAAAGTTACGTTGCCATGTAAATCCCAATGGGGCACTGACCCTGCCTCACCTTTTAGGAGCAGCGGGCAGCTTCAGGGAAAAACAATCGATTCCTGTTTTAAGGCCAGTGCCTCAGTCAAGGCCAAATGACAAAATCATTTCTTATATATTTTCCTTATTGATTACTCTGTGACTGTGAAGCTGATCCAATCAATATTTTTATATTTAGAATTGATCAAATAACAATGTGTGATGCCAGACGGCTCACTTGCAGTGTCAAAACTACAGCACTGGGCACCAAACTGTTTCCCTCGGCTCCAACAAGAAGAGCACAAAGTAAAAGGAAAATGAACACAAACTGATGCAAAACACGAAACAAACAAAAAGAGATGCAAAGAGAAGAAACGCAGAAAGCAGAGATTTGTGTAATAGCTACACAAAAGCTAGTGGCTCCAAATGGAAGGAAAGATCAAATAAGAATAAAAGTAAATACAAACTGGGGCAAAATAAGTAACAGAAATGTAAACGTATCACAAAATTAACAGGAAAAAGAAAAGAAGTGAAACAAATTAACAAGAAATCAAGAAAGTCAACGAGCGTGTGGCGTCCTTCGATTTCAGTCTGTCACATCCTCGCCTCGCTCGTCAAGTCGGGCTTGAAGCTTCACAAAAGGACATCACTAATCAATGGGTGGCATCACGGTGGCTACATCCATCCTCTACATGCAGACCTGGCTGAACCCATTCTAAACACTAAACTGAACATAAAAAAGAAAAACTAAAGAGAAATGCAAAAATATAGGAAGTGCTCCAAGTCAGAAACAAATGCACTAAAGGAGCAACAGCAACACGAAGCAAATGGAGCAGAGAAATAAAAAAAAGGTGCAAACGGACTACAGGAAGGAAATTTAGATCGTATCCCGAGACACAAAAATTCCATCCTGAGGAGCAAAACAACTAAAGGGAATGTAGAGATTAAATTCTACTATATCTCTAATGTAAAATGACCTCCAAAAAGGTGTAAAATACTCAGAAATAATCCAGTTAGTAAAAAGGAGAGAAACACTGTAAAGAGAGTTTCATTCATCCATTTTCTTCACTGTTTATCCAGTGGATGGGCTGGAGCCTGTCCCAGCTGTCCTGAAGCAAAAGGCGACAAACCCTCATCAGATCATCAGGTCATCACAAGGTTGCAAAAAGATGTGTTTAGGACCTGCAGATGATGTGATACAACATTTTTCACTGTGCAAGGTAGTCCTACAGCTCAGTGGGAACAAACAAACTCTGCTGGTATTGTAACGATCGCGGGTGCATGACTGTGCAAACCATAGCTGTCAAGAAACAGAGAGGATCATTTTTAGTAATATTTTTTAGAGATTGTTTCAAACAGTCCAGAGGTCCTTCTTTGCTTCTAAAGGGTAAGGGTCAGATCGCAGCAGAGTGTGAAGCGGTGGGAATGAGAATCAGCACCCCCGAATCTGAAGACATGGTCCTCAGCTGGAAAAGGGTGGAGTGCCCACTCCACGTCAGGGATGAGTTCCTGGTCCAAGTGGAGGAGTTTAAGTATCTTGAGTGACAGAAGATCGACAGACGGATCGGTGCCCTGGCTGCAGTGATGCGGATGCTGTACCGGTCCATCGTGGTGAAGAGACAGCGTAAAAGTGTAAAAGCGAAGCTCTCGATCTACGTCCCCACCCTCACCTATGGTCACGAGCTGTGGGTAGTGACCGAAAGAACGAGATCGCGGGAACAAGCAGCAGAAATGAGCTTCCTCCAAAGGGTGCCTGGCCTCTCCCTTAGAGATGAGGTGAGGAGTTCGGCCATCCAGGAGGGGCTCAGAGATGGATGGGTGGGTAAGTTTACTTGAACTAAATTGGCAGAACAGGTTAAGAACATCGGGGTGAGACTGTGATGTTATAAAACATACAACACATTTCTGTGCTGCATCTGAAGTTTCTACAAGCCTACTGCAGTGGCTTCACTGGTTCAATAGAATGAGTCAAATTTTAAAATATAACTATATATATGACAGAGCGCATCATTGTTTGTGAGAGGGTGAGCGTGCTCAGTGGCGTCTGAACCAGCATGGAGCCCTTACGCTCAGAAAAAAGCTCTTCATAAACCTGTGTTCAGATCTGAAGAATCAAGTTTTTCAGTAGTGAATCTTCAAAATCAACCAATCCCAGATCTGCGGGGGCTGTGAACGATGTTTAAAGCTGCTACCAACACGCACATAGCCTTTTCCTTTTCACACAGCACCTGTGTATTCTGCTGAGGCTGTGTGAGGGTCAGGAATCTTTTTTGGAGCTGTAGCTTTGAGTGTAGGTGAGCAAATCCAAATGCTGGGCTTCCTATTGATTTTTTTAGAACCATTTTTGCTCTAAAAGGAATTCACTGTAAAAGAAATGATTAGGACTCGCTCAGTTCAGTCAATTTTATTAATGTAGGCCACAATGCAAGACACAAGGGGCTTTAGAATCTGCACAGCACACCGTGTGTCTTGAAACAGGTGAGAAAAAATATTCAAATATAACACATTTCTGTGCTGCATCCAATTTTTTTTTAATTTTTTCTATTGAATGGTTTACATTTAATAGAAAAAATTTTAAAAATTGGAATTTTAAAAAACTGGACAAACTTCAGGAAGAGCAACAAAGAGGGGATTTCTTTTCCAGGAGAGCAGGACGTCATGTAAATATGTCTATGGCAACTGTATGCTTTTAACAGATACATAAACATATAGATAAAAAGTTATTTTGAGTATCCGCCCATTTTCTTCCACTAATGCAGTCCAGAGTTGAGCTCATCCCAACTGACAAGGGGCAGGTTACACCCTGGACAAGTCGGCGGTCCATCACAGTGCCGACCAACGGTGCATTTTCCAGAAGAGACACGTGAGAAATTGGGACAATAGAGCGCAACCATTGTTCTCATAGCATGTTGCAGGCACAATTAAGTGGGGACATAAATCATGTACTTTTGAATCATGATGCTTCATTGTTCTTTTTGGTCCATTACTATGATCCACCAGTTTCCACTGCTGCCATCCTTTCATTATTTTAAGTTTGTGAGTGAATAGGATGCTGTGACTGATGTGTTTTGAAGAAGATCTTTTTTTTGGTTCCTACCATCTCCCGAGGGAAGTGTTTGGCTCTTTAGCTGCTCAATGCTTCACCACATTCACCAGCTAGTTTCTGACCATGTCTGTCTGCTGTTTCATGCTGAGCAGGTACAGTAATGAGGGTTCATGGAAGTTTTCCGTTGCCTGCAGCAGTCAAAAACAATGCTATTAGAGTGAATGGCAGTAAACCAAAAGAGTGAAGTTACAGACCAGACACCTAAACGGAGAGCTAATACTCTGCAGCCAGAGGGGAGTCTGAGATTTTGGTGATACATCTTTGCAGATTCATGCAAGTGATACCTTGTTTATGCACTGTCAGTGATAGATTGTTGCTATAAAAGTATTAAATATATCTTCTTTAAAGATCCTAGCAAACTGTTCGGGTGGTTTTTAATTCATTATTTCTTAAATAATGGAGGAAATCTGATTGAATTTCTAAGTTCAGAGTTGAAGACAGATGTAAATGGAACTGTTTAAAATGAGAGAGGTGAGGTTGGGTAATGTGTTCGGGAGCTTACCACTCTGTAACTGTTCCCACTCTTCATCATTGTGCCTTCGGCTGAAACAGAGGTAAATGGATGAAATTGCAATTCAGACAGCAGTGGTGGCCCAATCAATTGCTTTTCAGATGCTTGTGTTACTGCCCAGGCATTTTAAACACTTGTCTGTGCCTCTGTGCTTTTTTCTTATGCAAGATGCTTCCACCAGACCAGCGCCTCCTTTCAAATGATGCATTGATGTTGTCAAGCCACCCATATGCTAACCAACTGAGTGGTAAACCAGGGATGTATATTCTTGCATTTAAAGTTAAATGCAGCAGAGACTTTACAGTTGCATTCTGGAGAGAACAAATGGTGATAATTAGTAGGTCGTTGGGGAAATACAGACAGAGAATCGAGCTATTGTCTTCAGGCAAGTCTTTCTTTCTATCATCCCGGAGTAATCAAGTTATACATCACATTTAATCCTCTGTATCTGAGTATGTGCTCGATGCACCAAAAGCCTTACAAGACTTCATCGTGCAACCAAGTCCCCAGTCACTTCCTTCAACTAAATGATGACAAAGCAGAACTTATTTCGTTTGGCTTCATTAAGATTCTAACTTGGTCTTTATCCACATATGTTTAAACTGTGGTTAAAATTCTTGATGCTAACTATCAAATCAATAATCCTTTAAAGGGCGGGATTTAGCATTGTTACATTGTCGATGGTTTTGTCTACTTGGAAACAGTTTCCCTGCTTTTTATCACCTTTTGGCTGCAGTAGCTCACTGCATATTCAGGCTGTTCAACTCCACTCTCTCAGTTGTAGATGTCTTAAAATGCAGACCCTACACCTCGTGTACAAAGGGAAAGACAGCCCATCGCTCCTGCCTTAACTGAACTGTGCTGACGACCTGTGAAATACAAAATTGTATCATGTGTTTTTAAAGCCCTCCATGGATCAGCTTCACGTTATGTCACAGATCTCATAACTCCATAGTTTGCCTCCAGGTCACAACTTCTTTTTGTTCTCACGTCTCAGGCTTTGTCTGCTCTTCCTCACGTAAATGGACTGACTCTTATACAGCCCTTCTTTAGTCTACCTGAGCACTCGCAGGGCTTCATACAACATGCCTCATTCACTCATTCACACAAGCACTTTTTTCTCTGCTTTTTCTGTCCAAGTGCTTTCTATCTAACATTCACACACATCACATTCATACTCCGACTGATGCATCAGAGAGCAACATGGGGTTAGTATCCTGCCCAAGGATGTTTGGCATGCAGACTGGAGCAGCCAGGGATCGAACCACTAACCTTCCGATTAGTAGTAGATGACCTGCTCCCATCCTGAGCTCCTGAGTATTATCATTGTAATTATTTGGCTTGTGTTTCTTTTGTTTTTGGAGACTTGTGATTTGAAGGCGTGCTCTAACTATAATGCACTTTGCTTCATCTCCTGGAGTGACTTGACTAAAGCTCAAAGTCATAATGGAGAGGAAGCAAAGTAGCTTCTATAAGAATTTAGACATGTAAGTGTATGAGACATTTTAGCTAATCTTAGGTTGGATAATCTAAGAGTTAGTCTCTGTTAAGGTTAGCATGGTTACTATAATGCTGGCAGCCTTCTGCCTCAAAGATTATGCAACACACTACACTGAAAGCCAAAAGCTGGATTTATGTTGTTCAGACTTTAGTATGCATGTTGTATAATAACTCCATTTATCAGTGCTCTCATAAAATTGTGTGGCAGAGGCATGCTGTGAATATGGCACCAAGCATGACAGGAAAAGCAAACTGCCCATGATTGAACATTTCATTAGGTCAGAAGGAAAAAAACAGGAGAAAGTAGTTCTTTTGGCAGGCAGTGTGTGTGTGTGTGTGTGTGTGTGTGTGTGTGTGTGTGTGTGTGTGTGTGTGTGTGTGTGTGTGTGTGTGTGTGTGTGTGTGTGTGTGTGTGTGTGTGTGTGTGCGCGCGTGTGTGCGTGTGTGCGTGCGTGTGTGTGTGCGCGTGTGTGTGTGCGCGTGTGTGTGTGTGTGTGTGTGTGCGTGCGCCATTAATGTAAACTGATGTTATAATTTTTACTCTTTTTTTCTGGTTTCTAAAAGTTCCAATACAAATAAATTTACCGTGACAGAAATTAAAATTACTGGTAGTTTAACACTTCTGGCTTATCGATCTTTTCATTGCCGTTACTGAATGCTTTTATTAAAATAATTATACAATCCCCTTTTCCAAAAATGCTAGCCTATTTTATATTTTGAAGAAAAATGGAATTCAATATCATTAAAATCATTTAAACCCTATATTTATCTAAAGGGTACTACAAAGATAATATTTTAAATGTGTAAATTAACAAACACTGTGATACGACAAATGTAATTCTTGAATTTCCAAGCTTTTTGCCACATTGTGATCAGTGCGTCTGACACTCAACATGTTTGCTGTTTTATTACTGATGATACTAATTAACCTTAGTGATTAAGAAATGTTCAACGTCCCACAGCTTTTATTATTTGTATTATTTAAGCTAAATTAATTAATTAAAAATGAGCATTTGAAAAACAAAACTTTTTTATATGTTTGTGCTTCTTTTAGTTCGTTCGTTAGTTAGTTTGTTTTCTAAAAAAGAAAACGGAGTAAGATGGACACTTAGACACGGTTCATGCTTAATGCTAGCATCACTGTACTCACAAGTATCACAAGTATCTATGTACGCCCGTGCGCATGCGTGCAGCTTGTGTTTCTGCATGTGTGACTGTGTTTGTGTATGCACATGCTTGTTTGTTTGCACATGCGAGAGTGTACAGGCTGCATCTGGCTGTCTATAATGTTTCACATTTCCATTCAGGCTGAGTGTAAGCAGGCTGGCTCCTAATGAGCCGATTACGGGGAGCAGCATATGGTGTGTTCTGTATGGTTCTCCTGGCTCAGCCATTAGTGTTGATGAGAGCTGAGAGACATGTGGAAATTGGGCGGGTCAGCTTAGTGAGAAAATTCAAATATGCGTCTGCTTAGACGCACAAAGATGTTTCACAATGATACGATCTCTCTTGATGGAATGAACAAAGAAAAGAGATCTAGAAAGGTCCGCAGGGCTTTGAAACTTTTTCCATTTCATGTCATTATGAAATTCCAACAAGTCCACTTGAGATGGGGGCCAAATGCGCCACAACATTTAAAGAAACTGTTTTTAATTAATGAGAAAATGCTTCTGGCAGATCAGACCGATGCATATTTAGGATAGAATAAAAGGACAAAAACACTCCAACTGACTTCCATTTGATTTTGAAAGACCCTGCTCATTAAAATGGACTCTCTACTTTAATAATGTTCTATAGAATAGATGCATGTAACTGCATAATTAAAAAGTATGTCTGCTGTTGTATCAACTTATCAAAGAAAAGCACCCTTTAGTTATTGCCCCCTGTTAACCAATCACGCACTAAAATGATATGTTAGCCTATGAAACTTGCTTTGATTTTCTGATGGTTAATTTGCAATATTTTTTATTAATACACAAAATTTTGCAGCTGCTGTACCAAACCCAATCCAAAAAAACCAAAACATGAAACACTGTGAAACATATAAATAAAAACAGAGTGCATTTATTTGCAAATCTCATAAACCCATATTTTATTCACAATAGAATTCAAATAGTCCAGCAGCTGGTCTCTTCAGTTCCCGGACTTTTATAGACTGTTGTAAACAAAGAGGAGATGCTACACAGTGGGAAGCATGGCGCTAACACAACTGCTTTGAAATGTGTTGCTGCCATTCAAAATCAGTTCATAGATTTTCTCAGTTTAAACTGAGTTTGTTTTCTATTGTGAATTAAACATGGCCAAATTTTGCATATTATTTTATTTACATGTTATACAGCATTGCAACTTTTTTTCAGAATTGGTGTTGTACATCAAGTTGATGTGAACCTGATATGAACATCAGCTTGACAAAACCTTAGCGATTACTATGACACCTGCTGAGCATTTGTCATGAAATGCAGGATTCGGCAGATGAAAATAAACTCAAAACTTTAGCTTTATCGACTATAAGTAAGTTGAGCAGGAACGACCTGAAGGTAGTCTAGACTGACAGAGACCTCGCACATCATGAGGGGGATTAGGGCAGAGTGACACACCAGGGAACTCGGCTGAAAAGAATCTAACTAACAAGACAGAAGAAGCAAAACTAAACCTGACGCATAAAAGATGAGGGACTATCAAAATAAAACAGGAAGTAACCTCCAATGAGAAAGAAACACTAGTAAACAAACGTAAAGAAACATGGACACCTGACTGATTTCAGGGGGACATAAAAGGATGAAACACGACTACAGCAACAGGAAGGGCAACAACCTTACCATATCACCCAGAAACTGTAAAACGACCGGATCAGAAACGAGCTGCAGCATAAACAACAGGAAGAAGTCAGGCCTCCAAACTGCCCTACATCCAATCACACGGCGCCCAAGATTTACAGTAAATTAAATCCATAAACCATTTTTTTTATTCTGAATCTGGATGTACCAAGCGTGAACATAACATCTCCCTTGAGCACCCAGTAAAACTTTGAAATATCTAAACTTTAATAATAAAATAATCCAAAATGAGAAGCCTTTTTATTAGTGCATAATTCAGGCTCATTGATTATTTATCGAAGTGACTGGGGACTGACTGCAGTCTGAAAGGTTATATAGCAAAAGCCTCCTCCCACATAATAAGACAAAGTAGGAGGGACATAAAGGGTCTTGATTTAAATGAAACCACGACGGGTTTGAGCTGGATTTTGAAAAGAAGGGACTCTCTGTGTTTCTATCGTGTCACCTTATTGACAGTTCACACTCATTTGTTCTTTCCGTGCTTTCTCCCATTACTAATCTTTTTTGTATTTCACCTCTGTCTCTCTCTGCCTCTACCTCAGCATCTGTCTTCCTTTAAATCATTTTTACTGCTCTGCCACCACCATTGTTCTATTTTGTCTGTGTCATTTGTATGAGAAGTGGAGCTCAGATTAATGCTTGGTGTCTTGATGAATTTGTGGTAAAAAATTTAGATGTAAAAGTGAACTTACAAAAGTTGCATTGCTTTCTGATTTTATTTAAAAATGTTTCATTTTGATCATCTTATATTTCTTTATAATTTTCAAACGCTTCACGATTTTTACAACCTGTGAACTAATTATAGGGGAACAAAATCTGAACAGAGAAGAGAGACAGCTCTGATACAATATCTCTGTCAGTTTTAGGGGAGTATATATTTTATTTGCTGTCATTTATTTTGTTATTTGAACCAAACATGTATGTGTTCACTGCCAAAGGTATGCTTGTTCATTCAACTGAAGTTAAATTATTGGAAATGTCTCCTCAAAAAGATCAAAATGAACTTTCCTGGAAAACTGAAACTTCCTGGAAACCTCATCTGAATGTGACAGAAATATACTGAGGAAACAATTTCCATACATTTTACTTTGTAAATGGTACTGATGAATAAAAATGACTGTTATGCAGGAATCAACATAGACCCAGAACCTATAGACACAGCCATGTAAGGCCTTAGCTCGACTGTATCTCACTCCACTGAAATGAAAACATGCCATCCACACAGCAGGGATTCAGATTAAGGATCACTAGCAGTTCTCCCATAATGCATCACATGAAACAAAAGACACAAAAAGCCGTCAGTCAGCTCCGTCCCCCAGAACACCCGTCAGCTGCCTTTGACCCAACATGATTTTGATCATATTTGTCCCAGCGGTGTCGCTCTTCAGTAAACACAACAACCTCCAGTATAAAAAAGTACGAGTGGTGACAGTGGATACGGTACAGCCAGATACCAGACAGTGCAAGTCTTGTTCCTGTTGTGTAGAAATTAATTATCTTAGAGGTCATGAATTTATTTTCCGTTTCCATTAATACTTAATAACTATTCAATCAAATGTTTTATATTTTTACAACAGAACATGGTTAACACTGCTCCCCTATATCAGGTCAAAGCTGGCTGGCTCGATGCTAGAGAACCTTCTACCATTTATTAAGAGTACAGATACTGTCTTGTTCATAGGTCTTTGAAAAGCGATACAATTTTGATTCCAATTAGTAGGCATGCTCATGACTGAAGTGCAGATTTCAGCTTTAATTTGGTGGGCTCAAAAAGTAATGTATGAAATGGAATCACAGCCATTTTTACACTTTTTAGTTTTTCATATTCAAAGTTAAAAAGTAATTGGACAAATCACTGAGAAGCGGTTTCATGGCTGATTCCTGCTCTCTGGTTCTTCTATGACAAATTCAACTGATAAAAGGTGGAGTTGATTTATAGAACTTGCATTTTGTAGCTTTCAGTGAAACTCTCAATATGAGGTCCAAAGAGGAAAAGTGGCCAAACCAACAACCTGGTACATTTTAACAAAGAATAACTGCACTGACCAGCTCACCAACCCAAGGGCCTGAAAGACTACAGAAGACGTCTTCTTTCTTCTCTCTTCTTTTTTGTCAGGAATCCAGTACAAGGAAACTGTACAAGATTTCTCTTTTTTCTTCTTTTTCCTTTTTTTAGCAACAAGTAGGAAACATGAAAAACATATAATGAAAGAACAAATTATACTAATATACATGGAGCTGACAATTCAACATAAGAGACCAAACAACGTAGCTAAAATTACTTCAAAACCACAGACAGTATCTAAATCCAATATATAATTTACATTCACACATAAATATCAAATATATCTAAATTATATTTAAATTCTTTCACTGGTGGAGAAAAGCTTGTTCACATTATCGAGCCAAGTAAAGAAGACACTACATGATGTAGGCGTATCACTGTCTACAATGAAGACACGTCTTCATCAGTGGAACTGTGGAGGGTGCAAACCACTGGTTACACTCAGAAATAGGAAAGATTGATTAGACTTTCACAGAACATTTAAAAATGCACAAATCTGAAAAGAAAATCTTTGGAAAGATGAAAACAAGATGAACTCATGCCAGAACGATGGGAAGAGAAAAGTAGACTGAAGAAGAGAAACAGCTCATGATCCAAAGCACATCACGTTATCTGTCTACCATGATGGTGACTGTTATGGCATGGCCACATACAGCTGCCAGTTGAACAGGATCGCTTGTGTTTGAATGCTGACAGAAGTGGCAACATGAATTGTGCAGAGTTATATTCTCTGATTCTCAGATTCAGTCGAATGCTGTAAAAGTAATTGAACAGCGCTTTGAAAAAATGAAAAAAATGAAAAATGACCCAAAGCATCCTGCAAAAGTAACCCGAGAGTTTCTCGAGGCAAAGCAAAGGGGTATTCTTCAATGGCCAGTCAGTCACCTGATCTCAACCCAACAGAGCACCTCAGTTACTGAAGAAAAACAGCACAAATAAACAGAAACTGAATACAGCTATGGTAAAGGCCAAGACTGTGCTTTAGCAGCAATGGATAGTTGTTTCTGGCCTGTTACTGTCATGTTCTTGCGCCTTGGTATAAAAGTTGTGGTTATTTCTCCTCACCTCAAGTTGTAGAACTCTGGTGTTTTACTCCACACAAACAGAAATCAGCTGATTGTAGCAAGTAGTTTAAAGAAATTTCAAAAAGCACCACGTGCAGATAACTGAAGAACCTGTGCAGCCCATTACCCTCCACACTGGAGAGAAATCACTGGAAAATGTTTGACGTCTTTGTTCCCGCTTTGCAGGACTCTGAGAAAGAGTGCAGCCATTTCAACCTGATTATTGCTTATTGCATCAATCACGTTCAAAGGCTTAAAGAGATTTCCTGACAGTACAGCTTAGCATCTCTCCAGGAAAACAATGTCCAAGCATGATGTCAGCCACCGAACCCCCAGTGGTTGACATCATCTGCTGTCAGTGTTTCAAGTCAGGAGTCATTACTGTGTTAAACAGTGATCCACCCCCTGTAGAAAAGGGGGGAAATGAATAGCCTCATCAACACAATTATTTTTGTCTCTATTTTTTTTAAAGCACCATGACAGCTGGGGATCAGTTGATGGAAATATCTTCGTCCGTTGCCAGCATCAAAGAGGAAATCCCCAGTCAGTCTCGCTGTTGCAGAGACGAGTGCTGTTCGGACTGTTGGCACACACTCGCAAACGTAGATGTTCCCTGAAGGAAGTCTATTAGTGAAATTAAACATCAAAATCAACACTTTTTTTAATCACTTAGCTAAACCTATTGCGCCTGTTTGTTCAGGGTCTGTTTGGTCACCTGTTGAACTCAGCATTCGGCGTGCCAAATGCTCCTTCCAGTGTCTCACAACAGGGGAAATTGAAAGCTGCATTCAGACAGCTGCATTTCACTTGATGCTGGGTTAGCAAGGTCGCAGAGGCCTTTAGGCTTCAGTGGGAGAGGCTGGCTCTGGGTTTAATGAGCTTGGAGCAGACCCAGACTTTTGGTCTCTTTCATCCTTGTAGCAGCCAGTGTAGCCAGTTAGCTCTCTAAAGCACCACCCCCACCCCACCCCCAGCAGCTGTCTTCTCTGTCTTCACATCTCTTTCTCTCCAAGTCGTACTGTCTCTGTACCTCTCTCGGTTTGTTTCTCTACCTGGTCGAGTTGTTTCTTCTGTCGGATTGGCTCAGCATCAGCCATGATCATGTGCAGCTTTGCTCTCCTGCCTTCTGGCTGTCAATGCACTGCCTTGTTTCCTCCTGCTTCTGCTTCATTAGCTCCGGTTCCCTTTGGTATCGGGACACAGGGGGAAAGAATAGTATAGCTGTTCACACGCAAATCCTGAATTTACACTACAGTTTTGTAAAAATGCCAAACATAGAACAGAGGTTAGCTAAAGGTTAGGGATGCATGATGGAGTAAGGTTAGAATCACCAGACCAAATCAGCTGTTTGTAAATAATAAAAAAAAAAAAATCTATGTATTGGCGAGACCTCGCAAAAGGCACAGATGCTGACAGATGTGGTAGTTAGTACAAAGAGTCAATATGCACAACTCTGATTTTGATTTTGCTGGTTTGTTGGATTCATAAATAAATTCCTGTAACATAAGCTAAACTATAAAAAATAAATCTGAAAGAAGTGAAGTAAGACTGAAAAATATGAGACTGATGATGTGGGATCAAAGAGCAGGAGCGAAAAGTGAGGTAATTTTCCTCTGTCTAATAAGCCCCAACCCCTGTCTCTTCATTCATCTAAAGGAGGCAGTGAGGCCAGCCTGGTGGGGAGAGAATGCCGTGCTGATGTAGTTGAAAGAACTAAAGATCTTCGTTAGTGCCCAGATCAGGTGTCCCGAAGGCTGGCTTTGCTCCCAGAGTGGGTTCTCCCTTGTACTCTGACCCACTTACAATGGGTGGTTAGTGGGATATGTTCAGGGACTCAAAGTCAAACACATTTTCTTTCCTTATCTCCTTATATGGTTTTCTTCTGTAGTTGTTTATTGGCACCTGACTGGAGAATTAGAGGCAACAGCTGTTTATGAAAATCAACCAACTCCTACTATAAAACAACAATATTGAAAAGAATTCCCATGATGCACTGAGTGTGTTTATACACCTCTCTGCATTTAATTATTACTTATTATTAATCTCTGTCTCTCTTCCACAGCATGTCTTTATCCTGTCTTCCTTCTCTCACCGCAACCGGTCGCAGCAGATGGCCCCGCCCCTCCCTGAGCCTGGTTCTGCCGGGGGTTTCTTCCTGTTAAAGGGAGTTTTTCCTTCCCACTGTCGCCAAAGTGCTTGCTCATAGGGGGTCATATGATTGTTCTCTCTGTAAGTATTATCGTACGATCTACTGTGCAATCTAAAGCGCCTTGAGGCGACTGTTGTTGTGATTTGGTGCTGTGTAAATAAAATTTATTTAAATATTGAAGATTTTCTATCAGTTAAGTTAAGACTTCCTACATTTGAACGTGAACTAGAACACTGCATGCATTTATGTCACGACTTGGTATTTTTAAAAGCAGTGACCTTTTACCTTTCCAGTCCAACATTTTGTTTTGTTTGTTTGCTTTTCGTGTGGAACCCAGTGAAGTTAGTTTAAAAAGCATCTCAATCCAAATTTATTCTGCAGAATAACATACATCCAAAGTCACAATGAACTGACAAATGCCACAGGAAGAACAAGGAGAAGAACAGATGGTCTGTGCCCCTACAGGCCTGATCTCAACATCATGGACTCAGTATGAAATCACATAAAGAGAGAAGACGCTGAGAAAGACTAAATCTAAAACTGCGGCATATTCTCCAGCCTGCCAGCCAAATACCAGGGATTGTTTCCTTCTTAGCAAAAAGAAGATTAGACTTGCCTGAAACTTTTGTAGAGTACATTCTCATCCAAGGATATCAAATACTGCCCTTCCCCTTGAAGAGAAAGCAGCAGTGACTCTACTTCAAGCTCCCTCCAGAGCTCCATCTGTAGGGCCGAGCTCAGCCAGCGGATGGAGGAATCTCCACCAACTTGTAGTCACAACTTCTTCTTTTTTTATTTCTCCATGACCATAAGTGACTGTTTGAATGTAGATCGATTGATAAATTGAAAGTTTGGCCTTAGCTCTGTCTGTGGAAAAACAGCCCAGCACAACCCCTGCATTGCTTACGATGCTACAACAAACTAGCTTGATTGGAGCAATAACTATTGTGACCCAGAGGGAAAGTACAAAGATATAGAAGAAAAAGACAAATTGGGAACCAAGCACCACCTCTGATAGTCAATCAATCCACTCTAGAGGTAATGGAATTAGCTTGGCTGTAGCCATGTAGTCCTGACGTATCATTTTCTTATGATGCTGGTGAAATTTAACGGGGATGAAGAGGGAAAAGAAACACAGCTTATGGCCTCGTGACTGGTGGAGGGCTTTCTGATTAGGACCTCATAACACCTGAAACATATGCAGCTTCTACACTTTAGCCAAAGAACACCGTGATCTTCTGTAGATAATGAAAGCAGAAAGCAGGAAAGGAAAAGCCTTTTCCTCTCATATCTCCAGCGGAAAGGTTTGGCAAAGAGCAGTCTCACACTTCAAAGAGCCAGAGTTGAATCCTTCATTGAGATGGACTAACCGAAACATCTTTGGAGCCGAGCATCTATAGTGCATTCACTGTGTGTTGGTTGACAACACAGCGTGCACACTAAAAAGAATAGCAGGTGGCCACTGAGAGATAGAGACGTCTAATTATGCGTAATTTAACACATGGCTTTAAGGAACGGTAAAGGAGCACAGGCTGCAACAACCAAAGAAAACATCATTATTCTGTTGTTAAATTAAGCAAGAGAGTGAGGAATTTAATTGTGTCTATGCACCTAATATCACACGAATATGTATCATAATTTAAAATCAGTAAATTTAAAAAACATTTCAGAGGGTTTGATGAGTTTTTTGGTTTTATTCATAACAAAATCTGAGCACAGCAGAGTCCTTTCAGCCTTTTTCATACAGGTTACCTAGCGAACAGAGAAAATCAAAATAACAAGACTGTCTGACTACAAAAAGGAAGACAGATGAAAGAGGGCATAAAGTCAAGCATGTAAGATCTATTCTGGCTGCATACATTAGAGGCTGACATGAATGAGAGACGGTGTGAAAAGAATGAAATAGCACAAATTCTTTTTTAGGGCAGCAAAATGTCAAAGTTTACAGTCTGGTTTATCAGAGCACAGTAAATATACTCCAAAGTGACAGGGTGGTACACGGGTGCTGGGAAGCTTTTGAGACCACACACGTGAAACCTGTGGAAAAATGAACTTGGCACAGTGGTGAGGAAACGACCAGAGCTTTCACAAGGAAAACCTGCTGATGGTGATGCTTTTTGACAGGACGAAAAGTCAGAGCGTGCTGGAAATTCCACAGTGCTGGTTAAAGAGAGTAAAGAGGGTAGGAAGGGAATATGACAGGATTTTTTCCCCCATTTTTGTTGGGTGTGGAAGAATGAGACAGAATTTGTTAGCGTCTTCAGAAAGACCTATTGACATCCTGTCACAGGACTGGTAGAAGGGTAATTGTTAAATTGAGAGTAAATGTGAGAGGCTGACAAGAGCAGGAGCTGACACCTGACAAATTGGTGGAGAGGATCTGAGAAAACAGAGATCATCCGTCTTTAATGGTAAGTCAGGAAGACGGTGGTCTTTTCGTAGAGAGCCTTATATAAAAAATGCAGACTCTTGTGCAAATGTAACATGTGCGCTTCTTTTAACTCTCCAACACATGTTTTTGTAAAGTGCCAGCTCACTCCCAGCCAAACGTAAAGCTGATGACAGGAGATAACGGCGTGTTTGCTCTTGTAGAAAAATACAGGAAAAGAGGGGAAATAGCGAGTCAGTGGAGCACAAAACTCTTCCTTTGCGATCAGCTCTTGTGATAAGCCATTTCTTTTATTCACAATCCCTTCTCTTTCCCGCTTCTTTCCTTCCCTCCATGTCAAACCAAGTCAGCCAACCTTGTCTCACTAATCTCAGCTAAGAAACGAAAAAATGTCTTTAAGTTGAGAGCAAGGTGAAAAAATTATTTAGGGTTATCTGTCAGGAAGTAAAAGCCTTTTAGAGGAATTCTAATGTGTTTATAGAAATCAAGTGAAATTATGGCTAACAATGATCATTTTATACATGTAATTATTTAATTATTATTTGATATGTATATTATTTGTCTTTATATCCTAACCTTGATTAATCAGGGTTTAGTTATGCTAACAATTAATTCATACTTGGTCAATTTCATGCTCATCGTTTTTAGCAGCTTTACTTTCACCGGATGATGGCAGGTCTCAGTAAAAGAATAAAAACATGCTGCAAACAGAAGAAAGACAAACTAAGCAGGTCACTATTAAACAAAGTCACACATCCATCCATCTATCCATCCCTCAACCCTTCGATCAATATATCTATCCTCCACTCAGTCCATACATCCATCCGTCCGTCCATCTAACCGTACATCCTCTTCGACTAAAACTGACATTTCCCTAAGGAGTCAGTGGAGACCAAAAATAGGCAAAAGAGCTGGATATCATATCCATCCTATGGCACAGCCTAAACATGCTTTCTTACAATGTTTTTAGACTTCTAATTGATTGTTCTGTGTATCTGGATTCAAATGAGCATGGTTATTTTCTTCATAGCAGCCTGGTCCTACATCTATTGGTTTGTTTCTGTGTATCAGAGCAGAAGTTTTTATAAGAGGAAATTCCAAATAAATCCCAAATGTGTAGCTGGAGAGGTTTGTATTGGTGGAAGTCTCTCCACCTATTGTCTGATTGTCATCAAATATTACTTTTAAACTTCAGTTGTGTTTAATTTTGCTTTTCTACTTTTGTTTTGCTAAGTTTATCCAACAAAATGAGTCATTTGCGGTTAGGAAATAAAAGTGCTTGGCTAGTGTTAAAAGGCAGTGATGGTTGTGATTACAGTTGTATGGTGTCTTGCACCTGGACTGTGTATTTCTCAGCAGGACACAAACAGATCTCAGAGTACTGCTGCTGCATCTCTCCAGCAGTCACAGTGAATGTAAACATAACTCAGCAGCACACCTTTTATTGATTTCCAAGTCTCACTAATCAATACTTTCCTCCATAAACAATAAGATGGTTATATGTCAAGCGAGAGTTCTCTCACAGATCATGTTTATCTCAGCTTTTCATGCTCTTTCAGTTTTCTAAATCTCGAGGTTACTTGGACTGAAACATCTTCATTCTTGTCTTTTTCACCCATTATGTTAACATTAAGTTGAATACTTTGGTATACAGAAGAGTTCGTGGTTGACTCAATGACTGCAAGGTTCTCAAGTCCTGTAGCTACAAAACAAGCCCAAATCATCCCCGTCAGAAAGTCGCTGTGCTGCATTTTATTTTCTCCAAACACGTTGCTGTGTTTTCCAGCCAGACGTCTCCTCTCTGGTTTCATCAAAGGACATTGTTCCACGAGTCTCGCAACTTTGCAAATCTAAGCCATGCTGTTATTTTTAGAGGCTTTCTCCATACTTGTTCAATCTTTTTCTAAGTGCACTGTTGTGAACTTTAACATTTCACAGGCTGACTGAGGCCAGAGTCTGAGACAGAGCTCTTGTTTTTCTGTTGGGTTTTTTTACAGTTTCTCTGAGCAGTGCACAGTGTGACCTTGAGGTGGATTTAGTGGGATGTCCACGCCTGTGAAAACTGCCAACTTCTTTAATGTTTTTCACTTGTGAATAATCTTTCTCACTGTAGAATGATGGACTTCAGAATATCTGGAAATGATCTTATAGTCCTTCCCAGATTCATGGGCAATAACAGGTCCTCCCCTCCGAGCTCCTCTCTGATTTCTTTCCTCCTTAAATGCACTCATGAATACTCCAGAGCAGCAAACTAACCAAACCTTTGCTACACTGATGATCACTTAATCGAGTTGGTTAGCAGCACCTGCCTTTAACTAATTTAATTCCCATTCATTCCTAAGGTGCACTCAATGTTTCACACACAGCTCAGTTTTTGTTTAAAAAGAAAATAAGATGAAAAAAGATGAAACAGTGTGATGTGTCATATTTTGCTCTTCATCTGATGTTGCACTTATATAATTCTAAGACTTGTGATGTGTGTGTGTGTGTGTGTGTGTGTGTGTGTGTGTGTGTGTGTGTGTGTGTGTGTGTGTGTGTGTGTGTGTGTGTGTGTGTGTGTGTGTGTGTGTGTGTGTGTGTACACAAGCTGAAAAAACAGTTTTAATGTGATAAAAACTTAAACTGATAATGTTGTGGTGACTCTGACAGCTTTTTTTATTATTATTTATGATCATCAGACACATATTTGTGGTTCAGTAACTGATTTTTTTTTTAAAGCTCAGCAGACCTTTAAAATGGCAAGATGTGGCCTTAGAAAAAAACATGTCAGAGTCTCTAATGGTCAACATTTCAGTCATGTTAACAAGCCTGGAGACTATATAGAGGAGAAGGCTCCCACACAACAGCTACTGCTTTTTTACAGCTGCCCTTAGACCCTAATCAGGCAAATGGTTTTTACCCATTGGATCTTGTATTTTACACTACTAAAAAGCCATTGAGTGACCAGATGTATTGAAGCCTTAAGTCAGCAGACAATATCTTGATGGAGCCAAATTTCATTACAGTTGTGCATTAAAGTGGAGCACTGCTGAGAACGGCCTAAGTGGCTTCACGGGAAGGTGTTCTGAGCAAAGACGGGCAAGTAAATGTGAAATCATTTAAGTGAGAATGAGAAATGGAGAGAAAAAAGCAGATATTAAAGTGAGCATGTCAGTTTAAAGTCTGATTAGCTCGGCTTGTGTGTAAAGGGTTCAAGAAATACATGAGACAAAACGCCAGGTCGATAATACCAAGAGAAGACAGCCGTAAGATGATGTGATGGGAATTTTTTTTTATTCTGATTTTTCTGGACATTTGAAGGCTTTGAACTCTGATGATTCTCCTCCTCCTGGTGAATCAGCATTGGACCAACGTGCACACTGTGTGAATGGAGTCCCACATGCACATGGACCAGTTAGCAGGACCTTAAATTACATGTAAATGTGCCGTGATCATGTCGTTGTGGTTTGAACTTCCTTTACATTTGGTTTGGGCCAAACGTATTTCAGTCTCCATCAACACGGTAAACCAATTTTATGTTTATAAAAATAATTTCATAATTTTCCAGCTCTGATCTAGCAGTACGTTCTCCCCACTCGTACACCACCCAAGAAGGAGCCAAAACGAAACCGTTTCCAAAATGCTACGCAGCCATTTATTGACTTCGGCAATGAGCAATGCCAAAATAACAAACAAACATCTAAAAGGTCCCCAAGCTTGCCTATCAAAAACAATTTGCTTACCTAACGTTTGAAAAACAGGAGAAAATTGAGTTCAACAGAAAAGGCTTCTCACTCCTACAAGGCTGCTGCAGTGGACAACATATACAGTGAAAGGGTTACTGCTTTACAAAGGTAATGTTCTAGGCTGTTTGTTGGGTGGTGGAGGCCAGGAGGCTGTCATGTGGTGCTTAAGTATTTGCTGTTTAACCAATGATCCAATCCTGGAACAGGAATGAATTCAATCCAACCACTCAGCAGGCACTGGTCTCCATTAAGACACACCCATGTCCACACCTGAGAGAGGAGAGGGAGAGAGACCCACAACCATCCTCTGGTGAGAGGAGTCTCACCCCCCCCACCACCACCACACACACACACACACACACACACACACACACACACACACACACACACACACACACGGCCCACATAATCTTGGGTCATAAAACAGTAAACCGGTTTTATGTTTATGAAAATAATTTCATAAAGTCTGCTACATTTTTTCCAGCTCTGATATTTGTATACAGCTTAATTAGGACCCCAGATGTGATTGGGTGTGATAGTTTGGTTCCAAATGAAGCAGGAGTAAAGGATCATATAATGTCAGACATATAAATAAATACCTTTATGGGTGGTGGGGGTTTTTTCAATTCTGGAATTTAAACATCGAATACTGCGATATTTTAACATTAAACAGAAGTCTTTGTAAGTTTGTTACTGACTCCAAATGAACCCCTGCAGCTGTGCTACTGTGTGCAAGAATTACTTTCTGTCATGTCTTCCACCTCATTTCATCTCAGATTTCTATCTTATTTGATGTCTCACATCTCATTTCCATAAACTCAAACACATCATGTAAATCTTTGCGAGTGTGTTTAGATTGAAAAGGGGAAAAATCTTGATTTGTATCTTATAAGTTTTACAGCGACCATTGTCTATGAGCAGCAGAAAGTGTTGAAGGACAATACTTGTTAAAAATTCCAGATGTTTTGGCTGATGTAAATAAATATAAATAATGCTGCAGGCCTACAAAAGAAATACTGAAGGAGACTGGAGCGATATAAACAGCTTCAATATGATCAACTTTAGCTGCTGTTTTTAACTTGGACCAAACAAAAAAACTCTAATGAGTCATCATAGAGTGTGTCCAACATTAATTTAGGTGGAACAGATGCACACATGTGCACAGGCAGGGACAAAGATTAAAATAAAACACAGACTCACTGTTTATTTTTTCTGCTGAAGTTATTGTCTAAATATAGAGCTTCATTTATTTCTTGAAAACATGAAAGATTCTTGTGCATTTATTTATTTATGAATGTTGATTAGAGTAAAATTAAATTAAAATTGATTAAAATTTTAACAAGATATTTTAAATGAGTTATCTACCAGTTGAAGCTCGATTTAGATGAAACAACAACAAGCAAGGAAATCTGTAACAGGACGATTGTCAAAGAAGACAAAACCTGAAGAGTTGCTGATCAGCACATCTGGGAAATACGATGAGCTGAAACAACAAGAATCCATCCTGATCTGTTACTCTCAATGTTGTTGGTGCATTTCAGGAGGACGCTGCTAATGAAGTTACACAATTACACAGTGAATTCACGTTTATTATTATATTTACAAAATACCACCGTTTTTGTCTCGGTCGTATCGTTTTATTTTGTTGTATTTATCCGCCGCACCTTAAAAGCCGGTCCGTGAAAATATTGTCGGACGTTAAACCGTCCGTGGAGCAGCAAAGGTTGGGGACCGCTGAGTTACACGCAGCCCAACAGTGAGTTTGAAATATTGTGTTCATTAAAAAGTTTTATGAAGTAAAATTATTGTAATAAGAATTTAAATTATTGTACTTCAAAACCTGGGGCTGTATTTTGTTTATTATTTACATGATTTGGGCTCAATTTGTTTTTCTTTTTTGTAATGCTTTTGATTTTTTACTGGATTATTAAATGATTATTGGATATATAAGTGCTTATTCGGGGATTATTGTACATGTCAGTGATTAATGAGGTTGAAATTTACAGGCTTTGCTGACCTTAAAACACAAGTTTATCAAACCAAGTTCTCTGATATGATGAAATTCTCTGTTTCATGTTTTATCCACTTTGCTCTGGCAGTCGATCTTTAGCATTTGGTCCAGTACTTATTTAAATATTAAAATATCCCAACTATTGAGAGTGCTGTTACATACAGAGCTGAGGTCACTGCTGCTAAAGGAGGTTAATTAATAAAACTTTGTCTATTAGTTTAGTGAGACTGTGTTTGTCCATAATTGTGACTTTGATTAAGGTAGAACTGGAATGATACATTTATTTTGGTTCATGTACATTTGCTGAACAAAAATCTTGTTTTCATTTCTCTGCAGGTCACTGTAACTGATGATAAAAAATAACAGTGTGTGTTTGTTAACTGTAAGAACATTTCTGTGATCATCTTTTTTCAGCACATTAAACAAATACTGATCCTGTTACTCAACACGTAACACGTTTAGACAGAGCTATGCTAAGAACATAGAATCAAATCAAGCAATAGCACATCTAAAATATACGCTTCATTCTCAAAAATTCAGAAATCATATCAAATCAATGACGCACACAAACATGTTCAATTTAAATAGTAGAAACAAGTTCAGTGTGTGACAGTATTTAAGCAAGGTGATCGCTTTAAACCAATCAAACGATTCTCAGCTCTTGAAAAGACAAAATTAAACTGATTCTTCAAGGCTGAGCCTGGAGGACTTACCAAAAAGTCCATTGTAATAAATAATGCTGCTACTGAGAATTTCTCAATTATAAATACTTGGAAAAATACTTTCACATAGCCTTGTCAAAAAAAACTTGACAAGAAGGTTGTCTGCTTGTAAAGAACCAAGAAATCTTTTCTCATGAGGCACTGATGGCTTCATTTCATTCAGGTGTGCTATTAAGGTGTGCAAAGAGCTCATATTCACAGCAACATGCTGCTGGCATTAGAACGCTAATTGTCATGCAGCCGTTATTAATGTCAAAATGTCTGTTCTGTCAATGGTCTATTATGTGAATATTACATCAGACTTTCTCTCGGTTCCTGATAATTGAGTTACATTTTACTTCTATCAGCCACATGACTAAAACATGCTGATTCTTATAATCCCCAAGGTACAAATTCTTTTTTGTTGTTGTTGTTGTTGTTGTTTTTTTAATTACCCCTAAACTTAGTGCAGTAATAGTCCTACTCTGCTGATTGCACTGTTGTTTCTAAATAACTTGATGTGCAGGACTTCATTGTAAGAACACTCATAAAGGTCTCCTGTAATCTCTGTTGATGTAATCCTCTTTGACTCTGTCCGAAAGACACTTAAGTGACTTGAATCACTGCCTGCTTGTCATGTTTACTGAACCTGACATCATTTTTTAGGCTGTCATGTAAATGTCTGCTTATGAATGGAATAATAAAACCCAATCTTCTACAGGGCCACCAACCGGTCTTCACACATCACGCTGCACACTTAATTCAGAAAGCCCAGTGTGTGGTGGTTTTGATGGTGCTGGAGAAGGCTCTACAGAGGCTGTTGGTTGGTGAGTAAAATGCCTGAGGCGAGCCTAACTGAACACTTTATCCCTACTCTTCCTGAGAGGCAGGAGAGATAACAGTACAGCAGGAAGCTACCATGCTAATCAGTTCCTGAGGGCACAGTAGTCCCTGGGGTTGAAGGCTAGCTGCTGACCTCCCATGGTTCACGTTGCTGATGTGTGTGAGTAGGACTCAGCTCTGAGGCCTGCTGGGTTAACCCTGAAGGGTGGACATAAGTATGCCAGGGAAGTCAAAATCACAGGGAAAATATTGACGAGGCCCTTGTGTGGTGGCTGAGAAGGTACCGGCAACTTCAGGACTTTGTACATATTAGCAAGACTCAGTTGTCAGATGTTTCTGTTCTGTTTAGTGTCAGTGCTTTACATTATAGCAACATGATCTGCTACAAGAACCTAAAGCCAAAAGATCCAAAGCACAAACCACATCTTCATATTTCAGACTTTAAGTAAACAACAGACTTGAACCCACATAAATGACAACAGACAAATAAAATTTGGCATTATAGCCCAACAGCATAGGGCAACACTTTACCTGGTAATAAGCCACAGATTTGGCGGTTAAACACAAATAGTAGTCAGTCGCCAGCATATAATAACCAACTGTCAGCCTCATCAGTTAGCTTAGCAACTTTTCCATGATAAAAATCTGTGGTCCAGTTGATACTCAGAAGATTTACTGGCTTAACATTGTTTGATGTTGCTTATTTACATCTGATTAACTTACTGAAATGTCTGCTGTATCCAGAATAGTGTTGTGTTACATGGAGAGATATTAAAAGTAACTGACTCCTGTTCTAGCTTTTTAAATCCCTGCCTACCTGCTGAGTGTAAAGGTTTTATGTCCTGACAGTAAAGATCTACACACTTATTTGACTGTTGCATTTAAAGTGTCTTTAAATCAAACTTTATATAAAACAACACTCAGACACAGTAACCGTTGCAAGAACACGCTAGGTGTGGGTTGGTTAGCAGAACATCAAGCCACAGTCAATTAGTGTCCCTCACCACTGGGAAAACGAAGATAAAGAAAGTGTTCAAACTGATCTTGAGCGTTGACTTTAGTACAAGCTGGATGAAATCATAGAGCTCAGTCAGTGCTCTCTGTACTTAGTTTGTAGCACAGCGGGTCTGTTATTGATCGCTTTATCTTTTAGCTCTGACTCTGATTTCAAACTGTCTGCGTTCAAAGTTCTCCAAGTTTAGTAAGAAGTTCAGAAGGAGTCCAGAGAAACACTGCTGTTTTGCTGATTTCCAAAAGCACAACCATGCTGTACCAGCAAGCATTGCATACTGTGAGTGGTCAGCCACCCGCAGCTCCAGTGCTGCATGCAGGTCTTTAACAGATCTCTGTAGACATCTGCAGGAAACAGAAACACAGATGCAGCCTATTCATTGGTTAGCACAGAGGTTCAATTAGTTGCACCAAAGGAAGCGCAAATTAGTGTTGAGCTGTAAACAAGCAAACCCAACAATGCAAAGCTTGTTGCTTGAAATCTGAAACTTAGGCTTCACACACTGAGCTGACCAAGGAGAGGCAGCTGAAGGAGTTTCTATGGTCAAATTGGAGGAAGAGTGTAATAAATACACCAGCGTATCTCGACATTACAGTTTTCAAACCACACGGAAAAAAAGAGAATCTGGATTTAGCATTAAGGAAAACGGTAACACTGTAGCCAGGAAGTGATAAAGGAGGAAAAAAGAAGGCAGAATTTAAGGAGACAGAATAAAGAAGAACATGACCTTGACCCTGTTAGAAGTACAAAGACAGCAGTCGCTCACTGGAGAGTGACAGACTCGATTCATTGACACTCATGTTTCTGGGGAGGTAAATGATAAGGCCAGGTGAAGGGAATTGTAGCATGGATTAAAATGAATGGCAGTGATGCCCATAATAACCTAATTACACTTTACTGTTCCCCAGGTCTGGGATATACTTCCTACTCTAAGGAACTACCCCTCTGTGACATGGACTATCAATTACTTGCAGAACTGCATATGCAAACACTGCAGTAAAAGAAGCCGTGCACTCTCACTGCATATTTCACCTCTTACCTTACATGCAGACTTTTATTCGATGCTCCAGGATAGTTTTTTTTATTGGCGAGAGGGAAAAACAATAAATCTTTAAGCTAAATTTGGACTGTCACTTGACAGATTTACCCATGTTCACTGAAGCTTCGTCAGAAATGGTCTTAGTGGAAGCGTGGCCATCGACAAAACATTCTTAAGGAAAGGAAACAGGCTGAGGTATGTCAAAGTGCACATGAATTGCACTGAAAATCACTGACAACAGGTCTGATGGAGTGATGAATCCAAATTTGAATTTTTTGGTTCAAAAAAATTTACCATAAGAAAAAGTACCCCAGAGCATCAAATAATCACTTGATTTTGAGGCTGCATGTAAGGAAAGAGCTGCTCTGCAACTAATTGTAATGAGAACTGTCACAGTTTGAGCCAGTGGTGTAAAATTGTTGCAATTATAAATGTAGAAAAGTACCGTCAGGTTTTAATCCATTATGAATTCTCATCTCAAAAGCATCTTAGTAGGAATGGTTTTAATTCTTAGCATGACAATGATCTCAAACATACTATCAGTGCATTAAAAGCATGCCTGGATAGAAAAAGACGTGATAGAATAGTACCCTGTCAGTCACAGACTGACCTCTGACCTCTGGAAAGGTCAGCCTAGGCCTTAACATTGTTGAAATATCTTTAAAGAGCATGAAAAAAAGGTAGCCAACATCCAAAGAAGCACTTTGATTGTCCTTCAAGAAGCCTGGAGAACGTTTCCTGGAGACTACTTAAAGAAATTGCAAGAAATCTGCCTGGGAGAGTTCAGGCTGTGTTGAAGATTAAAGCTGGTCATAACAAATATTGATTTTCAAGCTAGTTAAAATTGTACAAACCTTCACCTTATTTCCATGCATGTTTCAACAAATCCCTGCCCCTAACTCCCATTTTCCTAACAAAACATATCAAAGATGAGATGCACAGTAATCATTAAGTCATGTAAACTAATTTCAAGGAATTAATCACCAGGCTGAGATCCCACCTGGAAGAGCTGATATAATCCCTTCCACACTTAAGACTGAGCAAACTGAGCCTACTGGCATGGCAGTGGGTGTACATCATACATCCTGTTAGTAACAAACAGAAAGTAATCTATATTGCCCAGGCAACCTCTTGCAGTTATGTGAAATAAAAACTCTGTTGTTGAACCGGTGTGTAAAACAGCCATCAGTCTGCTACAAGGTTTCATGTCAGTGTGACGTGTAAAACCCATTTTCAGGTATTGTTTTCCAACAAATTAAAATTAAACCATCAGCTTTTCCTCAACTTAACCTGTTGAGTAATTTTGGTGCTTGTTCGGATGTTGTTCCTGGGATCTGCTGGAGCCACGTGCCCAGTCTGGGGCTCAGTGCCCTGAGTGCTCCGATTATCATGGGGACGACTGTTAGCTTGACCTTCCACATCTTCTCGAGCTTCTCTCTCAACCCTTGGTATTTCTCAACCTTCTCGTGTTCCTTCTTCCTGATGTTGCTGTCATTCAATAGAGCTACAGCTGTCTTCCTCTGCTTGTTCACCACTACTATCTCCGGTTGGTTAGCTATCACCAGTTTGTCTCAGTTTGTCTGTCCATATCTGGAAGTGCCACAGGATCTTAGCTCGGTCATTCTCTACCACCTTAGTGTCCCACTTTGTCCCATTTAGCTAGTCACTAAGCACACGTGTCCACACAGCTTGTCTCATCCTGGATAGTGGTTCTGACACTCACCAGTGCCCGGCTTTCTTCCTTCCATTTAGCACACAGTCTGGACTTGGGGTGAAACCCTCCAAGCATAGTGAGGAGCTTCCTTGTCTTCAGGTCGGTGACTTCTATCTCCTCCTTTGACCAGCTTATTATCCCAGCAGGGTTCCTGATTACCGGCATGGAATAGGTGTTCATTGCCCAGATCTTGTTCTTCCAATTCAGCTGACACCTGAGGACTTACCTTACTTTTGCAGGTATTTGCTGGTTGGGGCTTTCCTAGCCTCTTCATGGTTCCCATTTGCTTTTGGGATTCCAATGTACTTGTAGCTGTCTTTGTTATCTGCAGTGTTGAATTTTTGTGGTGTTTGTTTTTTGTTTGTTTGTTTGTTTGTTTTAAAAAAGCCAACGTGAGATACATACCACAGTCTCCTGAGTCACCACCACAGTGACTCATCCCACCACATACCCTCCTCGCGAAGAATGCAAACATCTGTATTTCAGTAACTGCAGGATATAAGCCACCACTGCCATTTAATGAGGTGATAACAGCCTAGTGAGGACGTGCAGAAGGCTTCTACCAGACAACTCGATGGGCTGATAGCACCTGATAATCGTCATTTAATGGGCTGATGGCATTCCAAGCAGGTGGAAATTTTGCAACAACGTTTGCAGTAAAAAAGAAAAAAAATGGATGAAAGTTGATACAACAAGCTTGTAGCACAGTTTTAACATTATCTGTCTGCCGAGTTCCTCTAACACGTTTTTAAAACTTTACCATCTATCGTGTGTGTTATACAAACTGAACACAAAAATGTCTTTTCTTTGTTGCTAATTTTATTATGTTGTCAGTTTTAACTGCTTTTGAACTTTAGTCTGTTATTTTATCCGTGTTCTTCAATGATGCTTTAAAAAGTCTAAAATAATTACACACAAATAATTGTGGCTTTTATTCATCATGTTAGCAAGTACTTTCAATTAGGGCTCAATGAGCAATAAAGCTCTCCCGTGCCCTTTGTTTCTCATGAATGTACAATTGCTTTTAGCAGAGAGAATCTTTTTTTGTTCTGTTTTGTTTTTTTCACATAACAGCACTGAGTAACAACAAGTGATGAAACTCCAAAAACATCCTTTCCTAGACAGGAAGCGCGCTTCTAAGTGTCAGTTAATTTCTTAATGTGACTGGTGTTTTGAAGCTAATCCATCTGTAAATTATAGATGCACATGATTAAGGCTTAAGATGTGGTACTGCAAATTACTTGACTCTCCTCTTTAAATTCTAATAGTCTAAATGTTATTCTGGTTGTTTAGATGCCTGTTCACAGCACAGCGTTGTGTATCTGTAGGTTTGTGTCACGTTCATATGGTCCAACCCTTATGATTACTTTTGATGCTGAAACATTGGTTTATTGATACTGTAGTCTATATGTTGGATGTCTGTAAAAGAAAAGGCGTAATGGGCAGGAAGAGTTCATCAATTTAATCTGATTCAATTGAATTTTTTATATAGCGCCAAATCAAGGTGCTTTATATTGTAAGGTAAAGCAGTAATGCTAAGAAAACAGAGAAGATATAAGCTGTCCTGAAACAGCATATGATGAGTATTGTTGTAAATATGTGCAATGTTTTGTGAGATTTTATTGAATTAATGTCATCTGCTACAACATGTGACACTTTCAGGTTTATGTCATTGTTTCCAAGGAGACAAAGTCACTCCATTGATTCACCAGTGTGACTCAGCTACACACAAGTAAAACTGGTCCCCAGTCATAAATCCAATGACCTGGACCCTGAATTTAACATTTATGGATTTTATGTGACTCATCTCGACACTATTTTCACTTTTAGGATTCATCTTCCAAACTAAACTCTTTTTAAATCATCATTGTTCATATGTACTTTTTAAAATATAGTCACTCTTCACGTTGCTTATTTTTTTACAGATGTTTTAAACTGTTGTTAACTGTTAACTGCAAATTTGTAGCATCGCACTAGTCTGATATAAAGTTGGGGGGGGGGGACAATGTTGTGGTGGTCTTCTGGCCTGTGGCAGCTTATTTCAGCAGCTCCTACTCAGTACCAAGTTTGTTCATTTATTTATTTTTTTGACATACTGTTTGTTTCTGGTTGTTCTGGTTGGCTTGTACACACAATGGAGCGAACTTTTTTGTGAACAACTGTGTTTTTATTTTCTTTTTTTACAGTTCTTGTGCTCAGAGACTGTGTGAGCAGCCATACTCTCATTGTTGAGCTGAGCAGGAAGAGAGGTGGGATCTGTGACAGCATCGGGCGTTGAAACCAGAGGAGGAGGTACAGAACCATCATCCCGTCCTTCATCATGGGGAATGGGAGATGAATTGGCAGCCCTTACCTGGCATCAGCAGGCTAATAGAGAGAGCAGCTCTCTCTATTCACCATGATGAACGCAAAGAAAACCAAGGAGCTTGTGGTAGATTTCCACAGGCGCAGACCCACCACACCAGGGATAGTGAGATAGTGGACTCTTATAAGTACCTGGGTGTTCACCTGAACAAACTGGACTTGAGTCACAACATCGATGCTCTTTACAGGAAAGGTCAGAGCAGACTCCACCTGCTGAGGAGATTGGATTGTCCTTTGCTTCAAATGGTTGACCCAGGTACTTAAACTCATCCACCTTCATTACCACTCCTCCTCGCATCTTCACTGTTGTACCTGTCTTCTTCTCATTCATGTTTTCTATCTCCACAGAGCATATCTCCACCTCTCCAGGTTCTTCTCCACTTGCTCTGTACTCTCCCTACAGATCACAGTGTCATCAAGCCGATCCCTGATATAATCCCACCCCTACCTAAACCCATCTCCCACTCCTACTCACTGCCTCACCACTGTCTCACTATCCTCAGACATGTTCTGCACCACCCTCATCTATACTTCTCCTTCAACACTCTCACAGCAAACATTGCATCTGTAGCGTCCTGTCTGGGTATGAAGCCACAATGCTGTTCCTTGATCATAACCACTCTTCTTTATTTATGTGGCAATCTGGCAATAAACATTCTGGAGATTTCCTGCAATGAGCCAACATTGGCAAACCTGCACTGACATATTCAAGCGAATGGACTTCTTTCCACAAATCTGCTGCAAACATTTTGTTTTAAACATGTCCACACGGGATACTGTTTGGTTATGAATTGAGAGTATCAGTCTAATTAATTTCTCGAGCACTGTGCTGCTTATCACATAGGTTTTGATTAGAGTTTTAATGTGTTAAAATTGCAACTGTGACAACAACTGCTAATGAGTTTGACTGTACAGCACTGGGCCCGCTCTCCTCACAGGGAATAACGGGCTCGGACAGAGCACAAGCCCTAGCCAAGGAATGGCATTACTAATTAATTTATACTGTAACTGCCTACGCTTCTGCGAGCCTTTTGATGGAGAGCATGGTTATTCCTTTTGCACTTTCTCTTTCAGTGGTGGCAGTTGCAGCACCCCTCTATCACTAAATGAATGACATTAAACACTGAATTCACAGAACACCGCGTAATACTGTGACTAGTGCTGTGTCACTTCCTCCATTTGGACGGGAACTCATTTTGTTGGTTGGAGGCACACTCAGTAATATGCTCAGTTAGACAGATCATAATTGCATTTTTATGATCGTGGCCTGCTGTTTGACAACCAAAACAGAGCAAACAAGAAAAAAATTCAGCAGAAACAGACAAAGACAAACATACGTGCACACAAACAAACACGTTTTTGTGATTTTTTTTTTCTTTTTTATGTCTCATTTTGTCTCTCTAGTAAGCCTGAGAGAGGTGGAGTCAGCTAGCCATGAACATCAGGACTACACTCACCCCGAAAACCTTCCGGTGCACCCCACTAAATCCATCTGTTCAGACCTCTGGTGCTGGCCAGCCCCACAAAGTCTCCCCTCAGCCGTTGGAACAGTTGGAAACACACACCTTCCTGTCTGGCTGTGTGGTTGCTCTGTCTCTCCTGTTCTCGCTCACGCACACACCCACACACACACAAACATGCACCAACACACACACACACTCATTTAGGGCCATACTATGAATATTTATGGTGCTGTGTTTTAGAAAAGAAGGCACTGGATTGACATGTGTGAATGTGGACATATCATGATTAATATGAAGGATGAACACCATCCCATACATTTTTGAAATAATGGAAAGCTGCTCCCATAGAGAGGCCAAGTGTTACAGTGTTATATGGTTCATCCGCAGCAAATGAGCACTGAACCATAATTATTTCGGAATCCATAATACACAACACACCCACACTGTAGCCCATTTATTTGTACATTATAATGGCCAGAGGGCCTGGAATGACCAGTTTGCTTTTACAAGCCTAAAAACCACTATTCATTCAAGCCAAGAGATAAGCCTTTAATGAGGTATTTTATTAAAGAAATAGCTCAATTGTAATATGAATACAGTGGTTAAATAAAGTAATATTTTCAAAATACTTTCAAAGTTCAATACCAAACTGTACGTGAACTGCATAATCATTGGCAACAGGTCTGGTATAGTGATGAATCCAAATTTGTACATACAAATAACCTACAGGGTGGTCCATTTATATGGATACACCGTAATAAAATGGGAATGGTTGGTGATATTAAAGTCCTGTTTGTGGCACATTAGTATATGTGAGGGGGCAAACTCCTCAAGATGGGTGGTGACCATGGTGGCCATTTAGAAGTCGGCCATCTTGGATACAACTTTTGTTTTTTCAATAGGAAGAGGGCCATGTGACACATCAAACTTATTGGTAATGTCACAAGAAAAACAATGGTGTGCTTGGTTTCAACGTAACTTTATTCTTTCATGAGTTATTTACAAGTTTCTGACCACTTATAAAATGTGTTCAATGTGCTGCCCATTGTGTTGGATTGTCAATGCAACCCTCTTCTCCCACTCTTCACACACTGATAGCAACACCGCAGGAGAAATGCCAGCACAGGCATCCAGTATCCGTAGTTACAGGTGCTGCACATCTCGTATCTTCACACCATAGACAATTGCCTTCAGATGACCCCAAAGATAAAAGTCTAAGGGGTCAGATCGGGAGACCTTGGGGCCATTCGACTGGCCTGACGACCAATCCACTATCCAGGGAACTGTTCATCTAGGAATGCTCGGACCTGGCACCCATAATGTGGTGGTGCACCATCTTGCTGGAAAAACGCAGGGAACGTGCCAGCTTCAGTGCATAAAGAGGGAAACACATCATCATGTAGCAATTTCAAATATCCAGTGGCCTTGAGGTTTCCATTGATGAAGAATGGACCCACTATCATTGTACCCCATATACCACACCAAACCATCACTTTTGTTGTTCCAACAGTCTTGGAGGGATCCATCCAATGTGGGTTAGTGTCAGACCAATAGCGGTGGTTTTGTTTGTTAACTTCACCATTCACATAAAAGTTTGCCTCATCACTGAACAAACTCTTCTGCGTGAACTGAGGGTCCTGTTCCAATTTTTGTTTTGCCCATTCTGCAAATTCTGTGCGCCGATCTGGGTCATCCTCATTGAGATGCTGCAGTAGCTGGAGTTTGCCATTTGTGAGTAGCTAATATCCGCCGAAGGGATGTTCGACTAATGCCACTCTCCAGTGACAGCGAGTGCTACGCTGTGGGCTCTTGCTGAATGAAGCTAGGACAGCCACTGATGTTTCTTCATTAGTGACAGTTTTCTTGTGTCCACATTTTGGCAAATCCAACACTGAACCAGTTTCACGAAACTTAGCAAGCAATTTGCTAACTGTAGCATGGGAGATGGGTGGTCTCGTAGGGTGTCTTGCATTGAAATCTGCTGCAATGACCCGGTTACTGCGTTCACCAGATATCAACACAATTTCGATCTCCTCACATGTTAACCTCTTCGACATGTCAATGGCTGTGCACAAAGAGAAACTTGTAAATAACTCATGAAAGAATAAAGTTACGTTGAAACCAAGCACACCATTGTTTTTCTTGTGACATTACCACTAAGTTTGATGTGTCACATGGCCCTCTTCCTATTGAAAAAACAAAAGTTGTATCCAAGATGGCCGACTTCTAAATGGCCACCATGGTCACCACCCATCTTGAGGAGTTTGCCCCCTCACATATACTAATGTGCCACAAACAGGACTTTAATATCACCAACCATTCCCATGTTATTACGGTGTATCCATATAAATGGCCCACCCTGTACAAGCATCTGTAAAACACAGTGGAGGTTCTAACGAGTTTGGGATTGCATTTGAGCCATCGTTCTCCTCCACTTATCAGGTTTGCAGGATGGGGGGTGAGAGAGGCAGGGACACCCTGGACAGGTTGCCAGTCTCACAACCGTGGGACGATCGTGGCTCAAGAGTTGGGAGTTCGTCTTGTAATCGGAAGGTTGCTGGTTCGAGCCCCGGCAAGGTTGTTGTGTCCTTGGGCAAGACACTTCACCCGTTGCCTACTGGTGGTGGTCAGAGGGCCCGGTGGCACCAGTGTCCGGCAGCCTCGCCTCTGTCAGTGCGCCCCAGGGCAGCTGTGGCTACAATGTAGCTTGCCATTGCCAGTGTGTGAATGGGTGGATGACTGGATGTAGTGTAAAGCACTTTGGGGTCCTTAGGGACTAAGTAAAGTGCTATACAAATAAAGGCCATTTACCATTTAGAAAGCCAGTGGTGTTAAAATTAAAATTGATGGAATGATGAGTGCATAAAATTACTGTCAGAATTTGATCTGTTATGAACCATCATCAGAAAACGCAATGGTTTCATTTTTCAGCACGATAGTCATCGCAAACACACTACCAGTGCATTAAAAGCATGTCTGGATAGAAGAACACACTCTAGTCATACCACATCAGTCAAAGACTGAGCTCTCCAGAGCCTGGACCTTAACATTGTTGAAGCATCTTGAAAAAGAATGAAAAAAGGCAGCTAACATCCAAAAAAGAGCTTCGAACACCTCGAGAACTATTTCTGAAGACAAACAAATTACAAGAAAGTTTCCTAAAAGAGCTCAGGCTGTGTTGAAGAATAAAGGTGGTCATAACAAATATTGATTTTCAAGTTAGTTAAAAAAAAATAAAAATTCTGTTTCTGTCTTTATTCTGTATTTCCATGTATGTTTGCTTGTTTCAATGCTGCACCTAGTTTCGATTTTTCTTTAAAAAAAAATATGTGAAATGAGGAAAGACTCAAGACTTTTGCACATTACTCTTTGAGTCCTTTTGACCAGATTTACTGGTCCAAATGATGCTTGAGGGTGCATGGGAGTTTGCTCAACCAGCCTACATGTGTTTTGTGGACTTGGAGAAGGTTTCCAACTGTCCATTGGAGTCTCCTGTGGGAGGTGCTTCGGGAGCATGGAGTGCCTGGCCTGTTGCTATGAGCCATTCAATCCTTTACAATACGACCATTGCAAGAAATTGGTCCACATAGCCGCCAATAAGTAGCCACTTGTTCCAGGTAGGTGTTGGACTCCTGCCCTTTGTCACTGATTCTGTTCATAATTTTTATGGACTCAATTTCCAGGAGTAGCAAAGTGGTGGAAGGCTTTCACTTGGGAGGTCTCAGAATCTCGTCTTTGTTTTTTGCAGGTGATGTGGTTCTGTTGGCTTCATCAGGTGGTGGCCTCCAGCTCGCACTGGAGTTGTTCGCAGCTGAGTGTGAAGCACAAGAAATGAGAATCAGCACCTCCACATCTGAGCCCATGGTCCTCAACAAGAAAAGGTGGAGTGCCCATTCTAACAAACAAGACAAACACTCTGTGTCAGGGACAAGTTACTGCCCTCACCTATGGTCAAGAGCTTTGTGTAGTGACCAAAAGAACGAGATAGCTGATACAAGCACTTTCTCTGAAAGACGGCTGGCCTCTCTCTTAGAGATAGGGTGAGGCGTTCGGCCATCCAGGCATGGCTCAGAGTGGAGCCACTACTCTTCCACATCAAAACAGGACATGGTGGAGAGGTTATACCTCTGAGCTGGCTTTGGAATGCCTTGGGGTTCTCTTGGATAAACTGAAGGAGGTGGCTAGGGAGAGGGAGGTCTGGGCTTCTCTGCTTAGGCTGCTACCCCCGTGATCCGGCTCAGGATAAGCAGAAGAGGATGGATGGATGAATGGATGAATGGATGGATGGATGGAATCTAGTCTGTTTTCTCCTTAAAGTATAACACATTTAAGGTGAGCCAAAGTGATGCATCAGAGTTTAAACTCCTACCTCACTGTGGTTTTACAAAATAGCCCCCCCAAAGAGAATCTTGCATAGGCCTCAAAAGGCAGAAACGGCCCTGTGGACTTTTGTATTATACACTGAACTCTCGGATGTTGCTAGCTCGTACATGTGAGCATTTACTGTTCACCAGCTCAAACAATGTGAGAAACACAAGCTTACACCAACAAGGCAGTGCTGTCTGAGAAGGCTGATCCAATATAAAGCCCAGAAACAGCTGGGTGCTGAAGTTGTCTTTGTGTGGAAAACTTCACAAATGGGACTGACAAAGCAAGAACAAGTGAACTGACCTGAAAGGTTAAAGTGATGTGAAATTCTTCTCTGCAAACGCACTGATTCATATAGATAGTTTTAAACTCCTCAACTTCTCCTAATTGCTTTCCTCCCCACCAGGCACACATAAATTTTGCAGCATTTTAAGAAAACAAAACAGCCTCCAGCCATGTTTGCAATTCTCAGAGGCTGTTTGCTCCTCAACATAACTGTCTTTTGAGCTACACACACAGGGCAATCAAGTTTACTGTGTTCATTTCATTTTGGAGGATTTGCATCGTAACATTTTTTAATTAGCACTTAAACAATAGTTAAGCATATGCTAAAGTAAATGTACTGTTAGTTATAAATTGAAAGACTGGATGAATTACATTTTTTTGTAATGATGGCACAAATCAAAGTCAGTGATCAAACAGAAGTTTAAATTCTTGCAAACACTGACTTTAATTCCTGCAGTCTTCATCATTCATCAGTTCCACCTGCTCTTGTGTCTACAGTGATAATATTTCACATGTGAAAATCTTTAGTTTTTTGCAGCACTGACAGAAAATACAAGGGATTGCTAAAATGTGGTGGCTAGGGCTCAGGTGTTAGAGCAGGTTGTCGGTGGATTGATCCCCTGCTCCTCCAGTCTGTATGTCAAAGTATCATTGTGCAAGGTGCTGAACACCCCCAAGTTGGCCCTGAAGCATCCATCACAGTGTGTGTGTGTGTGTGTGTGTGTGTGTGTGTGTGTGTGTGTGTGTGTGTGTGTGTGTGTGTGTGTGTGTGTGTGTGTGTGTGTGTGTGTGTGTGTGTGTGTGTGTGTGTGTGTGTGTGACAAAGTGCTTAGTGACAGATAAAGGTGCTGCATGCATGTGTGTGTGACTGCCTGAATGAGACCTGTAGCAGAAAGTCCTCAACTTAAGTACAAAGGCGCGATATAATTACCAACCCATTTACCATAAAGTCCAGATCCATCCTCTGAAACATGAATCTCAGACCGTGGAAATCCATCTTGTTCTTCAGACATTTCTCTCCGTCTCATTTGCTGCTTCAGACTGTGAAGAGTACATATATTATCAACAGGATTTATCCGTAGCTGTAACTATCAGCTACTCAGATTATACACAAAACAGGTCCTTGGTACTATTTGTTCTTATTTAAAAACTGGGCTTGATGCTTATCTTCAGACTTTAAAATTTAAAAACCAGCATCGCAAATATCATCTGACATTCCTGACGTGTTCTGTAAACAGGGATCAAACTCGATCTTAGATCTGGATCAGTTCCAGAATCCTGATATTTTTCCAAGACTGAGTTTAAACTCAAATCCAATGAATAGACATCCTGTTAGCATTGAGACTGAGTCAGGCAGGTGCTCAGTCAGTGTTGTGTCTGCAGATGCATCATCATCATCACTCTCCAATATAATGCGTTAGGCCCTTGATGACAGATGCACTTTCTATTTATAAGTTATTTTTGAAGACATCATTAATTTACTTTAAGGACCTTCAAATTGTTGCACAGTACTTTCCATGTGTAGTGGATTTCACCGCTGAGTTTGGGACAAATGGCTCCAACATTATTTCCTCATCAGCTGCTTTCTTTGATATCTTTTTTTATTTTCAGGAATTTCTTTAAAATCAAAACAGATCTTTTTGACAGCTTCTATAAAAGTGAACACGGGTGCTGCACTTTAAGCACAGCTCGTGTAAATTCTGACTAAAACAACGAATACACATCAATGCACAGCAAGCAGGAGAATTCTCAACAAATGTCTTATTTACTGCAGTCTCAGTAAATGCTTACTCAAAGCAGCAGCGCCCATCATAACCTCCACACGCCCCAAATCATTCCAGGATCAGAGTGCATGAGTTTGTAGCCGGCGTCCATCATTTTTTCTGTAATAATGAGTTATTGACTGCTCGGCATAACGCTCTCTGCTCTTTTAGACTTGGACCTGAACTGCTGTATCAACTCTCTGACCAGAAAACTATTTGCAGCACCTGTGCTCAGCAAAACTCTTTAAGATGAAGATGCAGTCAATTAGGAAATGGAACCTTTGTGAAGGGAGAAGTAAAGATGAGTTTCCTTGTAGTCTGACCATTTCCTGAGTTCTGTACAAAGATTTACCCAAGACCCGAACAAAGTACATCTGAAATTTCGGGTCTGAGAGAGTAATCATCGGGTATCGTGGTGTTAACATCTAACACTGAGCATAATGGACTTCATCTGCTGTAAAATATGATGGTTAAGAACCTGCAAATCCATTTTCCCAACTCTGACATCCTGCTTTATGCTTCAGAAATGTTAGAACAGACACGACTACTCCTCTTTTTTCACTTTTTCCCCATTTCCCATAATTGAGATGGTCCCATTGTTGTATGAGATGATTTTATTCACTTGACACTCAAACAGTTTTTGTTCAATGAGTGATTTATGTGTTGCTTAATGATTCAAGAGTCATTTAAAGAAGAATGCTAGGTTTGATGCTACAAGGTGCCAAGGATGTAGCACTGCTGAGCTTCACTTCTGTTTCATCGGATTTTGTAGCACAGCAACATAGAATGAGCATCAGTCTTTGCCATGAAGTTACAGTTTTTATTATGCAGAAGTAAAAATGGCCGTGTCTCGATGGAGTTCTTTAAATCTCCTCTGCTGAGGATACAAATTTTATCTAAACGCCTCTTATCTGTAGGTCTTACAGTTGTGGAGCTGCTGAGCTGTTTTTTTCTCGAGGTGTAAATTAAAAAGAAAAACTAGATATTTAGCTCTCCATTTCAAATAAGCTGCAGATCATGTTTATGGAAAAACACTCATCATTTTTCATAAAGCACTCCCTGACAGGAGCCACCATAAGATCAGGGTTGACTGACAAGGTTTCCTCGGTGCTTCATTTCATGTTGAGTTGCCTGTTTCAAAACAAGCTTCAACTCGTGGACCTCAAAACAATCTATCCTCAGTGATTTACTCATGGCATGTTTCAGGGCAAGAAAATAGAGTGCCATAAGCACCTGAGATATTCTGGAAATGTTCAACTTCTCTCAGTGTGTCAAACATAAATGCAGTGAGTTTCATGCTTACATGTCATATTTTGCAGTTTTTAGACTATTGAGCTGCGTAACTTTGACTTGTGTGTATTGTCCAAATCACAAAGAGAAGTAGCACTTGTAACTGTGTGTGTTAAACATCAGTATGTTTGGGCTTGGTGTCACAGTCTGACGCTGCAGACCGAGTGAAACAGTGGTGTGGACCCACATGCCAGCGCACGAGAGGCAGGACTGAACTTAACAAAACCAAGCCTTTATTGTGGCTGGAAACAAACATGGAAAATAAACGATAACATAACCAGGGAGAGAGCTAGCCAAAAGCCTAAACTGGGAGAAGCAAATACATGAAAAACTGGAAAAACCTGGCTACATGAACTGAGGAAAGGTTATCAGCCAGCAACGAACAGAGGGAGACAAAGGACTAAAATACACAGAAGGGTAACGAGGGAAGTGGAAACACACGGGGAACACAGGTGACACAAAGCAAAACTAAACACACCAAACATGGAACACATGACTGTCAAAATAAAACAGGAAACATGGGAACAGAAAGGGGACACAGATATACAGCAAACACACAGAGAGGGACACAGAGGACAAAGGCACAAGGGGAACCTAATAAACGAGGAGCTGAACTGATCATAAGTAAACTCAGAGACTCAGGAAACTAAATAATATTAAGAATACATAAGACACAAAAACACAAAAAACTCAAAGAGCTGGGTCAAAAGACCCAGAACCATGATGCTTAGTGTGTAATTCCAGCAGCAAGATTTTTATGTCTTCTGGACATTTTAACATGGGGGTCTGAGGGGCTGATTCATCTGTGGAGCCAGGCTCAAAAAGCCACTCATGAAGCTGCAGTTTGTGATATTTCTGCAATGGTAGTATTTAGGATCAGCCATACCAGAGTCAGTATGTCATACAAGGCGTTAAAGCACCCTGAAAGACAGTGAACAAGAGAGGACTCAAGCTTTGATATTAGTGCACATGTAGCAGGAGAGCGAGAGAAGCGTGGGGTGGGGTCAGGCCAGGGTACACTGGCACTCTCATGAAATAATTACAGCCTGTGGTCTAAAAGCTGTGAAAAAATGTGACAAGGTCGCCGCGCTTGTCAGTTGAGGACACTCAAAAAATTGGAAGTTGAGCATCAGCCTTCTTTGCAAACTATCAAAGAAACATAAAAAGATGATGAAACCAAAAAGGGAATCAAAAAGAGACTCTGAAATAGATTCTGTATCAGAACTCTTCCTGTGATATCGCATTTTGTGACATGAAAGCCTCTCACAATCAAACCTTCCTGGGTTTTTTCCTCAACAGTCGGTGCAGTGCATTAATATTGGCAGCTCCCATTGGCAGCTCACAAAGGTCCATTTGGACTACAACAGCACTTTAATGGGGATCAAATGGAACAAGCTCAAACAAACAAACATTAGGAGTTAATGAGCTTGGCTGCACAATATAAACGACCTGCATGAGGCTGCCGTGTCCTTCGTCGTGCACGTGGTGGCTGCAGCGAGAAACTGAGCTTGTAAACAAGAAACAACGTGTGCGGGCAAAAGCGTGAAGGAGTGAGCAGGTGAGCTTTTGAGAATCGTGTGAGTCTTCTGTATCACGGTATTCAAACAGGTGAAGGCTGTGTTAGGCAGAGCTGCAACACCCATGCAATACTACTGCACACGAGACGCAAAACGAGTCCTGGAACAGAAACGTTCTGAATGCGTTATCGAAGGATTTCAAACTTATTTTGTAGTTTAAGTCTTAATTACTGCCCATCATGAGCAGAAGGGATGCCCGCCCTGAATCCACTACTGTATCTAATAACAGTTTCTCATCAGTTTCATCATTTATTAGATAGAATAACGAATTATGTTTCCTTATTTAAACGCTCCAAGAGAGTCCGAGCTTCTGAGCACTGTCAGGAGATGGCATGAATAAAAACCGATTTTTTTCTTTGCAGGAAATAAAATTCCCAGAAAACATTTCTTCCTCTCAACTTAAAGCTGGCTTAGTCAGTGTTTTTGTGTGTATTTGCATTCATAAGAGATGACACACTTGTTATTAGACGTCTGTAGCCTGTTCCTCATCCGTGCTGCAGGCTACTTGCTCAAGGTTACATTAAGTGCTAACGGCGTAACACAAATGAAGATTAAAAGATGTGATACAAAGGATAATATGTATTTCTCTGAAACTGTGTCTCACTCTAATCATCTTATTCATCAGACAAACATGACATTATTTAGTTAAGGCCATGGGTCTTGAACCATATCGACTTTGTGGAGAGTCTGGCCAAACTTCTTCCTGCTGTTGTCATGATGGTGTTCAGCCAATTCATTGCCAGTCTTCCTCTGCACTTTGTTCCATCTTCTATGTCATGGTCCTGGGTCATGTTGGCCCAGTATTCTTAGTTTTCATGTATTTTGTTCCTTATTTAGGCCATGCTTCCTGGGTTGCTCTGTTACGTTGTTCCTTATGTGTTTTTCCCCTTGTGACTCTTACCCCCTGTGTGCCCCTCTGTGTATCTGTGAGCCCTTGCCTCTCCTTGTGTTTTATTCCATGTTTTACCCAGCCCGTTATGTCTGTGCTCTCCCCGTGCTCTCTCTCCTCCTGTCTGCACCTCTGTGTACTTCCTGTTTTACTTTGACAGTCTCCCGTCAGTGTTGCGTTTACTCCTGCTGTGTCTTGTTATGATTATCAGTGTCAGCTGTGTTCCCCGTGTGCTCCCACTTCCCTCGTTAACCCTCTGTGTATTTATGTCCGCGTCTCCCTCAGTTGTGTGTCGCGTTCTCCCTCATGCTGTGTGTGATTCTCCCCGTGTCTCCTAGTGTATGTTATAATTAGCCTTTCCCAGTTTAGTTTGTATGGTTTTTCTGTCCAGCAATAAAGCTGTGTTTTCAGTTCATTCCTGCCTCCGTGAGCTTGCGTTTGGGTCCTCATCCTGCCTGCACACAGCCTAAACATGACAGTCCAACTTTCATAACTACAGGTGACCATGGGGAACGTTAAACTATGTGTAAGCCTTCGATTGGTTGGCCTAGAAATGTCCTTAGATTTGAAGACCTCATCACTGCTTTACCCATTCTCCTTTTCATTTCCACGTACCCTCATTATTGATCCCAGCAGATTCTTGACTGTTTCTATTTCATAGCAAATCTTGTTTTCCAATTCAAACGTACTTTTACCATTAAAGACTGCCCCTTGTTGTTTTTTTTTTGTTTGTTTTTTTGTTTTTTTTGACCTGTGTGTATATTTATAGTATCCTTTTTATGCTATTCATGCATGTATTATTTTCAGAAATATGGAGGTTATGTCACCCCCCCTCTTCCTCATCATTAATGTTCTAGTCCAACATCTACTTGGGTGTGACCTAACCAATTAACCAATACCTACTTATGATATGTCAGCTGACCTATCTGTGAAGTTTTGACTGGTTAATTTGAATTTTTTTCTGTTTCCTGTCTTGTATTTAAGCTATTTTTTTTACAATGTTTTACTATGACCCTGATGAAGGCCACAAGCCGAAACGCGTTGGTCAATTATTAAAGCTGTTCTTCGTTTCTCAAGTGTTGCTGGAGTTCCTGCTTTTTTTGTTTCTATTTCATCCCCATCTATGTGAAACATGGTGCCATTACATTTTTCACTTTTCAGGATTTTGGTAGTAGTAGTCCCATGTCCTGGCTTTCTTGTTTAACAGTCACTCAGTAGGATGTTCATGCCTTTGGAGATGCTTGTTGCCAAAGTGGTGTTGTCAGCAGGACATACTTTTCCTTTTTTATTTGCTTTAACTGAGTAACTTGGGTCACCATGCTGTGACCTGGGTGGTAAGGTTTGCTAAATATGTTTTCCTTTATTTGTCATTGAAATATTAAAAATATTTTAAGACAGTATAGTTCAAGATTTTAAAAATGCAAGGAAAATTCTTGGTCATTTTCTAACAGGAAAGGCTTCCATGATCTGATAATGAAGAATAATTATATTAGGCCTTAATTTGCCTCCTACAGAATATGCTTGCCTGAGTCTACATATAGGAACTAAGACGTAAGACCAGCTATTACCTACTGTATGTGTCTGTCATAGTGGAAAAAACATACAGAAACCCCTTCAGAGGAGATTCCTGATAGTCACAAATGACCAAAACATGTTGTGATGATGTTCTATGAACTTAAAAGAATTTTTATTCACCAAGAAAAAA
Organism: Oreochromis aureus; assembly: GCF_013358895.1. Taxonomy (NCBI): domain Eukaryota; kingdom Metazoa; phylum Chordata; class Actinopteri; order Cichliformes; family Cichlidae; genus Oreochromis; species Oreochromis aureus. The sequence goes on from NC_052947.1 coordinate 40,766,862, forward strand.
GCGGACCAGATTAAAGCATGCCATTTTGTGCTGCCTGTCTGATATTGTTTTATATATGCTGAAAGCCTCCTGCAGCTTGCTGCACTCTGCACGTCTCCTTTCTGTGCTTCTTTCTGGCTGTGGAATTAAAAAATATTATTACTTCTATAATGATCAGTTACATTTACCACTGGCTAAAAATGATGACGCGTTGCTACTTTTAGTAAGAGAAGCAATAAAACATTATGAAAACATCTCACTAAAAATAAAACTGTGTTATTAGTAAATTCCACATAAAGTATCAAAAGTAAAAGTACTTACGCTGCCAAAAAATGTTCACCATCACCATTATATGGAATAATATTACTGCTGCAGATGTGGGCGGAGGTCGTTTTCAATGCTTTCTATTCTCTGTAATCTACAGCGAAGCATCATGTGAAGTCATATGATTGTAGTGGCTGTGCTGTGAGGACAACACATTTCTAAACAGCTTTTAATGAGCTCAGAAACAAAGGCCTACGTCTCGATTTTAAATAAATATAACAAATAGAGCACTGAATTTAAAACAAGAAAGCTGGACAGCTGAATTAAAAACCTTGAGCTCTGTGTGACATCGTTCAATCCAATTCAATTTTATTCATATACTGCCAAATCACAGCAACAGTTGCATCAAGGTGCTTTATATTGTAAAACGGGGAAAACAAAGAAAACCCTACCAATCAGCTCATCTCCTATGATCAAGCGCTTTGGCCACAGTGAGAAGGAAAAACTCCCTTTTAACAGGAAGAAACCTTTGGCAGAGCCAGGCTCAGGGAGCAACGGCCATCTGCCACAACTGGTTGGGGGTGAGGGGAGGGAAACAGGACAAAAGGCATGCTGTGGAAGAGCCAGAGATTAATAATGACTAATGATTAAATGCAGAGAGGCGTATAAACACACAGAGTGATTGAAAAGGTGACTGAAATAAACAAAGTATGCTTTCTGTATTCTAGGATGTAGCAAGGTACTATAGACGTGCAAGGGTCTGTACGGGCTAGCAACTAGCCATGACATGAATATATAAATTCTGCATGTTCTCCAGTAGACTAGAACATGGAACCTGGATTTTTCTTGGTGTGAAAACAAATCCAATCATAGGAAAAAACTACAACTTCATCACCTCATCAACTGATTCAGACCAGACTAAATGAAGTAGGTATGAAAACACTGATGGGGCCTGATTATTCAAGATCTTGCAGGATTTTGAATTCAATTCTGGATTTAACAGGAAGCCAATGAAGAGAAGCCAATACAGGAGAAATCTGCTCTCTCTTTCTAGTCCCTGTCAGTACCCTTGCTGCAGCATTTTGGATCAGCTGAAGGCTTTTCAGCGAGTTTTTAGGACATCCTGATAATAATGAATTACAGTAGTCCAGCCTGGAAGTAATAGAATAGAATAGAATAAAATAGAATAGAATAGAATAATCCTTTAATTGTCCCACAAGGGGAAATTTGGTTGTGGGACAATTAAAGACAATTAATAAATGCATGAACTAGTTTTTCAGCATCACTCTGAGACAGGATATTTCTAATTTTAGAGATGTTGCGCAAATGGAAGAAAGCAGTCTTACATATTTGTTTAATATGTGCATTGAAGGACATGTCCTGGTCAAAAATGACTCCAAGGTTCCTCACAGCGTTACTGGAGGCCAAGGTAATGCCATCCAGAGTAAGAATCTGCTTAGATACCATATTTCTAAGATTTTCAGGGCCGAGTACAATAACCTCAGTTTGATCTGAATTAAGAAGCAGAAAGTTAGAGGTGATCCTGCAGTTTAACTAAAAGCTACGTGTCATTTGCTTAGCAGTAAAAATGTATGTTAATACTATTACTATTCTAATGATACTGCCTAAGGGAAGCAGGTATTATGTAAACAGAACTGGTCCTAGCACAGAACTCTGTGGAACTCCATAATGAATAATTACATGAACAAATTGGAGTCTATGGAGGCTGAACTGTCAACAGGGGATTAAAATGAATTAGATCAATTAAGATGAAAAATGATGGTGGTTTCTGGTTAATACTGAAATGCGGTTGGAGTCTGCACCTGTTCTATGAAAGCAGACGTTGTAGGAGCTGACATCTCCTCTTCATCTTTAAGCTTTTCTTTACTAATATGCTAAAGGAGATTATTCTTCACACGACATATTAACTCATCTTCATCAAACATGCTGGCCCATTCATTTTCTGTGGCGGTCACATTTGACCAGGAACACCACAGAATTAACAAAGTTGATTAATTCAACAAAAGAGGTGCTCATCACTTTTATATGTTCAAGTGCATAGTGTGGAGGATGTCATAAGGACTCGAGGCAATCGGATGTAAAACACAATATTTATGAGTTTTTTAATTTGTAAATCGGTCAGATTTGACCCGAACACGCAGGAAGAATTTTGACCAATCTGCAGCCTCAGCAGGAAATCAGACATGCAAACATTTTTGGTCTTCAACTGTCTACATTCAGTGACGCAGTTCCACTCCAGCCACAGACTTCTGGTCTCGTTCCACAGGAGTGGAACCTCTGTGGTTCCTTCTGAGTCCGAGCCGATTGTTCTCCTCATCTCTAACCTCTGTCATCAACAAATTATTACTATCATTATTATTCATTTATTTGCTTTATTTTTAAGCAATTTAAGAAAATTGTTCAAAACCTTCTCTGTCAAAATGTCAAAATGACTGACATCAAATTTCCCCCATCCTATTGTTTGATGTGAACAATGCTTGCTGTGCCAGATGCTCAGGTGTCTCTAATTATATCCTTGCTCAGTTCTGGCTTTTGGCAGTTGATTAAAATTCTCCAAGCAGCTACCATCAGTCCAACAACACACAGTTAGCTCAGCTACCTCTAAATAAATAAACATAGAAAGCATCAGTTTAAATGTGTAGCAATATCAGTAAAAACTGCCGATATGTACATTTGAGCAATCGCCCAAACCTAAAGTGGTTTTATGCTCAAATGATCCTCTGCAAGAATCAGACACGTCTTACTGCAATTATAGATATTCAGTAGAAAACAGTGGGACTTTCATGCCTCATTACAAACAGATTCTTTTAACCAAACTTTTTTAAAACTCATAATTCACTTTTTCTCTCAACAAATCTGGAGGGAAGCTACAACTTAAAAATCACGCAGCTGTGCTACACCAGTGTCAACTTAACAGCTCCTCTCCCCACCGCACGAGCTAAAGGTGTGTATTAAAGGCCACGTTAGCATCCATGGCCAGTTTCAATTTGTACCAGATCAATACAGGCTTCACACGAGCTATCTCGTTCTGGGTTTTTTCCATTTAATGCCTTTCTTTCTGTCCAGCACAATGCAAGATAAGAAACATCAAATTACATTCCTCCATCCTCTCCAAATCAGTTGTATTATACTGCTGGCTGTGTGTAGGTCTGCTAATCCAATCACAGAGTGTCAAAGCTCCTTTCACCCCGCTCCAAGATAAAATGTACAAGTCAAATGATTTTATACACGGCAGATTTATGAATGAAGCAATCGTGGAACAGTTCCTTATTGTTAGCAAGAAACACTCCCGAGCAACGCTGAGTGCAGTGGACAAGTTGTGAGAGTCTTTTCTATGGTAAGCTGTGACTTGATACCAAAGTGTGCACTTAAATCCAAGGACATTTCTGTAAAAGCAGCTGCTGTGGATACCAAGTGAGATGAAAAATCAATTTTTAATATTTTCTCGGGCTCAGCTCGAGCACACGGCTTGTCTGCAAACTGAATAAGGTTAGTAGCCCATATTTTTTCCTTTTCATTCAAAGAAGATCAATCTTCTTTATGAAATAGTTGTTATTGTTCAGCAGCTTCGGCAAAAAGAAGGGGGCTGAACAGCCATTTCCTTTTCACCTCACAGGTGACCGCTTCAAGCTATAAAGAAACAGGAATTAATGCTGCTGAGAGGTGATTGATTAAAGGAGGAACATGGGATTAAAATCAATAGCTGCACTGCAATGCTCAAGTAGATTTTTATTGTTTTAACTATTTTGACTGGCCCGGCTACAGTTTCAAATTGATTTATCGAGCAGAGTTTTGTGCACCAAAGGCAGATTTTGGAGAAACAGAAGGAAATATACATGAATGTTTAAGTGTTTCGGTGGCTCAGGGAGCAAGTCGCATTCACAAAACCATTACTGGGAGGCTGGTTTCTAAATCCTGTGCAGATCTTTATGACAGCATTTATTGTGGCAGCTTAGGGTTGTAGGAGATGTTATTCACCATCCTCAGCAAGACACCGCTTTAATGGCCGACGTGGGAATACATCCAGCCAGTTTAAAAGTTCAAATTGAAATGTAGTGTTGAGATTTTTTGGTGTTTTTAACACGAGACAAAAGTGACAGCTTGAAACCGACCAGAAGTTTGCAGTGTAATGCACAGTGACATAAGCAGAAGGCAGAGTACGAAGAACAGACAGTGAACAAAATCAAAGTGAAAGTTTGACAGGAAGCCGAGGAGAACATCGACTTCTGATACCACATTTGGAGAAGTGGTGCGAAAAGGAGAAAAAAAATTACAGCACTGAAATGAATTTCCTTACAAAGAAAATGGAAATGATGAACCCCAGAGTGTGAGTAATACTGTGTTAAAAATAGGGAAAGCATACTTTGAGCTTTTTTCCTCGTCTCCACAGAGATGAGATCGGCTTTAGAAAGAGTAACTGCTGGCGTGTTTTTTGTTTTGCTCCACACTGACACAAAGCAATAGAAGAGGATAATAAGGTGCGGCAACGCTCCTCCTAATATAATAATTAATCAGTGTACTTTAACAAGAGTATAGTCCCCATTAGCGCCTCCTGAGCGGCACTGCGTCACGAGAGATTAATGTACACGCTTAGGGTGGTAAAGCTGCCTGACACGAGTGCACCGCTACAAAGCTTTTCTGCAGGCGGCCGCTTTGAAGAGCGCTGCTTCAAAAATGTTTTCCACTGTTTCAGAGACACCGAGATGTCCTCCAGTGGGTGGTGGTGGTGGTGGTGTGGGGGGGTGACAACTGGAAATGCATCCAGGGTCTGTACTGTACTGCCACTACAGTTCCTCCTCTAGTGTCTGTTTGCAGACGTAGCTGCGTGTCAACTAATAATGTCGACAAATAGCCACGAGACCCTGATGATAAATTGCCGTATTTAAATCTGGTTGTTTCCTCGCTCGTTTTTTTCTGCCTCATCAACAACACGTGTAAATGTTTTATGTTCGACACCCTACATGTTGCAATTTATGGAGCACATCATTAGAGCGTATGTCTGTGAGCGGGTTGAATTCTAATGTCATCTGTGCTCAAGAGCTGTGTGTGTGTGTGTGTGTGTGTGTGTGTGTGTGTGTGTGTGTGTGTGTGTGTGTGTGTGTGTGTGTGTGTGTCCGTCTGGGCGCTGAATTGTAAACTAATTTCATAAATCCTAAAAACCATTCCTTACAGCTGCTGAATGTGATAAATAACAGATCTAATAAAAACTCTTTCTAATAAAAATCCTCTCATAAAATGAAAATTAATGTGTGCAGCAGGCTCATGCACACATTCAGAAAAGCATTTAAATTTGCACAGGTACAGCTCGTGTATAGTTTCTGACAGCAGCAGTGATTTCAAATGAAACTGTCCTTTGCCTTTCTTATACTACTCTGATGACAGATGGAGGGTTTCAGACATATGGATCAATATTCAGAAGTTTAGTCGGTAACAGAGACGCATATACAAAACAATCTGGCATGCTTCTTTAATTGACACAGTGTTCCTGTAACTGAGTCCCGTTTCATCAACCAAATGTCGTAAATTATTTACTTTTTCCCATGAGTTTGCTGTGAACTATCTTTAGCTCACTGTATGATTCCTCATGCGCATGGTTTCCCAGCTGCTGACCTGCAAAGGACGCACATCCACTGCTCAACTTTCTATTTTTCCTCCTTCTGCAGCATGACGTGTCTGCTGATGTCCTGAAGCTTTGCTCTGAACTTATGCATGCATAAAACCTCTGAAGTACAAAAAAAGAAACAACAAAACATCAAATGCAGAAACCTAATGTCACATAGCAGTTAATGCTAATGTTAATTTATTTACCCCCTACTCTTTATGTCCTTTCACCACCAGCCCTGTAGCACAGTTGCAAATGACTGTCTATTAGTTTATGAATGTTGGTAATGTTGTTGTGGTTGTAATTTGTGTTTCAGTATATCTATAGAAAGATAGATAAAGACAGCTCGGGTCCTTTACCAGAGGCCTGGGAGCTGATCTTTGCTGTTCCTAGGACTGCGCTCTTCTGGACAGAGGTCTCGGATGTTGTTCCTGGGATGTTGTTTGAGGGTCCCTGCCCCACCTGGACCACCGTTACCTTCACCCTCCACATCTTCTGTAACTCCTCCCTCAGTTCTTGGTATTTCTCAAGCTTCTTGTGTTCCGTCTTCCTGATGTTGCTATCACTATGTCTTCCTCTGCTTGTCCACCACCACTTGTCCGGTTGGTTAACTATCACCAGTCTGTCACCAGTCCCACAGGATCTTAGCTCGGTGATTCTTGACCACCCTAGGGGGCGTGTCCTATCATGGCCCCGGGACTTCCAGGCCATACTCGGCACAGATGTTTCTGTATACTATGCCAGCCACTTGGTTATGGCTCCATTCCTAGTCTGTATCCGTAGCCAGTCTTATCAATGATCTCACTGAGGGAGTTCAGGCCTATCCAGAACAGCAGTGGGGACTCCCTGGTAAATCCTGCACTTGATGCTGACTTGAGTTCCTGATGAAGGCTCATAGGGTCCTGTTGATCTTGTACAGTTCTAGGTACTCGAGGATCCAGGTGTGGGCCATCGAGTCACAGGCTTTCTTGTAGTCAGTCCAGGCAGTGCACAGGTTGGTCAGTCTGATCTTTCAATCTCGAACAACTGCTCAGTCTGCTAGCAGCTGGTGTTGAGCTCCTCTGGTATTCCTGCCAATTCCTTTCTGTGTCCCACTCGTGGTTCATGTATTGAGCCATGTGCCTGTTCATCTTAGCCACTATGATGCCTGACAGGAGCTTCCATGTGGTACTGAGGCAGGTTATTGGCTGGTAGTTGGATGGGAAGGTTGGTGCTGGGGATCATTGGGAGCCTTCAGTTAGCCATTCCAGGTGTGTCTCTACTAGCTGCTGGTTCATTTGTGCTGTGCATATATAGATATATGTGTGTGTGTGTGTGTGTGTGTGTGTGTGTGTGTGTGTGTGTGTGTGTGTTATTGTTGAATAGTATCTGACTCTGCATTATGCACTAGATCAGTGTATTTTTCATCATAATCCTGTGCATGATTTGCTCAATAGTCTGCAATTTATTTATGTTTTTCATCTGTTAATACTGACTCGTTTGGTTTCACACATTTCTCGGGTCTACGTGGGAATAAGTAACCACTGAGGAGATTACATCCAGCCACATCCCTTTTAAGTCTCTTTTTTTTCCTCCTGCCTGCAGACAGCAGTTGGTAATACAACATCACTTCTTCTTTAAGTCTTTTATATATTTTTCAGCAACTGAAAGATTGTCGGCAATCTTTCAGTCAGTTTATCTTTTCTAAATTGCGGCGCTGTTACAATGTGATGAATCAAAATTCGTGTTTTTCAAGTGTTTTGGCTGTTGCATATAACTGAATGAAGCCTGGACTTCACAATACTTCTGCATTTACATTAATGGCCAGTCAGCATACACTTAACCCCTGACACAGAAAATAAGACCGTGCAGCATGTGGATCACATTCAACGCTGAAACCAAACACTGATGTAGTGTGACCCACAGATGCTAATCCAACAATATAGTAACTTTATTATTGAGAATTTAGGGCTCAGGACAGGTATAGCATTTATTAGTAGTAGTAGTAGTTTTAGTTTAAATTATTCTATTTTTATTCTATTTGCTAATGGTATTCCAGTAGTGATGGACAGCTTTTATGGAGCTGAGTAATTTGTTAATAGATGGGTTTTTTTCCTTTTCCTTTATGTTTTGTTTCTTTGATGGCATGTACTGAAAGCTCCTCTCATACTTTATATCTGCATATTTTCTCTTTTAGCTCTTTTGAAAGTAATGTAAAGGAATCTGCATGCTATCTGTTAGTGGATACATGCTGTCCTTATTTAACCACCTGAACTTTCAGCTCCAGTACATCTTACATTCATATAGTTTTACTTACTCAAAGGACGGCCAAATGAAGGTAATGTAAAAACATCTTGTGTTTAAACAACATATAAGATGAGCTTTATTTAACACGGCACAGAATCACAGTCCATAACAAGAACCGTGGCAGTTCTTTAACAAGACAAGTTGATGAGTCCCTGTCAGACATTCAAATATCGATATTAGTTCCTTTTAAACCTCATCAAAGGGCAAATTTGTTTGAGAAGAGAAGTCAGGCTCTCATTGGCTCAGTACTTTTCTACAGGATAACGCTCTTCCTCGCTGCACCTCTTAGTAAGCCAGAGTGTGGCGCAATGGTGCCCAAGCCAATTAAATATGAATTGGCACTCATCTCCTTATACACAACAACGATACAATATTTAGCACACAATGATTTGTGTCAGGAGTACTCTCCTTTCCCTTGCATCTCACATCGAGAGCCTTGAAGAGCAATTAGGACCCTTTTTTCACGAAGAGAAGAGACGGCTGGGACTTTAAAGAGCTGTGTTTTAGAAGTAGCAATACTCCAGATCAAAGCCTGCCTGTCAGAGCCTCTTAGAAACCATTTTTGGGGCTCCAGCTTGTGTCTTGTCAATAAAAAGTAGGCCACCGGTCCGTACTTATGTAGCAGCTGTATATCTCGATATTTGTTGCTCTATTAGTGGAAATCAAGGAGCTGCAAAGTTGAGGAACAGAAAAAGCTCCGCTTTATTAGGGTGAAAATTAAAAGGACAAATATGCAGAGCCTTGCGTTCAATAAAAAGAGATTTTGTAAGGCAGAGAGATAGCACTTGAAAAATCCAGGATGGAAATCAGTGAAAGTATTCGGAAACATCTAAGAGAGTTAGACTTGACGAATTGCAGAGAGAGAGCTCTACTGACTGGCTCTTTCCTGGTCCGTAGCCAAACCAGTTGTTGCTGCTGCACTGAAATGTGTGCACATTAGAAATTTTCAGTGTTTCAACTTCTTGGTGATGGACATATGTACATGTTATTGCAGAAAAGCATTAGGTAGATGTGTACATATCATTTTAGTTGGCTTACTGCATCCAACAATTAATACATCGTAATTACTATAATGAGCTTCCTCCAAAGGGTGGCTGGCCTCTTTCTTAGAGTGAGAAGTTCGACCATCTGGGAGGGGCTCAGAGTAGAGCCGCTGCTCCTCCCCATCGAATGGTTCGGGCATCTGACAAGGATGCCTCCTTGTGGTGCGGTGTTTGGGACATGTCCCACCAGGAGGAGGTCCCGGTGTTGTCACGCTGGAGAGATTATACCTCTCGGTTGACCTGGGAACGCCTTGGTGTTCGTCCGGACAAGCTGGAGAACAGAGGGAGGTCTGGGCCCCAGATAAGCAGAAGACATGGATGGATGGATGGATGGATGGATGGATGGATGGATGGATGGATTATTACCATAATTGCCCATTCTTCCATCACTGTGGGCGGATGACTAATTGATGCTGATCGTGTTGTGGAGTTCTTGATGTCACTCACTGGGTTTGGACTCCATTTGTGAAGACTTTTGAATACTATGTTGGATTTTGGAATCAGTAGTAGCCGTGCTTGGATGAGACGATGGAGTTCTAAGTTAACATGCTGGTAGCATGTTCAGCTAGCAACATGGAAGACTGTGGGGACTGACTCACTTCAAGCAACCGTTAGAAAAGCTGCAGGTTTTGTCATTTCAGCAAAGACTTCATTTTTAGCCTCAGCAGTTTGGTCGTCACTCTCAATTGAGTCGTTAATGAAGCCACAGCAACAGAAACTGAATATGCAGAAGTGTTTAGGTTTTCATGAAGTTAAAAAAAAGCTTTATAAACATTTTTTTGTGGCAAAGTCACCAAATGTTTTCAACAGTGTTTATGAGACTGGATTGATGACTACAAATGCCGTTTTTATCTTTTTGGTGATCTTTGAAATTAAAAATATGATCTCGTCTCCCATTTCATTGGACAGGGCCTCGTTCTTGTTAACCTGAAATAACTGTGCAGTGACGTTAACAGGATGCCTTCTGAGTGGTAAGCATTGCTTTTAGAAAGACTTTAAAAGAAGCATCTGCCTTTGATAATTCTGTCTTAAATTCAGAGAGTCCTCTTTCCTGAAGTTTTCACAGGGACAAGTTCTTTGATAGAAAGTAGAAGTGAGTTATTGAGAGTAACTGCAGTGGGATTATCAGTGTGTATTATTTCATTTTCACATCATTATTCAGCCTGCCATTGTGTTCATGTTTACCATTTGGATGAATTTGGATGAGAAAGTACTCACTGTCCCATCAGCATTAGCATTAGCATAAGTGTGTTTCCTTCAAACTGTTTAAAAAGGAAAAACTTATTGAGAGAAGCCTGAATCTGATGACTCATTTCACCGATGGATTGAGGGAAGGTGAAGGAGGCCATCTATGGTCACTGTGCACAACCAACCTCCCCAGTCACTATGGGGAACATGCCTGGGACTCTACACCAGATGCAGGAAATGTTTTCAGGAACCGAAAGGAGTCACCTAAAAGATGTTAATTTAACAACCAAAAAATACAAGTTGATATTACAGACTGTATAACTTTTCTTTTTGCAAAAGGTTTCCAGTTATATCAAAATCTCTAAGTGGCCTCTGGATCCTTTACTCTGCGACCTTAGTCTTGACAACTTTATTGGCTCAGTCACTGGTTTTTGAACATAATGAGTTTATTTTGGTAAATCGTAGTAATACATTAAGAAAGGGGGATCATCATTCACTCATGACTTATGAGGACTTAAATAGGTGTCCTCTGGTTCTCAGCCACATCCTCCTCTCGCTGTCTGTGTAGGTTCTCAGTCATCCAGGTCATAGTGGTCTAAGGAGGTTGGAGAGAATGTGGCTGGACTTCTTTAAGTTTCTTGACGATGTTTCACGTTTCATCCTGTAACAGCTGCTGTTGTAATGCAGTGTATCGCCACATGGTGGCGCCTCTTGTGTCATGACTGGTAGGTCATGACACAAGAGGTGGTAGGTCACCCCCTTTTTGTTCTTGGAATTCTTCCGTGTTTACGCAGACTAGTGTGCTCTCAAGTAATGTGTGGTAGAGCTGGCACTTTTGTTTTTGATATTTAAAATAAGTGAGTTCTTGTGGAAAGTTAGAAGTTGTTGTTCATTCGCTATCCATCTGCGCACCTCCGATGCTGGCTTCATCTCCACCACACGTTACAATCCGAGAAGCTTCTTCAGTTCTAAGACCAAATGGTACCCGTGGAGAGTCCCATGTATTTAAACCCTACTGGGAGTGTCCCTCAACGAGGGTCGTTGACCCACTGTTGGCCTCATCACATGAGCTAAGGTGTGAAAAAGGGATGGGTCATCATCACCAGAGGCTTCAGGTGAAACCATTATGAGACCTTGTTTTAAACCGTCTTCTCTGTCCAAAATGTGAACATTGGCATCCTTAAAGAGTGACCTTTGACCCTTAGGTGCAGAAGCACACCTGTCCTGTCAAGGTGGCTCTTCTATGTTGTGCCATTAGTTTATGGAGTGGCTGTTTGGTTTCTCCAATGCAAAGGACTGAATGACCTTCGCTGCACTATGTTGTTTAGCTTGTGTGTTGTATTGCTTAGCTAAGTAAGCAATCAGAAGGTTGCTGGTTCAAGCCCCGGCTTGGACAGTCTCGGTCGGTGGCGCCAGTGTCCGGCAGCCTCGCCTCTGTCAGTGCGCCCCAGGGTGGCTGTGGCTACAACGTAGCTTGCCATCACCAGTGTGTGAATGTGTGTGTGAATGGGTGGATGACTGGATATGTAAAGCGCTTTGGGGTCCTTAGGGACTAGTAAAAGCGCTATACAAATACAGGCCATTTACCATTTTACCATTTAAGATAGTGAATGCTCCCCTCAGTGGTCACATCCGTTTCAAAACACCAAGACGGCAAAGACGCTCCACTAGGGGCTTCACGACTGGCCTTCACTGACAATGGGTGAAGTCTTTGTGCACATGTCCACCTTTTATACTGTCTATACTTGATGTTATACTCTTCCAGCAGCATTTATAGCTGCTCTAATCTGGTGTCTCTATAGTGAATGCTTTCACAGGAATGTGAAGTCACTAGAAAAGTTCTAATTTGCTCAGAAATTCTAAGCATAGAAACAGCTATCAGCGAGCAACAATACAACACGACACAACGCGCAGCGTACAGCACTGGTGCAGATGTCTGGAGCAGTCACAGCAATGCTGGTTATGGAAAAATATGCTGTCACTGCCATTGCTTGTATTGTTGTGGAGGCAGAAATCTCTGGAGGGGAGGAGGAGAGTGGGGAGGAGGGGGGAGGAGTGGGGGTCGGTCAAGTGACCCTTCATTAAAAACTGTTATGTGTAACTCTCAGAGCATTGTGCAGCAAATGCACTGACACAGAATAAGCCCATTTACAAAGGCTTTGCTGGATAATTAAATTCTATAGGTGTTCCACAGCGAGCTGCTGGACGATATGAAATCTGACGCATGACGTTGTGCGTGAAATAACATGCCAGGTATGTGCTATTGCAGTGCATCGCTTACATCACAGAGCTGCAGGACTCGTGACCTTTACGATGAAACGAGAACGGTCTTCATACGAGTTCAAACCGGAGGAGATAAATAGAAGTGACAGGCTTATATACCTCACACCACTAACTTCAGCAGCCTGCGGAGGGTCTCGTCGCTTATTCAAAATGTCTTCCAGTTTCTCCGTGAGCCTCGGCTTTCGCTTCAGGGAGTTCTCCGGCTCTCCACGGAGACGCTGACAGGGAATATGTATTGTAGTCAAAACAATTTCCCATGTGACATTTTGATAACTGCTATTTTTCATGCACGACGAGGAGCGTGCCGTTTAATTTAGTAGCGGGATGCGGGCTACCAAGTCTAAAAGTAAGCTAACCGAGCCTGTTATTTCTGTGTCTAACAGAAACCGATGAGCATGTGTAACAGAAGCAATACCGAGGGGGGAGAGAAGAGACAGAATGCTCTTTAAAAAGTAAACAGTCGGGAGCAAAAGCAAAGCAGGACAAAAACAAAGCGATCTAAAATATGACAGCTAGATAGATCAACATTAGGGGACAGAGGGGAGACGGAAAGCGAGAAACAGGAAAACACAAGCGAGCCGTCACGTCGTCGAAAGCAACAGAGACCGGTGAACATTGCTAAGTGCATACAGTGTCAGAAAGCATGAGCATCCAGGCTGTCATCAGAAATGGGCATTTCGTGTTCTCCCTTTGGTCTCTGTGCAGCGGCTTGTGGCTGTTGACCTCCCCGTCAGATCCTGGGCTCTCATCCATCACCTCAGGCGGACATATTAATGTGGCAGCATGTTTTTAGCCCATCCGTACAACATCAGATGGGCTGAATACTACTTAGGTAAGGGCCCAGTCTGCTGTAGTCACTCAGACCATTGATTAATCAGACCTCATCTGACTCCACGTGCGATATCGGAGCATTTCCTGCCTTTTTGCTTCGAGTAGAAAACCTAAATGAAATATATTAAATATATTAAATATTATTTTTAATCATTTTTAAGGGTATTTTTTTTTAATTTTCACTAGTTTCCTCTTAGTTTAGTTGCTAGTGGACATCCAGGCTGCAGGTGCATAGGTCACCCTGTAATCCTTCTCATGTGAGTCAGCAGACTCAGTCCCATCGCTCGACCCAAAGTTAAAAAAAAAGGTTGATCATGCAACCACTAATTATTATTATTATTAGTAATAATAATAATTTGCATTCAGTGGTCTTTGGTGCATTGCATCAATTATTTTTCTGCCTCATGATTTACATTCACACACTTACTATCATGTTATTATCTGTTATATCTTTGAGGGCGTTTCTGATTTAGTGTTGTGACCTTTAGTTCTTGTTTTGGATCAAGAATAAATTCACAGGAATTTATTCTTGATCCGTCTTTCAGGCGACTTTCTATGTTATTTTAAAGGTAAGTAGCTTCATGTGGATTTTTGTCCTTTTCCTTCTTCCTTATTGTGCTGATTGAGTTCACCTGTCTTACTGCTCGCTGTCCCTCTGTGTCAGGTCACCGTCTAATCTCTGAGTTTCTGAGTCATTCTTTGTGTTTAGCTGATGGTTACCTCTCTATTTCTGACTCTTCCCTTTAATTTGTTTGCCTGCATGTGTATAATAACTTGACACCATTTAAAAACATCAAAATGTTCCATGTTTCATATGGAGCTACCTGACATACGATGTGATAGAAGAGATGAAAATGATAAATAATGAACAGAATAACCTCACATTTGCTCTTGTTAAGGGTTCAATGTTGAGAGAAGAATCCATAAAAACCACAGATCCAGGCGTGTGCAATTTAGACGGCATTTTAATGAACACATGTGTGAGTTCAACAACCCAATCAGTGTTGAACTGTCTTTCTCATATTCAGACAACTGTTTTATGGGGTTAAGAATTGTACAGCCCCCTTTTCTGTTACTAGGCAGATTTACGTCACACCAAAACCACAATGACTTTTAACATAGAACATCATCTTTCGTGTCGACGGCTGATGCTTCCTGTCTCCATTCTCGCTGTCGCTTATCTCCCGGAACATCAGTTGCACTTCCTCTAAGTACTTGGCACACTTCTGCATTTCTGCCCTACCAAAATAGACCTGTTATGGTGTGTGTGAGTGCGCACACGCGCGAGGGCGCGTGCATGTTGTGTACTGCGTACGTGTCATGACCTCTCACTATTTGTCTGTCTGTGCGTGCAGAATTTGCATCTGCTTTTCTGATCCTTAGTTGACCTTAAACTGAACTTTCCCCTATCAGTGATTCCTCTAACTAAGTGTGTGTTAATCAACGATACATGCATAACACCCTGCTCTTTGGCTTGCAGTCACTCTGCTTTCGGTTTCACTTCTGCAAAACATGCTCTGCAGACGCGTTTCGTTTCCTGTCTCATTTTAGCACAGAGAGTATTTTCCTGTCTCTGCCCTCTACACAGAGATCATAAAAGCATTAATAACATTTAAATTATAGATTCAACAGAACCATTTAAAATGGTTCTTCTTTGGACCTGTAATAAAGGCTATAACCATATATTTGAACATCTGAATGCATCTAAATGCAACCTCACTATTAATACTGAAATGTTAATGATGATTATAAAAATAGCAGCAACTAATAGCAAGACAATATTTCTATTCCTGACACTCTCCTGTTTTACAGTTATGCAACTTTGAACACAACAATAAACAGCTGGACTCCCACAATCAGAGTACGGCTGGATTTCAGAGTCATGTAAACAGAATCTGATGTCTGTGTAAAAACACCCACTGATCTTTATAATCTCACTTAATGATGCATTTTAAACTCTTGAGTTTTGATTTTTTTTTTTTTCCAGTCTCCTCCAGATGATGTCATCGAGGGGCTGATGATGTGACCTTTTCAAGCACTACAGCCACATCTGTCTCCCGAGCATCCTCCCTGTGTAGTGGAAGCCGGACGTATCATCACTTTGTTGGATTCATTTTTGTTTCTTTGTGTTTCTTGTTGTGAGAAGCTTAGAGTCGTGTCAGGGAGGGATGAACAAGGAACACAGAGGTGTGTGTGTGTGTGTGTGTGTGTGTGTGTGTGTGTGTGTGTGTGTGTGTGTGTGTGTGTGTGTGTGTGTGTGTGTGTGTGTGTGTGTGTGTGTGTGTGTGTGTGTGTGTGTGTGTGTGTGTGTTTCACCTCTATTTCTTCAGTTTGGTGATGTGGGTCTCTGCATGTCCTTCAGCTGCACCTCCATGTGTGGCTGCATGTCTCTTTCTTTGGATGGCTCTTGTCTTTGTCAGCTTGGAATTCACTTTTAACCGACACCTGCATGAGAGGGACAGAGGCGTTAGAGAGAGCACAGTGGATTACAGATTTTACCGGTGTTCGGGTTGTCGCCCTATTTTCTTTGCCCATTTTCAGGAGGATTTGCTGGAGGAAGACGCGGATCACAACGGTCTGACAAATGTAATCACCTTTTTTTTGGTTTCTGTGTAACGCCCCCTCTGCTCACCTCCTCTACCTCCTCCCTATACACTCCCTCATCTTCCTCATCCTCCCTTTTTAATAAATTACTACATCGACTTCACAGGAAATAACAACTATCCTGCAGCAGCTTGAGCAAAATCAGGATGCACATCATGTGCGAGCACATCAAAAGCACACTACACCGGCATCCTGCTCCTCCGCCACACAACAGACATTAAGGGCGCTCGGTTGTCGAGCTTTCCGATGGCTGATGTATCCAAATGAAATTTAAGCTAAATGGCAGATTTTTCAGGCTCAAGATTAGAAATGATCTCTCATCTCCAGGTAGTGGAATACATGTGTTTGAGCAGATGTTGTTGTGTTGTCTGGCTTCTTTGCATGATGAAATGTGTCCAAGCAGTGCCCCCTTGTGGTCGCATGTGACAGCATCGTCCTCTGAGAAATTATTAAAAAGCTTTAGATGTGTTTCTTTTCAAAAGGAGGGGAAAGAAATGTGATTTGGAAATGTTCTAGCACCTTTAAATATCTCTATTTAAAATAGAGGACAGATTTGCAGAGGTCTGCCTTTTATCATTTAAAAATGTCTGTTCTAAATTCATTAATACGTTTGAGTGAAAATTGTGAAATCACTGGATGTGGGGGTGTTTTGGGGGTTGAGGGCAGGGGACACTTCAGCTTCAGCTAAGCATGAATCATGCTCTACGGAGCAGTTATTTTAGAGCCGTCTGTGTTGCAGGTGCACAGTGCAGCGTGTGGATTCAGTCAGGGCTCTGAATGCCAAAGTAAAAGTCTTTTCTTTTCACCATCCCATCGCCTCAGGCTCGAGGAGGCTTTTTTCGATTGAGGTGAGTCTAGATTTTCCCAAAGAGAAATAACGCTATCGGCCACCTTTCTAAAAGGTCAAATATGATTCAGTTCCTGCCTAGCTGAGGGCTAAAGAAGAGGCAGCACCTGAAAAAGCAATACTGGACTCTGAGGACTGCTTAGTTCTTTCTGCTGGCAGTACCCCCGTGCACACCGAGGAACACTTTCAGATGAGAGCTCTGTGTGCATCTTTTATCTGCACAGTGTGAACCCACTATTAGATCTGTTCCTCGTGCTCCTCTTTCTCTCGCACGCACACACACACGTCCACACACACACACACACACACACACACACATGCACTCAGAGAGAGTACGCCCAGGGGAGACCCTCTGCTGCTCAGGTGTGTAAGTGTGTTGGCGGTGGAGAGTTTACCTTCAGGTCATTTCCTGACATTCCAGAGAGTTTGCTCATTGGTCGATGCCAGCCGCATGCTCTGGCATTCTCATTTGTTCGGCAACGGCTTGGATTTTTTTGGGGTGGGGGTTAATTCAAGTTCTGTCAGATGTAGGGGAGGGCCGAGGTGCGGTGGAGGATCTAAACAGAACCAGAGGAGGTGTCTAAATGGCAGGTTTGTACAACTGGTGAAGCACTGGAGAAAGAACAGGGCCAAACAAGAAGTGAATTCAATTAGGTTTGTTTAACCGTTCAAGTGCGAGCTCAGCAACGGTCGCTTGCAAAATGTCACTACTTCAAGCTATGGCAAACCACAAATGTCAACAAAAACAATCGACTATGGCAGCCAAAGGATAGAGGCAGCAGCTGAGCGTTTATCACTCTGTAAGCCAGCGACACATCCGATTGGCACGGTGGGTAAACTTGGCTCTGCTGCACCTCGACACAGCGATGGGGAACAGCCGGGGAGAAGCAATCAGTGGCAAAATGGAGAAGACTGGGCAAGATTGGGAGACAGATGGAGAGCAGCGTATACGTCTGGTCGCAGTCTGATCAGAGTTTTATCTCTAGTTAGCTTAAGGTGCAGCTTCCTGCGGTCATGTTTTCACTTTTTATGTCGACGTGTTGCAAAAAGAAACATTTCAAAAGAAATTAAATATTTAAAAAACATAGTGCTGACAAAGCATCCGAAATATGACTGCAGTACAAAACCTGTCTACATCTGTTGATTGCAGGTAGACTGTATATAAAACATGAACACATTTACGATGTTGACACACATTTGTGGGGTCATTGCCATCTTGGTTTTGGAGCCATTGATGACGATTTGTGTGCTATATTGAAGTCATCCACTAATGCATTGGGTTAGTAACCAGTGCAGTTAATCAGTGGTTACATATAAATAAAAATACAGAATTTCTCTCACCAAAACTGAAACTGGTCACACAGTAGCAGTTTCCCATCTACAACGTGCGCCTGTCCTAAACCATACCCTGCTTTATCCTCTTTTTGACTCCTAATTGGACCATAGTTCCCAAAAATGAATGTCATGACATATTTACTAAAAATCGAGTCTTTACTTATGTCACAGCCCGAGAGAGTCCTGGGCTCTTTTCCGTTCTTCTCTCTAACCAGACAGGTCGCCCCCTGCTGGCCGTTAGAAAGAATGGCTTCGGCTTTCTTACCCAGAATGCCCACACCTCCTTTTTTTTGTACAGTCTGTGTGCACATGTAGTTGTTGTGAAGGGGCGAATGAGCGATGGAGACCAAAACATTTCTTTTTCTTTGCTTTTTTTTTTGCACCAGCAGGCTGTAAACATGTTTATTTCTGCTCTCGACTCCGTCCTTTTAAAATGAGAGTCAGTGGGGAATAACTGGCTTTTGAAGCCGGCCTCAAGCAGAAAGTTTGCAGCATGTAGTTTTGGCACGTCGGTGTTGGCTTCGTCTTTCCGACCTGGAGGAGGTGCTCGATCTATCCAGGAGCTGCGTTTCCAGACACTCGGGGCATATGTCCGTTATTCTGTCTCTGGCTCAAGTTATTGTCATTCCTGCCAGAGAACATCGTTCCCAAATTTCCACCGCTGAGATGATGAGTAAAGTGTTATCATGACTGAAGGACGACTGATGATGTGAACACCGCAGGCTTCACAGGTTTGGGTCATTTAAGGTAAAGTTCGAGATTTCCTGCTTTGGGCTGTAGATTAAATGAATCCAACTTGAATCAGATGCCCATTGAACAACATTATAATAACAGAAAAGTCCCTTTAAAGGAGGATCCTGAGACTCCAGCTGTGACCTTTTGTGTCTGACAGAGATCAGCAGCCTGTTTCCCTCCAGAGCAAACTGCCATGTTACTGTGTGCTTAGTGAAATAACCTTCCCTGTGATTGCACGTCAGGCCGCCTGGGTCACTGTGTTTGTGAGTGCGTGGACACTTGTAAGCTTGTGGCCTCTTGTCCCTCTTCTTTGTTCACCTTTAGCTCCATCTCTGTCCACTCCGGCCTCCTGTAGTCCTCTCAGGCCCTCTCGTTCTTACAACGACCGCCATCCTTCTCCAGCTGCTCCTTTAACTCTGTGTCTCTGGAGATCGAACAGACATGGAGGTCCAGCAAAAGCTGAATTTGGAAACACTAGAAAGGGAGAAGATGAAAAGCCAGCGTGCTTCGCGTCAGCTGTCTGTTATGTATGCCGTGATGGCCGGTGCAGCACCATCCTGCTGGGACTTTTTACCTGACGGCACCAAAGCAAAGTTCGGTTTATTTGTGCCGGCGTTCAGAAGTTAGTCATGTCCAAAGTAACATTTCCCGTATTGATTTTCGGCTTTTGTTTAGCAGAAAGCCCCGTGGCCCTTTTCTTTTATCTCCTTCCTCGAAAAACACAATGAAAGTGAGGTAAAAGGGTTTCGTAGCTAGAGGTGAAGATATAAGCAGAAAATGTGACTCTGCGTGTCTGATTCACTGTATCTAACATGTAGTTGTGAGGTCAGGCTTCTGCCACTGCGCTGTGATCATAAAAGGCCCAGAGACGAAAGCTTTGAAGCTTTTTCCTCCACAAACTTGCAGAGTCTGTGAAAATGCACGGCGTCACTCTTATTCTCACCTCGCTCTTTAGGTTTTCTGACTTTTGAATAAAGGGGAACTCTCGCCTCAAGGGATGCGACTCAAGTTGGTGTCAGCTGGTTCTGAGTGTCAAAAATGAGCGACTAAGCAACATTAGCGGCATTAAAGAACACACAGAGCCGCCCTGGGTGTGAAGCACAGGCAACGCTTGATAAAGGTGAGGGGACGGCGACTAAACCAGGTGTGACGTCTGGCTCTGTTTCAGCTTTTTGTCATTTCACTTCATTTAACTATTTTCTCCATATCTGAACAGCACGAGTCCAAACATGCATCAGTGCACATTCATACAATCTCAGACTCAGTAACATGAAACTGCAGCTGAAGTAAAACATCAACATCATGGATTATGGAAATATCAAAAGCTTTTGTAAAACACAGACTTTATTTAATAAATCTTAGAACTAAGAACTAGAAGTGCAAAAATCTCTTTTGTCATCCGGGGACACTTTACAGCCTTTTTGTAGAGATTCTCAAGTGTGATGCTAACCTTAGCTAGAGTCAGCGCCAACAGGGTTGTCTCAGTGCCAACTCATCACATGGTTGATAGTTCTTGGTCAGCATCTGTTAGTGTCACATTTGAACCTGCTTGGAGTCCCTTTAGCATATTTTTCAGTCCAGTGGGTGATTAGACAGACTTCAAACGGACCATCAGAAACACATTACAGTGTTCTCTGTTCTCTCATCCAATCAGAAATCAAACATTTCCTCCTGAAATCCAAGCCCTGATCTTTTCCTCGGTTCAAATAGTTTCATTCCCAAAACAAAATCAGGCCAAAATTAAAAAACAGAAGTAAAATAAAAGTCTAAAACCACCACACAGTGGACAAATTCCTGTGTGAAAGTCGACCATCATGAAACCATCCAGTCTTTCCTCCACACCATCTTTTTTTGGGCTTTCCTATTTACAGGAAATGATAGAACTGTTATTGTTAATATTTAAACTGAAATCAGTAATCATGAGTTGTGGAAGCTGTTTTTTAGTATTTAGTCAAATTAAAAATTAAGCGATTGATCCATTTTCCAAACTGCTTATCCAACTCAAGGACGCAGGGCGGCTGGAGTCTGACGGACGCTCCGGTTAAAGTCTGTGATTCCTCACTGCTGCTGAATAATCTACCCTATCAGGCCACAGCACAGAAAATGGCACTGGCCACCACAGGCTCATAAAATATCCACAGCATGGTGTCACATTCATATAGACGCAGAGCTTCCACTGAAAAGGAGCTGACTGTGGATCTTGAAGCAGAGTTTTTCATCCAGTAGCAGTTTTACTGCCCGATGTTCAGTTTCCTGCGTGTTTCTCCTCTGGTGGAAAGAGAAATAGTCGGGATCTGAATCTTCTGAAGGTCACCACAGAGTCTCCTTTGATTTGTTCCTGTTGAGCTGAACGTGGTTCTTTTTACATTCGTCCACAACATTGTCCAAACGCGTCTGATACATCCCCCCAGTGTTGTATCAGACTGTAGGCAGCTGGTCCCAGTCCACAGGTAAACAGCATATGTTCTTATATAATGCTTTTCTACTCCATTCACACCAGCACTGTTCTCTGTGTCCTTTTTATCTAACAATAACACACGTTCAGTATCAGTATCTTAACCAAGGACGTAACAAGGATCAAACCACCAGCCTTCCAGTTAGTAGGTAAACAGCTGAGCCACAGCCACACACAGTGTGGACGGTAACGTTAAAACGTGACAGGACGGTCAGCTGGTGCTATGATGTTGCTCACCGTCATCATCGTCTTCCTCAGCTGATTGGTGCAGTCCAGTTCTGTAAGATTCAGACTGTTTTTACAACCCAGTAATTCCAAAAGCAGATGTATTGGAGTGTCTTAATGACTGAGTGATTACAACCATTATGATTTAGAATGAGCTGCTACTTTTTGAACTTGTGCCAGGGACTTTTTGGAGGCAGCAGCTGGTGGATTTGCACTTTTAGGCTGTTTCCACTTTCTCCTCAGCTTCAGGCCAAGGTAGTCGTGCCAGCAGGTGTTTCTTCTTCTTTGCCTGTAATCAACAGGACCAACAAAAGCACCTGTAGTAACGAATACTATGTGTGAACTGTGTTATAACAATGCGGAAGCCCAAAGCACTTACGCAGGTCGTCTCAGGCCACACAGAATGGAAGTCTGTGGCTTTCTTATCCCTTCCTGTGCAGGGAGAATGATTTCACTCGCACTGGATCTGCATAGAATCACAAACTGTCACAGACACAAATCTCAGGCTTGCTGACAGTGAAACCTCACACAATTGAAATTACGATGCACAGGCAAGTGGCTGCTCCATCCTTGTACGGTCAAGTACAGCACTTTTCCTCTCTTCTCAAACAAAAACCCTTAAAGGACAACTATTTGGCAAGTTTCAGACTCCACCAGTAAAAACACCTGCAGAGGTGTTCGCCAATTAGGACTGCAGCAACTGTCACCTCCAGGCTCTAAAGAGTAAAAACCTCAAGATATTAAAGCGTGATCAGCGAGCACTTAGCAACTGTGGGGAGGAAGATCCGCTTTTTAAACAGAAGAAGTCTCTGGCAGAACCGGGCTCATGAAGGGGAGACGTCCAACATGATTTGCTGAGGTTGAGGGGAAAGAGAAGAGAAAGCTGAGAGACTGTGAATATTAAACAGAACAAACTACAGAAGAGAGAAGAGAAGTTAACATCGTGCAGCAGTCAGGCCTAACTGTAAACTTTGGTAAAGAAGAAAAGTTTCCCTTTCTACTTTTAGAAAGTCTATGAACCACACGCCTGCAGTCTGAGAGCCACGTGCCCTGCTGGATACTCTGAGAGCCATCAGACACGATGGAGCCTCATCAACAGAGGTGAAAAAGTGCACCGTTTACTTGAGCAAAAACAGAAAAGCAGTCATTTAAAAATGCTACAAGCTCCTGTTTGTATTTCAGTGAAGATCTTTACATCGGAGGGTCTTTGCCTTACAGTATGAGGCGCCTCGAGGCAAATGTTTTTGGGGATTTGGCTCTTTATAAATGAAACTGATGTGATGTGATGTGAAGGTACGGAGCTGCAAAATGTACTTTATGCATATCAGTGCTAACAGCTGACCTGACCTGGCTGCCTCCCTGGACACTCATTCTTTTTTTTATTTATTATGTTGTTCCTTTTTTTGCTCATACCCTTCTTGCACTTTAAAAAAAGCCACTTTAAAGTTGTGTTGTGCTTGGTGCCGACGTGGGCCAGTTTCCAATTTCGCTGTGCTATTGTACTAGCTATGTGCAGTGACAATAGAGAGTTATCTTATTACGAATAAAATGACCTCCTGATACAGCATGATACATTAATGTTAAAGCAATGCTGCTATGGCTAACCAGGATGCTGATCTGTACTGTCAGGCAGTTTAATCTTCGGGGGGTTCATGGAACATTTAACATGAAAGTGAAAAAATGTGAAATGTTTGCTTTTGGGGAAATGAAACAGTCATTAAAACTAAAGCATGTGAGACATTTACAGGAGAAACTTCTCTTTGCTGGACCCGCTAACGACTCAGTAAACTCTAAGAAGCAAATGACAACTGCACTCAGCTTTTTTTTTTAATGTGCAGGGGTTTACACAGTTATGGAAAAATTCTGATTTAAAAAAGCTGCAGTGGAGTAAGATTGCACTCTGAAATAGGGGAATATTGCACAAAATGAAAAACCCGAGGAGCAGCATGTTCCCCAAGCAGATGAATATGTACTAAAAACTCTGTGGATAAAAGCAGTTTGCAGTCTGGGACTGTAGGAAAAAATGGCGAACTTTAAAAGTAAAAAAAGACACATGTCTTAAAAAATTTGGTAAAGGTCAAATAATTTATCGGAGGGCGGCGCTGGGTGTCAGTCTAATGAATCATTCCGCGTTTCTTTTTACTGTGAAGTTCTTCCACTAATCAGCTGAGCCAGACTGAAATTATTGACTCCCTCTGACCTCACACTCCCTTGAATTCTTCTATAATGATAATTAATGACTCTGATCGGTTGTTTGATTGGAGCCAAAACATGTGAACTCCTGTTAGGGCTTTGGATCAAATCTGGGCGAGGATTGGAGAGCCTGGAAAGCAAAGCGGGGCTGTCATTGGCTCCTTTTGTTTTTTGCTGTTTGTTGTTGGTTTACACTAGAGGGCAGCTTGATACTGTCCATGCGCCGTGATAAAGCGCTCGCTGTGCACATGTAGTTTGCACTTATTTCATATTTTAGACGGACAGCAGAGGAGACTCTCAGATTCTAGCTAGGCCCACACACCTGCTCTTTTATTATTTTTCTATCATTTTCTTTCTTTTTAAATCAGAACACTGACAGAATCGTGACAAATTCGATTTTACTGGGAACAACAGAGCGTATAGCATTTTAAATGCTTTAAATTACAGCTTTTTCTTTTTTGATTATTATTAAAAACAAAGTCATAAAATGATCTGAGCACTTGTGGGGGTGGGGGTGGGGGGGAGTTTGAGCTCGCTGAAGAGGATTATTGAGCCGCTGATGACAAGCCAAAAGCTCCATTCAGGATTCAGATCATCTCCTCCTCCTCACCATCATCATCATCATCCTCACCGCTGCCCCGCTGGCTCCACACACCTGTGCTCCTGCCGCCTTTTCCGCTTTGGTCGCCGGGTGATGACCGGAGGACGTCGTTTAAACTATAAAAAATCGTTTCTGTTCTGTCTCAACAAGCTGCCAGCATCAGTCCCACCGGCCGCGGTGAATTCCTGTCATGGGCAATAATGTGTCGGGCATCTCGACGCTGCACAGAGGTCAACAGCAGGGCTTCCACAGACTCCGGAACTCTCAGAAAGGTGAGTTACCTGAACACGCTTCATAGTTGAGGAGTTTACGTCACTGGACTGAAACTGTTGGTAATGCTGATGGGACGCGTGTAGTTTCTCCTGCTGCTCCGGGATCAGCTGAGTGGTGGTGCTGAAGAACAGCTCCCGGCTGCAGGAGGCGGGCCTGCTGCCTGTTCGGGTAGATGGTCGTGCTGGTTGATGCCGTGAGGTGCATGTGCACATTTGTAGGGGCAGACACGTCAGCACTAAAAACATGGAGCTCGAGGAGTTCTTAATACTTCTGTAACATTGCCCAGCCAGGCATGCCTCAGTATACCTGCTTTTTTCCTTCTTCTGTAACGAAGAGCTGTATGTGAACCACGAGTTCAAGCAAACACTCGGGTGTTTGGATCTCAGCCGTGCAAAAGTCGGACATTAGGAGTTGTTCCTGGTTTCACGTTTGATCTTAACATAATGCTGTGAGACATGTTCTGATGTCACCTCTAAAGTATAAAACATCTGGTTAAAGAAAAGTAAAGTCAGGATGAATTTATCGTTGATGGAGCGAGAGGTTACTTCCCCAAATAAACCACACAGAGGTGTCCTGATCCGAGAAAGAACAGTCCCCATGCTGCTCTCTGACACCACAGAAAAAGGGAACTAAATAAAGAACTGAACCGAAACGTTGGATGCTGTAAATTTCTCAAAGGTGCTCAAAGGTGAGAGCACTGTTACCAAAATGCAAACAAAGAAGTCATAAATCGTAAGGGTGAATAATTTACAGCAGTCTAAAAGTTTGCAAACATTTAGTGTATTGAAGCTGAAATACAAAAGGCTTTATCTCCTGTAGGAGTTTTTATTAGTGTGCAATCCTTTAGTGATGTAAAGTGCTGGGAGGTGACACAAACTGCACAAACATCAGAATATTTTTTCTGTCTTTGTCATTTCTTATTATGTTATTTTAACTATTTAAATGTTATATATATTATATTTTATAGTATTTAAAGTAACAAAAACCAAATACTCTGTCATCCAGGAGTTCAGCTGAAGTGCAGCATTTTAATTCTACTGTTTTTAATTTCATGTATTTGGTTTTTCAGCATAAAGCAAAATTAAAATAATTTTTTGCATGACAGTTTAGTAAAATTTTGTAGGAAAGTTCACTTAAAGATTTGAGAAAGCTCACCTGTAGTGTGGAGCTAAGGCTTCTGCAGTAAAGGCTGAATATGTAAATAAACATGCAGTTGTACGTCTGCATGTCTCATTACAGTTCAGTGATTTTCTGAAGCCTCTGCTCTCTCAGTGGCTCCATGTCTCTGCTGGTGTCTCGATTCAAATATGGCGATGATGATACAATTTAGTTTTTTGGTTTTTTATTGGAAAGCAAAAGTTATAATGGATAGCATCTCTTTACATTTGGTAAAGAAGTATTCCGCTCAGCGTCCCATCTTAGCTGAAACTGTCAGCGCTTCTTCTTTGCTTGCACACCGTGTTAGCTTGTTAACTTGCAGGTGCGACTGTCTGTTTGGTTTGAGGTGCACGTTGGTGTGCAGACAACAGCTTCAACCAGACTCAGCAAACTTTACTAGAAGCTGAAGCGATGTGTGGGCTGGATTACAATTTTAAAAGGCCCAGATTTGGCTCAGCAGCTTGAATATTGTCACATGCAGACAAGAAGCGTAATTATTTTCAAGTTATCTTTATAGTTTCCTTTGTTATGTTGAGTAAAGAGAGAAAAATGGTATTTTTCGGTATATACTGTGTGGTAACTGCTTTGCTTTGCATGTTTCATTCACAGTATTTATAAGAACAGAGCACAAGTGAATCCTTTAATCAAAAGCTAAAGAATAAACCGTGTTTGGTGCAACCAAAATGATATTCCCTGCAGACTGGCTCCTTTTTCCAGGACCCACTGGACTGTGTCCCACATGTCCAATCATGCAAATTACAAAACGGCCCACCTCCACGTTGCTCGCCCTGATCTCACTGCTACATCTGGATTACAGAGGGGGAAGTGGTGGGCCTGGGGGAGCGGTTTAAAATGAAGCTGTCTGCAGGATAATCACCATAAGTACACAGTTTGCCCTTCCACGTTCTCGCTCTATCCGTAGCACGCGTTCCGAGCGGTTATTTTCACATCACAGGAACGAGTGAGTCAGGCGAGGGGAGGCGAGGCGGCGCATCAGAGAAGAACAGGGACAATTATTCAGCCAGGTTGCCTTGACAACCACCCATAACATGTGCAACAGTTCCCATGGTGATGGTTTCCAGAGTGCGTTATCAGCGGGAGTTGATGGCTGATTGGGATAAGAACCAGACGACGTCACCAGCAGCCGCTCGGTGATGAAAGGATGTGTTTGTGCTCTGCGTCCCGGTTTATTAGGCTGCTGCTGGGACAGCGCGCAGTGATTAGTTGGATGTGGAACAGAGATATCCGCAGATCAGAGCGGGGCTGAGACGGCGTATATGTACTGCAGGCTATTACCTCCCCACGTCCGCCGCCACCCCACAGCCTGCACAACTCAAACACACACTCGCTTCTTCAGCAGAGACTAAAATCATTGGTTTTAACTGATAAAGAGACCTCTCAGAGAAATGCTGACTCAGCTTTGGAGCAGTGACCCATTTCTCTGTCAAAGGAATTAAAGTACTACATATACCGAGAAACCACAAAAGTACTTCATATCAGAATACTTGTTTAAATTTCAATTATTTGGCAATGTTTTCTTATTATTATTTACAGCCTGACACAAACATAATGTTAGGAAGTAGGAATGGCTGCATATTCACACTCAGAGCGCACAGACAGCAACGAAATCTGCAAACATATGCAGCTGCAGAAGACAAGCAGTGCAACAATGTGTGCATCTCTTTGGAAATCTAGTTCTGCAAGACAAAGACAGAGGCAGACGTGGGGAAATCACATGTGCCAGAACAAGACGTAGAGTTCTCTCTCGTGGCTAAATAACTGTTTAGTTTCTCCATCTGTTTTTAGAGGTAAACTCCACATCACTCAGAAAGTCATGCCCGGTGAAGTCATCAAGGTCTAATACACACAGACTTTCAATTCAGTGTTATTTACACAGCACCAAACCACAGGAACAGTCACCTCAAGGCACTTTATATTGTAAGGTAGACCCTACAATAATGCAACAGAGAAAAACCCAACAATCATATGACCCCCTATGAGCAAGCACTTTGGCGACAGTGGGAAGGAAAAACTCCGTCAGAACCAGGCTCAGGGAGGGGCGGGTGACAGGTTGGGGTGACAGCCAGTGCAACTAACTGAATTTGCTTTCACGAAAATAAATTAGTTCGTGTCCTATGTACTCCTTAAGGACTCATTATTGGTGAAAGAAGGCAGCAGAGCAAATCATCCACTTTCAGTGCTATTAAATAGCAGCCACACAGTAAGATGTACAGAGCCCAGATGCGGCCAAACACAGGTAAGATTTATGTGACAAAGTTATACTTGCATTGTGTGTGCAAACAAGATAATGCAACATTTGCTGATATCAGGTCATATTAAATAAGACATAATGTTGACTTTGAAAATTCTGCTAACTCTAAGGTATGCACACTGACCAATGAGCATGCAGCTTCACAGTCAGCTCTCCCCCTCACCTCTCACATCCAGTTTCAGAGCACCAAAATGATGATGCCTTGTCGTAGGGCTTCATATGCTTTTGGGTGGCTGTAGCTGAAGAGGTAAGGCAGGTTACCCTAGCATTGGGCAACAGCCTAACCCCAAGTTGCTCTCCAGTGCATCAATTAGAGCGTGAATAGATAGAAAGCCCATAAGCATAGAAAAAAGTGAATGAGGCCTGTATAAACCACTATAAGTGCTCAAGTAGAGAAGAAACGCTTTATAAAAACCAGTTGCTCATATCAGTGATGATCCTCTACATCAGAATTTGACAAAGAAGTTGATGTTTACACTCTCAGGAAGTTGGAGGTCCAAGGTGAAATCACAGATCCACAGAAACAAGTAGTCACAACCAAACTTTGAAGGACTGGGAGCAGGCCAGAGGTGCTCAGGATAAACCTTTAGGTTTCATATTTTTATGCACAAAATCACAAAAATGTATCCTTCTCTTGTGCACACAGATTAGCACTTTGTAAGCTCAGTGGGATGAAATGTTGGAAGTTTGGAACAGCAATGACGGGACACAAAATTCGTTTGCAGAAAGAGTTTTATTGGCTGTCGTGTTTGTTGGGTTGTGACACTGCCCATGTAGAGACAGGAGGGAGGAGCTAAACAGTCTGAGCTGTACATCATCACTTTTTCATTAGCACAGGCTGATTTAGTTTCCACCACATGATATTACCGCGAGGGCACCACAAGGGCATGTTATCAGCTCACACACACTCTGACCAACACACAGATGACTGGTTCACATAGTACTTTGCTGTTTTTATAGCGTGTACTGCTGATAGTGGACGTTGTGGTTATCTCAAACCTAAACTGAAGTCTGGGCTGTTGTGTAATTTTTATCTGTGCAGCATCGACACATTGCATCCTCAGCTCCACCGTCTGGTCAGGGGAAATCAGGCAGGAGTGGAAACTTATTCAGGGATCTAGTGGAGCCCGTGCCTCGATGGGTTAGGGCTGTTTTGACCATGAAAGCGCTCAGGTGGTTATAATGTTATGCCTGATCAGCATCAGTTCAGTTAGGGAGTGTTTCTGTGTCACTCCATGATGGTTACCAGAGCAGGAAGACTGTTTTACCTGAAGTCTTTTCAGCAATATTTATTTTAACAACAACATACGCCTCAAGAATCAAGAATTGAGCTACTTGAGTCATACATTAGTGTTAATATAGTAAAACAGCAAAAACTACACAGAAATTTAGCTAAAATACTGCTTTTACACGTAAATGACTGAAGGGCAAATTTTGTTTTTTGTAGCACGAGATCAATAACCGAGTAACCAAAGCAGATGATCCACTAACTTGTTAACAGTTATATATCCTCCCAAATGTCGGCAGGCCTGTTTTGAAATAGAACGAGCAGCAAACTGCCCTCCAGCTGGATTCTTTCATACCCACTGGAGACCATAAAGCATCATCATGTGATGTTTTTATGGCTTTTATAACTGCTCTGTTTTTTTTTCTTGCTATTATCTGGCTTTAGTTGTTTTGCGCCTGATTGTGGGCTTGATTTTCTGAAAAGGAATGCTTTGTGGTCTGAAGGCTCTCTGGGGAAAAGAAACCCTTTTACTGTCTAAATGAAAGTGCCTGATTAAATAAAATGTATAATTAGCTTTATGCTAAATACCCTCTGTTTGCTGATATGTGCTACAGGTGCTACAGAAGTAGAACATGTTGTAACTCCTAGTTTGGTGGTATTTTTTTGACATATTGGAAATTAATGAGCTCCAGAGTTTGTGTGTAATAGGAAACTGTTAGTCATCTGAACTTAGGACAAAGCCTAATTAGAATTAAGTGCACTTGGTCTCTGGGGAGTGGTCATTAAATGAAATGATCCTGTGTGAGTTTTGAAATTAGTGAACCATATTTCACACGGGGCACAGTTGAGTGGAGTCATAAGACACTAATAATATAGCCAAGGAGATATTCAGGAAGCAGTTTTCTCTATTTCTTTTTGCAGCCGTGACCTCTCTGCTGCCTTTTTGGTGACGTTTGACCTTTCTTATGCAACGTGGCGTCTCGCCTGGAGTGTTTCTGAACATCCTTAACACCTGCCTAAATAAGAAGCGCGGCTACGGAGAGGTGATACAGGCGCTTGACTCCTGGGAGGATTGGAGCTCCTCGGGCACTGTAATGCAGCTTTCACACTTAGTAAACAAAACAACAAAAAAACCGACAGCCAACCCAGACAGTTGGCTGTGCTGGATGAGCTCATCAGGTTAGACCATGTGTCATACTTATATAAGACAAGGAGCTATTTCAAGATAGTTATTAATGCATTTTGTAATGGTGATGCATTGGTTTACTCTCGAAAAATGCAACAATCTGTTATGTTACAATACTCCTGTGTCATTGACGCTCACAAATATGAGGTGAAATTGATCAAATGCTCCATTTTTTATTTCTAGCACAGTGAATCTGTGATGAATGTATTCGTCTAATGGCTTTGTGGTTACTTCAGTTTGCAAACAGGACCGAATATCAGAGTTCTCTGTTAATCACAGATACCGTAAATGTCTCGAAAGCGTGCAGATGCTTCATTTTGTCCCCCTGTTACGATGGGAATACTTCCTGCTTGTGAGCACAGTAACAGATTTATATTTTAATGGATCTTTACGGTGGGGACGAGCAGCTCGCTGAGCTCCACAGACTGCAAATGGAATAATTAAGCCTGGTTTATCTGTGCTCGTGTACATGTACAGTGTGTTCTCTGAGAGCCTGTTAAATCATGTAGCGCTCAGAATAGTGTGTTTTTCTGATGCAGGAAACAGTATGTTAAATTTAGGTCAGTGATTCATACTTTAGTGTTAGTTAACCCTTTCCAAGCACAAAAGATCCTGCAGCCGGACCAGACTGTGGGCGAGCGCAGCTCACTCAGTGAAGAGCTCATCTGTTTTGATTAAAACTGATGCAGAGCTGCTGAGCTTTAATTCTGATGCATCTTTCGATGCAGTCGAAAGCTTTTAGAGCAGCCTAAATAAACACCAAGCTGACCAGGTAGGTCTGAGGAGCTATTTATTCTTTTACACAGAGTTCTGATTAGAGGGAAATATAAACAAATTTCATTTCTTATTGTGGCCTGATCAGGACCACCACAGGGGAGCGGCACCTTCAGCAGAGTTCTGACAAAAACCAAACCAAGAAGTCACTGCGACGATGTTTACTGCCTGACTTTAGTTTATTGTGTTAAATTGTTGGGTAATAATAGCCAGCACTAGCTGGGTAGCCAGATGTATTTGTTAGACTTAGATGTGGAATGATGTTCTTAATGATAATCACAATTTTCTATCGGTATAAGAAAAGAAACAGAAAGATTGATCCAACAAATCTCCTAGGCAACAAGTAGACGTGCTGTCCTAAGGTCTCCGACTAGCATCTTCAGCACTAACAGGCCCAGGGACTGTATATAAAAGATGGACAGAACCACCATGACTTTGATTATGGTTTCTGTAATCCATCAGGTTGGTTAGTATTCATAAACTGAATGTGTGCATCAGGGTTTTAATAGTTTTGCAATTTTCATTAGTTTTTATTTTTATTTCGTTTTGACTTCAGATTTTCAATTTTATATTAGTTTTAATTAGTTTTTACCAATTGTTTCCTAGTTTAGTTTAGTTTTTATTTTTTTGAAAATCCTTAGTTTCAGTTTAGTTTTGATTAGTTTCAGTTATAGTTTTAGTTGTGTTTGCAATAATTAAGTGTAACAAAATCCCAGTTTCATCATATCAGTCATTCTCTTCTGCTTATCCTTGGGTATGTTGCTATTCCAGCTACCATACCCTGCACCCTGCACAGGTCGCCTGTCTGTCGCAGGGCTAACACGCAGAGACAGACAACTCACATTCCCACCTATGGGTTCTTTAAATAAATAAATAAAGGCAGATGAACAACCATTGATACCAAGCAACTATAAAATGTATATCTTGGCCCCAATGAGACTATTAACTCTTGCAGCACCGGGTGTTAAGGCAATTGACTCACACAGTTATGTAGATATCCCAGTCCTGTTGTCTCGGGATGCATCACGCTGCCTTGCCTGGGGTTAGCTTCTGTTTCTGGGGATGAGGGTTGAGTGTGCTCCCTTACCTTCTCCAGGTAAGCTAGGTTAGCCTTCTTGTGTGAGCTTTTCAAGTGCACTTTAAGGTTTGTGGGATTTTTTTTCCCTTTAGAAATATCCCTCATAATTTGTCTCTTTCCACTACAAGACACTTGCTTTATCCAAAACACAGTCATATTCAAAGTAATCCCAAACTGGACTCTGGCGCTTTCTCCAGACTTTTCCTGACATGATTCTGCGCGTGGACGGAGCAGCAACACAGACGACTCGACTAACGTACTGCCACCTGCTGGCATAATGAGACACAGCAAGAAAAAAACCTGGAAACTAAACTTCATTTTCACCCTTGACTATTGTATGACACACACACATCAACGAAAACTAAACATATTTTTGCTATAAATTCAGTTAATTTTAGTTAGTTTTGTGAACACTCATTACAGTTTTAGTTAGTTTTCCTTTTTTTGTTTTTATTTTTATTTCCGTTAACGAAAATGTTTTTTCACTTCTAGTTTTCGTTATTTCGTTAGTTTTTGTTAACGATAATAACCTTGGTGTGCATCACACAGACACCAGCAACACATGTGCATAGCACAGACTTTGACTGTCTGCAGCGCAGAGCACAGTTCTATGAATGTGCTCTAAAATGGACCAACAACATAAACCAAAGTGATCCAAGAGTGTTAGCAAACTGAACTAGCAGGAAGCTGCTACAGCTCACTTAGAGCAGACACACTGCTAATTTCAGGCCTTGTCCTCCTCCTGTTACTACAGCATTTCAAATGAATCCGTTCTCAGAAGCCTAAATAATAATTTTCTCCCACACATGACTGCTTTATTAAGACTTGTGTCTCCCAGCACTAACCTCTGCGTGCCACCTTTGTTCTTGCTTCGTTGTAGCTCCTGCATGAAATCAACACTTGCTCCACTGACTCTCTTTCACGTTACAATAGCCAATTAGATGTTTCCCCATAATAGAGTATAAACTGTTTAAACTAGTGCTTTCCTAGCAGCACCCCTACATTACATCTCTCCTTTTTACTGCAAGTAAATATCTACCTTTTATTTCCTCATTCAATGTCACTGAGTGAAATAAATCACAGTCTCTTGGATTTTCCCCAGTCAGTCTTATTAACTGTAACATCCAGGATAATGGTCACTTCAAAGGGTCCCTATAGTGATCCATGTGGTGAAATACATCCAGTGCAGATTCTTCTTTGGTGTTGATGTTCATCTTTGTGCTCCTGGCATCAGTTATAAAAACCAACCAACTCCTGTCCAGTGGTTCTTCCACTGCCTGGCTAACCTAGTTGGCTTCGTCACTTCCCCATAAGGTCTCATGTGCATCGTGTCCCCACAGAATACACAGCTTTCTACATTTCTGCTTCTAGTTCCACCAGTTTATTGACCTCTAATTTGCATGTATCATAGAAATTTATAATAGCCAGCTTTTCCTTTCGAGCCACACACTCTTTACCAAAGGTGGCACATCCACCTTCCCCGTCCCGTCTCATTGCCACATACCCACTCATGATTAAATTTAAACAGGGTGTTAGCCGTCACTCCTGCATACATATTAGGTCTGATCTCTCCTTTTGACTGTAAATGAACCACTTGAAGTACCGACCAATGACAATCAAGTGTGTTGTGTTCCAGTGTAGGATTAACAATATTATTAATACAATTAATACCTTCTTTGAATTCCCCTCACCTCACCCGTCTGCTGAGAAGGGTCAGGTAGGTAGAAGTCATGGATTTGTATGCTTTCCGTCTTGGACTCGCAATTAGCATTCATGTCTCCTGCTATGAAGGTCACTATCCTTCTTTTCTCTTTCAGCACCCTCCTTTCAACTGCTTTCATGACACTTGCAGTTGTTTGTCCTTCCCCACACCTCTTTCTCCTGTCCAGCCATCCAGACAACCTCAGCTCAGCCTTGCTGCACTGCAGCCTGGCAGGCAACATTGTGCTGACCTCCACAGTTAGAGAATTTGGGTTTCCACATTTTCTGTATTCGTGTCATCCAGCACATCTTGTTCATGTTCTCTTGCCTTTGCACGAGCTAGCAGTGTGCACAAATGCCCGGCAATTAAAGCACCTTTGTGGTTCAGGAACAGATTTCGTCACAATGAACCTTATAAATCTCTCAAAAAGGTTGTTTTGGAGTATTCTCCCCAGCAGTGTTTCTGTATCTTTCATCTTGGGCCTTTCTATTATTCCTTTTGCACTCTTGCTGATAGGTTTTCACAGCCTCCGGTTTTCAACCAGCTCCATCATGCTGATGCTAAAGGGTACTCCTGTAATCACCCCTTTACCAACACTGGGTCTCTGTACTCTAGCTTTCACAGCTCTTCAGATTTTGTCTTTTTCCACACTCCTTTTCCTCCTGGATATCCGTGTTACACCCAGTCAGCAGGTTTCCATCCCCTAACACACTAGCATGCTTGTGTTGTGAGTCGTTTTCTTTATTCCACCATCAGTCTCAAATATCACCACCACGTGAAGGGAATTCATCTTAGACATCGTTACCTCACCCTCACAGTCTTGCTCTCTGATCCTTCCATGTGAGCCTCTGTCCACTTCCTCCTCCTCCTCTCACCAGTCCTAAGACCTCCTTTCACCATCTGCTGCCTTTCATTTCCTTCTCCCTCCTCCTCAATCAGATCCATGCTGTTGCATCGATCCTCATCAACATCTCTCTCCACCACGTAGCATATTACTACCATACGGGCCGTTCACCGACACTTCCACGTTAAACTCCTTACTCAGCTCACCGAATGCCAAGTTCACACTTCACAGTCCAAAGTCTGTTAATCCTTTCAGTTAACAGTCTTTAAGAAACAAACTCTCACAAAAATCTCTCTTTTAGACTTTACCTTTAGCAGTATGATCATCTTTGTATCAGTTAACATGGGAATCTATGGGACTTACTTGTGGAGCCAGCCCCAAGAGGCCATTAGAGGAACTGCATTTTTTGGCACTTTACACATGGCTGCAGCTTTGTTAAAACATGACCGAGAGTTGTGAGCATGACCGAGAAAAAAAGGAAAAAGGAGAGATTAAGTTTTTAATAAAACAAACAAGAATCAGGTGGAAACAAAAGTAAATGGCCAAAAAATAAAAGGTAAAGACTCTATTATTGTAGGGGCTTTATCCTGCAATATAATTAAGTGAAAGTATAATTGCATCATAATTAAGTGATTTTTGCAATAAAAATAATATTTTAGGATAATTGTGCAATCTCGTGCATCACTGATAACGGCCTGTTGGATCAAATATTGTCACTGAAACAGAACATAAATTAATTCTGTGATGAGTCGCTCTGCAGTGTGGAGCCAAAGTTTTGAAACAAAACGTGACTTGGGGAGGCCAGCACCGTGTCCTAATGTGACCTAATGTAAAATGTCAAAAAAAGAATTGTTTTCCTCTCCGAGACCACCAACCCAATTCCAAATTACTTTCCTCCATGGCAATGGATCAAAAAGAAGCATATCAGCTACACAAATAGTTTTGATTGCACAATTTAAAAAAAGAAGAAGAAGAAGAAGTTGGGATGGAAGTCATAAATGTGGAAGTAAATGCCGGCAAAATGCCAAGTCAATCAGCATGTGAAGTGATGCTTTGCTTTTTCTTGCATGCTAGCAGTGAGAACATTGTGACAGGAAGGTGATTATTTTCAAATTAAAACGGGCGAACAACACCTCATTTAAAATTCATTTCACACATTGTAGCATGCAGGGAAACACCAATATGCAACGGTCTGATCACTGTAATAAGAAAAATGAGTGTAATTCAGTAAAAATAACATCTGACACAATGTTTGCAGCCGCTTTTTATAGTGTGTATGCAATTAAGAGACAATTACCTTGAGGTATTTGTTCACTGCATGAGAAAAGGATCTGGTGCCAGATCACGACATGTTTAACTCAAACGACCTCGTCATTTTTCTGAGAAGCCGTCCACTTTAAGTTAGCATCATAGTCATGTTAGCATAAATGTGATTAGTCTGTACCATTAAAACTTAATCCAGATAACCACAATTTCAGAAGCTCCAAATACATGTATGCTCACATATTTGTTTGGCTGCGTAATTCACAGGCCTACTTCATAACCCGCTTTATCGCTAACAGACTTCTGTAGCTAGTCCCTAGGCTAATGGCTAGCATTCCTGGGCTAAAATCATGCATCCTTAGGCAAGGATATGTAAATTTATCACAGATGTTTTTGGGTTACAACAAATATCCCTTTATATGTACATAGCCACTATGATGCCACCCACCAGTCTGAGAAGTTTTGTTACGATCTGCATATTAGTGGATGTGAAAAATTGATGTGAAAAAACTGCTTATGTAACCAGGTCATAAATTACATTTGTTATAATTACACAAATGTGTTCTAAACCCCAGACTGCCCCTGGTATACCTGACTTTTAGGACCTCCAAGCCTGTAGTTATCTTCATTATTAGCTAGAGCCCCTCCTCATCCTTTTCTTCTTTTTTGGCTTCTCCCCCGTTGTACAGTTCTCCTGTGGGAGAGGTCGGTGTCATTTCTTTTCCAACACTAATTATATCTTTATCCACGACAGTCTTTATTAGATGCTGTGAATATGCGGTACGTGTTTGCCGCGTATGTGTATAGGCACTGCTAATGCTAGCATGAACAGATGAGTCTTGCTAGCTTGGAGGCTGTAGTGGGTTGAGCTAACTCTCGTCCCAACTGTTTATATTTGGTTATAGGAGCTGGAGCAGGCAAGTTATTTACTTATTTATAATATTAATGTCGGAACAGACCGGTTACACTTACCAGCCAAAGACTTACATACTGTAGTCCTTCTTCTGAGGTACACCTCAGACTGACCGCGGTGAATCTCAGACAGACTGACGATGGTTTGCAAACAACTGCCGTTCTAATTTATAAATGCAGGCAGAGTGTCAACATTTTAACAACATCATGAGTTTAAATACCTCAGATCAACCATCCAGAGCAGCGGACAGTGAAGACGAGGTGGGTTGGGTGGAAACAAAGGTTATTTGTGACAGAAGGAGAGCAGCAGGAGTTAGAGGAAAAAAGATAGTCAAACCTGCAGTGATGTATGCTTTGGAGATGATAACACTAACAAAAAGATGGCCTTTTCATTGGGAGTAACTAAACTGGACAGAATTAGAAACAAGTGCATCAGAGGAACAGCTCAAAGTCGGAGGGACAAGGCCGAGATGGTTTGGACCTGTTGGACATGCTACACACGGGGTGAGATGGAGGCAGATGATCTGCTGTGGCGACCCCGAAAGGTTCCAGAAGAAGACAACGCATCAGACTGAGCTGGTCTGTGCCGACAAACACAAGTCTGCGACCCGTCTCCTTGCAGTAGGTGACAAAGTTCAGCTTGTGACAAACGGCTGTTCTGGTAACGCGGCCTCAAACAACCTCAAACAACAAACATTTATATTTTGTCTGTTAGAAATCTTTGGAAAAGGAAAATATGGCCCAGGACAATTTGGTTTCTTCTTCTTTCACATAAAAAAATGTGAAAACTACATTTGTGTGGTTTGCTGTTTGAAGCTCACTGTTGGGTCTTTTTTCATTCGTAGGTGTTTAAACTTCAGCTTATTACCTGCATTTAGAAAAATAACCATTTATCAATCAATATCAATATCAAATTTATTTCAATAGCACATTTAAAAGCACACAGGGAGGGAATCAGTTAACTTATTCAAAGGGGCTTGACTTCCAAAAACAATAACTTATTTTCGTTATTTGAGAATATTCTGTGTTAACAAGTCTCAAGTGGAAGTAAATTTGGATGTCATCAGCATAACAACGAAAGGGGATGTTGTATTTCCTGAAAATAGATCCCAAAGGCAGCATGTATAAGGAGAACAGAGTTGGACCCAAAACAAACCCCTGTGGAACACCACAACAGGAAGAACCTCTCTGATAAATATGATTTAAACCACAATAAAACTGAGCCTTTAAGACCAACAACGTGTTCAAGTCTCAATAAAAGAATGTTATGATCAACTGTGTCAAAGGCAGCAGCCAAATCTAAAAGGACTAAAACAACCAAACAACCTGAGTCGACGGTTAAAAGAAGATCATTAAAAACTCTTGAAAGTGCCGTCTCAGCACGGTGACCAGGTTTAAAACCAGACTGGAACTCCTCACAGGCGAGTGTCTAAAAAGGTGTGAAGGTGCTTGAAAACAACTTTTTCCAAAATTTTGGACTAAAGCATTTGTGGTAATAAACACGCTTCAAACCTCACTTATGTTCATATAATATTTGTAACATATTTGGATATTTGTGGCTTTTACTCAACTTCCCCTTTTAAAAACTCTGTGGAGTTGCTGAACACGCACAGTGGGCTGTTTGTTCCCGTATCACAGAACGATGCCATTAAAACACATCTGCCAGTGTGTGTAAAAGCAGGCAGTGTTCCTGTCTTTATGGAGACGAGTCATATTTTGTGCTTGGACAATAGTTACAAGCCATGTGACTATAAACGTAATTGTATCCCGCTTGTAATTCAGGTGGGAAAATTCAGGTGCTTTCTTGCTTTCGGTGCCAAAAGGACGTCTCTAAATCTACTGTAAATAACTGAAATGAATACATCTTTAATGTTATTGCTGTGCGAATGGCGAGATGGGAGCACTTTATTCCACTGATGGTGGCGATATAAGTAAGTACTCTTATGTGAATACATTTCAGTCAAGTCTGAAGTGGCGCACGTGACTTCATTTGCCGCTCATCGCCTCTTTAACGGCGCGCGCTGCTATTAAAACACACACACAGATGCTGCGTTCAAATCATTTTATATGCATGCTCAAAGAGGGATCTCCCCACAGCCTGCTGCTCTGCAGAGCTGCTCTAGTGTATCTGATGGGATAATCTGCGTGTTGTGCTGCAGCCCATGTGAGGGAGGGATTACATATTTATTTGGGGAGTTTTCATCCCGCCTTTACCATCTGTTACCAGTAGTGTGGCCGTGGGACATTTACCAGAGCTTTATAGTGGAATGATAGGATAAGAGTGGGTGAGTGGGAGAGATTGTGCACGGGTGATTGTGTGTGACTCAGAGAGAAAGGAAGGAAGTAACCACCTGCACATTCGGAAGCACCAAAATCCCCCGTGTCATCTAAAAAAAGGAAAAGTTGGGGGCTTTTCAGTGAAGTGCAGCAGCAGCACTGGGACTTTTTCCCATGCTCTGCAGGGCGGTCTCCTCATAGTTCCTCTTTTAGTCCCAGGGTGATTAAGAGCCAACTCAGTGCTGATGTCATAATCCACGTCCTGTCACATATATTACAGCTGCAACCTGATGGGTGGTCGGTTCACTTGGTCAGTGTGTGTGTGTTACACTGAATTTGATTCATGAGATGAGATCCTGAAATAGTCAGCTTATAGTTTAGTAATCAACCTGAGACTGAGGATCAGCACAGACCTGGCCCTGCTCTACATCAACCGTGTGCAGAGGGTCCCAGCCTGCAGACTCCTGACCACTTTCACCTCTCGTGACCAATCCTGGACTGCAAACACCTCAGTGGTCATCAAGCAGGCGTAGTAGCAGCTTCACTTCCTGGGAGAATAACCTGGGTCAAAAGCTGCAGGTGCCCTTTTACCGCTCCTCCACAGAGAGCGTGCTGACACATCGTATCACAGTGTGGTGCAGGAGCTGCACTGAAGCAGAGAGGAGGAGGCAGCAGGTCATCGGCACGGCTCAGACGATCGTCGGCTGCTCTCCGGCCTCCCTGCAGGACTCATTCGCCTCACGTTTCCTCAAATACTGCCTGCACAGCTAAGTGCAGGCAGTATTTAGCAGTTTTTATATATAGTGTTTTTTAAAAGCGCTGCATACTTTCACATAGGAAATATTTTTCTGACCGTTTCCTTATTTGCATATCTGACAGTACAAAATCAACATTTACTTCATCTTTTTCAACCAAAAACTGCAACACAGAAATGCTGGATTTGCTCTCCTCGAGTATTTTTATTGAAGGTTTGAGTTTTGGTCATTTGTTTGATGCACTTGCCTTTTTCTTGTGTTCCTGATGTTCATGTTCTCCTGATGTGTGTCTTTGTCTCTGTCTGTCTCTGTTCCATATTTTTTTTGTTTTGCTGTATCTGCAAGAAATTAATTCATCTATAAATCCAAAACAATGAGCTGAAAAATCCTAAAATGCTCTGCATGCCAATATGTGTGATGCATTTTTGGATATTTTACTACACCTTTTATTTTAATGTTAATATATTAAGCTACATATTTATTCATAGTCATTCTTGTTTGTAAGTCTTAAGCTGGGGATATAACTGTTTCCCATGTGCTCACACCCCTGAGCACATGATGCCTGCAGTTCCTCTCACACAGCATCTCTCAGTACGTGTCACCGCTCATATTCAGTCCTGACCAACAGCTTCAACGTGGGTCAAATGTGCAGCTTGGTTTCCTGTAAGGACGAGCTGCAGGAAAGCAAAGGGGAAATGGAAAGTAGAAGAAATGATTCTGTGCCCTATGACTGTTCCTGATCAAATAAATAAATAAATAAATAAATATATAAGACTGCTGGAACAGCCAAAAACCAAGTGCATCGCTCTGGGATCTGTACTGGTGCATCAACACTTTGTCTTAATAAGACAGAAACACAAAAAAACAAAGTTCTCCCAAGTTTTCAGAGTTTCTCTGATTTCAGACTTATGAAATGTGTTTGTATTTCATGTTCTGCTCTTTCACATGTTGTGTCTAATTACCTGCTGACTGGTGATTACATTAATCAGTTGTTGAATATCAGGGAGAAGTCCTTGAGCTGGTGGCTGCTGACAACCCCACCACACTTTCATTGTTACTTAATTTCATTAATTTTTCTATTATTACTTTAAAGAAACTGTGGGGGGGGGGGGTTCCTGCTACAGTGCAGTGTCTTTGTACTCCACACAGTCTCCTTCTGTTGATATTAAGCAGGAACTTTATTTCTCTGCTGCACATTTTGAAGATGGCTTGAATCAAAATGTGTTAATTCTCTGGCTTGTTTGTTTCTTAAAGAAGGAAATCGTTGGATTCAGGACACAGAAACGCTTTATTTTTAAGATTCAAACCTTGCTTTGACAGATCAGGTGACCCTGAAGCATCCTTTAGTTATGCTGCTAAAAGCTCAGGCTGCTCTGGGACTACTTCTTCTCTGCTCACCTCTTTTCACTACTTCATTGCTGCATGACATTAAATTGTATCTTCTCTGCTTCATAGTCTGAATTTCGTCCTGTCTCCCTGAGCTCTCCTTGCACTCCTCTCTCCCCCCCCTCACCCCGAGGCTGTCCCTTCCCGAGTCGGCTTCGGCCGAAAGTTTCTTCCTGTTAAAAGAGAGTCCCTTCCTTGTCACGGTCCCTTGGTTTGGGGCCAGGGTTTCTCTAGTTTGGACAAGTCTTTGTATCCTGTATTGTTTGCTGTTCTGTTTGTAGTCTTGCCTTTGGTTCTTAGTTTAGCTCTTTGACTATGTTAGTTGTTGTGTATTTTCTGCTTCCTGGTGTTTATGTGTCTGGCTCGATCTTGTCCCGTCTCTGGTTGTTTAATTTTTTTGTCCACGTTTCTGTTTCATCTTCTGTTTCTTCTTGTTTCACTTCGATAGCCCTTCATCCCGTCTGTGTTTTGTTCAGGTTTGCTTCCTGTCTCTTTATCCCCCGTTCCCTCGTCAACCTGTGTGTATATATTGTCTGAGGGGTCGACTTGGGTCGTGAAACCTACACCTTCCTACCATTGCCTGGCTCTTGGCAATCGTCTGCATCGTACTTTACACTAAAAGGCTCTCCAGGTGACTGTTGCTGTGATTTGGTGCAATGTAAATCAAAATAAGTTGAGCTGAACTGATCTGCATGCTGAACATTGCAGTGGTTTTTCATTTTTACCTTTTATTGTTTTCTGTGACTAAAGATAACTTCACAGTTAGAATTATGTAACTGGTTATTTGGGTGTGTAATAATAATGATAATAATAATAACAGGAGAAAAGTATAAATACATTTTTAAATAAATGTCTCTTCTTCTTCCTTGTTTGTAATCACAGCGATGCGCTTTCATTAGGACTGGCATGTAATTTAAGTCACGCTCAGACCTCACCGGCGAGGGCGGGCCCAGTGTGTGACCCCTTCAGAAGAAACAGGCCCCCAGATTGTGTTTTTAATGACTCGAGTGTATGTTTGGAGCTTCAGCTTTAAAACTAAATGCCGTAATAATAACTCTGGTTTGCAGCTATTATTGAGGCTCAATTTATCCAAATGATAAAAAAAAATAAAGTATTCTGGTTTATTTCGAGTATTATGCAGATAGTTTTGCTTTTGCTTTTTTGCCTTGCATACTCGTCTTGCTTGTACTGTGACAACAGGGGAACAGAAAGGCACTCATAACCCAGCTGTTCTGGGAAAATTTGTATAATAGCAAAGAGAAAGCCGCAGTAAAGTTCTTAACCAGCCTGCAGGGTTTTTTTAGTCATTTATCTTTATTGTAATGCCGTTGAATGAATCATGAAATTGTTCATATTAAAAACCACACAGTGAAGAATCTTTAAAAGAATTCTGGCTTTCATTTCTGTTATTGCAGAAATTTTCTATAATTATTGGTTTTGTCGCCGGGCTAAAGACTTCCAGCTGCTCAAATTAAACGTCTAGAGGAATATCAGATCATAAATTCAGTTCTGAGTAATCAAGCGCTGACTCAGTACCCAGGCTGGGCTCGGTCCACGTTTTAGTTTGTTCTCTGTAAAATTCGGTGTATTCGCTGGCCGTAGCATCTCGTTTCATTAACACAGGTCCAGACACAGACAGCCTGCTGGTATCGTTTGCTTGCAACATTAACAGCCTGTAAATTCGTCTCATTTGTTTTAAATAATCTTACTTTACATTTGTTTCAAATCATTTTTACAGCATTACTATTAGTGTTATTACTAGCAATAATATGAGCTACTGCTGGTTTCTGCCAGGGGGGCGGTGCTCTTTCAGATTCTTCATTATGTATCAAACGGTGAGACAAACAAAATTCAGAGAGAATCAGTGTGATTCGCTGCACCTGTCATATGTTACCTGCTCAGTGATTGTAATCATAATTATCAATATTAATACTGTGAATTTTTAAGTATTTTTTCAAATGCTGTCATTATTAAATCTTGTCGTAAACCTGCGGCGCTCACACAGGCAGTGGCAGCTGTAATATGCTAACAAATTAGCATGTTAGCATCGATGCTAGCTCTTGGCTTGATTGTTCTGGTGAGGCTGTCAACACTGTGCATAATGCAGAATTATAAAAGGCCAAGTTGAGTAATGCTTTTATTAAAACAGGAACTCCTTGAAACAAATCATAGCTTTATGCATATTTTTAATAAGTTCACAAATAATCACAGCTATGATTTGCAGCTTATTATCGCTCACACTGCTGCTACATATATACTGCAGCTCTCTTCAGAAACTCACACAAGCACATTTTAATGTAACTAAATTATCAGTGCATAGCTATAACCTCCAAATCTGCCTCTCATCTTCAGCATGTATGTTTTCAGCATTGCTTACTTTCTTAAAAGGATTTTTTTCATGTGCTGGTAATTAAATTTTTTCCGTGAACATTTCCCACTCCCTGTGAATCCTCCACAGGTCATATTTGAAACCTGAGCATGTTTTCCTCAGACTCACTGTAGCACATCCACTTCCCTTTTTCCATGACTTTGAGATTCTTCTCTACCCTCAAGCTTCCAAATCTCGCCTGGATCCTGTGACTCCTCTTTCCATCCAGGCTCAGGCAAAGCGTGAGATATCTTCATGCGTTTTTCTTTCTTCCTGGAAAGAAAGTGATACTCAGGTCTGAGCTGTGGGAACAAGAAGAAAACATGGCCTTAAAAAAAGTAGCTCAATCTGCTTATCTCTGTTATGGTCCCACATGAGAAGAGGAACAGATTAGCCCCAGGTAATATCTTTGGTGGCCTCTCCGGTGTCTAATTAAAAGGCTATCGTTTTAGTGAGTACATATAAAGCAGCGATTGAGGAGATTTTTCCTCAGAGCTGTGTCTGCTCTGTGGGACGGTCACAACACTTTCAAGAACTCTGTTTTCTTTTGATCTGATTTCTGCTTAGCCCAGCTGCTGGAGGATCTAAAGAGCAGGAGAAAAACCTAGAGAGAGCATACTTACGCAGGTTATAAATGTGGCAAATGAGAGGAATGATAAAGCGGGAGCAACGTAAATGGATAAAAGAAAGCCCCCGTAATCTGTCTCAGTGTCAGGAAGTATAATTTTCCAAACATGACATGAGCCAGCGAATGCCAAGAGGGATACACTGTGCTGATTCACGGAGGGTATGGTTTGGGAAACCACAAAACCAGCAGGCACACTGATTGATGGCGCCGAAAATCCATGCAAACGGATTCATATGTTTCCTTATGCGGCAGCTGCCCCGTATTAATCTAATGTAATTAACAATAAACACCCCGTCATGATCGGAATTGCAATTTAAGAGTCTCGGGGATCTGCTCTGCGAGGAATTACAACC
Organism: Oreochromis aureus; assembly: GCF_013358895.1. Lineage (NCBI taxonomy): Eukaryota > Metazoa > Chordata > Actinopteri > Cichliformes > Cichlidae > Oreochromis > Oreochromis aureus. The sequence continues at coordinate 40,811,811 of NC_052947.1, forward strand.
ACATGTCCTCCTGCCTGTAAGCAAGCTGCAGGAAACAAAGAGATTGCTCATAAAGTCTTATCATTTAGTTTTTCGGATGGGGGAGGTGTAGCCATGGTATAGAAATGAGATCGACTGGTGCATCACATGTTGCCTTTGAGTTTTTTACTTTCATGCAGACTAACTGGCTACTGGGAGAAAGGGCAACCCTCACACTGGACATCAGGAAATTCCAGCTTTCTCCATGTCACATCTGTTTGGTCACCACTCAGTCCAGGAAGTCAAATATGAAGCGTGCCATCTACACAGATGTTCTAAAAGACTCTCAGTTTTATCACAGAATAAGGGGACATTGCAGCGTTACCGATCCATCGACTCTCTCCCGACTCCAGCAGTCAAGCGTTTTTCCTTTAATTTGTCAGATATCCATATGTAGTACTGTACAAAACAAGATATATTGTATTAAATTACCGGATTATTAATAATTCAAATCTTTTGACAGCTTCAGCAATGCCCCACTGAAATCTATCACTCCTCACCAGCACATTCTGGGGCAGCGTTATCAGGCAGATCCTCAGCACCTGAGACAATAAGGCATTTCTCTGCAACCATCCAGCCCAAGGCCGAGCAGCTCTGAGAGATATTAAAGCAGAGTGACAGATCTAATTATCACCTCCCCACTTCTTCTGCTCCAACTCTGATGAAAAGTACTACATTACAGCAGACATCCTATGCCCTCAAACTAACTTTCACCTTTGCTAATAACTAAGAGTGTAGTTATCTGGAATACCTGCTGAGGGCATGTCTCAGAATAGAGAGAAAGAGATTTGCAACAAGGCTGAATTTATGAAAGGAAGACTGTCATTATTCCAGCTCTTGCTGCAGTGACTGTGCAAATGCCCCCTACCCACTATCTCTCACCTTTCCCCCCGTCTGCTTTCGTATTTCTCATTTTGTCTTTTCACAGAGATTTAGACGGTGTCACAGCTCTGTAAAGTTTCCACTCCTGTCTCTTTTATCGTATCCTGTTCCTGAACGCTCTAAGGACTCCGCTGATATCCCATATGAGGCTGCGCTGAATGGGAGGTTTTGTTTGCACACACGTGCCATGCAGCAGACAATGCCGGCTGCAGGAGAGCCACTCTGCTGACCTCTCTGCTTCTTGGCATCTGCTGCCAGATTCCCTTTCAGTCCCGTACAAATCACTTAGAAAGAGGCAGCGAGCTCTGAATTGCTGGCAGGATGTTATGGTGCACAGCTCGCACCACTAAACTGCTGTTTTGTTTTGTTGTCTCCCCACACCGCTACTGTTGATGGAAACTGTGTCGAGCTGGGCTAATGGGCTGTGGGTGTGTTTGTGTGTGTCCGTGCGCTTACATATGCGTTCCCGGTAAGAAATACGCAATTCCTTTCGAGTAGTGGTTGCCGTGGAAACCTTGGTAAGGTCTGGTCTCCAGCTGCCATTAAACAGTGAAGCGTGCTGGGACATGTGGCAATGGGGGTTGGTTAATCATCAGCCACTTTATCAGATCTGTGGCCACGTTAGTGCTGATGGCTGCACCACGAACACTTTGTAAAAAAAAAGAAATAAATTTGCTTCAGATGTCTGAATTAAAATGTACTGTAGTGAGTGTGCAGGGTGCAACACACCATCACCTAAATGCTTAACTAAATAAGAAACTATTAATGATTACAACAATGATAAAAACCCTGTTATGAATAGTCAAAATTTACTCCTATACAAAAAAGCTTCTTCTAAAATGGCAGTTTTCAAGTGACCACGTGAGGCTAGCTCCCAAAGCAAACTGAACTCCACAGACTCATTGCTCAACCTCTCAGCTCACCATAAAACATGTTTTGGCCTGTATGATTAGCTTTCCATCCATAACTTTTATTTATTTATTTATTTTTAAGTTACTCACTTGGATGGATGGATGGATGGATGGATGGATGGTGGATGGATGGATGGATGGATGGTGGATGGATGGATGGATGGATGGATAGATGATATATGGATGGATGGATGGATGGATGGATGGATGGATGGATGGATGGATGAATGGATGATGGATGGATGGATGGTTGGATGGATGGATGATATATGGATGGATGGATGGATGATGATAGATGATGGATGATGAATGGATGGATTAATGAATGGATGGATGGATGGATGGAAGGATGGATGGATGCATGAATGGATGGATGGAGTGATGGATGGATGGATGGATGGATACATGGATGGAGTGATGGATGGATGGATGGAGTTTGGTAAAGGTTAAAGTTAACAGATCACGCTCTGTTGGCCTCACTTCTGTAAAAAACAGTTACTAAACTGAAAGGTTTTGTGGTCTTTGTGCCTTTTGGAGCATTTTTAATGGAACTATTGAGAAATAATGTTTCCTGCTGTGTGCTGCTGCCTCTGCTTCAGGAAAAGTTCTGGTATTTTAATAGACTAATAAGTACATTTGTGTGTTTGCATGGTATCCCTACACTTTATGGATCTTTAAAACAGCACCAGTCCCCGGTGCACTTACACACAGTTTATCTAACTACAGCAGGTAGCTCGAGCCAACTATGCTGAAGAACGTGAATACATGCAGAGCATGTGCATGTATTCGTGCTATCTCTTCATGTCAGTTTGACTGCATGATGTTCAGATCAGGGGCTGTATTCACAAACATTCAGAGAGCTCTTACAGAGTTCGCCTAAAGTAGCCTAAACATTTATAGAAAGGAGTCCTCGCTTAAGAGTGATTTAGGAAACTCTCAGAGTAACTCTGAGCAAGAACGAACAAAAACTTTTACCTCAGCGAGCAGATGCGGCTGACCTGGTTACCAAGAATACATTTTGCCAGTTTTCAAGTAATTCGGCTTTGTAATCACATTCATTTCTGGCATCATTGCATTGGATGGGAGATGTAAGCGTATCTTTAATGAGATCGGCCACAAACATTATCCCCGCACCATCTAATCTGCTGTTTCATTAACTCACTGTCATTCAGAGGTTTTTCCTCTACCTTTTTGTCTCTCCATTATTTTCTCGTTCCTAATAAAGCAAATGAAACTCTTAAGCCTCTAAAAAGGCATTCCTTCCTACTCCCAGCAGTTTTTCCACAATCTAGTATAAACTTCAAAGGTTAATTCTTAGAAAACATCATAATTCTAAAGCTGCATACACACTGCAAGTAATTCGCATTGACGTGGCAACCAGAGACCACGCAAAGTGGATAACATTCTGCAATTTCAAGCAACTACAACCAAAATATCCACCAGCAATGCAAAGTGCCCAACTTTTCTCAACTTCCAGGTGAGCAACTGGTAACCTGGTAGTAAATACATTCGAAGGTTACCTAGGCCGGACCAGCTTTGAGCAGTGAATCATTTCCAGTCTGCTTAAGACTTTTTTCCAGATTCTGCCCCAAGCAGCAGCTCTTTGTAATGGGAAGCTTTAAGAATGTGGCCCCAGGGCTCACCATCTGTCACAGGACTCCTCGTTCGTTGTAACTCGGGCTGGATGTTTGAATTTGATACAACCTCCAAACAAATGAACACCCACAAACAACGTCTATATGCATGCCAGTCTGTTAATAACAGACACAGCAATACCATCAATGAAGCCCTTTGTTGGGGAGCTATGACCTTTCTCGTCCACTGCTGTCCTTGAATTTCACATGTGAGGCTTTCACAATGTATTCAATATAATATGTAGATTTTGTGCAGGCATTGGTAGATACCTGTCAAATAGCTCTCAGCAAGTTGTAGTTCTCCTGACTTTTTGGCTAGAAGTTAGAACGGGGAGTCCTTCCTGTATTTATTGGAAGGAAATCCTTAGTACATTAACCAGAAATAAAATGATTTCTGGTTAATGTACGCAGGAAGAAGGCGAAAAGCAAGAAACTAGAGAAAGAGACCTTAATTCGGGTCCATCCTGCTCTTGATTATCTCAGCAGTGTGTTTCAGTGTAGCTAAAGTCATAATGATGCTGCTCTTTACATATTTTTCTGTTTTTGTCGTCAGAGAAACGAACAAATTCAATCGAGGCTTTTTTCACTCCATTTAATCCTGTTGTGGTGCAGATGAAAAAATAACAAAACTTTTATTTTATATCTACCATTTCTTCAAGAAACAATAACCAAAAAGCATATTAGTCAGTGTGGATATCTTACATTTAAAAGGAATGATCATCGGAACATTTGAAGCAACAAAAGTAATGCCATAAAGCAGCTGTTATGCATTCACAGCTAAAATATGGGCATCACCCATATGACATGTTGTATCCCATTCTGAAAGTTTTGGTGGCCATAAAACATCTAGGATTATTACACCAAACCTGATGAGATCTGGATCTGATTTAGAAACCAAAGGCGTTGGTTTTTGGTCTTTTGTCCTCTAAATGGGAGCAGAATTAACCAGTTCAGTATCTTGTTATATAAAATAAAACCTGAAACTCGCAAGAGAGACCATAAACACAGGTGGTGAGAGAAGTGTTTACTGAGGCGTCAAATCAAGTGAAAGATTGAGTTGTTTTCTCATGAATTTACATTTAATTGTACTTTTTTGGCAATCAGAGCAGCTGCCCCCTGCTGGTCATGAGAAAGAATGCAGGTTTAAAACGTTTTAATTTTAAACCATCTGTGGGATAAAATGCTCATAAACAATGTCATTGGTGGCTTCTGAAAATGCTGACTCTGCACTTCTAAAAGTGAAAACAACCAACGGGAACTCCATCACAGCATCAGGAACACATGAAGACGAGTAATCCATCCAAGGATTAATCCATCCAAGGATTAATCCATCCAAGGATTAATCCATCCGTTTGTTAGAGTTTCACTTTAGAATTTTAGAGTTATTTAAAAACAGACCAAACCTAAACAGAACAAAAGTGTTAATGAGGCCCGAAGAATTCATGAGGTTCACATAAAACATGCCTCTCATCAAATAGGCTGTATAAATCAGCTGTACGCACACACCCATTTGATACCGACTAAAATGCAGCGAACCGTGAATCGCCACATTGTCCAAGTTATGTAATGTAATTTTATGTACAGACTCTCAAAGATGCACCTTGACCCTGTTGCAGACAGGACTGCGGGCCAAAGGAGGCTTTCTTTCTAAAGGTTAAGGCTGACAGAGCAGTGGCTGCTTTATTAAAACAGGAAGAAAGAGGTACTGTACAAAGGAAGGATGTTCTAGCAATGCATTCATGTACAGCAGCAGTGTCAAGCAAGGTGCGGAAGTACACTTTTCTTCAGGCCTTTCCTCTGGTGTGTATCTGCAAGGTTACATGAAGCGCTGGTCTGACGTTTCTTCCTGAAACTCATCTGGCCAGCTTCCAGTCCCCGCTCTTTTCACAGCCGTGTCCCTTGCGTGACAAATAGCTGTTATACCTTAGCGCGATGATGTCATCCCTTGGGAGACTTTTAAAACTCTGCAGACTTGTGGGTGTTACTTTTATTGCTGGGTTTGCAGGAATATTTGTAAGATAGAGGAAATGTGTTTTCTCTTAACTTGATGTCCTGAGCCACAGACACCACTTATCTGAGTGAAATACAGTAATTTTCTGTCCCCCGATCTGTTTTATAACTATTGATTTAGTTCAGAGATTTTTTTTCTCTCTTGAAAGAAGTCTTTCTTTAGCTGAGGTCTTCTTTAAAATCCAGATTTTTGCAATTGTCAGCAGAGGTGATACTTGAAACCAAATGTGGTTGGCCTCTCATTGTGCTGCGAATACTCTCCAGCAACTGTCTTTACCTCAAATGTGCACACCATGTGTGCGTCTCCAGCATCTCATTTAGAAAACTAAACCTTGAGGTTGAGGTCCTGATTTCATTTTGATGAACCGCCCAGGCAGGCCTTAGTATTTGTTATGGTTACATGGTGGTAATCATTAAAAATGATGGGGAAACGGGGACATGTAAATATTATTACCTGCGTGATTTAGAGAGTAATCTTTAAACATAAACAACAACGTACAGCATTTTGCTGACAGTTGTTTTACGCTCAGCGAGCCAAAAGGATCGCCTCTATGTCATGTCTGTGCAGTTTACTGGGAAAAAAGTTGTTTTAAAAGTTGTTGTTTTTTTCTTGATAAAATTATATATTTTTCACAAAGAACAGTGTCAAATAAATGCTGCTTACAAACTCCAAAAGTGTTTTTACACAGTTCATTTACATATAAACTGCTTATGTATTTAAAAAGTGTTTCTTCTAACTCAGACTGTTTCTGACAGTGAGTGTGATCATCACAATAAAGCCAAAGAATATGCGTTACAGCAAAAGTCTTTGCAGTTCCCTGTTTATTCTACATATAAATGTATTTGCAGTTTGCAAATTTTCTTTAAAAAAATATGATTTTACCTTATATTAGAAAGAGTTTTGTTGGGGGCTCAGCACCTCTTTGGTGGGGGCCAAACTTCTTTGCATGAAAAACTCATTTCATAGTTGCAGTATCTGCGTTTCCTCCACTGTTCTTAATTCTGACATCGAGCTTGAGCATTGAAAAGGAGAATAAATCTTTAGATTTAATTAAACTACAAGTCCACAATGATAATTGTGACATTAAGCATAGCGAGTGCTTAATGAGTGTATATTTTACTCATGCTATACAACTAGTACCTGAATGCATCACTTAATGTAATTTAATATTTCACAGAGAAATAAAACATTTTAATTAATGTTTAACATTTTGGAAATTTAGTCATTCTGTACTAGTATAAAGGAAGTAAATACTCTTCTGGTTCTTTTGATTAATACCAAGCTTGTTTCCTCTGAATAGTTTCTGAGCTCAGCCTCTGAGATAGAGTGAAAAAGAGCAGAGCAACAACTCCCCCAAATCAAAGGAGACCAGTTAAGGTGGTCTGGGCTTCTGACTAGAGTGCCTCCTCGACATCTGAGTGAGGGGTTTTGGGATAGGGGGAGAGGCTGGAGCGATTACATCTCTCGACTGACCTGCAAACACTTTGTTGTTCCTCCAGAAGAGCAGGTAGAAGAGGCTGGAGACGGGAAGGTCTAAGCATCTCTCCCTACACTGCCTCCCCCGTGACCCAGGCAATAGAAAATGGATGGACAGACAGTGTGTTGAGTTAATCAGGGCAAAATGATTTTGATGAAGAATACAAACAGCTGATACCAGTGGTCTGCATACTAAAGGTGTTGTTGGAGCTTGGACCGTGGTTATTTCCACCTCAGAAGCTTCCTCGATTTCAGTCTGTAACCTGGCCAAACCGAGCACCCTCGAGCTCTGTGGATCAGAAGGCCGGCTGAAGTTTTCACTGCCGTGCTAAAAATGGCAAATGGTTGTCTTTTAATTACAGATACAGCAGCCTCTGGGGTGGAAAGTGTTAATGAAAAAAATCCAAGATACCCTGGAATGATGAATTCCTGGCATTCACCTATTAGACTCCAGTTCATATATCTCATTTCCCTCACCCTGTCCTGCCATTATCTAAACGCCTGCAGCTTCAGGCCCAGAGTAAACACTGGTGTCTGGGACTGAGGGCTGCGAGGTCACCGTGGATAGGTGATGACAGCTGAAGTCAGAGGACTGACTCTTGAGGGGTCACCCAGTCTGTCTGCCAGGGGCCTGAGGCACATAAGGAAGCATGGAAGGTGAAAGACTGAGTGCTGAGAGTAAAGAATGTGGCCACTTGCTCTGTGAGCCTCTGGACCCATACTTAGCCTCAGACGTGTATCTCTTTCTTATTTTTAAACTATGAAATGTGGAATGATAGGCCATAGGCTACTCTTCTTATCTAGTTCATTTATTTAATTACTAAACCTGTCAGACAGTACATCTTGCAGTGCATGGCCTAATATGGTGAATTAAGGGTGGAGATTATATAATTTAATAGGAAGGCACGGCATACCCTCTTAGAGGTTGGGACAGCAAACTTTATCACAGATTTAACCAAAGAACGTATATCAGACTACACACCAATCATGCATAACATTATGACCACCTGTCTAGTGTTGTGTTGGTGCCTCTTTTGCTGCCAAAACAGTCCCGACCCATCAAGGCATGGACGACACCCCTGAAGGTGTGTCGTTGTATCTGCAACAAGATGTTAGCAACGGATCCTTCAAGTCCTCTAAATTGTGAGGTGAGGCCAGCACATCCCACAGATGCTCCTTTGGACTGAACTCATTGCTGTGCTCCTCAAACTATTCCTGAACCATTATCCTGCTGAAAGAGGCCACAGCCATCAGGGAGTACCGTTTCCATGAAAGAGCCTACATGGTCTGGAACAACTCCTAGGTAGGTGGTACGTGTTATAGTAACACCCACATGCAGGACTCAGGGTTTCTCAGCAGAACATTGCGTAACACAGCTTCCCCGATCATCGTTAGAAATCCAGACTTCCTGCTCATTTCTGCTAAACTTTGTTACTCAATGTATTGAAGTCTCTCCAGAATTCCTAAACATAAATAGAAACTTCTGTTCTTGAGTCTCACATCAACTCTCTTACTGGTAGCTGAGGACTATCATGGCACACCTGAGTGGAGACTACATTAACCATCTGGGAAGTGGCCCAGTCTGATGTGTAGTAGCTCCAGGTGTGTGGCTTTGGTGGCTCGTGGGTCAAAGAGAGTTAGGATTACTAATATGTAACTCATAAAGCACATAAAGACTTTGTGGCTGATTAGACGCCTGCACACATGAGCAGGAACTCGTTCTGGACCCAAACAGTCCAAAAACGAGCTTTTCCCAGAGGTGAACACGTGGTCTGACATCATTAACGGTTTATGCAAAACATTACCTGACATTTTTTTAACCTTATCACATACACAATAGCTCAGCCTGTATTTGTCAGGGTCTACTTCCTGTTTGATGCTTGCCCCACCCACACATTCCTCGTCACACCAATGGGGATGTGTAAATGTCATTATGCGGTTAAGATGGAGTTTTTTTTTATATGTTTGTTTGTTTTTAAATGAAACTTTTCTCCTTCATCAGGTGAGGAAATAAACCCTCTGTGGTCACACTGTGCCCTCGCGCCTTACCTCCCACTCACCCTTATTTCCCCCCATGTTTTATTCCATCCTCGTGGCCCATAAATGGCAGCTCTGTGCGGCAGTGACAGCGTTAAAATCGCTCATGCCCGAGTCTCCACCTTCTATGTAAATGACAGCGTGAGTGAGTGGGACCCGAGGCGGAGAGCTCTTACTGAATGAGGCTGACGGGGAGGGGGGGAGTTGTCTTCACGGACGTGTGTGTGCGCTTACAATAATAAGGAGGTGTGGGTCCGCTCTCTACTGTGCATGTACCCGGAGCAGAGCAGCGATAGGCTACCTTTTGGATGCAATCATGTCACGAGCGCTGGGCTGTGCCACGAGAGCATCTGAATAATCCACACCGGCGATACGCGCACGGCAGAGGACCAAAGCGATGGGTGGCCAGATAACGCGAAATGCCTTTTACGGTAAAGAGCAAACATTTGTCACATTTGACGCTGTGATGTTTCGCCTCCTTTGTTCAGGTTTTTGGCTGTGAGCTGCTCAGCCTCTGTTATCAGGTACCAGCTTATTCTTTGCTCACAGTTACGTCACTCCTGTAATTAGAATAGGGGTCTCGAGACGCGCAGCTGTGTCTTCTGATTACGACGTAACAACCAGGATGTCCCCGGCTCCTCGCGCACTGACCTGCGCCCCGTATAGCAGTAAATTGCAGGGAGGTGTTTGTACTGGGAGCAGCTTAGCTGGAGGGGAGGAAAGTTGTGGGGTTTCCCCTCATTACTAAACAGAGCGTGCAGCTGTGCCTCGAGAAATCAATGAATTGATTTTTTTCTATTGTATTGTCCTGTATGCCATCACTAAGGTCCCACCAGGGGCGTGTCCAAAGGAGGGGGATTGGGTGGCACCAGGCCCCCATAGATGGTATTTCAATGGGGGGCAAATTTGGCAAATATTGTAGTTTGTGTTCCATACTGTCCACTTATAGCTTTACTTCTTAGTTTCCAGACTGTAAAACATAATTCTGCATCATTTTGAATTCTGTGTACTGTTACCAGTGCCTTAAGTACAAACGTAACGAAATATACTCGAAGCAGGCGTGCAAATACTTGTTTTCTGCACTCTGTTTGTATCTGATCAGATATTCCGGTTTCTCGTGCTCCAAGTGCCACACTATTCAAAATATCCTGTAAAGACACCCCGGGGGCAAAGAATCCATCTGACAGGGGGGTTACTGGCCATAAGCAAAACGCACAGGCTGGCTGGATTTCAAAGATGTGTTTTGGTGGTGTAGCGTTCTCTCCACGAGACCCCAGGGATCTTTTGTCTTGTTAATAAACAGTGGAGCTTCTGTATAGGTTCATACGCTGAATGTAGGCCAGCTTCAGGCCTTGTGTGGTGTCAGGCAGAGGTTTTAACAACAATAAGATGACAGTAACCCACCCGTCCACGTCCCCGCACCCCCCTCCTTTCTACAACAGCAAAAAACAAAACAAAAAATGAGGAAGTGAGCCGTGCCAGCAGTGTGATGAGGAATTCGTTCCTCGTCTTTGCACAATTATTATTAGCATGGTGTGTCGTGTTTGGGTGTGTGTGTGTGTGTATATATACCTATGCGTTACTATGGGGGTTAAGCTGTGTCCCTGATCCTGCAGCCTCTTCTGGTTTTGACCACCTGATCGTTCTAATTAAAGCCCCGAGATTAATGCAATTACTTAAAGAGGGATAAGCTAAGACAGCAGGAAGAGCTTCTTTTCTCTGGGATCAAGGTCAAACACCTCAGAAAATTAGAACACTGGGTTTTTCTTGTCGTGCGGTCAGCATGCAGTCTTACCTGGTATTGGTGTTAGTCTGTAGCAAGGCTGTCATTGGGACTCACAAAGAGGCCCAACTTATTATAGAGTGAATATTTTTACTAATGCAGCCTGTTAAAGGACACGTGTCACTGTATTTATCCATAAAATTCAGTTCTGTGAATTTTAAATCACTTGATGAAAAGTTTTGTGTATTTCTTCAGTGTGAAGTTTGAATGCAAAATTAAATCTCTCGACATGTTTTACTAATAAAACAGACACAGAGCATGGCTGCTCTTTTGTGCATTACAACATTGTTTTGTGTGTTGATGGCAACAAAATATATAAAATGGTAATCAACTGTAAATTATAAATAACACGAATAAAACTGCATCTCAGTTTTCATTTGGGAGAGGTTTGTTTTTGATAGGGTGGCTTTTGTTTGCTTTAGGCTATATCATCCACCAGAATTGCATAACATTTTGGTAAAAACCACGTCTAACCCAAATTTACAGATATAGTTGTGGAATTTGGAATCTGAATATATTTACTATCAAATATGCGAGTCCAACAGATGTTCTGCTGTAAACATAAGGCTGTCGTGGCTCACGTGTGTGATGTTCTTGCAGAAGTGTGAGTTAAATAAGTCACGTCTTATAAAGCTCGCAGTGTATCTCTACTTATCTCCTCTTCATGGTTAATGTCAGTGTTGGAAAATTCTCCAACAGAACTTTTCCGTAGCAAACGTTTGGACCCATGGAAAGCGTTTACGTGTGATCTCATGTCCCAGGGCTCTGGGACTATTCAGTGTGTGAACTTTCCTCATAACTCGTTTGACTTTACATCTAGTTTTCTTTTGTTCAAAGATGCCTGTACAGATCAAAACTGTTCTTAACAATAAATATTGAATTCTCTGATGTTTTAAGAAGGATACTAAGTGATTTTATTCCTGGATCACATCACTTTAAACAAACACGGAGCAGTTCTGACAGTTATGCAGAGTCCTGCACGGAAACTGCTTTCACAGTGCATCTGAAATAATTTAACTGTAATAATGACCAAAGCTGTTACTCAGTACTTTATGGTCTTACCTTCAACTGCAGACGTTAGTTTTGTCATCTTTTTTCACTGTAACTGCTTTTTCTCGTCTGCAGTCACGCCTGCCTTTGTTTTGCCAACAGCGACGATGATGTTTGCTGTCCTCGATGTTCCTCATAGTTGAGTTAAAACTGCAAATTGCTTGCTAGTAAGAACCTGCAGCTACAGCAGTGTTTGAGTGAGCATGGAGGAAAGCATATGATAACTGGGAGTGATTTACAGTGTGTTCATAAGCTAAGCTTTAATCACAGACTATACAGAAAAGGGTTGCCATCGTAGCCACTGCGACATCCTGTTTTGGGGCCTCCATTTCAGCTCTTTTGCTACCACCATCTTGGTTTTTGGAGGCACAAGTCTCCACGTGTGAAGGAGCAGCTAATGCTAGCTTTCATTCACACAAACACAGGTTCCACCTTACAAATAACAATAAAAAATAAAGTTTTGCTCACCAGAACCACACAGAAAGCCATTAATTTGTCAGATAACTCAGTTAAAATGTTGTAAAATGCACAAACGTGGTCCTGAAGTGCATGGCAGCGAGTTTTTGAAGTGTCTGTGAGGCCCAACAGAGCTCGCAGCTACAGCTGTGTGTGTGTGTCAGCGTTCCTCTAATGGTGGAACTGTTCAGAGGGGGGGAAATTAGCTAAAGTTAGAATTTTAATGTGGGAGTCTTTGTGGTGGCTTCATCTTTCAGCCTCTGAGGCTGACACTTAGTCATGACAGGCAAGTTAAGGCTGCTCCAAAGCATTATGGGTAACCCCCCCCAATCAAAGTACAACTGTTTCCATGACGACCCACAGCCATTGATAGAAAGTGCTTCTTTCTAAATTTGATAAAGCAGCCATTAATTTCTGAACCTTTGCAGTGATGTTTTCTTCTGCGTGTGAGCCTTTTTGGAAAACGTGCCCGCTTAAAAAAGAAACTTAAAATCGTTGCTCTGCGTCTGTCCTCACTGTTTACGTGTTTGCACGAGCACAGCGAGAGCTGCTGGGGAACAGATTATGCTTTCTAAAATTGAATCTCTGCAGGCTGCTGTTCTCAGGTGTGAAGCACCAGAGCACATCCAAACAGCGTTTGCTGAGCCGGTTGCGTAATTGAGTCTGCCGAGTGTGTGGGAGCTCCACTTCTGTGCTCCCGATTGACTGAAAGTGGGCCACTGTCTGCGGCTGATTCGACGCAGCGTCTGGTTGCATTCGAGCTGAATTGGATTCTGTATCCGAATGCAAAGTCGATGGAGAAGCTATATCACAAAGTAAAGATTCTTAACTTTGTCGAATTGGACTGGGGCTCGGTAATGTCACGGGATATGCCTCAGGTTATTGAACGCACCAGCAGCCTCTCAGTTTTTTTTCTTTTTGTGTGTAGGAGAGTGAGAGCGAGGAAGAACGATTCAAGTATAGTGACAGGAACGTATGTCTCTGGGTCAGGTGCCATTGTTGAGAGCACGCATCAGTGTCGCACACATAGTTGTTCCTCTGACTTAAGGCAGCAGCTCTGCAGCTCAGTCTGTCACCTACATCACCACGCTGGGTTTAGATCTCCTCATGTGCGTGTGTGTGTGTGCGTGTGTGTGTGTGCGCGTGCGCGTGCGTGTCAAACTCTTCAGCTTCATTCTCATGACAGGTCACCTTCAAGGCAGCGCCCACACAGTGACTTCCAGTCAGCACTGAATAGTATCTCGCATGCTTCAGTCAATACACACTGCATATCATTACGCCTCTCCACCAGCCTGCTCTCTTTCTCTAACAGAGAGGCATCATGGGACAGCATTGTGCTCCGCTGTGCGCAGCCTTGTGATATTATTATTTATTGATTACTGTTGTGTAATCCCTTCCGTGAAGAGAATGTGGTAAGATTAGTGGGCCGTAGTGGATGACGTCAGTCACTTCATCATATCCACGTCTCACCTTTCACTACCAGGTCGTCCCAGTGTGAATTATTTAGACGCCGCTCTACAGCAGGTTAAGCTGAGCAGGGCTGTTGAGTACATTTCATTTGGTAGTTAGTTATGTTATGATAATTTGTAGCTTCTCATTTGCGGGTGATTTTATTCCGATTAATGTAATTTCAAATTGAATCTGTTTTGTTTCTGTCCAATCTGCTGGTTGGCCATTATAAAGACATCACTGTGGACTCAGTTTTATTTATAAGGTAGACCCTACAATAATACATACAGAGAAAAACCAACAGTCATATGACCCCCTATGAGCAAGCACTTTGGCGACAGTGGGGCCATCTACCTGTCCAGCTGTTTTACCAAGAGAACCATGGTCTGAACGCTTTGTGGTGCTAAACACAGTTGCTTTGCCAAGAGGAGCACTGTAGACTCTCTGTCAGCTCCAGCCTTCAGTGGAAACCCGTTTGGATGCACATTTTTCTTCTTTAAAAATTTCCTTATTTGCTTAAGTGGACCTGTTATAAACTGTTTCAGTGGTGGCTGCACATATTAAACATGGGCTAAGTTTCAAATGATGAGATAAGAGTCTGAACTGTAGACGTTATCCCTGTGACCCAAGAGCTCAAAACTCTGGTTTCAGGCCTTTTTAAAACTCTTGGTTCTTTGTGATGTCAGTAAGAGAATGCGGTCGTCTAAAGCACAAACTGCTGGCTATGAGAGCAGAAGACCTGGCCATGTGCTGTTTCTGTCTCTTCTGTTTGCAAGGGGGAGCCAATCAGAAGAAAGTTAGCTTAAAGCCCAGGGGAAGGTCTTCTTTCAGAGAGGGTCATTTTTAACTGTGGATCATGGAAAGCTACCTTTGCACAAGGTTGAAAACATGGAGTTCCTCTGTAGCATAAAAATCTGCAGGAAGCCAAACTGATACTGATGCCGGTCAGTATTTCAGTTAAAAAGGAGAACTGGTGGTGAGTTACATTATTGTATTACAGTTTGTTGAGCCACAAGTAAGCAGTTAGAAATGTGCTTGGACTTTATGAGTGACCAACATTTTTTGATTGGTGCTATAAAACTCGGGCAATATTTGACGGGATTAGTATTATGGGGCTTTCAGACATAATGCTGCAAGCTCTCGAAAAGGCATTATTTCCAAACTCCTTCGAATGAGGTCTCTCTCCCACTTTTCCTGAACATTAGTCAGGAGCCCTTGGCGTCACATTTTAACCCTCTGTGCTTCTCTTGGTCGTCGTTTTCAATGTCAAAGGTAGGCTGGTGGACTCAGTGGACGTCCCTCAGAGAAAGACCCTGGGAGCAAAGTCAAAGTCATCATCTTTGCAGGAGTTGTTGATGAAAATGAAGAAGGAGCTTTTAGATGGAAGAGTTAAACTTCTAGCATGTGGTTTGTGTCGGGAGGGTGTATTTCACCCAAATCTAGATCTTTTTTTCTTGTTTGTGCCTAAACCTTATAAAACATCAGCTAAAAAAAGAGACGTGGAAAAATAGCAGTCCAGCGTGGCGTGGTGTGTGTGCTGTGGAAACTGGACTTGCTCTTTTATCGGCTTCTTCTGATACTTCATTTGATAAGAATCAATCAAGTTGTTATTTGTAGACTTCATGAAGATAAAAGTTTTTTCCTCTAACAAAAGTGAAAATATGATTACTACTGATGGTAATCATTGCTCAGTGTTTAATGGTCAGTAGTATAGCTAAAGTTTGACACAGTGAGCTCGGTGCATGCAGAAGTAATCCTGGTGAGCCTAAAGGATAAATCAGGATTATTTTAAACTAAAATGTTAGCTCAGTCTCAGATGCTGTTAAAAGGAGGAAGAAAGCCTACCTGGGCTAATCCAAAGTAAATCGTTATTTGGACAGGATCACCCGACACTGTGCGGTCTCACTGGGTCACCAACACTAGACCAACAGATCTATCACGATGTTGCTTAACAACATTTCAGATCTTTTGGTCACCAGCAGCGATGCAGTGACTTCCTGGTACCTGCCCTCAGGTAGAGTAGCAGCCACAGCTGCCGTAGCAGTCGGTGCCTGTTGAGTTTCACATGTTCTGCCTGCATCTGTCACACATGTGTGCAACTTTGGAGATGAGTAATAAGAGGAAACTTAACACTCTGGGTGACTCTGTAAAAGGCACACTGTGAGCTTGTTCTTATACCTATACTGTAACGCGTAAAGCCTTCTTGCCTAAATGATAATGCGTGTGATTAATCGTCGCCATTATCGTGTGATTCATTTCACTGTTGCAGTTACATTAGGCTGAAATGCCATTTTGTCATGAGTCAGTGGGATTAAATGCATCATCCAGACACTGCTATGTAAACATCATTAAGAGGTTGTTTGTCATTGCCCTCCAGGCTTGTTGGCAGTGTTTTAAATGACGCTGTCAGCAGATCTACAGGGAGAAACGTCTGAAAAAGAGGCAAAGGAGAAGCGTTTTCCACCGGTGAAGTTTTGGTAAAGATGAAATGGATGTTATTTATCCGCCCTGAGTTGGTAATGTTTGCAGTTATCCTGAGAGAACGAGCTGAAGCTAAACAGTCCGCTTTGTGTTTTCTTAACAAATGATTCTGGTGAGTGATCCAAAGTACACCAGTACATTAATGCTCATTTGCTTCTAATAGGTGCATAAATAAACTGTGATAAGCTTGAGTGGAAATGTAAACCTGTAAGGATCTGGTATTTGACGTTACACCCTACACCAGTCTGCATGTTTGTTATTCCCATGTTCCCAAATTGCTTAAAGGCTTGATGTGCTATCGTAAAGTCACAAAAGTAACTCTGCGTGTGAGGTTGTGTTTTCTCTAATGTTTCCTAGGATGAGCTTCAAGCTGGACTACACATGGCAACAAGTGCAGAGAGTGGGTTGGTATGTGGGCTACCTGTGCTTTGAATGATACAGCCTCATCGTGTTTCCATGGTGCTAAAATTAGGCGTATCGGTGGAGATCTGGGTCAATGACATGTGCAAACACCAGTCAAGGTTTGTTTTAGTCCCCCTTGGAGATGGGTCAGAGGCTTTGGACACAAAGTTTGGATCACAGCAGAAAAGTGATTCTGCACACACTGCTAATGCAATATGTTGCCTTTGCATATGAAGCAGTATAGCCTGGATATTAGTCTTTATGCAGTGCATGGTTCAAAATCTTTGCACAGCTGAATGAACGGCCGAGGTTCCAAAACAAGGAAATGTAACCCTCCCACGCATCGAGTACTACCTGATGAAGCTCAGTCAGAAATGATGATGTGTCTCTGGGGGTTATATAGTACAATACAGCTCAACTGTTACCTTACAGGAGCATTTCATTTGAAGAACAGCTTTCGCAGGTGTTCCACAGAACAAGGAAGTGATGTACCCAGTAGACACGGAGCAAATATTTGAATAGTGTTCTGGACATATAAAAGCCGATTAGCATAGGAAACTGCTTGATAATGACCGCTTGAGTTGAACAAAAAAAACTCTTATCATCCACCTGAAGGAAATGATGAGGTTACTGTTCACTGCAGTATGACGGGTATTATCTGTCTGTGTACTGTGACGAGGGATCGGACCTGTCACGCATGTGCTGTTATTAGTGGGATAGAAAACCCTCTGCACTCCTGGGCAGAGGAATACAAGCTTTTCACCCTGTTTGTTCATAATAAGACATCCTTGACCTTTGGCAAAATGGCTCCTGTGAGGATGTTAAAACTGCCTCTTCACTGATAACAAAAGCATAAAGCTGTGTGCACAAGAACGGGTTTAGCAGAGGCGGCTGTTAGACTGACGTTAACAGGAGTCATTTACATTGAGGGGTCACATCTCGGGCTCTGAGGACATGAGCATACTCCAGGATTTGTGTTCTTGAGGTAATTGGACGACTGAGACGGGCTGCTCGAGGCAGCTTTGTTGTTCTGATAGCTTCAACAAACACAGAGCCTTAAACAAAGCCGACTAAGTGGGGAAATAGTCGATATTTGGTCAAAAGTAAATTCAAAGCTTAAGCCATATAGTCTGAGTGCAGGGGCCAATTTTAGGATGGGGGGGTCTGCAAAGAAGCTATCTGAACAGCAGGTAACTGGTATCCAAATCAATTAGGCTAGCAGTATAGAAGGTTATCATGCATTTCAGCATTGTCAGGTGGAACTGGTACAAGGAACATTTTTTTTTTAGCCAGCTGCAAAGCACTTTAAGACTTTCTATAGGCAAAGAGTAGGAAATCAAACAGTGAAGGTAATATTTATTGTTGCTGCTGTGTTTAAAGCAGTGCCATCACTGTTTCCTGAACTTACAGGAAATCTAAGAATTGGATTAAAGTATATATCTGGAGTATGTTGAAAGGTGACCCGCGCACACATCCATCCATCCATCATTCACTTCAGGATTGCAGGGGGCTGGCTGCGCGTCTTTGGACTGTGGGAGGAAGCCAGAGTACCTGCACAGAACCCACAAACATGGGGACAATGTGCAAACTCCACACAGAAATACTCTGGCCAGGTGGTGGATTTAAACCCAGGACCTTCTTGCTGTGAACCAACAGTGTTAACCACCACAACACTCTGGCCTACCTGAACAGTTTTCTTTTCTGCAGCAGCGTGCAGAAGCAGCTTAAATACTGTGACCTGTATGGGATTTGCCAATTGGATGTATAGATGTGTATCAGCTGATGTGGGCTGGCACTGAGATGAGCTGATCTGCCAGGATTACAGCTGAGTTTGACTTCATGATGCTGCCTAAACGAATGCTGCGCATGTTACCTTGGAGAGAAAGAAGTACCACGAAGAGGAGAGATACTTGGATACCATGTAGTCTTTGTATTCTCTCAGAAGTTAAACCAGTTGTGGATTCACCGTTTTCCAACCACTGACCCACAGATACCTGCAGAGCTGTACTCCTGTTTGTTTGACTGGAAAAACACAACCAAGCAAGACTATAAATATAACTTTATTGTGTCTCAATAAACAAAAGGCATCTGTTGTAAGCTCACTGATGGCTGCCGAGTGAGCCGATCAAGACCTTTAGATGCCACGGGTTGCTAAGGAACATGAATTCACACGTAGCCCCTTCTCTCTGCAGCAGCTGTGCCTCTTTAGAGCCCGCTAATGCATTCAGCTCAAACTGCCCAGGACCACGTGCGCCACATTCAACAGCCGCTCTTCTGAAGCACTGCCTAAGACAAAAGGCCTCAGCCGTCTTCTTAGGTTCGGGGCCAGATTGAATGGTAGACATGGGGTGTAAAACTGTAGTGTTACATGATAAACACGGACAAACACAACGACGGACTACAAAGCGTGCTGTTGCCTTTGACTAAATATGTGGACTTATCAGGACTCTGCAGGACATCTGCTGCTGCCCTTGCGTTGGCTTTCATCGTTTCAGGGTCTGGTCAAATCAGGCAGGCCTCTGTAAAACTGAATGTTAACCATAATTTTAGTTCATAATTTTAGCCATTTTTTTTGTAATGAGGCACCTGCCACAGTTTCTTTTCATATTTAAACACCCTAATAGAGGCAGAGTCATTCTGTACATTTAATGTAGTAGATTAATGGTCTGCAGTTTTCCAGTTTCCTATATGTAGCCAGGCATTTCTGTGTTGAAACATTTCCTGCACAGCTGACTGGAGTTTGGTGGGGAAAAAACTGAAACATTCAGCATAAACATCAGGATTTGCTGATGTTTATTGGGATGTATCAATCACTCAGACCGGAGGAGATGGAATTTCTTTCTAGACGGCAAATCATACCCGGAGAAATCTATGAAAGAAGAGACAGACAGACCAATTTCTCTGCTGACAGTAGCTCGAGTAGTCCATAATGCAACACAGCTATGAAACATGTAGTGCTTTGAGTCTGCAATAGGACTCTCAATAGATCTCTTATCTTACAATCACAGTTGGTATTGCTTTGAATTATTGCTGTGAGAGGATAGAAGTGCAGTCTTTGTAGATACAGCTGGTCAGGTGAGAACTGTGAGGAAAACGCTAATCGCTAACTGATGTAAGCGGGAGCCTGACAAGCCGAGGGAAAGCGGGTACATCAGGAAGATGGATTATACCCCATAACCACAAAATACTGGAATGTTTAAACACAAATACAGAAACTTCTGGAAGGCATTTAGCATCTCAGAATGGTAACGTATTGAGTATCAGATCAGTCGAATTTTGAGGATTCTCTCCTTCAAAGCTAAAAACTTCCTCTCAGCTGCAGAATACTAATTTAGTCATTCTAATCTGGCGGTTAGTGGCCGTGGAAAATCTGTGAAAATTGCTCAAGTGCATGTTTCTAGTAGCTGCTCAAGTGCTGCGGTCACACTCCTCTCACTCAGACTCCATTCAGGCACTTCTGCTGCTCATGCATTTAATTATCAAGTCAGTCACACCTTCCTCTGCAAGTCTTCTTCACCACCGGAAAGCAGCCATCGAACTGCCGGGTTTTGGGTTGAAGCACATGACCAAGCGTGATATGTGATATTTAGGCTTGCTAGAAACTTGCAATTGAGCTGTTTGGTTATTGGACTGCAAGAATTAGACCTTAACGTCAGTGTTAGTTGGGTCAAATAATGTATATGCAATATGTTCAAACAGCATCAGACTTCACGCGGCTTCTACTGAGAATTTGTGGTCACAGATGTCCAACAGAGCGTCTCACGGCCAACGCGGACCATGTAATACAGCCATTAGATTTCAAAATGGCTGTTTGTCTGGGAACAGTTCATTTTGTGAGTAACTAAAGAGCATCATTTGTCTTGGACATGTGTTTTTGAAAGTTTTCAGCCTGCAGGCCCAGTGTGATTATTGCTGATTAGCTTATTACTCTTCCACTCACAGATAATCAACAAAGAACCAAATCCTAGATGATATTTCCTTATCTGATGTCATTTTGTGTGATAACATTTTGAATTACAAACATCAGATGCTAACTACATTGCTGAAACCTAACCTCCTGCTCCTAATTAGGACGTTTTTTTTGGTTTGTTTTCATTGAAATTCATGGCTTCGTTCTGCTCTTTTGTCTCTCGTTGCCTTAGACTCCCTTGGTGGCCCATTCCCGTCCACGTCACATCGATGTCACCACAAACCCAAGAGGTGCCTGCCTATCCACTGTGGCAGTGTCGGTGGGCCTCTCCCCATCAGCCCACTTCTATTCCATCCAAATGCCAAGGGGTCCCAAATTGTCATGGACCTTGCCCAGAAGACAGTAAAGAGGCAGGCCAGTTTCTGCAATGCCATCACCTTCAGCAACAGGCCCATTGCGCTCTATGAGCAAGTCCGCCTCAAGGTACATTTTTCAGAGAGCGCAGCACTTTTCCTCTCGAGTGTCTGAGAGCTTTTAAACTGTCAAAACTGTTGTCTTAGTTTTATCTTAGCTTGACAGTTAAAAGGTTTTGTCCCCCAATGTAAACTCACATTCACTGTCTGTGTTTGATAGACGTGATGCAGTTATTAAGTTTTCTTCTTTGTAGATTACCAAAAAGCAGTGCTGCTGGAGTGGGGCTCTGCGTCTGGGCTTCACCGCTAAAGACCCCTCCAGAATAAACCCAGACAACCTTCCCAAGTACGCTTGTCCTGACCTGGTGTCTCAGAGTGGCTTCTGGGCCAAGGCGCTGCCTGAGGAATTTGCCAACGAGGGCAACGTCATCGCCTTTTGGGTGGACAAGAAAGGGAGAGTCTTCTACCGCATTAACGAGTCCAGTCCCATGCTGTTCTTCAGCGGGGTCCGCACGGCCGAGCCCCTCTGGGCCCTCATTGATGTTTACGGCCTGACCCGCGGCGTGCAGCTGCTAGGTAAGAACACTGGTGCAGGGAATGAGGCGATGCCAGCCAACCCAAAGTTAGCAGACGATGAGTTACAATGAATATGCAGATTCGAGTATAACAGGGCATCTGAAGGCAAGTTATGTCTGGAGTCACTGGTTTGGCAAAGAAACAGTCATAAAATCTCAACTTTCTTTTTTTACACTCCTTATGAAATAGGTTTAATAACACTATGTTAAACTGTCATTTGTGATGCTATCAGGCAAATTTTGTTTCCTTTGGACAGAGTCAGGCTTGCCCCAAATATTTGTGATGCTAATTAGCAGTGATGGGAATAACGGCGTTACAAGTAACGGCGTTACTAACAGTGTTACTTTTTTCAGTAACGAGTAATCTAACTAATTACTATTCCTATCGTTACAATGGCGTTACAGTTACTAACAAGGAAACGCGGTCCGTTACTATTTTTCAACAAACAGACGGTTGAAGCTGTGTTCAGCTTACAGCTACTTCCATGCAGCTGATATAAGATGCTGTAAGTAATCTGGGCGCTACAGCTTTAAGCAGCTGCGCGCTCCCGCGGACGGCAATCACGATCACTGTCTAGCACAACACCTGGAGCTCAGGGGGCAAAACAATCGCATGAGTGCTGCTGTTTGACTGAGGAAGAATAAAGTAGTCGTGGTAAGTCAATCACATGACCACTTAAAGACAAAGCAACACGGTGATAGGCCACGTAAAACCAGAGTCATGATAAACAAGATATACGCGGCGTTTTTCCCTCAATTGTTTCGTCACGTTTACTGTCTAAGGACAGCGCTAGCAGACATAAGCATAAGCAGAGAGTAACAAAAAAAACAACAAAAAAAACCGGGAAGTTTTGAGAGAGAGAGCGAGTTTTGAGATGTGAGATTTGTGACGTTTAGCGTGTTTGGAGTGTGTAGTTAATGTGTTGTCTTGTGTAGTTAGTGTGTAGTGTTGTGGATAGTTTTGTGTTGTGGGTCAGAACAATGAGGCGACTGCTGTCTCCAGGTAGAAACAGCAGTGATACACCTGCTGCTGTCAGACCTGCAGGTATCAGGCTGTGATGTTCTCCTTTATAGTGGACAGAAATGATGTTTTTGGAGTGGCACAAATAATTTGTGGCATCTTATTGAAGAACAGCTGATTGTTCTGTAAATAGTTTGAAATGGTTATTTAAAAAAGGGGTAAAGGTAAATGGATGCAAATAACTTTGTTGTTTGCAAAACTTGTGCAAAGGATTTTAAAATTGACAATTTATATTTGCATTTAAAGCTATGAAATATGATTCAATAAACATGTTTATGGTTGTTACAGTAAAAAAATAACTTTTTCTACTCTGATTTTATGTTTTTTGTCTGATTTTAGATCAATTGTGTTAATACAGTATGTCAAAATGAAAACATGACTGTAAATTCAGACACGTGAGGTTGTGCTGAAAAGAATGATACCAAACAAGGCAAAGAAAATAGATTTTAAAGGTAAAATGTGGAGGGAAAAATGGCCAATTATACCCTGGACCCCAGAGGGTTAAACGTCTTTTTTTTAAAGTAACGCAATAGTTACTTTTCAAGTAATTAATTACTTGTAGAATACTGTAACTTAGTTACTAACTCAGTTACTTTTTTGAAGAAGTAACTAGTAACTATAATTAATGACTTTTTCAGAGTAATTTGCCCAGCACTGTTAATTAGATGTGTCTTGTTGGGCTTGGTGTGCATATCATCCAATAACAAAGTAAATAACTGTTTATAAAAGATCAAACCACTTCTTTGCTTAACACTCTGCCATGTAAAAGGGCTCTGTGTCAGAATATTTAAATCTAGTAAATAGAATTCAAACATGGTGCTTTTACCTTAGTCCATCTTTATTTAGTCAAGATTTACCAAACTAATTGGAAAATGGTGGGTGTTCAATAAGAGCGCCCAGCTCCCTTTGTCCACCGGTCCCCACAGGCAGCTTAATCCAGCCCCAGTGCTGCGTTTCATGAAGGGTAATTAGCTTTTGTCCTTCTAGAATAACCTTGAAGCAAAGTTCTTTCACAGCTGATCACCAAAAATCTTCAATTCAGAGTCTTTAATTTATACATTTTAGCCCCGTACGCATCAATATCCAAGATGAAGATTGGTAAATGGTACCAATACATATTGCTTTACATGTCATACACAGTAAGATGAATGTGTTGGGAGCAATCTGGGGATCCACCAACCTTCTGATTGGTGGACGACACACCTGTATCTACCTTAGCCACCGTCACCTGTTCTTCTTTTCTCGTCACTTGAAAAACCTCTAAAGTGAAAAAAGGTGATAAGAAAGTCACCAGGTGTAAAGACAACCTTTCATTTTGGTGTTTTTACTTTTAACATCACTGTCGTTGAAAAAGTGAGTTCTCCTTTTGTTTACTGTAAGCTGTATGTCTACAGGGGACTCACCCCGCTGCTGTGTACAGTAAAGCCCTCGGCCGGCCCACATGTTTACACCAAAGCAGTGCAGGCATGAAAAGGCATTGTGCATTATCCAGCTATGCTAGGTAGCTTAGCATGCATACCCTGGGTACATAGCACAGGATAGTATGGCCGCAGCTTTGATGTGAGAAATTGTGTGCTGTGTGCAGAGCTGATGCTGTTGTAAAAATACACCAGAGGTCACATGTCCCATGTTTGATTGTATATGTGCTGGTTGACAGTATTACCTCCAGGCTGGCAGAGGCGGATGTGTAGTGTCCCAGGCATGAGGGGAATCCATATTCTTTGTTTTCTCTGTTTTTACACCATAATTGCTGTAAGTCACACTTAGAGTTCATAATTCAAAATCTTGTTGCCATTTACAACATTTTTCCTACTCAGTCGGTGTTTGCAGGGAGGAAAAATGGTTATTAATGGTTCATTTTAAAGGAACATTCAAAAAATGGTTCATGCACATCAAATGCACAAGTCCACAAGCTGAGCTTAGCACCCGAAGCTTTAGAGTGATTAAACTCTCTGTCGAACATCCTTCTGAGATGCCTGACCCTTGAAGACACTGCTTCAAGCACCGTTTTAATCAGAAACGGGTCCTCTCCCCTCAAGCCCTCTGCTTAAGTCATCCTTACTGTCTTTTTACTGTCAGGCCATGTGCAGGGCTGCCTACAGAGTGAGTCTCAGGGGGCCTACAGACTGACATCTGCCCTCATAAACGGGGGGCCTGTTCAGAGGGGGGGGCACTACCAAAGGCTGAGAGAGAGAGAAATGCATCACCCAGACCAGACACCATCTTTGTGATGGTGAAAGGCCAATTGTGTCAGCTCTGTGCAGCACGTTTCTGTGCGCTTCAGGAACCTCTTTGCTGCATAGGCCACATGTGAGGCTTTATTTAGGGAGCAGCTACAGTAGTAGCTGTAGTACTCGCCACTCTCATTGCTGTCTTGGATGAATTTGGTCTGGCAGTTGTGTACGTTTTATCTTTAAGCCCCTTTTTATTTTAATTTGAGACGTTTGCAGTTGTAACCAAGCTACAGCTACAGCGCACCTGCCAGAGTCCCTGCTCAGATCAATAACATTTATTTTCTCTCCACGTCAGTCTCTAACAGCAGTGAGTGAGATTATTCACTGTGCCTCCTTGGGAAATACTATAATCCTCGCTACATAAAGAATGAATTCAAATTCTGTGGTGGATTAACTCTAACTGTACAGCTTGTGTATGCAGTGCAACAGTTTCATAACGAGCAGCAGTCTGTGGTCGTGTGTTCATTCAGTGGGGACAGTGATAGGAATCTCGCCAAATCACCCATCTGCCTGTCTTCATGTCACTTCACATGCTTCTTCTTCCAGCTGTTTCATTACGCTGCACAGTTACTGGCACCCAGTTTATTTAATGACTCGGATGCATTTACTCTACTGACTGTCAGTTCATATTTGGGGGGCTTTTTTCCTTTATTGAACGCTTACCTTAGGCAGGTGCTTTGCTTTATTGTGACTAATGGTAAGACGAGTGCAAGGCTGGTTTTGTCTCAGGTGCTCCCAGGTTGTTGCTCTGCAGCTCAGTGCTCTCACCTGTCATTCTTACAGCCCACAGACAATTAATATTAGTTGCTCTGTTTCTGTAAATAAAGACAAACTTAATAAGTGGCTACATGCGTGCATGCATGCCTGACATCATCAGGGATCTGGGACAGTATCCCAGATCTGCTCCAGGGCTTCACTGGCTCCTGGACAGTCTGAGGTGCGTGGTGATGATGGATGGACTAAAACATAATGTCCCACAGGTGTTCTGTTGGATTTAGGTCAGGCATGCGTGAGGACCAGTCAATGGTATCAGTTCCTTCATGCTCCAGGAGCTGCCTGCATCCTCTCATCACACGGGGCCGGGCACCAAGAGAAACCCAGGACCCCTTGCACCAGCGTAGGGCCTGACGATGAGTCCAAAAATGTCATCCCTGCCTAGCCTGTGGGTTAGCTGTGCATGCCTCCCCAGACCATCAACCCGGGCATGCTGAATGATGTTACAGGCAGGCTTATGCAGACTCTTTCCCGTGTGTCACATGTGCTTAGGGTGAACCTGCTCTCACCTGTGAAAAGCACAGGGCTGCCAATTCTGGTATTTTATGGTAAATGACAATTCATGATGCCAGGCGTTGAACACAGCGTCCACTACAGGACTTCGGCCCCTAGGCCATCCTCATGAAGTCTTTTTCTGATCATGTGGTCAGAGCCATTCACACCAGCGGCCTGCTGGAGGTCATTTTGTAGCTCTGGCAGTGCTCATAATGTTCCTCTTTGCACAAAGGAGCAGATGCTGGTCCTGCTGATGGGTTAAGGGCCTTCTACGACCCTGTCCAGCTCTCCTTGAGTGACTCCTGTCTCCATCCTCCTGAGACTCTACTGGGGGCACAGCAAACCTGCTGCTGATGTGCCATCCCGGAGGAGCTGTAGGGTCCCGGTATCACCACATCGACTCGAGCCAAATGCAAAACTAGTGACAAGACAGTCAGGAAAGATGAGAAGGGGAAAAGTGCCCGTGAAATCCACCTGGAAAACCATCCTGTGTCATTGTTGCCCCTCTAGGGAACCTGACTGAACTCAGCCCGCGCAGCTTCTTCATAACCCATAAAATACCAGATCAGTAGCTTGATGCTCTGATCAAAGCGTTGCTTTAATATTTTGAGCTCAGTGTGCGTATCGTCCTGTTTTCCATTTTGTTTTTGCCTCTGTGACGCAGACACACCTCTTCTCTGTCCTGAGACCGTTGTGCTTCTCAGCAGCAGTTCAACAACATAAATGTAAACTCCAATTATCGGAACATAAAGTCAATCTGGCAAAACACTGCGATGTGAGTTTGTTAATAAAAGCGATCTCTGTTGCATTACACGAGGTCATCTGACCTACTGTTAATACAAAAAATCTTTTCTGCATTTTCAATCAGTGAGATTTTAGAGAAGCTTAATCATCATAATTTGATCCCACTGTTATAAAAACATTTCTTTTACCACATGTTCAGGCCAGTGTGTCGAGCGCCCTCAGTGGGCTGTGAGTTGTCATATGTTCAGCACCTCGAGGCTGTTCTGAGGTCGGCTCAGGAGCAGAGGAGTGAAGGATGACCTCAGGTGACATTTAGGATGACTTTGATGTAGAAAGATTGAAATAGGAACCGTGTCATGCGATAGTCTGCCCCGCAGTAATCACCACGAGGGAGACACCACACATGAAGAGTCTGGGGGGCCGATTTAGTGCTTTCACACCTCCACGAGTGCGATGAGAGCAATTTTATGATTTTCACCTGTCACCTTGCATGAAGCTGGGCCATAAAAATGATGGAAAACCAACAGCGACTCACTACGTGTACACACACGCAGCTTTGTTATAGACCTGATTTCTCTTCACGTCAATCTGCTTTGCCGGGAAAGTTTGGAGCCTTCGCAGCATACAAACATCTCTGTATTTTAGGCTTCTGCTGCAGAGAAAGGTGTCAGATATAGTTACGTCTCCACTTAGAAGCCTGGGGTAGCGAGTGATTGACTGCACCTGGCCTTGAACGGGGCAAATACAATATTGTGGTTTGCCAGGATAATCTTTTGGGCAGACTGAAGCCGTCCCCACAGGCTTGAAATCCAACGAGCCACAAAGGCAGTTTAATATACACCGATGTCCCGGTTCCTAGGGTTAGCCGTCACTCTCGTACACACACACACACACACACACACACACACACACACACACACACACACACACACACACACACACACACACACACACACACACAGCAGGACTTTACTTGACATCGGGAAGGAGGTTGAGTATCTGAGTAATTCCAGCTGTTGTGAAGCCAGCAGGACTCAGATTGTATGAGTCAGTCACTGTGGAGCTTTAATCAAGACGGGCCCTCTGTGGGACTTCCCTGAAGGACGAGAGAGAATAAAGTCTGATTGCAAAGCCTCGAGGCCGCTAACACCTCTCCACCTCTCGACCGGGCTGACTTGGAGTAGGTGTTGGCCAATCTAGCTGTCACCCCAAAGAAGCACAGCAGTTAATTTAGTTCATACAAAACATGGAAGAGAGGAATGGAGGAAAACTGTAGTTACACTCTGGGGTGCAAAACTCCAAAGAGCCTCTGATATCTGCAGTGTTTTCAGAGCTTTTTCCTCAAGTGATGGATTGAATTACATGGTAGCTTTGGACTGGAGAATGAGGTCCCACTGAGCCAACAGGAAGCAAAAACACTTGCTGTCACTCAAAATACTTGCAGTTATGAAGGTAGCGCTGATTTTAAACTCTAAACCATGAAACGTGCTGCGGTCGCGTGCTGAAAGCTGCATGCTCCTCTCTCTTACGTAACCTCGTGTTATTCTGCAGGACGACTCCGCAGAGATCGCAGAACTGTGCTTTTGTACAAAGATGACAGATGTGCACGAGGTGTAAAGAAGTGCAGCGAGAGTAAAACAATGTGTGAAGCTTTGATGGATGAAGGCGCAGCAGGAGCGGCTCTTTGTTTACGTCTTTCACAAGATGTGTCAGAGCTAGCTTATCTCTGACAGCGTGTCGGCGTGCGAGGCGGGGTCGTCCCATTCTGAACCGTTCGCAACATGACAGCCTTGGTGAGGCTAAAGTGAGCGATGCCATCTCTGATAGAAACGGCATCGCTCATGTGCTCCCGGGTAGCTTTGCGGCAGGTTTGCTTTGGAAAGCAGGTGGAAGAGCAGCTAAAAGCAGGTTTCCCTTGACTGATTTTAAAGATGCTGGAAATGGTGATAAGGCACAATATTTGTCTTTTTTCTTTGAAGCTGTCAAAATAAAATGCAGCTCGCGTCTGGCAGCGTTTAACACTGACGTCCGACACCTGATTAGTCACTGCAAAACATGGATATACTTCAAACGCTATCGTCGACTTTACACAAGACTTCTGAGAAGTAATGTGACATTAAAGATTTCCCTGCAAACCTGTGTAATGAACATGCTGGTAGTTTTAGCATTTCAGTCTATTTGATATCAATGGGCTAAAAACTGCTTTCACCACTTTTCAGATATCTCGTGTTGTGATCTCTTGTTTCTGCTGTTTTAGTGCTATTGCATTGCTCTAATGATATCATCTGACAACATTACCCTGTGCCATCAAATCCCTAATGTTTCATTAACTTGCTGTCATTCAGCATTAGAAGATCATTTCTTGTTTTTCTGCTTTGGAAACTCTCGAGCCTTTTACAGAAACCTCCCTGCTCCTCGTCCTGGTCGTCTTCTTAGAATTTGGTCCCTAGAAGAAGTTCATGAAAGTGGGGCTAGATTCTTGGCTCTGCATGTTTGGCTCTGGTCACAGTGGGAAGAATCAACCACACCTGTACACCTGTAGGTCCAACAGCAGTGAGTTCCTGTTTGTTGGACCCGAGAAACTTTTGGTATCTGTGACCAAACCTGGTAAGCCTAACCGAGTGAGTCTATAAAGAATAAAGAAGAAGTCAGTCTGGTTTCTCTTGCTAAGGCTACACACACATGCTAACTGCAGTGAAAAACATTCTATATATCGAATGACAAGATGAGAACCCCGCGGGACAAGATGTGACAACCTTAATTATTAAAGTCCAAAAGTGTGTTCAAAGAATAATAAATACTCTGCTGAACTGATAAAACGGCAGATTGTCTTTTCTTTTGGACACAGTGACAGAGTCTGATCTCCTGAGTACCTCTGTCTCCCTCCGTACTGAACTCTGGCACCGACGCAGGAACTCCGCCAACTTAGCCATCCGGAGTGACACAAGTCTGTTAGCTGTGTTTGAGTTATCCGGCCCGGGTTCCCCTACTTCTGGGAGAAACCGACTGCTTTCAGTGAAATGATGATTTGATTACTGCGAGCACTTGACTGGCGCTGGTGTTTGACTTGGCAGGACTCAGCCTCCCAGTTAATAGCGGCACTTACAAATCCTGACGCTTCACACAGGCCCTCCAATAAAAATACACAAAGCAGAAAAGATGGTGTAAATCTGCTCTTTTTTCCCTTTTTTCTCATTTAGGAAATGTAGTGGGTTCAGTGTTGCAAAGACCTCAAGACACCAAGCAAAGCAAATTTAGCAATGCTGTGTTTCTTGGCTAAACCGAGCTGCGTATAATTCATGATGGCTGTTGGTGAGACGGTTCAAAGGCTAAGACGAGTAAACAGAATTTGTATTATTTGGCATTTACAGTTCGTTTTAAATGACCGTGCTTTGGCTGAGTCGGGCTCTCTATAAGCGCTGAGCGGTCCAGCAGATAACTTTTAACAGGGGTAAAATAGTGGTGACTCATCAAGATTCATGCCGACTGATTCTTCTCAAGTCTGTTTCTCTTTGGTCCAATTTTACCCAGAGTTCAGCTCACGATGCTCAGTGGACACGCTGCCAGAGTCTCAGTCGCCCTCCGAGTCTTTTGGGGAATCGGTATCTTATTTGAGCGTAGTGTTAGTTTGGGCTCGGCTCACACTCTTCCACACATCCAACTGGCCAATCTCACAGTGGGTGTACTGTTTAAGCTGCTTTTGCTCCCTGCAGTTACGGCACATCTGCAAGCCACCTTGGAGCCCACCTCCACTCCCCCACTTCCTTTTCATGCTACATCTGACTTCATCAGTGTCACAGGTGTTGTCAGCAATATCTTTTCTTTGCTACTGCTTTTCCATATATTTACCATTTAGTTAATTAGCAGTGAAAAATCATTGTTATTCCAAAATAACTGATATAAGTCACTGGTTTTATTTACAGACTGTGTTTCCGAGTGCTGATGTTTCTCGTTTTGTTCTCCATGTTTAGAGATTCCTACATTTCCTATTATGTTGTCATTGTAACAAAATGAGTCGGAACAATCTATACATATTATATTTTGGTATAGAGTATATTTAAAAGTAGTTAAAGTCTGTGAAAAGGTGTTTTAAGCCCTGACCAAACAGTTTGGGTGTCTAAATCTAAATGGAGAGTAAAAATGAAAGTAAGTTGAAATATAATGCAAAAACAATGGTGCCAATGAGTGACTGAAAATTAACCTTAAACATTTTTAAATATGCATTTTAAAAGGAAAGAGAACACTACAAACTGCCCGACGACAGGAACCCGAGTTTGCTCTCAGAATGGATGTGAACAAATTTAGGACGAAGTGGAAAAACTCAAAGGACAAATATGTCCCAGCATTTAGACAGAGCCTGGACTGTCAGCTGATTTAAAGAGTCAGATTTTTAAACATGCCAAAAGAAGGAAATACACCAATAAAAAAAAAAAAACAGGTCTAAAAATAGACAACCTGTAAATTTTAAGCGCTGTGGACCTCGTCGGGGTTTCACAGAATACAAAAAGCATAAAGTAAACCTTTAAACTCTGGTTTCATTTCCACCAACTCATGTAGGAAGTGACCCAGACAGACATTTATGTTTTGTGTGGCTGGAAACGACATGTGAACGAGTCGTGAGTCAAAACATTAGCTGAAAGGCGCTAAAAGTAAGCAGAGCTACGCATGAATGCTGTGAGTCGGTCTGAAAGAAGCGCCTTTCACATTAACAGTGATGAATGCAGTCTCCTCCATATGTGTGAGAGCAGAGTGCTGGATGTGTTTGTGGTGGGGCTGTCGGTCTCCTTGCAGTAATAATTAGCCTTTCTTCGTGTGCGAGCACAGGAATAAAACTGGGGGGCTTTATTATAAGAACCTTATGATGGAGGTTATTAGCGCCGAGGTCTTGGCATGCCGATTGGCAGAGACGTGGCGGCACATGCTGAATTCTGCCGATGACCTAAGGGACAGGGCTTTTGTGACTTACCGGGCATTTTGCCCGGCTCTTTGTTATGGCCTTGTGTTGCCCTGAGAGCATGCTGCTCTTTCGAAAAGCCCCGGGTTCAAAGCCTCCCAGCCCGATTGGGGACTAGGGATTGGGCCAATGCCAGGGAATAAAGAACTCCCAAACATCTAGCACAAAGACCCCTCTGACTCCATCCCTCCCTTCTACTGTCCCTCTCTTGCTCTTGTTTTATATCCTGCTCGCTCTCTCGCTTGGCCAGTCAGTCTGCGTTGTTTTAATCCCCGGGTCGGTCACTGCCGAGCTCCACGCTGCCTCTTTCTGTGTTGTCTCTCTCACTCCGCTTTATCTGTTCATAGCAAAAGCTTCCTGGATATCCATCTATACCTTCCAGCCCTCTTGGCTGATCCCAGCTGGACAGTTCCCTTCACATCTACAGACACCCTCCCCCTGTCCTCTTCTCTCGCTTTCAAATCTCTTTAGGATCCTTCTTTTCATTGTCTTTCCGAGTTCCAGCTCTCCCTCTCTCTCTCCATCTCTGCTGACATCAGATGAAACCCTCCACAGACTGTGGATAAAGATAAGCCCTGTGAGATAGACTGTGTGCGTGAGAGAGAGTAAATCCGCCATCTCCACCTCCGGCCCCCCACACCCTCTCTCCAACACTGGCTCAAACCCCTGGCACGTTCCTTCTGCTCAGGCTAGCAAAGCCACTAAGCCAGCCTCTCCCTCTATCCGCCTCCCCATGCGCAGCATTAGCTAACCTGCTTTGTGGCTATTCGCTAATTAAAAACATTTACAGTGCGAGCCAAAGCCTGCGCCGGCCAAAACAGACACGCTGCCATTCTCCCACTGACCCGCCCACCCCGCCGATTCCTGTCCATGCACTCACAATAGATTAGCCCAACAGGTGCCGAATATTCTAATAAAAACCGCTCGGAGGAGGAACACTGAAACGGAAAAGACAAATAGGTTTAATTATGAAAAGTCCAGTGGAAGCACTGACCCATAACTCTCACGTACCAATGCGAGAATTACTGCCTGGGCTTCAACAGGTGCTACATTCGGTTTGCAGCTCACTCAGAAGTGAAGAATCAGGTGATTGCTTCATTTCTCCAGCTCCTCCAGGCTCAGAGTCAGCAGCTGCATCCTCAGTGTTAGAGAGACGTGAGCAACACACTCACACAAATACACAGTGTTTCATGCAAAGTGAAGAAAATGTGGCCTCGGCCAATCGGAGAGAGCATCTGTGAGTGGCGGCTTTGAAAGGGACCAATAGGACAAAAGGCCTGTATCGACTCAAAACGCAGGTGCACCATGATTAGCGGGCAGCAGCTGGTGAGGTCGCAAACGGACACGGGCACACAAATGCATGCTGGGTACACACACACACACACACACACACACACACACACACACACACACACACACACACACACACACACACACACACACACACTCAGTAAATGTTCTGCAGTCCTTTCAGAGCTCTCTCTCTTCCCAAGCTAACAGCGGGCATTAGGAGCACATGCGGTACGGCGTTGCTCCGTCTCGCCGGCCTTTGATGAATAAAAGCAGAGAGAAGAATACACGGTGCACAATCTGGTATGAGTTTGAAATGACTACTCTTTGAAAAGTGAGGGATGAAGGGGAAGAGAGTGAGATGTAAAAAGGAACATAAACCATCAGAGAAGCTTCGCAGGGGAAAAAAGCTGATAAAAGATGAGATTTTTTTTAAAGAAATCAATTTCCCGTGTATATGGGTTTATGTTCACACATTCTGCATTTGCGTCAGCGCGACACTGAAGGTGTGAGAGAGGGAGCTGATGTGCGGCTCTTTGGAAGCCTCCATCACCTCCTTTCTACACAAATCCAGCACTGTCACGGGCAGCACCACCCCTCCTTTGCCAGCTCTGCTCCTCTCGCTGTTATCCTCCCTCGAGATGTGCCATCATCAGCTCCAGTCCCGGAAGTCTTGCGACAAAGTCTGTCCCATCATAATCCAATTTGCGACAGAGTGATGGGCAGCAGATAACTGCAAGAGGCACGCAATTTTGTTTGGTGATGTCATTCACATCCCCCAGTGACTCTGAGCGACCGGGCGGCATGCCTAAAAGGAGAGGCTTTCCCTCATCATCAGTGAGTAAAATGTAAAATCTCTGCTTCATTAAAGGTCTCCCTTCAGCAAATGAAGCTCCTTCCAAGGAAACTGCATGAAATCCAGAAATGGACCACGTGGCAGATTGAGCTGTTCAATTAAAACCCAACATCCAAACGTCGTCAGGCCGTTCATTTGCACAGAATCTCCTCTAAGCCCTGGCAAGGGTTTTCATGGAGGCTCAGAGTCCATCAGCGGGGGATTGATAGCTGAGAAAGTAGATGAAATTCAAGCTAGTCATCTACAGCTAGCCTCGGGGACTCTGGGGTAACTGCTGCACACTTCTGAGCAGAGGTGTTTAATGGTTGATTAGCAGTCTTTGGGAGTCGCCCTGTGCACCAAAGGCACTGTCCTCTCCGCTTTATCCCTTGCTGCGAAATCAATTAGCACAATTACAAGGCCTTAGTCCCATTTAACATTAATCACAGGGCGGCACGGTCTGGGTTAGCAGCTAGCTTTAATTGACAACTGACACGACGGTCTCGGCTTTGACGGCGCACGAGATCTCATCAGACGGCATTTCAGCGATGATGCAGAAAATCAGACGTGTCACTCTCAGAGGATGGAGCGCTGAGCAGACTGCTGTCATCTCCACTTCACTCCAACAAATTCACAAACTGATATTTGATGCCAGTCAGCGTCTTTGTAGATGAGTGAGATATCCTCTTAGGTGATCGTTTTATTAAGGCGTGCTGGTGGAGCTTGGATCAGGGAATGAGGAATACTTTGGTAGAAATTCAAATGTGTCAGTGATTATCCAAAACAACGGATTAAAATGAAAAAGTCAAAGGAACTACTGTCAAGACGGACGAATTCTGCTTCCACCTTTGTATCTGAACAATATCCACACCAGAGTATGCACTGATGCCGTGAGCCAGTCGTCTGAATCTTGGTCGCAGATCCTAAAACTGATCCGAAAATCTCATCTGTACCAGCAGCAGTAGAGTTTAAAGGTCAGTGACTGATGAGGATGAGTCGGTTTACTCCAGCAGCATCGTCTGTATGAAACAGGAGCGCAGCCTGAAAAGTGGAGTCAATGCGATGATTTCAACCTGTCAGCAGAGGGCAGGTTTTCTGGGTGTGGAGGCATAAAAATGACCTCTTACTTCATTCATGACCTCATTAAACACTTTTCAGATCTCTGCTCTCAGTTGCTAGATGTGAATCTGAGGTGTTTTTAACATTTAGAATAAAATAGACAAATGGAGCAAGACTTTGGATGGTAACCTAAATGCTCCAGTTTATGAAAAACCAAATGGTGATGTCCATCTTCCATGTACACTGGGCCTGATCAACCTGAAGGATAGATCTGGTTTGTAGACTTGTTTACATCCAGTTTCCATTTTTATTGGGACAAGATTCCTGTAAAGTGGAGGACAAGGATGAGACCAGCTTTGATGCTGAAATAGAGGTTTTGTGCTGGCACTTTCACTCTGAATCTCCTGCTGTGGGACATAAAGACACCGTTTTCTATCCTTGACAACATGTTGAGTCTCATCCCTAGTTCTGTGCGATATATGTACCTTAGACTGTTTTTAACTGCCCGTGTTATGCTTTTATATGATTTCATGCTTGAATCAGTTAAATTAATTCCACAAGTTGAAGCTAATCTCAAATTTACTCGGTCCTGATGATGGAGGCTTCCTGTTTCGGGTGGCCCTGTCAATGGGACTGTACTCACTCTGTCTCCTTTTTGGCTTGTGTCCCTGTCAGCTGTGGGATCATAAGAAGCTTGGCTGTTCTGTTTTCCTCGTTGCAGTTACAGTTAGCAGCCCGTCCCGCGGCCTTGGTAATTAGTGCTAAGAGGTTTATCTGAAGTCAGAGCTCTCAGGTCCTGGACAGATAGAGCTGACCGGGACTCGAGACTCTCCAGAGACCGTCGATGGCTGTTTCTCATCCATGGACCTCCTCCACCTCCCCAGCCCACTTTTTTAATAGATATGTGTGTGTGTGTGCCTCTTGTTTTGACTGAGGAGGGTCTCTCGGTACCATCTAAGAGGAATAGGAGGTCGTTTTCCCAAGTGGTCCAGCCTCACTGTGAGCTCGAGGAGCTGGGCGCTGTCAGCGTATTAGGCTAATTTTACCCCTACCACCAGGCCAGGAGGGGCGAGGTGGGAGGGAGAGAGGGAGGGCACATTAAGGGTGTTATTTTAAGCAGCTGTGTCAGCGCGTAGGATGGGAAGCAACCTGAGAGTTTATCAGAGGTGTGTGTATTTGTATGTATGTGGCCACTACTCCTGCTATTAAAGACATGTATTGGTATATATTAATAGATGTCTGTGGAGTGATACTGTACTATGGAGTGCAAGGAATGCAGCCAGCACACACCCACACACACACACTCGTTTTCATATCTTAGCGAGGGCGTCTCATTGACATAATGCTTTCCCTAGCCCCTAACCATAACCATAACCCAACTGTAACCCTGACACTAAAACCACATTTCGAGCCTCAAAAATGTCTTCAGACTTATGGGGACAGGGATTTTGGTCCCCACAAAGATATGTAAACACACACACACACACACACACACACACACACACACACACACACACACACACACACACACACACACACACACACACACACACACACACACACACACACACATCGTGCAGCATTGTACACCTTGTCTAAAACGTGATGATTCAGCAGAGCACAGATACCGGAGCGACCCACTACTGTCTTTAATTTCTTTATCTTTAAACACACTTCCTGACACTCTGCCTCAGCATCGAGTAATTAGACCTACCTTGCGCTGCATGCAGCTCATGCTAGTGAAATGAAATTGCTCTTTTTTTATCGTTACCATGTTGTCAGACCAGCTGCAGATTCAGCCCTTCTGAGTGCTGTTCAGACTTAGTGAGCTGCAAACTTCATTCCCACAGGCTTTAGGAAAATTGCTAATCAGAGCAAAACACAGCAGTGCTGATTTAAACCGCTGTCCTCTCCTCCTCCTCTTCCAGACAGCGAGATTGTTCCTCCAGACTGCCTGCGTCCACGCTCCTTCACCACGGTGCGCTCCTCCTCTCTGCGGCGTGAAGCGGACGACTCGCGCCTGTCCGTCAGCCTGTGCGACCTCAACCTGCAGCAGGAGGACGGTGGCTCAGCCCACAGCCGCTCCCACCGCCACACCCTCCACCTGTCCTCCACCTCCTCCTCCTCCAGCTGCCCCATCCCGCAGAACTCCCTCAACTCCCAGCAGTCCTCCCTCCTGCCGTCCACCCTGGAGAGCGACCTCCACTTCCACCAGCTGCGCGGCGCCCACATTAAGACGCTGGACGAGCAGACGGTGGCACGATCTGAGCATGCGCGCGAAGAGCGCACGCTGGTCTTCACGAACCGGCCCCTGCGCATCGGCGAGACCGTGTTCATCAAAGTCACCAAGTCGAGCCCGGCGCGCTCGGGCTCTCTGTCCTACGGTGTGACGTCCTGCGACCCGGCGGTGCTGCGCCCCAGCGACTTGCCCTACAACCCTGAGGCCCTGGTGGACAGGAAGGAGTTCTGGGCGGTGTGCCGAGTGCCGACGCCTCTACAGAGCAGTGACATCCTGGGCTTCTTGGTCAACCAGGAGGGGGAGGTCATCCTCAGCCACAACGGCACCAACGTGGGCATGCAGGTGTGCGTGGACAACTCCCGCCCGCTGTGGATGTTCTTCGGCTTGCATGGCGCAGTGACACAGCTGAGGATTCTGGGTAGGTTACCATAATAACAAAGGTAAAACTATTTTTAGGCCCCTGGCATTTTGTGTGATTGTAGGTCTTTATCTTATAATATAAAGCAAACCCAGCAGAAATGAAACATCAGCTTCATGCTCCATGAAAGAAATTAATTTCATTAGAAATCAGATATTATTGGTCTTCTCCGAAGGACTAAACTGCTCTGAGACGGTGATGCTGGACTATAAGCCTTCAGCTACCACCCGGCTCGTGACCACTTTCACTAAAAGAGGCAGAGGCCCAGGTTTGAGCTCCTCGGGCTGTTTTCCGAGTGTTGTTCCCCAGATGTTCTCTCCACCCTCTCCTGATCAAAGTAAAGCTGAATTATTTATCACGCAGGTTTGCTGTCGGTCCTTGTCCTGGTTTAATTAAACATAGCATTTGTTCAGGTGAGAAATCAAGCTCAGCCACAGTCCCACATCAGCTGATTATCCCTCTACACATCCAGTTAGCGAGTCTTCAGCTGCCTACATCACAGCACATCTGTGAGTTGCTTTGTACTGAAGCCCACCTCACATGTGTTCCCTCATGTTTGTAGCTGCTGCTGCTTCCCCACCTTTGGATTGCCACCCAGCGAATGAACATCAAGACAAATAATATTCTCAGAAAGTATTTGAGAGAGATTAGAGATCTTAGAAAGGCTCCTCAGTTCAGGTTTTGCATAAGGACCACTTCAAAACACTGGTCCCTGCATCTGAAAAACCCAAATGAGAGGTTCGGCTGATTGTTGGTACTCTAACTTCCCAACGTCGTAAAATCTCGTTTCACAGGATTACAAATGGCTGTGGAGTGTTTTGGTGTCTGATAACGCTTCAAACTAATCTGCAGTGAAAGTGAATTTTCTGGTCTGGATTTCATTTTCTCACTGGCGCTCGTAGCAGAACCCTTTAAAACGAAGCTAATTTACTGTGAACGCAGCATCAAGAGCTTTGATACAAAACTCAGATATTTAGGATGTGTACACTTCTAATAATATCATCATGTTCTCTTTGGAGTTTTTATTATTTAACAGGGGCAGTGCTGTTAATGAGGAGATGAGAACGTGATAGATTTTAGCAACACAACAAAAGAAAAAGTTACAATGAGATTTATTCCTCTAGTCAGGATGTCCAAATTAGAGATGGACCGATCCGATATTACGTATCCGTATCGGTCCGATACTG
Organism: Oreochromis aureus; assembly: GCF_013358895.1. NCBI lineage: Eukaryota > Metazoa > Chordata > Actinopteri > Cichliformes > Cichlidae > Oreochromis > Oreochromis aureus. Next base: position 40,850,549 of record NC_052947.1, read on the forward strand.
ACGTAAATTACTGGATCGGATATCGGTGAGAAATTAAAAATGTAATCCGATACATTAAATATAAAAAAAAACACCTCACAAAACTTGCGACACGGCATAACTCGGCTCATAACCGTAGCACCTCGGAGCAGTGTGCTCACGTGATAGAGCGGCTGTGTGTATTTGTAGCCTCGCTACCAAACCAGCATTTCATCTCCGAGGAAGTTATCCCAGAGAGAAGTAAAGCAAGTGTGTAAGTTCATCTCTGAATGTTTGTAAAGCGTTCCCATGTTAAGCTTAACAACCGATATATGGAGCGACTGCCTCTCTCTCTCTCTCCCTCACCTTCCTGCAGCTACTTCAATCATGAAACTGCTTAATGATCAGCTGATCGGCTTTTCTGTCGCGAGTCCGTCTCTCTTCTTTGTTTTTGGCCCACTTTGCACCAGAAAGAGGAAACCAGCGGCTGAACAACAGCAGCACCTTTAACCTTGATAAGCTGTTGTTAGAATTTATTTAATATTACTTTCTACACCAGGATCCTTTTCTAAGTAGCTGACGGCTGGTAACTGTGCAGGGGCGGATCTAGCAAAGTTTAGCCAGGGGGCCGATAGGGCATTAACAGGAAAAGGGGCACAAAGACATACTTTTCTTTCTTATTCTCATTTAAAATGTCTAGCTTTTAATAAATAATTATCTGAATCTTACACCCAAAGTTTTAATCTGATGTAAAATGTATAGAAGTCCATTACTGTATATAGTAACTGTTAAGTCTAATATACCCTAGTAAGCTATAGTACTTTTTCCTTTGGGAAGATACCATCTGTGCAGTCTGCAATTCTGTTGAAGAAAGATGTTGAATCTATTTAATTATTCTTGAAAAATAATTTAATTCTGTGCATTTTTTTTTCACCCTGCATCAAATTAAAGTTGATTACGTCGATTAAGCATCATGAGGTGGGAGGGTGGGGGTGGTTCCCTTTTTTTTTTTTGCTGGGAGTTTGCAACCCTATTAGTTAGGTTGCTTAATATTTCTGCTAAGTACTCTTTAAAATACCAGAATAGGGAGGATGGAGCAGGTTTAAGTTTATTAGATTGATCAGTGTTGCTGAACTATAAAATATTTTGGGTGCAGTGTATTTTTTACATACAGGTATAACAGAATAGCTTTAGTGTTATTGTTTATTTAAACTTGAGTATGAACTTATACAAAATGCAGCAAGATATTAAAAAACAGTTTTATTGATTAAAAACACACTATATCGGATTCATATCGGTATCGGCAGATATCCAAATTTATGATATCGGTATCGGTATCGGACATAAAAAAGTGGTATCGTGCCATCTCTAGTCCAAATGTGGCGAGGCACCCCACAGTCCCCCCTAGTGGTGGCCCTGGTGCCAATCGGTCAGTTTTTATTTTTTGATTTATTAATTTAAGACATATCTGCAAGTATTGAACACTGTGCTATGCATTAGGTAGCTAATTTAATAGGGTTTCACTTCACTACAGCCCATGTGGGGCCTCGTGAGGACAGTTGGATTTTTAAATCATCGGTTTTTAAGTAACCCATTTATAATGCAGTTATTCAAGCCTTAATTGACACAAATATGATGAATGTAACAAGCATGTAAGGCTTTGCAGTACATGTCACTAGTGCTCCGCCTCCTTCATATTTTATCCGCCTCCTGTATGTGGAGTAACGAGCACCTTTTGTCTTTGGCTGCACGCTTTATCTTGCGAGTAATTCTGCGTGAAAGAGTAATTGATGGTGAGAATAGCCATCGCTTTAGCTCAGCGACGTGTCCGGAGGTCAGGAACTTACAGATCAGTGTATTGATCTTAATTTGTCTGGGCTCCCCACTTCCTCCCTGGGGTCCAAATCTATTTGTGTTAAGTGTTGAACGCTCTGACAGTGAGGCGGCTGAGGAAAACAACTTCTCAGCCTCTGGAAATTACAGTCACGGTCATGACTCTTTATTCAGCAGAGGGTCAAGAGTTAGCGAGAGCGCTCTGTTACTCTTGTTTGTCACAATATTTACAGCAGACGTCCCATAAAGTAGGAAGAGTCTAAACACAGTCATAGGATTAGAGAGAGGAGTAGACTCTCGGAGGAGACGAAAAACAGGAAGAGAGCGAGCAAAGGTGGAAAAGTGGCCACGAGAGGCTTCGGTGTGACCGAGACGACGTGAGGCCTCAGCAGGACGGAGACTTTGTCTGTGCGTCGAGCACCTGAGGTTTGTTTATGGTTTGATAATGACAGGAAAGTGTTTGCACTTCATTTCGCCCTGACAAACATGCCTGTCCTAAAGGTGTGTGTGCGTGCGTGCGTGCGTGCGTGCGTGCGCGTGTGTGTGTGTGTGTGTGTTATGGATGCCATTCTGAATGATACTTGTTCTCAGGTCTGCCACAGAAGGTCTGCACCACCGATTTCAGTGACAGCCCCACCTCGACATTCTTACAAACATCATTTTTAACAGCAGGCTGGGTTATCGTGTACGCTACCAGCAGCGCCGACAGGGAAAGGAGAACACTTTTGTCAGCTTTTACAGGCTGACGCGTAAACGCCGTCTGTTATTAATGCAGTGGTTAAGAGGCGTAGCAGCCCAACCAGCTACGACCTTTCAGAGGTGTCACGAGTGTTTGTGTGGAGGAAGAGCATCTATAAATACCTGCTGCTTTTCGTCCCCGACAGCGGCGGAAGAGGAAGCCGAGGTTAAAAGAAGTTAGAGGGGAATAACCTGCACTTTAACCAGCTCATCATCAAAAGCCTCTTTGAATGCTCAGTTCTGTATGTTCGCTAATGTTGCCCTCTGTTAGCCTGACCCACTTACCATCAACAGAGTAACCGTGACAGCTACGTCGATACAAATCACAGTGAGCTTCAGTGAAGCTCTGTGTAGAAAGCCCCTGTCTTTCCAGCTGATTGGCTGTTAGGCTCTTGTTTTTCAATCCAAACACATCTAAATGTCTCATTTGTATCGGCTGTCCTTGCACCAGGAGGTCACCTACTTTACTGTTAAATTACATTCTGACTACGACTATCTGCACCGCAGGCCATCTGGTTGGTCTGTGTGGACTTCTAATAATCGTTTACTGAAAACGGAAAGCCTTGGCAGCGCATCAAAACAGGAAGCTCAGAACAATGAAAGCGGTCCAAGGCGCGTCTCCTTATCGAGGCCCATCTCGGAAGTCCCGCCGAGGTGCGAATCATCTTTACTTTCCAGCTGCTTTGAATTAGGAAATGCCTCTTATCTCAAAGTTGTAACGATATGATTTATTGCTCTGTGTTTACTGGAGAGCAATTTGGCTCTCAGTTTAAGCTGAATTCAAACCAACCCTGCTAGTTGGAGCGAGAGACGTGTCCCAGCGGGCTCCTCGTCTTCGGGACGGCGGGATCAAACAGTCGTCGCTTCAAACAAAGCGTGAAGTAAAGGACCTTTTGTGAAAGCGCCAGCTGTAGTCAAACACACGAGTATATGTGAGGTGAGCCGAGAGAGCTCAGACAGGGTAATGACACCGAGGATGAAATCAATACTGAATCAGTTCTGTTGGCTTTAACGACAGGAAGCTTTTAAAAGTTTCTCATTACTGTTTGAAGGAAGGCGTGTTTAACTGCGTATGTGCATCAGTGTGTGTCCCTCTGTCAGAAGTTTTCCATATCAGTCTTGATATTTAAAGGTGCTCCGTGGAATTTCCTCAGAAACGAGGCTGTGTGTACATTCAGCCTTATTCACAGAAGTGCACATTGTCGTGGTCTTGAATGCGCACTCTTCCTCGCGGTTCCTCGTGCGTTGAGCAGAGGTTGAATCATGCTCGACGATTTTAAATCATGCGCGTGTGCTAGCAGTCTAGCTAGCACATGTTTCGTGACATGGCTAAATTTATGTCTGAAATCTTTATTCTATCAAAGGTATATTTGTGCAAATGTGCATGAACTTGCACTTGATGAAACATTTGCTGATAGTGCTGCTAGTGGTCTTTAATAATGTGCCTTCACTCCAACTTGCTATTTTGAGAACAAAAGTGTCGAGTCTGGGCACATGCAGTGCGTTATAGGTGTGTAGATGGTGTACGGTAGCAAATATTTTTCATCCAGCAGAGGATGACACCACACTATCGAAATTAATGCATTACACAAGTACACTAGTGTTGACATGCTAGTGCCAACACTGAGACACAATCTTGGAATGCTGAATTAAAACAAAATTAAGTGATTCTGTCAGGCTCACAGGCTCAAATTCAATTCAGTTTTATTTATATGGCGCCAATTCACAACAACAGTCACCTCTAGGTCTTTTATATTGAAAGGTAAAGACCATATAGAAAGACAGAGAAAACCCCACAATCAGACCCCCGCCCCATGAGCAAGCAGTTGGTGACAGTGGGAAGGAAAAACTCCCTTTCAACAGGAAGAAAGCTCCGGCAGAACCAGGCTCAGGGAGGGGCTGATGGGAGCGAAACCAGTCTCGAGTTCCACCCACACTAATGTGTGCACACACAAACATGATTGTTGTGTTAGAACAATTTACGTCCACATTAGTATTTCCAGATTGTTCCAGAATCTTCGTCCTGTTTTGACTGAACACGAACATCTGACCAAATTATTATTTCACGGTTGAAGTGTCGTCTCATAAAATAAACACGAGTTCTGTTTAATGACCACAGCTGTGCTGTAATTAGATATGAACGCTTATGTGCAGAGTCATGGAAAAACATATTACCCACAGCCAGGCGCTGTTTTGGTTCCAGCTAATGGACGAGAAAACGGTTATCATAAATTCAGCTTAATATGCCTCAACATTATTTTGATCCATGCTAGCGTTTAACATTGTTGACCTCAGAGAACTTTACCTGCACGCAGATCCTGACGCTAGCTTGTCTGGTTTCCTCATGTTTTGCAAAAACTACTTTGATGATTTAGCAGTGCAGCTGATTTTGAAAACCCCTGTTTGTCATTTTCCGGTGAGAAAAATCGAGGGCTGACAGGGAGAGAAACGCCTGTCGAGACATTTAACACTAAATCAAAGCAGGTTACTGAGCAATGGCCGACTTCTATGTTGGTGCTTTAGTCTGTACTTAACCGTCTGGGTTTGCAAAGACACACCATCTGCAGGTTGACTTGATACTCAGTATTTTTCTGTCCAATCACTTATTAGCGTGTTTCCACAGAAAAGAGCTGAAAACTTGAGCAGCTGACAGCTGAACTTGGAGAGAGAGACGGGCGGTGAGGGGACCTTGTGCCTCGTGGCGTGGAAATGGGACACCCATCCAGTGACCCACTTCGCATGTATTATAGATTCCATTAAAATGTCAACGCGCTCGCGCTCAACTGAAGCGTCTCACCGCCCACATCCTCGCAGCTGCCACGCTCCCCTTCTCCTCCTCTTCTCATCTTCTGTCGGCCCAGCTGCTCCTTCCTTTACTTTCAAATCTTTCTGTTTTTGTTTCCTCATCGTCGCTTCTTCTCCTCACTTTTTAAAGTGGGCAGAGTGTAACCCTAACACAGAAAGATTCCCATTTATGCGTGTAAAATGCTCTTTATATTATAGATAAATATTCATTTGTTTGTGTCTTTATTAACATAGAGACTTCAAATAAAAATGTTCTTTAAAGGAAACCGTGCAGAGGAGTTTCCTACAGTGGGCTCAGACGGGCTCTTCTCAGGCTGCAGGTACGATTACCCATCAGGCAAAGGTTAAGCAGCCCGTTAGAGTCCAATCCTCCCTGTAAAGCACGTTTACTGAGAATGCAGCGCACATGCATACTTAAAGATGAACATTTCTGTCAGCTCCTCTGGATTTTGACAGCTGGACAGTCTGAAGATTGTGTTTACACAGATTTCTGCGATAAGATGGATCTATGAGAGTGAGGCCGACAGACTTTTAACAAGATTTGATTTATTTCACACTCCTGGAAAACAGCAGCGGCCGTTCTTCACACCTCGGCGTCTCACTTTTGTTCCTAATGTTCTTTGTTTGTATTATTCATTCGTGCTGCTCTGAGAGAACTTTTGCAGAGGAATTCAAACTCCAAACCAAGCTGCTCCTAATGATCATTTTTAAAACCTGGAGTGTTTTCTAAGATTTATTTTTGACCTGCATCTAATCATGCACACAGATGCATGCATTCATACATATGCATGGGTGCTCACACACTCCGCTCTGTGTTTGATGCGGAGATAAACAACTCTGGGATGTACGACTGTGTCCTCCCTCCTAAAGAGCTCCTTTGTCTCTTAAGATAATATCTCCACCACAGATAAAAAGAGACTATTAACATTTCATGCAGCGGGGTAAGCCGTGACCTTAAACTAGTATCTACCGAGCTGCTCTCCTCTCATCTGATCCAAACACGCACTAAAAAACATCCGAGCCTAAGTGAGCATTTGTCCCGATAGCACCTCAGAACAAGAGCTTCTCTGCAATTAAATGAAGGCCCACCCATTTTGAAGTGCTTTGTGAGGACAGCGTTTAGCAGAGGAAACGTTTGTGTAAACTGTTTCTCTCTGTTCCGTCTTTCTCTTGATTGGTTTTTTCTGTCTATAAACATGCCTGCAGATTTTGCTTTTAACTCGTTCCCTCCCTTCAGAGGGAATTTAAGCCCTAAACATTCGCCGCCCTCTGCAGGCCTCATTCCTCCCCTCGCACGCCCTGCGTGCCTCCCGTGCTTTGAAAGTGAGGGGATCTGTCCACAGATGCTCTGATACGAGCTAAAGACGGACGGGTGATTGATTGGATGTAGACGGCAGCAGAGATGTGGCTGCAGAAAGCCGGCCCGCCTCTCGCAGCTGTTCGTGCCGGACGCTTTAATCTAGCGGCGAGCATGCAGGATCAGGGCTGGGCACCGCAGATCCTGCCTCAGCTGCCCTGGGTGGGAGGTGCCCGCCTGCCAGAGGGATTAGCAGGGAGAGAGGGAGGATTCGGCCCCGCAGAGGAACCGCTCGTGCCGCAGGGTGATCAGGCTCAAATAATCTGATGAAAGGTGGAACATGACGAGTGCAGGAGCACCTCGTAGGCTGAGCGTGAGGGTTTGATTCCGAGGTCTGCACACATTTTACATTCCAGTACATTATAGCTGCTCATCCTTTCACAGAGGATGTTCATGTGAAGGTCAAACAGCGCCCGGCTGCGTATGTGCACGTCTCATGCTTCTTGAAATGATTTTCATCATAACATGCATAACCTTCTCCCCCATGTTTGGTATGTTGGAACGAGTATAACCACCATAAACTAGCTTAGATGAAGTCTGTATAACAGCCCATGGAGGACAGCGGGATGGCTTGACCTGCATTTTTAAACATTAGAAGAAGTCTTTGATAAAGATTTGTCCCACTGACTAAAGACAGATGAACATTGCCACCTTGAGGTCACCCAGTTTGGCACTGGGCTGTCACCAGTTTTGTTTTTTTAAGAATAGAAGTGACTCAGATGGTGCTAACTAGTGCAGGTTCAGCGACATCCACCCATGCTAGCATGCTGTAACAGTCAGACTCCTAATGCTTGTTTTATGGTACCATGGTTGTGTTTGCATGCATATTAGCCTGCACAGAGCGGTTTTCAGTCTATGCAAACATCCTCCTGTGCAAACCTCCAAATATCTGATAGTGGATGGCTCGACTACACACAGGTGGAACGGCTGGAAAATGGAATGACAAACAAAGTTCACCAGGAACGGAAGAAGGACTAAAAAATCTCAAAGGTCAAAAAATACCCCATGGAGGGCTCTGCAGGTGGCTGCAGGGGACACTTTCATTGTTTTCAACTCTTGGTTTCTAGCAGAGGCTCAGATCAGCTGTACCACATACTTTGAACACTGCCTCCATCTGGTGGCACATGCTCTCTGCAGGTAATCGGGCTGTCCATCACTCCCTACAGTCAACACATTTGTCATTTTAAAAAAAAAAAAAAAAGAATAAGCAGCTGTACAAGTGTAAGGAGTGGACGAGTGTCTCAGGCTGTAAATGTCTTAATTTCTGCTGCAGAGTTGGATAGTTTAACTCACTGCTGGAGCCTCAAGCAAATTTTAGGAACTGCAGTTTTTGGTCCCAGAGAAGTGAAGGAGGAATCTGCACAATGTCTTGTGCAGCTTTTGTGTTGATCCTGTACGGAGCATCGAGCATTCTGCTAAGATAAGGAGTGTGACCACTGCCCGAGGCCTCCCCTTAGAAACAAATGTGTTCACTCAAGCTGTTAAATATGGTCTGCTACAGCGTGTTACGCACTGTACGTACAGTACAAAAACACTCGTGCAAATTCCAAAGGGCACAGGAGCACCGGGGCAATGGCTGCTATGCAAACACAAGAGTCCTTGTGTAAACCCAACCCTGCCAAAGTCACCTCAGACAGATCGTCCTGCAGACACGTGCAGCACACGCATTCCTTCTACCTGATGCAGAGGGAAACACGGCTGCAAGACGGGTGTGGTGTGGCAATGAGACCATTCATATGCTACAGCTAGTTTGGACCAGCTACACATCAGGAAACACTTGATTATCAGAGAACAATCATATATATCAAACACTGGGTTTCAGTATGACACATCTCATGATACTGAAGCTAAAAAGCTTTTCTTGTAACTCGCTAAATTTACCCTTCATAGCAAGAATATTTAACATGTCTTCATTAAATACACTAAAACGATTATTGTTGGGGTCGACATTCTGATGATTGGATTGGCTCCAAAGTGAAGTAGGTCTGCGTGTGACGGCGCTGTCGGGGCATCGGTTGGATTGATCAGGCCGCCAGTGCAGATGGCAGCAGAGCGATGCCCGCTGGGACGTGCGTTAGTGGCGGGCTGTCATCGCTCAGCGCTGACGGTGACTGTGCCACAACAGATGACTCTGGTTTCACTTTTTTCTGTCTGCTGTCCAGGAGAACACCGTGAACTGTTTCCCACTGAGACTCACTGCAGTGGAGTGATGCTTAATTGGAGATTATCTATCAGAATTTCGGGAGCAGGACCACGCCTCCAAACACGCTCCTTCCGGTTGTCATCTATATAGGTTCCCCCAGTTCTGCAAGCTGTTCATTCCCGTTTACGTGCCCCTCCCTCCCTCCTTGTTCTCAGTTCTTTAACTTCTTCATTTCTGTTTAGTACACGGGCATCTGCCAGGCCCGGGAGCCGTCGCCAGTCCCCTTTGAGGCCTTCCCCAAACCGCAGCTCAGTTCATCTCAAAGCATTCACCTTACCTACTAAAACGCTGTCAAACCTAAAATGAGGACGTGGGCCCAGCTAGTGAAAACACAGACATGCTGAAATGGTATAGTTACATATCTGATGTGCACACAGCAGCTGATTTGTGATGCAGTTGTTAGTATGCTGTATTTTGACAGTAAGCTTCAGAGGAGGTAATTAAAGTAATCTGCATTTACGTTGAAGCAGCAAAGCATTTGATGGGAATTCTTTGAGGGCGATTACTTGCTTGCTCTGCAAGAAAGCTCATTTGCATCATAATTTGCATTCTTTAGTGTCATTGCACGTCTTGTGATGCTGCACTATTAGTTATTTTAAATGACAAAGGAACCCACATGAATTCTGTTCAGTGACAATTGACTCTGTTTCCTGTCCAAGGAAACAGCGCTGCAGTGCTTTGTCTCTTGTTGTTTTTGAACAGACGCCCAAAGACCCCAAAAGCGATTCAGTGGTCGTTCTCAGCCCTCTCCAGCTTTTTATTAGTTTAAGTTCTTAAAAAACTCCCAGTGCGCTCACCGCGTCACAGACACCAAATATTTGGACACTTCAGAAAGGAATCGCGATCAGGTCGACTCAGATCTCAGTGTGGACGTTGAGCTCAGGATCAGGACTTTCCCATGCAGCAGCATACTAATGACTAACCTGAGTTGTGGATGATTCATTCTGAACTTTGGTCTGTTTTCAGGATATTTTTAATGAGTGGATATCTGTCAGTACGTCTGTAAAGTATTCAGAGCATTTCACGTGTTCTATATTTAGTCGCCTGTTTACCAAAAGGCACCTGAAGGATTGTCAGACCATGAGAAGCAAAATCCTCCGGTCTGATGAAACAAAGACTGAACTCTTTATCCTGAATGACAAGCGTCAGGAAACCAAGCACCACTGATGACAAGGCCAATGGCGTCCCTACAGTGAAGCATGGTGGTGGCAGCATCATGCTGTGGGGATGTTTCTCAGCAGCAGAAACTGTGAGAGTAGTCGGGCTCAAAGGAAAGATGAATGCAGAGACATCCTTGATGATAACCTGCTTCAGGGCGCTCTGGACCTCAGACCGGGGCAAAGGTTCCAACAGGACAACGACCCTGATGAACGACCCTTGAGTTGCACAGTTGGAGCCCAGACTTGTACCCGACCGAATATCTGTGCAGGGATCTGAAAACAGCTGCGCACAGATGCTCAGCATCCAACCTGATGGAGCTGAGAGGTTCTACTATGAAGCTGCCCCAAAATAGGTTAGCCTAGCTTGTAGCATCATATTCACCTGAGGCTGTAAATGCTGCCAGAGGTGCTTCAACAAAGTTGAGTCCATTTTGGAAAAATGCAGTAACGTGTGGAAGGGATGAAGTGCTGCGAATCTGACGTTTGAACAGACCATCAGGCTGCTGTGGCTAAGAGGCTGGAGTCCTTTCTCCTTAGCTAGCTGCTAACATTAAAGTGCCGTATTTGTTTACAACCAAAATTAGGAGCTAAAAGGAGTTTAAAGAAACCGGCCGGGGTCTGGAAGTGGTTTTCTGTGGATGTAAGAGACATTCCACACAGAGATTTTACAGGAACATGTAGCACAGCTTCAAGCACACCTCCAGCACCTCATCTGTCCATCCGTGAGTCACCGGCATTCCGAAATGTGTTCCCTAACCTTGCACTAGGAATTTCCACTTGTTTCCTTCAGCCAGGATGCAAAGACAGGAAGGTGCCTGCTATTTTTTTTCAAAACTCGATTTCTCAAAGAGGAAACGACAGAGCGGCTCTTTTCTTCGATGATGAATATGTTTGTACTTTTAAAATGCACATTGGAGTCCTCTCTGTGCGTTCGAGCGCTGCGCGTTTAGTGGGAAAGAAGTTCATCCTGCTCTCATTGTCTGTACTCCTGTAGACCGAAGATGAAACAAAAGCAAAACACAGAAAGGTAGAAATGAAGAGCAGTCGTGCATGAGAAGATAATTTGATGCAGCGTCTTCCGTTCTTTTATCTCTGGTGCAAAAATCTGCTTTTGTTTTGAATTATTTGATGTGCCGTGTACTAATCCAGTCTTTTTTTGTGTCTGGGCTGCTTTTTCTTCCAGTGTTTACATCGCTGCCGGTGTCACTCTGTCGTCTGATGATCACGACAGACAGCAGCATCGTGTTGAAAAGACAAATTCTAGTGTTTTTGCTGTAACTGGCTGCTAAATTCACTCATCCAACACCCTGACTGTATTTTCTCCGACCAGGCTCCACGCATCTCGGGGATCCGCGGGCCACGTCAAATCCCAGCTCGCCCTCCTCCTCTCCGCACACCCCCAGCGCCCTGGGAAGTGGCATCTCTGATCCGGTCCTGAACGGAGGCCTGTGCTCAGCCGCTTACTGCAGCTCAGCGGGGGGTAAGTATACCCAGACAGGAAACTGCTACTGTAAAAGTAGACAATCAATCACCCCACAGGGGACTCTGGGGAAGCCATTATAGGGTAGTGAGCAGATGTCATCCTGCAGTAGTTTGGAACAATGGCGAGCACTTCATGGTTCCGCTGCTGCAGCTGGAAGTAGGCAAATGTTTTCGGCACGTGTTCTTATGTCACGTAACTTCTGTTTATGTAAATGGGACAGATGCAGCGTGTTTGTGTACCCACAGGGTGTCGTTTTTAAAAATCTTTAAGCTTCATACTCAAAGTCAGAAGCTGCAAAGATTTTTATGTAGAGCATCTTTAGGAATTGATGAGTGGCACACCACTGGGGATGATTTTGAGACGGCAATTTAGCCTCTGTGATCCATAAATCTTAGATCAACCAAAATTGACTGCAAATGGCTGAAAATTCAGCGAGTGTTCTTTTCTTCAGCAAGAAAAGCAAACTTTTTGGAAGTTAAGGTCAAAAGCCAGGAGGTTAAAGCACTAACTATTCTCTGGACTAACTAAACTAGCAGCAGCACACAGCAGTGAATGAGTCTGGCATAAAGACAGAACTGCAAAGTTCATCGTAGCCTTGAACAAACGCGGGTCTCTAACTGCTAATCCCAACATTTTCTCACCGTTTCACCCCGTGTGGATCTGCCCATTAATTCAGTTCAGTTTTATGTTTATATTGTTTGGTTGACCCTACAACAATACAACAGAGCAAAGCCCCAACAATCATATGACCCCCTATGAGCAAGCACTTTGGCGACAGTGGGAAGGAAAAACTCCCTTTTAACAGGAAGAAACCTCCGGCAGAACCAGGCTCAGGGAGGGGCGGGGCCATCTGTCACGACTGGTTGGGGTGAGGGGATGAAGACACGCTGTGGAAGAGAGACAAGGATTGTGTAGTTTACCTGTATGACATCAGGTTATTTGATGCACTGGGGTATCAAACACCTGTTTACCATCGTCTTTGTGTCTTTGCAACAGGAACAACTCCGAATTCTCCGGCCAGCCTCCCCAAGTCACCCACGTTCCCGTCCGGCCGCGGGCCTTGGTCCGACGAGTGCTCCATCTGCTACGAGAACACCGTGGACACGGTCATCTACGCCTGTGGGCACATGTGCTTGTGCTACACCTGCGGCCTCAAACTCAAGAAGATGTCCAACGCCTGCTGCCCCATCTGCAGGAGGCAGATTAAAGACATTATCAAGACCTATCGCAGCACGTAAGGGAACAAGGGCGACAGGACGGCCTCAGCAAAACCCAGGGTTACAAAAAGAAAGGTTTAGGTTCAGGGAATACGAACTCTGGTACTCTGATTTGGTATTTTCATACAAATATTGGTGGCTGGTTTTCTCCCGTGACCTTTTCCAGAGTTAATGCCACTTCACTGGGAAGGTCTCTCTCTCTTTAGAGTCACAGCCTCCGACAGGAAGTTCGACCAAACTCTATTCTTGCCAGAAGTGTTTGCTTTCTCCGGGGCTGGTGGAAGACTTTGAAAGAAGAGGGGAAAAAAACGAACCAGCTTCAAAATTCTTTGCTTTGTTGAACTGTGTCGTAAGATTTAGGAACTATCTCCCATTTGCACCAAAGCAGATGAGTCCCTTTGGGTCTGAATGTCTCAATAGATCTTTTCGAGGATGACCGAAGCTCTGAAATATGCCGTCAACGTGATTTACGACTTAAATGGTCTCAGAAAAAGCACACCCGCTGCAGGTAATCATCTCAGTACGTCACAACTTGTGTCTGTGTGTTACTGAAGCTCAGTCTGCATCACAGTGCTGAAGTGATGGACCTCTGTTAGTGTTGTGGTGATTATCAGTGAGTGACGTGTCTAGCGACGCAAGGCGGTGCTGAGTATTTTAAGTAGGATTGTAAGACCTCTTGTACTCATATAATCTAATGTACCTTTCTGGTAGTTTTACTGCAAACGTTGGTGGTAGCTATATTGTTGTTCTAGCTAGCTGCTTGCTCTGCAATGTGGTTTGTTGCACTGAAATCTGCATCATCCTCTCAGAAAAGCCCCAAAACTGACCGAGAGGACCAAGACATTGGCTGAAACAATCTACAAGCCATAGACTGTATATAAAAGAGGGACGTAGCCAGGTTAATGTGTGAAATTCAGTTTTGAAGCCACAGCGTTAGCGTTTTTAGCTTTGTTTTTAACTTTAAAAATTGAGCAGAGTGGGGGGAAACCACAGAGTACACACTGATGACTGATGATTTGTCAATCATGAAGTGGCCCCGCCCTCATTTATAGTATGCTGTTTTATTTTAGCCCACATGGTGCCTTTTGCACTGACATAAAACTACTGAGAACATGAATTCATCAGGATTTTAATCTGCCGGCGCCTGTTGTGCCAGGTTTAAGTCACTTCTGCAGTGGCTTTACTTTAACACCTGCACGCTACATGCATCTTTTTATATACAGTCTATGCTGCCAACCTGCATCCAGCAGACTCGGCAGCTCTGAATTCTTGAAAGGAAACAGGAAGTGGGAAATAAACAGCAATTTGGATACTCCTCAGGGCCTGCTATCTTTTCTAAGAACCATCCTCCCAAACTGTACCTATATAACCCTGCCTAATACACTGTGAGTGCTCACGACAAATTGACAAGTCCTCACAAATAGCTCCCATAACACCACGTAAAAAAAAAATCAAAGGATTGTTGCCATGGTTTCCTGCCTTATCTCACAGAAGGTTCATTCGTAGATGGACCGTGTTCTGTGCTTCCCCCAAACCCCCAATGATTTACCAAATAATGCTGTTGTGTGGCACAGACTGTCACAAAATGTTCACTCAGAGGAGAAAAAGCACACATTCAAAGCTATTTTTCTAATAGAAATGCACAACATTTCCAGTATTTGATTATTAAAATGTATACTAAGCTTTGTGACAGGACTTTCACCAGCAGCAGAGACATTTTACAGAAATCTCTTCAGGGGAAAAGAAAAAGCTCAGATTTTAAGTATTTGTATCATTTCTGTCCCCTAACTTGAGTATAAAACGTCTTCGTCCCCTTCAGATTTCACAGATGAGCTTTTTCCTCACAGGAAGCTGAGAGGCTGTGTTTTTTGTAGATAATCAACAAACGGGGCTCAGACCTATGCTGCTACGGTGTTTGCCAGCCGACGTGACGTTGCACACGTCCTTCCTCCCACGTCAGTTTGATTACGCTACTGCTTGAAGTGTTAATTCACATTTGAATGTTAACTTATGTATTTAGAGAGATTTTTATTGATGTGCTTGAATTGGGGGGAAAAAAAAAACTTTTCTGTGTTCTTTTAAAGTTTGGATCGATAATCACGCGTTTTCTGTTTTCTTCACCTCGTTTATCCAAAACTGCGCGAGCCTAACTTTGTGTCCGGTAGTGAGCAGGTAGTTTGTCGCACCTCGCAGCAGAGTTGTTGCCGTACACAATCAAACCCCGATCGCCGTGAGGTGCAAGATATCAGCTCCTGCTTTTATTGCTCTCCCTGATCGTCACGTGTTCTTTTAAGTAATTTCTCTTCCTGTGCGCGCGCCCGTGTCCACGACCCAACAGCCCGTCTTATCTTTAGCTCGTTCGCGCTGTTTGGTCTCAAAGCCATCGCTGTGGTGATGATGATGTCACTTTATAAAGCTACTGATTGTAATCTTGTACGTCTGAGATTAAGCCGTGGCATTTTTTCCTTTGTGCAGAGACTTTGACCAAATCCAGAAATGATCACTGATCTATTTTTTTAAGATTGAAATGTATAGATGCAACCCCCCCCCCCCCATCAATTTATTGATTTGTATTTCATTTTTGGACCACATTGATCAACGCCACAAAAGGTTTTCTTCTATAAATAGTTTTTTGAGCACCTTTAATGAAATGTTTTGGGGGTTTTCCACACCCCCCACCTCCCTCACCCCCCACAGGATGTCCCTGATCCTCTAGTATATTATTTATTGATCCAGCACCGTTTCCTGGACGTTTCCTGCTTTCTCGCGTGTCCGCAGCACATTTTCTTTCTGTAAATCTTTTTATCATGCATGAGCTTTCCGTTCACCCAGCGTGAACATCGGGACCAACAGCAGATGAGCATCGGAGTGGAACGCTGTCAGTGTTCGTGTAGACTGGAACCAGTGGCTAGAAAAACGCTATAGCGCTCAGTTTGGCTGTTATTGTGACACAGCAGCTGAAGTACAAAGTGCAAACCTGTGTTTTCTTTTTTCCTTTTGATTTGAAGCTACAAGTGTTCATTTGTGAGCTCTGTCCAGTGTGAGTCGGACGATTGTGGTTAATAAACTTTCCAGATGTGTTTGAGCTGAAATTCGTCTCATCTTTATTTCCTCCAGAAATCACGTGACGTGATTTTTCTTACATGAAAAGACAAAATCAGATTGTGTGTGAGGTCGTGCACCTTAAAGCTGAAACCATTTAGCATTTTAAGCTCTTTACACGCAGCTGAGCAGACCAGAGTGTTAATAAAGATGCAATGATGATAAGCTTGCAAACAATGACACGTGTAATCGAGAAGCTTTTAAAGCAGGATTAAAATGATATAGAAAATGCTTTCCTGTTTACACAGCCAGCAAGAAGCATCAGCTGGTTCTTGGCTGCCAAATGCTTCTCTCAGTATGAGTCAGAATATTTGAAACAATTCATTTTGCATATATATTAAAAATGTTTTGGTGTCAAAACTGAAATGGTCCTTTATGGAAATGCAGTATAAGAAGAACATGTTTTGGAGGTAACTAATAAGTTGTGTGTGCTAAAGCTAAATTGATCTTTGGCTAACGTGCTAGCAAACAGTAAAACTTGGCCAACTAAATTTTGTTCACACAGAGCAGGTGCTTTGGCGACAGTGGGAAGGAAAAACTCCTTTTTAACAGGAAGAAACCTCCAGCAGAACCAGGCTCAGGGAGGGGCGGGGCCATCTGCTGTGATTGGTTGGGGTGAGAGAAGGAAGACAGGATAAAGACATGCTGTGGAAGAGAGACAGAGATTAATAACAGATATGATTCGATGCAGAGAGGTCTGTTAACACATAGTGACTGAAGAAGAAACACCCAGTGCATCATGGGAATCCCCCAGCAGCCTACGTCTATTGCAGCATAACTAAGGGAGGATTCAGGGTCACCTGGTCCAGCCCTAACTATATGCTTTAGCAAAAAGGAAAGTTTTAAGATTAGGCTTCAAAGTAGAGATAGTGTCTGTCTCCTGAATCGCCTGAAAACTGAAGGCTCTGCCTCACATTCTACTTTTAAATACTCTAGGAACAACAAGTAGGCCTGCACTGTGAGAGCGAAGTGCTCTAATGGGGTGATATGGTACTACAAGGTCATTAAGATAAGATGGGGCCTGATTATTTAAGACTGTGGTTATTTTGCCGATTTTGCATGCTGAGCATTAAAAGTGGTGTTGAAATGAAAAGCAATGCTACGTGGAGATGATCTGGTTTACGTTACCCAACAGCCTCAGCAGTTTTTATTAACATCTGGAGATGAAACCTCTGTGTCAACATGTCGAGGCTACAGATTAAAAGCATGCTCATGCTCTGTGAGCATTTCCCTTCTCAGATGGGAAAATAAAAGACTGATTTTCCTGCATTACTACAGCACTTATGACAACTCTGTCTAGGCCGTTTTAATCATCTGTTTTAGCCAGCAGTCCTTTCTTTGTAGTACTTCTGCAGTCAAATAATAACAAGAAAGCAGGAATAAGAAACTCGAGTGTTACTACAGCTCTGCATATGGTGGAGGATGCTGTGAGATCAGCTCGAAAGCTTCAGAGAAAGTTGGAGGTAACACCGGACTTTCTAAGTGGAGTTTTAGTAGTGTTTGTGAACACTTGACCTTTGACACATCCTGCCTCGTGGCTTGGCCTCTAGCAAAGATGTCAGTGCCATGTTCCCCTCGGCCCTCGGAGGACTAAGCCGGTCACCAGCCCGGCGCTCTGTGGATTCGTGTTCCTCGGCCTCTGCCTCGGGCCCAGCTGCTGGGGAGTTTCACGGCGACAGGCTGGGGATTCAGGAGATCTACTTTAAAACTCGAGTTGTTGGTGCGCTTCCACCAAAATGACTGCACTATAAATTCATGAAGCACCTCATCCAGATGTATTGCTCAGAGCTGCCTGATAGCATCTGTCTGCATCCGATTCACAGACATCTCCGTATAATAGAAGTGAGTCGGGACTATAAAGAAGAGTAATAATGTCATGAAAAGAATAAACCAGACGAGTGCTTTTAATACTGATCATTGTTCAATGGAGCATTCATAACTCTGCCAGAGATCATCGACTGTCAATGTTAACATCCAGCATTATTAGGTTTAATGTAGAGAATGGCTAAAAAGGACCGATCATAATAGAACTTCATTTCAAGACTCAATCTCAGCATAAATACTGAGTTTGAATCTGCAGCTTTATTCATATGAAAATGTCTGTGGAGGGTCTGAGGCGAGGCCGGAGCAACAGAGCCATCTAGTGGAGATGTTTGGGAAGTGTGTTCAGCAAACGTGGGTTATTCTAGAACAGGGGTGGAGAACTCCAGGCCTCGAGGGCCGGTGAGCTGCAGGTTTTAGATCTCACCCTGGGTCAACACACCTGAATCACATGATTAGTTCATTACCAGACCTCTGGAGAACTTTAAATCAGCTGTGTTGGATCTAAAACCTGCAGGACACCGGCCCTGGAGGCCTGGAGCTCCCCCACCCCTGGATTAGAAGAATCACTTCAGGTAAAAACTGTGACAAGCTGCATCATCTTGACAAGTTAGGTCATGTGACAACATCTGCTGAAGAAGACGATGAGTCTATAAAAGGTGAGTAAATAGATCCTAACATCTAGATTTATACATTTTAATGAAAGTGTTCAAAAAGGATTTTGGTTAATTTTAGTTTACCAATGAAGTGTACAAAAGATGATTATCACCCGACTGTGGTACCGCTTACATCTTAAGCTTCCAGACTTCCCAGATGTCAGCGCCGACGTGTCTCTGGGTAACTTCCTGGAGGATCTGTCGGAACATTTTGATGTTTTTCTGGCTTTTGGCGAGTTTGTGGCCACGATCAGGCTCCGCAGCTTTGTTTGGTACTGTTTGTACTTTGGTGAAATATACAGTCTGTGCTGCCCAGAAATGCAATTCTTTACAGAACAATGGAAACTCCAAGGGCTTTTTTGCCATCCAGTTTTATGAAATATGTGCACGAAGCAGTGGAAACAGGTCCAATTAAAGCATGGCGAGACATAACAGAGGAGGCTGGATCCCAGGTGTGTAATTTAAAAACCAACCAGCTGGATTATTTTTCTAAATGATACACATCTCTGCAGCACCGAGACTTTTTCCACATTAGCTTAGCTGTAAATTTACAACTGGAACAAATCAAAGGAGTGTGGAGGTCACGGGTTGCCAAATATGTAAGCATACATGTTCATACATGCACATGTATATATTTATGTCAATATTTGAACTCAAATATCTCCAGTTTGCTGCTCTGCAAAGTGTCAAAAACCCCAAAATACATAAATCAGAACAGCTTCTTATGCAATTTGTTTTTTACCCAGAATGCATTGAGGGGTGGATCTGAAAACCCCCGGGGACCCTGCTAAGACGCAACTATATGTGAGAATAACACAGGATTATACCCTAGTTTAGCTTCCTGTGTTACTCGCTTTGGATCATCATATTTTATTCAGTCAGATTCCAAACTAACGACTGACATGAAGAACTCCTGAGTCGCCCCCTGGTGGGCACGAGAAAGAACGCAGGTTTAAGGCTTCACTTGTCAGACCTGGAAGGTTCACCTATTAAAAACTGCGTGTGGTGTAGCCAATGTGAGGAAGCTAACTTATTACAATGTAACCGCTGAAAATGAGCAATTACTTATGAGGGGAGAGATCTGAACTTTATATTTCATGTTCCTGAGTGACGGTCTGACCTGGACTTCCTGCTGAACACCTGTGTTCTCCTTTAAGAGGTGCAGATTTGCGGCACAGAGGTGTGAGCATATATTTCACATTCCCTTGGACAGAAGTGATAAATCTCTCCGAGCACACGTTTGGATGCAGGAGAACAAAAATTTGTGTCTCTGCTCTTTAGCGGGGAACTGAGGCTGCGAGCGCTCGTTCGTCTTCATTCGTCGCTCTCAGCCGCCTCACACTTTCCCCTCATAACTCATGCCTTGCTATATATAACCAGCTGCATCGTTCTGCTCCTGCACATCTAAACTCACTTAATCTGGCCTGCACAATAAGGCGAATGGAGATAAATGTCTCAATCAGTAATATTACTGTGACAAACTCTGTAGATGGGGGGTGGGGGTGGGGTGGGGGGTCTTCTGTTGTCTATCTGTGGAAACACGTGAGACAAATGAACAGGAGGCAGTTTAAAACAACAAAGATTATACATTTAATATTGTTTCTCTTTTGGGCAATGCGAGATACAATGTAAACATGTACAAGATACAAAAAAAGGAACAAGACTCGTCAAAATGAGACCGTAGATAAGAAAATGTCCTGTTTTCACAAGTAATGCACATGTGCAGAAGCTCTCCAATCAGGAAGGAATCTGGACTGTTTGCTCTCATTAGTTTGGTGTGTGTGTGTGTGTGTGTGTGTGTGTGTGTGTGTGTGTGTGTGTGGGTGGGTGGGTGGGTGGGTGGTTGGGGGACTTGAATAAAGCTGCATTTGGCTCTTCATGGCATATCTTTTGAAAACAAGGACTCTGCAAGGCTTAAAGCTGCGGTGCACGACTTTGTTATAGCTCCAAGACTTCACAGCGCACTGATTAAAGGTACTTGTTGTAAATTCCTGCGAGTAATTAAAATTTAAAACCTTCCAAAATTAACCAAAGCAATCACAATAAAATGTGGGGAAAAACGAGGGTGGCGTGTCCCTCCACGGGGTGGTGCAGCGTATGGAACACAATGGCCTAGTGGGAGGCCAACAGCAGCAATGAAACAGCAGCAAACATCTGGAAACATCTCAACACGCGCTGTTAAATGCTGCCCCCTGGTGGTGAAACATTTAGTAACACTTTGAAGAGAGCAGTTACAAAAAGGACCTTTAAGACTTTCAGCACAAAGTAAAATCTTTGTCATTTGCAACTTTTCCTTCTGTCAGTGTGCAGTTACTCTCACTGCCAGAAGGGGGCGACTAAAGTCATGCGCTACAGTTTGAACCCGCTTAAAAACATGGCAATAAAAGCAGAAAGAAAAGAGAAAGTGAAAGAGTAGCACCTCCTTTGGTCCAACTCGAGGCCTGTAGTTGTTACTGACTTGCTGGTAACGGACTGTTTTCGTCAGAATCGAGAGATCGCGAGCTCCACGGGCGCTTTGTTTTGGCACACTGCTTTCCACAGCAGGGTGGGGACACATTCTATTCTACAAATGCAGCGGCGAGTTAAAAAAGAAGAAAAACAGGCACCACCTTTGCCATTAAAATACTACTTCAGCTGTCACTCAGCATCAGTCACTTGTGACAGCTCGTCTCGGCCGCAGCGCTGGGCGCCATCTCCCACGCGGGAAGCCGCGGCGTTCTTTATTGGGAAGCCATTAGCGCTGAAATACTGTCAGACCGGCTGAGGTTAATTAAGACACACTGTTGTGCTAATTGGAAACAGGGATTCAAACGGAGACAAAGAAAGCGCCGCCGAGGCACAGCGGCGCGCCTCCTTCCTCGACACAGCCTCCTCCTCTGGAGCTCCTGCTGATGCCTGCTGGCATCTCAAACGACTCAACTGCATGAGGAAGTTTTCAGAGTGACATAAATAATCTGCATCGCCTGATTTTCTGCACTTCTGTTTTACCTGCTTGAGAAAGAGCCCTCAGCATCCGCAGCTCATCTGTGCTCTCACGCTCTAACAAGAAGCCAGACGTTAATTAAAAACCTACAAAGCCCCCCCTTAAATGCACCTCACCTGCTCCCACACACTTACTGAAACTTTCCTATCTAACCTGCCTTCATCACCTCCACCATCGCTCTGCCTGCCGTCGACTTCTGAAACTTTTACATCTTTTGTTTACAGCTTTAAGGCGTTTCATTAGAAGCCAACGAGCCCTTCAAATCCCGCCTCACCCTTTTTACAACATTCAATTATTTTCTCAACAAAAACATGAGAGAATAAAGCAAAACATGAAGTCTTTTTTGTCTTATTCTAAAAAACTGTTTTCCACCAGCCGGCTCAGCTCTCTCAGCCTCGGGGCTACGTGAGATGTGAGAACAGCAGCAGGAGGAGCTGCTCATATCAGAGGTGGGACCAGTTCTGAAGTTCTCCTGCAGACAGGCGGGGAGGCCGAGAGAAGCTGCTGCAACATCAAGTCATTCGTCTCTCGCAGACTTTTGAAACTTCAAGCGGTGCAATTAAAACCGTGTTTGACGTAATGAGATTTCACAGCTCGGCTCAGGAGAGGAGCGCTCATTAGGTGTGAGGTTTCTAGAAAGGTGGTTAGAAGGAGTTTGATAAAATGGACTTCCTGTTGAAGACATTACTGTTCGTCTCCCTCCAATCAAAGCACAGCTCCTCTCACCTCCCTGCCGCCTCGTCTCCTACGATCCACTATCTGATCCGTCGTCTGTCTGCCTGCATCCTGCAAACCCCTCCTTGACCTCCGACTTCTCTTTTCTCCAACACACCTGCAAACGATCCATCTCATCATGCACGCACACACTCCATCCTGTCGGGTATCTTTGTGATCTCAGCGGCCCGGCTGTGTCGAGGAAGGAGACGGAGGTGAATCAAAAAAACAAAACTGGAAAGGCGCTTCACGCCCGGGAGGCGCCGTCCGTTTGTTAGAATACAAAGAGAGAGCGAGGAATCAGACGGCCAAGCGGAGCCGTCTCGCTCGGCTGACCTCCTGGAAGATGATGGAAAACTTGAGCGTTTCCTGTAAGACTCGCGATCGGCACGGAAACCGTGTTGGCGTGTGGACACACCTGCTGAGCTGTGCAGGTGAAAGGCAAAAAGTAGCGGACGGTAACCGAGCTGTTATTAAAGAGCAAAACTCCAACGTAAATTATACTCTGACTATTTTCACTTTGCTGCTGAGCGTTAAAGGAGACTGATAGCACTGATTAAACACAGGAAGTGAGGGAAAGGGCTGGGCCATATCATACCGTCCACGGTAATACCGGTATAATGTTAGGCAATGATAAGAAAATGAAATATCGCGATAGAATATGGGTAAAACTCGTTGGCTGAAACAGCATGCGCAGTGCCTTTGTTTTCATACGCACATGGCGGCGACGGAGAATGAGAAGGGGGAAAGCGGATCGTTGAACGAAACAGATGAACCAGAGTTGGTTTGTAAAAATGCTGCAACTTCAGAGGTGTGGAACTGGTTTGGCTTTTAACCGGCGCTCAAAAATCTGTCAAAAATGTTTTAGTACGACTTCACTAAGCTACGAAGCCGCACCGCCTGATGGATTGTCGGAGCATCACGGCTATCATACGCAGGCGCCTCGCGGAGTGATACGTAGTGTGCTTCAACATAACATCACCGTATTGTGTGTGTATAACCTCTTTTTAAGTTTTGTGGATATTATACATGGTTATGCTGAGGATATGTTGGCCAGTTTCCACTGGAAATGCTTTTTGGTTAAACTGTCAGTGAAGAATTTGCATTTGCTGTTAAATCTTTATATAACTTTAATGCACATAAAAAAAAAGCTGCTTGTTTAAGTGAAAATACATTATTTGTGCAAAAAACCATCAAAGTTGTGGAGCTGTAAAGTATTTTGCCTTGTGTCAATTATATCATTATCAAATTTTCAAATATAAATCGTGATAAATATTTTTGGCCATATTGCCCTAGTGAGGGATTTAAAGGGACTATTTCTTGTCCACGTACAGTGACCTGCTGACAAATCTCATCTTCAACAAACAAATGTTGATCTGGGAGTTTCGGAGCTGTCAGCTTTGAGCTCTTTGCACTTTCAGTTTTTGTGTTTCTTAGTCTAAAAGTCAGAAAACCAACGTGAGCAGAGGCAACGGGCTGAAAACATTCAGACAGCTCACAGACGCGCGTGTCTGTTCTGCGGTCAGCAGTGACAGTTAGAAGGTTTCAGAACTGGCTTCCAGCTTCTGACTGAAAACCAGTTTCAAAAATCTGTGCGAATCTCTCAGCAACAAAGCGAATTAGGGAATTTTTCCCTTAAACGTGGAGTTAAACACAAAGTCAGCCGACCCCCCCAAAAAGGACCGGGCTCGAGGCGCGTCGGGCTCGAGGCGCGTCGGCCTCTACGAACAGCACGATCGCGCGTTCACCTGTGGCAGAGCTCTCTGCAAAGACAGCGTGGGGGCGAAAAAACAGGATTTTCTATTTTTGGTGTTTATCCTGGAAGTTGATGGATTGAACTGAAAAGGCCTGAAGGAGCGTTCGTCTCCCCGGTGTTTTGTTTACCGCCGAGACACTGGCGTCGACGTCACATCGCCAGCCGGCGGTCCCAAAGGTCAACAACGTTACGGTGATTGCTGACGAAAAGGCCCGACTTGGTCTCACAGCCGTGGGGGTAAATGTCAAAAGAGGCATCCACGTAGGTGGGGAGAGGACACAGTCCAGAGGGAGAGGAAGAAGAAAACAACAACACAGAAACAATCAAAGAATTCCATTCAGGCACAAACGTGACAGCTGAGAGCCCCCGATGATGATGATGATGGGCCAGTGACTCTACGTCTGTGACGAAGATCCCAGATGGCTGTAATGTCACTACAGGATGGGTCAGCGGACTTCTCCGTCCACGGCTGACGGAGGTCGCGGGAGCAGACTTCCTCATGTTAGTCCATCACGTCGCAGATGATGACGCGTCACTGCTTTGGTCCGATGAGTGCTCTGACGTCAGGACCTCACACACCTGCTCTCTGAAAACAGACTTAAACATGACACACTGGAAAAGACGACAAAAGCCTCGTGACCGGCAGTCTGACCGGGAATATCTACTCCCGGCCGTCCCACTATGATCTTCCTCCTTTCACTGAAGCATGAAGTGTTTTTGTCTTTTTTCTTCTTCTTTTTTTAAATCTATTGCACATTTCCTCGTGGGTTCAGAATGAAAGAAAACAAAGAGGAAATAAGAAAAAAGAAGTAAAAGCATGAATAAAGATCGATGCTACACAGCTAATCGCAGGCTCGACACAGAACGATTCCCTTGCAAGTAAGTTCAGCTCAATCAAACAAAGCGATATGCAATGATAATAATAATAATAATAATAATAATAATAATAAATGTGCTGGAGCGAAATGTTTAGAGTGATTCGACACATTTACATAATGCCTTCGTCTCAAAGGATGGGGCCTGTCAGCATCCAGACTGTTACTGGTTTTATTTATAGGTCCATACATGATTTTATCACCATCACAGGACACGCTGATGGTTTCTGTTTGAATGAGGGGGAACGGAGCTTTCCAAACTGTGAAAATAATAATACTATTCATTATAAATATGCTTTAATCAGGCATTATGTAAAGCACAATAAAGATGAAGGAAGTGCCCATGATTTGCTAAAGTTGCAGCAAACAGCATCGAGAAAAAAATCACTAAATTTTCAGAAACTAAATTATTGCCCAATGCGAAACAAAATGTGCTATAAAACAGTTTTAGCTGCACTAAGATTAAAAAAACAAAACAGTTTTTGTGGAGACTCACTGACCAGCAGCGCATTTCTTATTGCACTGAGGTAGGACGGCAGGAAAGTCACGTTGTAGTACCTTTCACTTTCCACAAGAGGTCTCCAATTTGACCAAATCCCTGTCACTGAGAGCAGAACTCATTCATAATTAAATAATTACCAAAAAACACATTCAATAAATAACATGCTGAGTATTTACTGCATCTTTACATTAATGCACCATAAAAACAGTTTTTAAAGTGCACTAACTCACAAAACAGAACCACTTCGTTCCTCGTTATTGTCGGTGTGCGATCACAGAGACGACAGAAACAAATATGGTTTTGTTAAAATAGATAACTGCGATCTAGCAGGTACTGCACTTTGTTTAATACTATGATACTGTCCAGCAGAAACATAATGAGAAGTTCGTGTTCGTTAGAAAATGTATTTCAGCAGTCTTGAACATCAGCCATCAGAATTTTGAACTTTGACTCCTTTTGGAAGAATTAATTCTATCGTCACATTTCAAACAGTTGCTAATACCAATAAAATACCTACTCTAGTCTCTGTTTAAATCCCAATACTGCACAGCAATATCTGATATTACAATTAACTGTTCACTTCCTGCCTCTATTAAAAATCAAGTGCTTCCAGATATTGATAGAAAACGTCAGTTTAGAAACCTCGTTTTAGGCAATTTGGTGAAAGTGTGTTACCATTTGTACCGTAAGTAAACAGTAAAATCCCCAAAACTGCCAATGAAGTGATCTCTCTCTTTGGTTCACATTTTGGCCACTAATCTATTCAACTAAACCCCTGGATTAAAGTTATTTCACTACGTTTCCAGTAATTTATCACCGCGATAGCTGCATTATGACAACAAAATATACACAAAATCATTTGTTCCTGGAGCTAAAAACATCTCTGTGAAATGAGGTTATCCTTTACGCTTGTATGAGGTCTCATTGTTCCGCTGCTTGTTCTGTATTTTTCAAGTTTCACAGGTTTGTTGGTTTTTTTTGGTTTTTGTTTGTTTTTTTTTAAATAAATTTGTTCTCCCAGATGACTACATCCAGGACAAATGACACTAAGATATTTCTGTGGTATCTATGATAGAAACTGTTTACAGAAGCCGAGCGTCAGCCGTCTATTCTGCCAGAGTCGAGCTTTGACTCGTCCAATTCAAGGCTGTCGGTGGAAAACAGATGTCACAAGAAAGCAGAAATAATTCTCTAAGGAAGACTTGTATCAACACGAGACACATTAACAGAAACAAACTAAAGTAGTGATGATGAGATTCAACTATCGTCTTTGTTTGGTGACTTTGTGGCTTAAAACAAATAAATCCTCTGGGAACTTGAGTCCCTTCAGTCGTGCTTTTCTTTCTTTAATCTGCGCATCGAACTGAAGACATCTAAATCCAAACTTTGCGCTTCGAACTCGTAACTTTGTATAGAAACGCTCTCGGTGGTGTTCATAGGACTATGGCACTCTGTAAAGATTTGGTTGATTTACTGGTTTGCCATCCACCATTTAGGACCTTCGTTCAGGTGACCAAATACAAAAGGCACTTATTGGCCATCGTAGTCAGTGATGGGCAGGATGAGCGTAGCCACTACTCTTCTCCACTTCTGTGTTACATGACACAAACCTCTTTAAGAGGTCATCGCTCCCAGTTAGACCATTTTCCATGTCAGACACAGCATCCACCTCGAACTTCCTCAACCAGTGTGGCCAATTCCATCTTTGTCTCTCCTTCCTAGGTAAAATACTGAAAATCTTCCCACTCCTTTCGTATAAATTTTAGTAAACCAGCACTAAAAGTGTCCTTCTTTATCAGATTAAAACATCTTTCTCTTTACACAGTCTGACCTTATGTAAATTTTCAAGGACATATTGCTTAAGGGAGATTGCAGGTAACATTCTCAAGGAGTGATGCTGCCGCCCAAGGGCCTAGAGCGGGGTGTGGGGGTTGGGGGTGGGCGTGGCTACGGATGTAGGCTTGCCTTTATTTTTTCCGCTCAAGGTAGTTAGAGGGGACCCAGCCTTTGCGGGGAACCAGGCTGTCCTGCACCTGGCAGTACCACCATCCATTGGGGTTTCTCTCCAACACCTCCAGACAGGTTCCCTCTGTGAACCCCATGGTCTCCTCGTCGCCACGGTAATCAGCAATGGACACATACACATCCCTGCCAAGGTTGTTGTGGATCAGCTGGCTCTTCTCCAAGGGCTTGGGTCTGACCGTGGACACGGGGATACCGTTGCGTTGGTTAACTCTGCTCAGGGCGTCTTGGACATTGCTTGTGCTGAACGCGCTCCCCGAAGACAGACTGGAGCGTTCGGCAGGCCTTGTTTGGCTTTCAACAACTACGTGTGGCCGCACGGTGCTGAATGAGGCATTTCGGCGAACTCCAAGAGTGGCAGAACCAGAACCATAGTGATCGCTCCTGCCCAGTGACTCATTCCGTCTCAAGGACCCTGTTGTGTAGTGCGTGTCCTTGGCTGGTTGGGTAGTGGTGACAAATACAGACTGAGGCCTCACCGCCACCTGGCGTACCCCGTTCCTCATCCTTACGCCTCCATTAACCATCCCAGATGGCTTCGAGAAGCCGCCGGGAGGCTTGGAAGGAATCGGTGGAGAGTTCCTCCTCAAGCCTTGATGCTGCTGCGTCAGGCCCTGAATATTAATGTTATTGAGGGCCAAAACATGCTGCTCATTCTTCTCCAGGCTGTTGGACTTACTCCCACCACTCCCGTGTCCATCTAAACCACCACCGTCGCCCATTTGTCTGACAGGTTCCAGGTAGTATGAGGGCGCCCAGCCTTCTTCAGAGCCCCAACGGATGTACCACCAACCACTCTCCTGTTTCTCCAAAACCTCCACCTCAGCCCCAGCTGGAAAACTGATCTCAGAGTCCTGGACTTTCTTATAGGCATCCACGGAGCGGTAGAGATTGGGGCCCTCTACATCGGAGTCACCGCGGCTTCCTTTGGAGTAAACAGAGGAGAGATCTGAGGTACTGCGTGAACACACCGAGTCCTCTGATGATATTACAGAAGCTGTTTCAGAGTCCTCCCCACGAGAAGGTTTGAGGCTATGTCTAAACTGACTCGTAGGCCTCAGCTGTCGTCTCAGAGAGGTGATGTCCATCCTCTCTGGACTCTGGGGCTCTGATTTGGTCAAAAGGGGTTTAGGTCTGACGGAAGGCTTGGACCTGGTGGAGGGGCTCTGGCCTATTCTCTGCTCCACCTCCCGGTTGAAGACAGGGCCTTTCTTGGAGCCTCTGCTCAATTCATCTGATGACGAGTGAGGACTGTTATCCTGGGATCTGAAGCTGATATCTATGTGTCTGCCCAGGGTCTGGCTTCTCCGACTCATCTCTGGTGTCATGGTTTTCATGGGCCTGCCAGGTAAAGGCGAAGATCCGGAGGGTTTTCTCGGGACTGTGGAGGAATGGTAGCTCCGTGGGGAGTTAGGCTCACTGGAACCTTTAGTCAGGGTTCCTTCAACACTGCTGCTCGGCCTGAAGCCATCATTCTCATAGATACACTCCTCCTTAGCAACCTCCTCTACAGACCTGAAGGAGGTTCTTCGATGGGTGAAAACAGGAGATGCCTTGCAAACAGGAGGGGAGGCCTTGCAGGAAGGAGGGGAGGCCTTGCAGACGGGAGGGGAGGCTTTGCAAGAAGGAGGGGAGGCCTTGCAAACGGGAGGGGAGGCCTTGCAGACGGGAGGGGAGGCCTTGCAGACGGGAGGGGAGGCTTTGCAAGAAGGAGGGGAGGCCTTGCATGATGAAGGGGAGCTGCTGTACTTGTCGCTGACCACACTGTTGATCTTCACATCGCGGGAACGCTCGTCCTTCAGAGGATCCGGTTCAGGCTCACTTTCGCATCCGACTGCAGGAATATCATATTCAGGTTCTTCGTACACAGCCCTGCTAGGCACCTCTGTGGTTTTGGAGGAAGAGTTAGCAGAAGGCGGAGCCTCCTCAGATTCTTGTTTTTTGACAGGTGGAGCTGGAGGAGGGACTTTGGGGCGGGTCAGTGTGCTGGACCTACGACTGAGATTGGGCTTTTTACGCTTGTCGATGTAGGAGCAGGGGGCCCAGCCCTCCATCTCCCCAATCTGCACATACCACCAGCCTCCAGGATTCTTCTCTATTACCTGCACAATAAGGAGTAAAGAGTTACTGGAATACTTTTTATATATATATATATATATATATATATGTTTGCTATATACTAGTGATTAAAGACATGCTAATGAAAGCAGAATACTGTAATAAGATCAATAATGCATCTATTACTGCACTCGGTACAAGAATCACCTCAGCATAACTTAATAAAAAAAACCCTGAAGGAATCTCCGTCATTATCTCCATCCTCATCCTGAATCCCTGCACAGTGAATTCTGTCTACGTCATCACTTTCACACACAATATCCCAAGGTCATCTCTTTTGTGCCTCAGCTTTCCTGCCTGTCGGGGGAGCACGCAGTCTGCATACATATTCAACAGGCCCTGTCTCATCTGAGCGACAGCATTGTAGATCTGGCCTCTTACATCAGCCTTTTGTCCTCCACGGAAACTGATGCCATCAGAGATCGCGGACTGGAAATCTGCTATAGTGTAATACTCTGCTTCCACAGCAGGGGGCTCTGGTGGCTTGGGTAACTGGAAACCCTGTACAGCAAAGAGGGAGAGAAGTGAGCCGCTCACGTTGAGCCATCCTGTATCTGACACACATAAAACATAAGATGTGATTTACGAATGTGTGCAATCATGATATATAAATATGAGGGTAAATGTAAGGTGTGCACGTACGATACTGGACCGGGATAATCACAGACATGCTGAAAATGTGCCTTAATGGTTGCTATGCAACTCCTGCAGTAGTCTGAGAGCCAATTAGATTATTTCTCTTTTTATATTATTTATTGGTATTTATCCTTGCACTGAAAGATTCTTGAACACAAGAAGAGTCTCGACTGTGATCACGTGTGCTTCAGCAGAAGCATGGTAACATCACTGAGCACACAGGAAAGGCGCTCTGGGTTTGTCAGTAAGCAGAAGCTTCTCTGGAGTCTTACCAAGTTGGTGTCTCTTCTCGGGGGAGGTTTTTGCCGCAGATTAGGAGACCCTGATTAAAAAATAATAAGATTTTATTAAGAAAAATTCAGAAAAATGACCAAAGAAAGAGGTTAACACTCGCTGTAACAACAAACACCAAACGTTTAGTTCTAAGATGAATTATGTCACACTAGAAAGAACAACATATTTAAAGCAAAAGTAAGATCTGAAAGATTTAAGGATTGCTTTTTTCCTGGGTTTGGACATTTGTGGAGCATCGGTTTGTTAAAAAATGGGCTCATCCTAAGGGATGGATGGGCGGAGCTGAGCGATGACTTAGTAACTACAAACTGACCACAGATTCTTAGTTTGTGAGTGAAACCGAGGCTGAAACACACACCGAGCATTCGAAATGCCCGCGTTTTACATTACAGGTTAGTGTGACAGAGCACGGTTCGATACAGCAGCCGTGTAGCTTACCTACAGCGTCGAATCCTGCACAAATGGAAAGGGGCACGTCTTAATGTTGCATTCAAGCTTTAGGTTGAACTTTAAACCTTACAAACAACACATTCTCTCACCGATTTCCACTCTGTGCGGTGCCACTCTTGCAACAGCCGGGGAGCCCGGCTCACCTCTCGCTTTATTCTCATTCAGGGCGGCACTCGCCGCTATTCCGAGACACGGGCTGTTGGTGTCCCGGCCCGCGCTCAGCCTGCGGCCTGTCGCGGCGTTGATTTCGGACGGCATCGGCAGGCTGATCTCGCTCTTGGAGAAATGGCGTTCCGGTGTGGTGCCGCCCTCTCCGTCTGTCTGGATGTCCTTCTCACTAACAGACTTCTTTTGCAGCAGGTTGCTGATCTCCATGATGTTTCCGATGATCTCCACGGGGCCCGTCAGCGTCTTCTTCCGTGGGGAGAAATCCTCTTTAATCTTCTTCAAGTAGGAGGCCGGGGCCCAGCCCTCTTTCCCTAAATACCTGCAGCCCAAACATATAAAGACAGAACCTTTATTATGACATTGAGTTTATGTTTCCCTCATTTTTTCAACTAAACTCAATTAGACATCAGGACCATGTCAGGATCAGGTAAAGCTGCCCTTTCCATACAGCACAGGGCAGGAAGTAGACTGTGCCAGGAGTGATCTGCTGTGCCACAGCAAAATCTCAGGTTTCACTCTTATTAGTTTCCCCTCAACTCCCTGATCCTGGCTCTCTTCCTGCTAAAAGGGAGTTCTTCCTTCCCACTGTTGCCAAGTTCTTGCTCACAGGTGGAGGGAGTGCTCTCTTTGTAATATTGCAATTTGATGATGATAACTCCAGCTGACATCCAGGCCTTCCCCTCTCCACGACTGCTCTACTCCCAACAATGAGCCAGCATTCAGTACACCTTTGTACATACGTGTGTCTGTGTGTGTGCTACTTTTTCCTATTGCAGCTGTGTAGTAACAGTAGTGTAATGAGCTCAGCATGAGAGCTTCATTTAGCACATTTTAATACACTAAGAAAAAAACGTGTGATTTGAGTAATGACTGAATGTGTCGCAGCAGAGCTTTAATGCACTCCATGCTCCTGCACTCGAGTACCATTCTAACTCAGTGCAGCCACTGTGCAGCAGTGGCGTCATGAGCTATACGTACAATTAATAAATAACTGAAAAATTCCACAATTTCTGCTGTTTAAAAATGTATGAAATCACACCGAGTCAGATCCTGTGTGTTGCAATAAAGCCACAATTTTAATTCTGGTGATGTGAGTAGCCAAAGGCAAGTAAACAGAATGCATAATAGATGCAAAGAGATGCTGCTTCCCCACATTTAAGCAGTCATTGTTATGCTAAACGAGTCATTTTAGAGTGCTTTGTGAAACAATAAGTAATGCTTCAAATGAAACTCCGAGTCATTTCCCCGGGACAGAAGAGAGGCGACTGTTCCCCGTTTCCCAACTCCCAACTGCGACCACAAGGAGTCCCCATAACTAAAAAAAGCTTCATGCATGGACTCTGCTGTTTAAAGAAGGGCCCACTGAGAGCAGCATGACTCAGACATGCATCTGCAGGATTATTTTCTGTTGGACACGGTGCTCAGAAATGACTCGGTGTGCACTGCAGGGAGTGCCAAAGAGCGAACAAGCTGTTAGAAAAGCAGTTAGTGTGTGCGTAGGAGCCACACAAGTACACACACAGCAGCTCGCTTCAAACAGGAGCTCTGGATCCATGTTTGTGTACATGTTGGTATGTGAGGTTCCACAAGGCGTCATGTGATAGTAATCAGCTGTGCAGCGGAGCGCCCAGGGACTCGAGGAACGGAACAACTGTGAGGAAACACACACTGGCTGAGTAAACGACACACACGTGCAAACACGCAGGCGGCTCTGACGCCACCATATGTTAATGCTTTCTTCTCAGCGCCATTATGCAAATGAGAGCCCCAGGAAATTGTTGCTCTGATCGCCGAGACGACGACGA
The DNA here is from genome assembly GCF_013358895.1 of Oreochromis aureus. Lineage (NCBI taxonomy): Eukaryota > Metazoa > Chordata > Actinopteri > Cichliformes > Cichlidae > Oreochromis > Oreochromis aureus. Next base: position 40,883,205 of record NC_052947.1, read on the forward strand.
GCAACAGCCTCACGGTGAAATGTGTGGGTTTGGCGTGCACCGTTTACCCACCTGATGTACCACCAGCCCTCCAGGTTCTTTTGGATGACCTCCACGGTGACCCCTTTCTCAAAGCTCACCTCGTCTTTTCCTTGACTGGTGTACGGCTGGATCGTCACATATTTCTCCTCTGCGGGGGTAAAGGAGAGAGGAAACAAGGGGCGGGAAAGTGAGTGAAACGTGATCATTGAAAAGTCTCACACTGCTGTAGATTACACCAGCTCAGAGGGAGAAGACGGTCAGTGTGACCCACTTCCACACCAACAGAAACACAAACCTCTCGTCTTTGTCCTGCACATTAATACCAAACAGCGCCCTCTACAGGCTGAACCTCTCCTCGTGGCTGCTTGATTTCTTTTAGGCCTCACTCATGTTACATGAACCCAGATTCAGAATCATTATTAAGCAGCTCTCAAAGAGGTAAGATGCAGAAGAAGCAGCAGCATGGTGGTTCACGAGGCTGCTGCACGTCTGATGCATGAATAAAAATGGCAGGTGCTGTAAAGTAGATCATGGTTTCCTATTACAGAAAAGTATTTGACCACAATTAAAACCCTGTAAGGATAACTAAACCTATGTCACAGCCTTTCCTGTTTCACACAGCACGAGCGCTCCCTTTAACACTCAAGTCTTTGGTCGTTTAATGTGGAGCAGAGTGGAATTTCTGACCCTGAACCTGCACTCACAAACCACACAGGGTGTGGAGGTGAGAATAACAAACATCTTCATAAATGTTGTTACGGTCGTCTCGAGCGCCGAGCGTGTGCATCAGTTTGTTGTCTCTAATTCCTCGAGGACTGGAAGAAAAGATGAAAGATTCAATTAATCGCATCTGTATTTGTTTTTCGTGAGCTGTACATGCGCGTCCGTCTCCGAGTTCATGCGCTGCTGCTGGCGTCACAGAGCTGCGAGCTGAGTGGGCGCTCAGCGGGACTATAAATCAGTGGAAGGAGCTGCTGCAAACGACAGCGTGCGGTGATAAACCTCAGGGACTCCGCCCCGGCCCCGCCGTCAGCAGCTGATCCACCACTGCCACCCGAGAGGTCGAGACACCCTGACCTGGCTTTGTGTCAGGATGAATGAACGTGAGGAGATGTGCTGTAATTTAATTTGAGTCAAGGTCTGCAGTGAAGGCTGTGTCAGCAGGATGTGAGCATACGACTGTTCTTCCATTAGCAAACTGCATCCTGAGAGAACATAAATCTGTGATCAGTCTTTGTTTTTGTCCTTTACTAAATCAAACTACATCTGAAGCGTCTGCACGGAGCTGTGAAGCCTCATTCACCTGAATCTCGTCTCTAGCAGCCGGGGACGGAGGGGGTGACTCCATTCAATGGAATAACTCAAGTTTTTCACACTTTTCTCTGCTTCGCTCAGCTTTCTGCAGCTCCTGGTAGCAGACCCAAACCATCTGGTTGCCAGGCAGCATAAAGCAACTGGACGTTGGCCCGCAGTCGCATAGTCAAGAGCGGTGGTGGATGAAAAAGCCACGAGAACTAAAGTCTGACATGACTACAGTGAGCATTGCTCCAGCTTTAATGGTGAGACTGTTTCTGATGGTGGAAAAAAGGCGACCGGTCCAAGAGTCTTTAGCCTGTTTGCAGCCAGGAGCACTCGCTGCCATGAGAAACTCGTCTGTCCCCGGCTTCTCTCGAGTCCTCTGTGACCTCACATGTGGCTTCATCGGGACGACATTTTCAGCCAGTAAACCTCAGCACTGAGGCTCATTCTCTGCCTCGTTACTAAATATGTTACAAGGTCAGATCAAAAACATTTTTGTAGCGGATCGATGTTGATTCAATTCTCAGATTTTTGGGCCGTCTGCTGGGAACAGATCGTGTGCCTCTCATATAAACCTGCTGTTTCTGTATTTAAGTTTAGATTTTAGCTTCCATCGCTCCGATATTCTTGTGGTTACTCCAGTTGATATAGGGTGACAGACGGGGTTTACGGGGTCAACCGTGTTAACCACAGGTCGCCTCGTCATGTCATATTAGCAATGCTAATGCCCTGTAAACACAGGACTGCACTGATAACACAGATCTTCACAGTCAAAGTTTCTATGCTGACAAACTGACTTCTGGAGTCCTGTTACACCAAAAAAAGCTGCTTTCCATCAGGGTCCTTGATTAACAGCTTCACTGAGAGAACACTGATCTCACAAGCAGGTTATTGTATAAACCACAGATCCAGCCTTTCTGCACTTTTGTCCTCTGTGTTCTCCTGTTCAGCAAAGGTGTGAACCCAGCATCAAAACTTAAACTCCACTCAAATTCAGGCCCAACTCAACTAGTGAGGACAGCTACACGTGACTCAGGTCCCGTGTCCATGCCCGCATGTATGTGATGTGTTTTGCATGAAGCAGATCGTGTCCATGTCGAGGCTGAGCAGTGAACGAACAGAAGGGGCGTTTTTACGCGGGTGCCACAGCTGCTAATGGACCGAGGGCCCAAAAAGAGCTGCTCGGCCTTCATCAACAGCCTCACTGTGTGTCTGGGACTTTCACGTTTTACTTTCACCATCCAGAAACATTTTAATGGAGGCACGTTGTGTACCAACATCACAAAATTGGAACAACACCACCGAGCAATAAAAGTTAAAAAGCTAAGGTGTCTTAAAAAGCAGGAATTAGAGAGGATGGCGTCCAACACAGCCTGGTGCCCTCATTCTCTGGTGGCGTCAGCTAGTCGAGTGACTCATCCACGCTGCAGAGGCAGAGGTCTGTGTGATTACAAGCAGTCTACAGATTGGGCCGCTGCCCCACTTTCACACTTTCCATTGGATCGTTGGGTTGGAGCGTTCTGGGAGACGCATCTGTAGTCAGGCAACATTCCCGCAGACATGGCCGGCCCGTATGGTCACATTCCATGAACGAAGTGGTAATCCTTTAATATTTCTACGTTAGCCACTAAGACTGGTGACAAAGAGGTCCCCACTCTGAGTTCATAACCAGCTGAGTGGGAGATGTGAATGAGTAATGCCCCCCGCTTCTCAACCACTACCACATTTCTCTAACGTGGCCGTGACGTACGACTCCATCTCCATCATACTGCTCTCATTTCCAGCACGCTTTAGGTCAACTTCAACACTTCCATCAGGAGCCCACTCTATAAATCAGCCGGGTCTGATTAATCATTAATCAGTGCTCTGCTGCCTGCTGGTCCGGGACAAAGTGGACACAGAGCTTCAGTCGGAGTATGTAAAGTTAAAGAGAAACAAAGAGCGTTCTTAGTTTTCTCGGCTCGGGATGAGCTTCCGTAAACACGGCACAACTACAAGGCGTCGTTATGAAGCAGACAGGTGCCAGACCGACAGTCTGGATTAGAAAGCGCCGGCTCGCTCCTCAGCAAAGAGACGCTTGTTTGTTTCTCACACATCGTTTCTCTCGCTTTTCAGCATTTACACAAAAATGACTCAACCAAACCACAAGTATCCAAAAATTAAAATCGAAATGTGAAAGTCATTGACAGCCTTTCAAAGCCTAAGGAAGCAACAACGCTGTTACGCAACCATTTACGTTGATGTCGCGGCATTCGTGCTGCGGGTGCCAAACGCTCTTTATTATCTAAATCTGTTTAATGCAGTCCAATTATTTTGCTTCTCAGCGAGAGCCGGGGAGCGTTCCACGTCTGAGGGAGCAAGATTTGAAATTTTACTGTCAGAGCTGACTCATGGGCACCCAGTATGCTGCTGCTGGCAGATACACAAAAACAACAAGTGGCCCAGTAAGTGAAGTTCACCATGTAGATGCAGACTAGGAGAGGACAGAGACGGCTTCAGCTACAGCTGTGTGATTAAACACACTATATTAGGGTATCGTGCAGCAGACCGAGCCAAGACAAAAAGACTAGTGTTACAACAGCCTGAGCTTTTAACTCCCAGGGATTACAAACACTGACCACACTATTTGACTTAATCGTTCACTTTGGCCACGTTTAACACAAACATCCACATCCAGGAAATAAAGAAGAGCTCAACACGTCCCACTTAATGCTGCTGAGAGAGGACCACACACCAAAGAATAATTTTATCTTATAGAGTCTCCAAATTAACCTCTAACATCATCTCGCTGTTAGCACGGCAAACATTTACCCTGCACAACTGTGGCACAGATCTTTGTGGCAATACTTACACAGGGTCACACAGGGACACACAAGATCAGACGGGGACACATAAGGTCACACAAGGTCACAGGGGGTCACACAGGGTCACACAGGGACACACAGGGTCAGACGGGGTCACCAGAGAAACATGCATCTGATGACAAAAACTGCAAAATGGAGCTGAAAATGTAAAAGTCCTGTGTGTGTTTGTCTGTGTGTGTCTCTCTGTGTGTGTCTCTCTGTGTGTGTTTGTCTGTGTGTGTCTCTGTGTGTGTGTGTCTCTCTGTGTGTGTTTGTCTGTGTGTGTCTCTGTGTGTGTGTGTCTCTCTGTGTGTGTGTCTCTGTGTCTCTCTGTGTGTGTTTGTCTGTGTGTGTCTCTGTGTGTGTGTCTCTCTGTGTGTGTTTGTCTGTGTGTCTCTGTGTGTGTGTCTCTGTGTGTGTGTGTCTCTCTGTGTGTGTTTGTCTCTGTGTGTCTCTGTGTGTGTGCGCTCATTTGTTACTCGATGTGGAGAAAATGACTCAGCGTGTGATTCGTTGTGGGTTTGTGTGTTTTCATGTTCACCTCTGCTCTGCTGGCGGTTAACTATACCGCCGAGGGTCCAGCGGCGGTCCAGCCTCTTCAGGTGGGCTTTGCGTCTCTTAGTAACTGATGAGGGGGGAGGGGGAGCAGCAACCAAAAGACAAAACAGACGAGTTAGTGTAAGAAGCACGTATTAGCAAAATGAACTGCTGTTAGTCGTCATAAACACGCTTTTAAACTGCTTCTCTTACAGGAAGTGTGTTTGTGAGTTTTAAAGACTCGGTGAGAAACAAAGCGGGACGATTCATTTCAGCCATCAAATCCTCTGCAGTACCACGGAGACAAAATGAGGGGAGCATGTGCACTGCTTGGTGCAAACTCACTGTGTTGTGTCTGTGGACTTAATAAGATAGTAATTGTATTTTGCCTGGAACAGCAGAACATCGCATGGCTGGAGGAGCCAGCGTGAAAGCTGACCCTGCAAACCCCACCGCACTGATTGTCAGGGATCAGTGTACCCAGCACGCTACACGCTGTTTGTTAGCATTAGCTGATAATTTAGCACTCTTCCAAATATGGACACATCCACCTTAACAAATCACCAAACCCAGGAACACAGCGGTGTCGCGTTCAGAGCTAATAAGATCATGCTTGCTGTTCCAACAAACACAATGCAGCTTATTTTAGGAGCATCCCAGAAGCTCTGCTCCACATTGCTTAAAATAGTACCGGGTCTATATTTTGCAGAATCCATATGAAGCTACACGACGCAGCTATCAGAGGAGGGTCAAATCTGAAACAAGTTCACTGATGTGCTTCTGATGTCCAGTGTGACCTGCAGCGGTGCAGATGCACACCACGTTTAATCCTGCTAACACTGATGCTTCAAAAGCCAATGAAGACGTCACCGTGGTTACGTTCATGGTTATTATACCGTCTGTGGTTATCACACACACACACGAGAACACCAATTACAGACACAGCTCCAGGACCTCTGAGGGCCTCGACACATTATGTGGCTGCCGTGTGTCGAACTCTTAACCTCGAAGCTTGTACGACGAAGCAGCGATCAAACATGGTGAGCCAGTTTCCTGTTCTGCTGCCTCCTGAGGGGAAAATATTAATGACAGGAAGGATGGAGGGAAACAGCAGCTGTCCTCCGTCTTTCTTTTGCCTGCAGTAATTTCATTTCTTCTCCGTCTTCTGTCCTCGCTCATCTCTCCATCGCTCCTCTGACTCTGCTCCTTGTCACTCGCTGTCCCTTTTGATTCCTCTCCGGCGTTCCTTCCATCCCACCGAGCGCCATCCTGCTCGCGTTGACCTCTTAATTGAAATATTGGCTTAAAGGAAGGGACACGGGGAAATGTTATTTGGAGGTAATTTCAGCAGGGCTGGGCGCGCCTGTCGGTTCCTCCCCAGCGAGCTGAGCTGTCAGTGGAATTAGGTTACGGACCATGCAGAGATAATGAGACGTAAGAGACGACGGGAAACCGGAAGGGAGAGATCGGGAATGAGAAGTGACAATGTGTGCAAACACAAAGACACCAGGCCTAATGGGAAAATGGGACCACTGACGGAGGATGAGGGGGAAGGGAGTGCATGTGTAGCTGTGAGCTTTGGGCAGTTAACATCAGTGTCAGATGCCACTGGGCTTTAAGAGTAACTCTAGTTTATTTGAGGCTTTTCAAATATTTTTATCTTTAACAGAGTATTCTTACGCAACGCCGTTCCTGTAATCCGGTTCCTCTACCCGGTGTTGAGTCGCTTTCTCTGGAACCACAAAAGGCTTTAAACAACTTTTCCACATATTGTTGCCAAACTTTTGTAAACAGCTGATGAGTCAACTTTTAAAGTCTTTTTAAAAAACACATGGTACATTTCAACAACACGATCTCCACATTGGTTCCACTTTTATGTTTTTAGCATTGTTGAGCCAATGAAGAGGAGGAGGAAGAGCCAGGCTTTGCTCTGAAAACTCTAACCTACTGTCCAACACTGTCCCTAACCCAAAGGTCAGAGGTGACACTCCTTCTCTTTCCCTAACCGGTTGCAGCAGATGGCCCCGCCCCTCCCTGAGCCTGGTTCTGCCGGAGGTTTCTTCCTGTTAAAAGGGAGTTTTTCCTTCCCACTGTCGCCAAAGTGCTTGTTCATAGGGGGTCATATGATTGTTGGGTTTTTCTCTGTATGTATTATTGTAGGGTCTACCTACAATAATACATTCAAGCGCCTTGAGGCGACTGTTGTTGTGATTTGGTGCTGTGTAAATAAAACTGAATTAAATAAACTGAACTGACGACTAGCACATCCTTAGTGCTAATACTTCCAGACCTTTGTGATTTGAAGGTGTGCAGTGTGGCTGTGTGGTCACAGCATGAGAACAGGCTGCAAACGCTGCACATCAGCTGAAATCATAATGTGACTGCAGGATCATTTAAAGCTTTGTTTGTAAGTCCGAGTGAAGCGAGCAGAGGTTAGACGTCTGATATGGCCATTTGTCCAGAAGCAACAGAGATCAGTTAGACTACGCAAGAACATCATCTTCTTTTAAAGTGAAACCATTTTTGAAGTCTACTAGGACAGCTTAGCATGATTCACAATTCAGATATTTCTAATTTACCATACTCGGCCTATTTATGCTTCCTGATGTTAAAAAGCATAAACAACAGCAGGTGGATGGAGCTTCTACGTGCCTGAGATGCGTGGCTGTATTGATAGATCTGCTCTGACTGGCATCATACAGAGGCATGAGTAAAGGAAAGAACTGCAGCCTGAAGCTTTTGGCTCACAGTGCTGCACATCTAAAATAATCAAATGAGATGAAAAGATAGAATAGAAACATAAAATGAGAAATAACACAAATAAAGGTAGTCTGAACTGATTCTGATTTAAAAATAGAATAAAAGTGGGTTTTCAAATGTCTAATGTTGTGGAGAGGAAGTTTGTTCCCGGTTTAGGTGCAGTCACAGCAAAGGCCCGATCGCCTCTTTAATCTGGACCTCGGGACAGCTCGGAGTGTTCGGTCTGCAGACCTCAGTGACCTCGAAGGAGCGTACCGATTCAAAAGATCAGAAAGGTGTGAGGCTGCGAACCCATGCAATGCCAAACAAAAGTCAATTCAAAAAGTGACTGTAACTATGCCAGTATGGGAGATATGTGGTCTCGCTTTCAAGTGATGGTTAGTAACCGTGCTGCAGCGTTTTGGACCAGCTGCAGTTGGCTAACCGATGATAGACTGATATCAGAGTAAAGATGAAACGAAGGCATGGATAGCTCTCTCAAGGAATAGCTTCACTTTAGTGAGCAGCCGGAGACGAAAGAAACGAGCTCTGATGACATCATTGATCTGTTTGTCAAAAGTACGCTGTATATGACAGAAAATGTAACAAACACACACTCAGGCCTCCTTTAAGGGCTTTTAGAGGCTTTACCAACCAACACCTGCTGCTTCCCGACACAAACAGAGTAACAGTGTACGCTGTTAAGTGCCAGGAGGCCAGTGGGCACTCTTTCAATGATGAGGATGTACACATCCTGGACAGGGAGGAACGCTGGTTTGAGGGCGGAGTCAAGGAGGCCATTTACGTGAAAAGGGAAAGACCATCTCTGAATCGAGGAGGGGCCTAAGGGTCCATCTGTCGCCATCTTACAATGCTGTGATTGCAGCCATTCCCCAACTCTCTGTGAATGGGACTCATGGCCATTGATCAGTGTTCTTTGATCAGTGGGTTTTGGTCAGTGATTGTTGATCAATGGTCATGGGAATTTGCATAATTATGATTAAGGAACTGACCTCACAGCCCATTGTTCCTTCAGTGGGCTGGTTTCAGTCATTATGCAAATGTACTGTTTATAAGGTTTGGGGAAACCTGCAGTCAGCTGAGACTGAAGAAGTCACTTGGATGAGTGACGAAACGTTTCTCCCACAAAACGCTACGTCCAGATGAACAGATTCAACTTTTGGAGAACACCTGCTGCTGTTTGACATAAAGGAAGTCAATCAAGGTGCTTTAGAGGTCACATTGAAACCAAAAGAAATAAAAATGACCAACGATAAAAACAACAGAATGAACAAAAATAAAAAGGAAAAAAACAATAAAAGCAATGATGGTCGAGCCACCCGTGAATGTGAACAGAGCTGTTTCTAGCTGAGCTTCCAGCAGCAGATAAATGCTCGTCACGCGCTAACAGGTGACCAGATCATTCAGACGGTTCGTCTCCATCAAACATCTCAGATACATATTTATGGCCCAAATCATTTAATCATTTATAAACAATCAGACTTTAAACTCAGTTCTGTATATTACTCTAAACATCGCAGCGAGCTGAGAACTGCAGCGATGCCCTCTCTTCCTGTTTTTGTTAAAATTCTAGCTCCAGTTTTCTCAACTGAAAGTGTCAGAGCACGAGTCTCGTACGTGCCGTTTCATTCAGTGATGCAAAATCCATTCAGTTCAGCTGAATAAATCAGAGACAGAATCAATGGGCAAAGCTACAAAGATATAATAAGGCTAAAGTATTCCCGAGAGCTGGGTGTTGGTGTTCGGGAATCTGCAGCAGATGTCAAACAAGTTCTGAGCACAACTCAAAAACAAACAGAAACACCATTAACAACACATGCATCCAATCAACAGGCAGCAAACAGCCATTAAGTTATTATTTCATCTCCAGCACGTCACAATGTAACAAAATAACACTAAATCTTTGTTACAGGCACTGCCAACTCCTCAAAAAGAACAGCAAATAACAGCAACTGAGCTGTTTGTGTTTGTTTGTCCACTGAAGCATGGAGCCCAGCATGTGTCGCAACAGAGACGGAAAAGTGTTTGCAGGAGAATCCAGCAGGATTCTACATCCCATAAACTGCTTACATGCATCTGCAAATAAACTGCATGCATGCGTCTGTGCGTTTGCACGCTCCAGATCTCAGAAAGGGGAGTTGGGGGGGGGGCGTATGACAGTGATGAAATGCTCCGTCCCAGCAGGCAGACTAAACATTCAGGAGGAAAGGGTCGCAACAAAACGAGAGCCGTGGCGTCCCGGGGGAGCTGGAAGGAATTTTCTGTGGTGCCAAAATATTGCAACCCCTTTGGCTGCAGTCTGGTACCATTTCACCATGCTGCTGCTGCGACTGTGGTCTCCAAGGTTCCCAATGTGTGACTGGAAATGCGTTTGTGTGTTCAGCACTAACTTGTGGATGATGTGATGACAGTGAACACAGAAGGAAACTAGAAAGGATGGGCTGCACACGCAGACTGACGTTTATGTCTTTCAGTGTTTTATGAATGTAATAACGCGTGTCTGTGTCAGCGCTAACCTTCGACAGTCCTGGACGTGCCCAGATCCAAATCGTCTCTGGTTCCATTTTGTGAGTCGAGGTATGTGGCCGGGACCCAGCCCTGCTCCTCCGCTGTGCTGACGAACCACCAACCTGAGGAGAAGACATTAGTGCTGTCAGTAAAGCCTGACGGATGTCAGTGAGCACACCAGCTGTGGGACAATTTACACCAAAAAAGAGACGTTACTGGATACAGCCCACGCAGGGGTGGGAGAACACGTCTAATAGGCTGCTCCTGTCTGTGTGAGTGTCAAAGGGACATCTAAAGGGAGCTCATGCAGCTCAGAGTTTCACCTTCCTGGAAAGTGGTGTTCATTACTAAACCAGACACTGAAAGACACATAAGTGCTGGGAGTTCCTGGGTCAGGAGCTAGGAGACCTCCTGAGTTCCCCTTTGTTCCTGCTGCTGTTTAGCTTCTCTTTCACCTCCAGGTTTGTTTGAAAAGCACGATTTCCAACAGTAAACAGGAGTTTAAACCCCTGACGATCCCCCAGAGGAGGCTTTAATGCTTAAATGGAAACCCTGTGAGGTAAACTAGGATCGCACGTTTTCACACTGTTATGTCAAAGGCGTTGTCTCCATTTTAAGTTCACTGTGTGATAGAAAAGTCAAGCTTCGTATGAGATGAACTGTTACTTTTATGTATTCATGTTGAGCACCGGTGCCAGAGGAACATTACCTACGATGCAGCTCAAGCTGACTGCCACGAGCTAGCTTGTAGCCTTCGCTCCGTTTTGGTGTTTGCAAACAAAATGCTGGACAGAATTTCACTGGGAAAGTATTTGGGGTTTTCCAATTTATATTTGGAAGACTTTGTGAGATATTTCAGGTGAAACAAAAAGCTGGTCCTGGTAAATCAGGAGTTACTGGATTCAGCATTTGTGAACTGGGAACACTGGTGCCAAATTTTGTGCCAATCAGGCCTTTGTGGGCGTGCACATATGTGGTAAACAACAACAGCCAACACAATTCATCACCAATCCCTCCATGAAGTTCACTACATTTACCCAAAGCCACAGCAGAAACGTCACAAACTTACCGACCCCTGGTTGGTCCATACATCTGCACAAAATGTGCTTTGCCAGACAGCCTCCTCCAAGAACGAGGTCAGAAACTTTCACGATTATCTACGTTTAACTCTTTTTCCTTTGGGGTGTCTTATGAGGCTTGAAAGGCTTCCACTCACAAATGGCCTAAATCACGGCGTAACATCACCCCGTGGCGTTCCCCTCTTCACCCACACCCTGTGGCTGCACAGCAGAGATCATGTCTTGATTACTACTGACGCATGAGAAGTTTGTGGTCACGTCTACGTTATGCTGTTACAGCGCTCGCTGAGCTGACTTGACACAGTTGCAGAAACACACGACACGTTGGGCTGCGACCAAAACCAAAAGAACCCAATCCATTTACACAGATCACAGTCTGACAGCTAGCATGCGTCTCTAAGCAAAGGCTGTCGTCAGACTGTAGTGACGACATCGAACGCACCAAAACCCTGTTAGCCATCTAAAAGCCAGGAGACGTGGCTTCATTAGTGTTGCTGTGCTGCATGGCTGCAACCCAACGTGTGACACATTCTTACAGCCTATACAGGGATGATATGACGGCAAGAGTGAGGTCATACATGACAGCATTTCACTCCTTACTGTGGAAAGTACAACAATAGTGTGGATGTCCTGGGTCTAATGTGAAGGTGCGCGTGCAGTGGAAGTGATAATGTAAAAGCAATGGTGGTTAGCAGTGGAGCTAATGGCAACAAACTGTTTTTTTCTTTCCCCAAACGAGTCCAACAATTAAGTCATCGCTGCTCGGCTGTATTTACAGCCATATGGCTCCGCTCTCTAATGCGGTTGGAGAAGCCTGGGTGAATCAATTCATCACGCCCTTTTTTTATTACCCGGCACGACACCAATCACAATAATATGTGTTATGAATGATGCGGAAAATATGCACACAACATAGAGCTGTATCATAGGGAAAGTAGCAGTAATGGCACTGAGAGGTAGGTGGTAGAAGTGAAAAAGTGTGGTCACGGCAACAGAGAGTGAGCATTGGTTTCAACTTCACAGCTCTGATAGGAAGTAATAGTCACAGCTAGAATTCAAATCATGTCAACTATTAAACTGAGCCTACAGTCACATCGTTTGGACTGATGGAAAAACACGTTGCCACTGCAGGGAAAATCCACTCTTAGTTGTAGAGTTATGACAAAAATAATGCGTTTTCCTCTACTTCAGGCTAAATGGGATTAAGTCATGATAAAGATACAGTCCTCTGGAAATTACTGGGTTACCTTATGTCATATTTTAGCAGTAAAATTAATGATTATTAGACCGCATTATACTCGCAGCTTTTCTTTTATACAGAAAACAGGAAGCACGGTGACAGAATCAATACCCAGTGTAGCACAATGAATTAAAACGATCGTCTCATGTAAACCAGCAGACATGATGCTGTTTAAGTCAGAAACAGCATGAATGGATGGAGGAGCAGCAGAAGCTAATGTGGGTTGCAAAGCGGCTTGCAGGAAATGAGTGCAGGTTAAAGCTCAACCAGCTAACCTTCTATATATCATATTTGATAAATGAGCTTCTGAGACGTCTGCACCAGCGGTCCCCAACCCCCGGGCCACGGACCGGTACGGGGCCGTGTGTCATTTGGTACGGGGCCGCTAGAGTTGAGGCTCGGGAGTGAAATTTATGGTTTTCAGGGTTTTTATCGTTAACTCTGTTTCACTGGGTCTTTTCCTGTGTTGTAGTCGTGTGTCTTATTTTGAAAGAAATATTTATGCGTTACCATAGCAACCAGAGATCACTAAGGTGCAGAGAGGAGGATGTTACTCTCAGTGTTGCTGGCGCATTTCAGGAGGACGCTGCTAATAAAGTTACACAATTACACAGTGAATTCATGTTTATTATTATATTTACAAAATACCAGTTTTTGTCTCGGTCGTATCGTTTTATTTTGTTGTATTTATCCGCGACACCTTAAAGGCCGGTCCGTGAAAATATTGTCTGACATTAAACTGGCCGGCGGCGCAAAAAAAAGTTGGCGTCGGCTGCTCTACACCATCAGCGTGGCCTCATCTCTCCTTATACAAGCCCCGTGATGCCTGAGCTACCCTGACTCTGACAGCTGACGTGCATCATAAAAACACCTTCTTTCAGCATGAACAGAAAATCCTGTCTGCCTGAAATTCCCCCGCAGCAGGTCACGTCTCAGGGTGAACACAGGAGCTGATTCAACCTGAGGGCTGACAGACATGCAGGGGGACGCACAGCAGCTCCAGTGTAGCTCATCCAGCCTGAGCTTGCTCGCAGTCACACTGGCTGTTTGTTGATGCTCTGACTCCTGCAAACACACAGCAGTGCAGTCTGACTTTGGGAGAGGTCGCAGTCGACAGTTTGGACCCAACAGGGTTTGATATGAGGAGGAATCGCTTTCATATGTAATTCTATTAAATAAATCTGATACCATATATGGTCAGTGCTGCAAAACCCTGGGACGATTAAGATTTAAAATGTGAATTTAACTATGACTTTCTTTGTTTTGATGTATTATCATTCTCTTTTAGTGTCACGTTGTGCGTTTTATTTTCTCTTTCGCTGCAGTGTGAAAGGTCCACCTAGCAGAAAGAATAGCTTGGCCCATATGAGACACATTAGGCCTTTCATAGGCTGATTCATTACGACTTTTAAAAAGCTGAAGAAGAATTGGAGCCACCTGTACCGAAGACAGCACGGAGACAAAAGCAGGAGCTTCTCTTCATCCCACCTGGTACCTGCTGGAAAAACAGAATCATAAATCTCCCACGCCGACGGAAGAGACCAAGGTGACCGTTTGCCATCAGCAGTGGCAAGTGTGAGCGCCCCAGCTGACGCATATCGTATCTTACCTCCAGTAACTGAAGCCAATAGAAGCAGGAGTTTGAACAGAGACAGAAAAAGAAGGCGGCTGAACACTAATGCTAATCAATCAAACACCTGCCAGATAAGACGCGAGAGCTGTGCAACATGAACATCTCTGCAGCATATCTCTGTCCGCAGAGACGATGGAAGTCTCGACTGATGCCAGAACCATGAGGACTGCAGGAGCCAAATGTGGGGAATTAAAAGCATGAAGAGTTTCCTCCAGACCGCTAAATAATGAAAACTGGCTCAGTGAAGAAAGCCAGATGCCACGACTCTTTAGCAGCACCGCTGATCAAAGCTGATGTTAGAACGTTTATTCGAGGTTTTAAAGACAAAAACAAAGAAAAATGAAAACTTGCGTGAATATGAACAGGCTGGGAGAGTTCTGGGGTTCTCCAGCCTTACTCACACACGCACATCAATACAAAACATCTCAAAGGGCATAAACACACACGCAGCAGGCCTCGGCCTCCATCGTGTGCACACATGGTATCATAAGGCAAGCTTTTGACAGGGCCCAGTTCGCTAATAAATCCAGCTCAGGAGAAAGTGGGCACAGTAAAAACAGATAAATGAGGACCAGAAACACTGCTGCCCACCCTCAAACACACACACACACACACACACACACACACACACACACACACACACACACACACACACAACACACACACACACACACACACACACACACACACACCTCACATCACAAAGCACTGAACAGACTGCAGACAGAGCACGGGGAAACAACACAGAGAGGCAAATGTGAACATAAGACACCAAATGAGAACGACTGGCACAAAAACACTCGCTGTAACAAACAGTCGGCATCGTGGTGAACCTGAGCGCGTGAGCCACCTGTGGACAGATTAGAGTTTTCACTAAAAATCTGTCTCGTAGGAGGAGATCTGGACCAGAGAGAAACTGTTCTCAGAGTCAATTAAAGCGAAGCAGAAGTTGTCCCAGCATATGTGTGGAATAAACTGTCCACTTCTGTGTGTGGAGGGCCGAAACACTCGAGAAGGGCTAAATGTTCACTTGCAGCAAGACGAGTGGATTTTTGTCCTCGTGCTGGCGTCGCCTGGATCCTCCAACCATCCCACCGTCTGTGACTCCGAAACAATAAAGTACTTTCAGCTACTTTAGAATGGAAATACTTCAAAGTAGGGCTAAAGTGGATTCAGGTGAGGATGCACACTGTGGAACATCATCTCCTGAAAGTCGTTCATGATGCTGCACAGAGCTGCACAAAGAAAGCTTTCAGGATAAGTCCAGTTAAATATTCCAAACCAGAGAGGTCAGCGGTGCAGGATCCACAGTCTAAGTGGTCAGAACACGATTTTCACAGGTTTGGAGACAAAGTCATGGATGTTCATGACAACGCACAACACCAGCCACTGAAAATGATCCCCAGACATCTACTTTGCTACTAAATCTGTTCATTTCCTCCAGCATTAATCCAGTGTTTATTGTAACACGTGCTTTCTGCTTCTCTGTCACTGTGTGAAGTTTGCAGGTGGTGACATTTTAACTTGAATTTAACCTTGGAGAAGAGGATGAAGCCACAGGTGCAACAGTGTTGGCGTGAGCTAAGAGCGCTGTGAGTTCAGAATAAACACGGCTGAGGTCGGCGTGTCGGAGTCTTCGGGATGCTTCAGTCGAACTCTGACCGTCCGACTCGATGACTAAGTATGTCCTGGTTGTGCTCCTGACCTGACGCGCTGCCTTTGGGCTCGGACGCGGCACAGCTTCTTTCATTAAAGACTTTCATGAACAGGGATGATCCTCAGCAGAAATGTGGGTCAGGTTTACCCACGAACACTGAGCGAGTGTGAAGTCCAAAGTTAAACTGCTGAAATGCACGAGCAAGCGCTCAGAGCAGGAAACCCCGGCCTAGCAGATGGTTATTATTCTTTTTATGCATCAGAACTTTTGTTTGCACCTTTAATAAATAGATTCACTTCTCGTTTCTGGGGAGACATGGAGCTGTAGGCCTCTTATTAAATCTACAGCGATTCAAACACAGCCCAGGCGGAGCTGTACGTGCTTGGAGATGAGATAGTCACCTTCCTGAAACATGACACATACATCAAGAAGGTGAATCAGCAGCAGCTGTGAAAATGAAGCAGCACAGAACGAGGCGAATAAAAGGTGTCCAGGTAATGAAGTGCATCCTGCAGAGCCATGTGCACGTACAGCAGAACGCAGTTGCTTTAACAGGCTGAAATCATCATACCTTGTTATTGGTGGCTGGGTTCACCCAGTGTGTGTGTGTGTGTGTGTGTGTGTGTGTGTGTGTGTGTGTGTGTGTGTGTGTGTGTGTGTGTGTGTGTGTGTGTGTGTGTGTGTGTGTGTGTGTATCACCAATGAGCAGAGCAATCCCAGAGCTCTCAGAGTGTTCCCGACAGCTGTAGCGTGTGCTGTTTCTTTACCCAAACACTAAAATAGAACCCGTCCAGCAGCCGCGCTCGCGTTTCTGCGCCCATTTACACGCTCCTGAGAGTCTGTCTGACAAACTACACCCAACTGCTCTGGGGATTTATGAGGCGTTCAGAAACTAATGACTAATATTCAGTTAGATTGTGCTGCGACACTCGCTGCCTGCCACATTTATACACAGACACAGCACAAAGCATAAATATGGAGACAGCAGAGGGGCAGTAATTGGCATTTCTTACAGTGCTGGGCTCTAATTGGAGTTTCTAACTACACCAAACCTTGGCAGGCAATAACTGCCTTTTTTCCCCACAGAGGGAAAGTGGAGGTCACAGTGAACATAGTGGAACAGTAACCGGGAAGAGCCGGCTTATCACTGACTGAAACGGGCCTGGGGGGGGAGCTTTGGATGAACGGGAGATACACGAAGTTCTTAAGAGTGAAAGCGATAAAAAGAAGACAGAGGTGAGGAAGAGAGCCAGAGCGGGAGGAAGAAAGAGAGATTAAAAGAGTGTTATGGGCAAAGACTGACCGAGGGAAGACAAAGGAGGGGAGCAGATGTTTGGCTGGGGCTTCAAAGCTCGAGTATTTCATGCTAATTCCCCTCCAAAAACAGCACCTCACACTTTCCTCTCACGTTCTCATTTTCTGGACCGCCAAACGCTCATCAGCTTCAACAAGGATGTCTTTTATTAATGTGATATGCAGGGGTTACCTACGAGGTGACTGTCATTTTTGTTCGTTCCCTTCAGCTTCTAATTGGGAACAGATCCCCTGGAGAGCGGCGAGGGCTGGAACGCAGTGCTGCTTCTCAGCATTGAACTAACAGCTTATCTTTCTGCAGAGTTAGCAGGAGGAGAGATTCAAAGAATAGGAGAACAACATTTCTCGCTGCCTAAAACCAGCTGCACAATTAGCCGCAGTGTTATCTTTACCGTGAACTGCAGCAGCTTCATAAACGAGATTAGCCTGAAGCAGTGCTTTTCTACCAGAGATATTCATCATCATCATCATCCAAAAATATCCTTTTTATCCAGTCGACACGCTAAATGTTGGTGACTGAATGCTTCCAACTGAAACCCAGACTGTCCCCAGTTAAACCTGTGTACCGACACAAAGCTGGGATTCCACAGACTGAACTCTGTGAAGCTATAAAAGTCATTAAAGAGAGAAGGAGACGACATGTCAAGGCTGTAGACCGAAGTCATATTTGTTTAGCAGATGGCAGTGCCAAGAATCATCAGTGTTATATCTGCTGCTTTATCCAAAAACTCCAGTGAAATGCAGCACGAAACATTTCTGTAACAAGCATCTGATCAGTATCCTTAAAACTTTCTTCAGTTCAAGCGCCAATGGTGAGCTCAAACTACACACAGCATTTAGCATTCAGCACATAAAATACATTTGATTTTGGTTTTAGGGTCATTTGTTTGTGGTTTGTTACTGATTGGGATAATAAAGCATTCTGAAAGTGTAACAGCTCTAATTTGGCTCCTCCATTCGGTCCCTTTATAAACTGCCAAGTTGCTACTCAACATCGAACAGCTCAATAGACTTGACCAAAAACACTGCCTGCTGGAAACATGCAGCTACGTCTATCACTGCTGCTTGGTTGCAAAACTACTGCAGTACATACTGTCTGTAAAACTAGAGCTTCTGAAAGCCCAGCCACACAGGCAGAGAGCCCCTTCATCGACAGCTAGCTAACTGTTTCTAGTTTTTTTTTAATGCATAATTTTAGCTAGCTAATTTAACCGTTTATCCAGCATGTTTAGGCCAAAAATGTCATGTTTGTCCATCCTGCTAGCTAGCAACCCAACTGCTACACACAGGGTTAGGGTATAGCTAGCTATTTTAGCTAGCTATACCCTACCCTGATTAGCTATTTTTAATTATCTATCTTTTGTCTAGCCTGGTAAAGCTACCCTGTTATTATACAACCTGCAGAAGTGTCCCAGCATTCAGTAGGCCAGTGTTTCTTTACTCGCCAGCTTCTTATTTAAATCTGTATAAAAGGTTTGTTTAACCTGAAGCCTTTTCCTTGTTTCACTGAGTTACTTGATTACTCGGCCTACTATTGTCCTTTCCAAGAACAACATTAAGGTTATCATGATAACTTTTAAACGTCAGCTTACACTGGAGTAAAATCCTTCCAGAAACTTCCCCTCCACCCATCTCACTAATGACTTAGCACAGTACATTTAATAGACTGAAACTTTGCTGTGGAAATAACTGGAACCTACTTTCCCAATCTACAGGCTTACATCATACATCCACCTCTCAAACCTTCATGGG
Organism: Oreochromis aureus; assembly: GCF_013358895.1. Lineage (NCBI taxonomy): Eukaryota > Metazoa > Chordata > Actinopteri > Cichliformes > Cichlidae > Oreochromis > Oreochromis aureus. Next base: position 40,901,848 of record NC_052947.1, read on the forward strand.
GTTAATGTTTCATATTCAAAGCATAGATTTCACATGGCGTGTCACTTTAAAGCACTTCAAAGCTCGTCTCAAAAAGAGTATATAAAAGAGCACCCAATCCTCTTAATGACAAATGTCAAGGTTCTGGTCTTTACTGACGAGCAATGGTGGAAGCATTACATCCCAGTTTGAAGCTCATGTTACCTCCTGGAAGTTTTCATAAAACTCGGGGGTCTTGTGACTGAACCGACTTGTTACAAGTGAAAGGGGATAGCTGGCAGTGGGACCTTCAAAAACCAGTGTTGGCTAAACATCACGATCAATGGAGTGAGGCTAAACCTGCGCTGAGCGTGTGTTAGCATGTGCTAACACTGTCCTCATGCTCATTAAAGATGGCAGATTTGTTCTGAGGGTGCAGAGAGTACCAAAAACCAGCCTGTCAGATACATTTACACACATCTTTGCTGTCGTTATTGAACCATGCTGGGATTTTTTTCACCTCCACCCCCTGAAGGTGGCCAGCTTCAAGTACAGCAGCTCCTCTGAGCTCCCAGTATTCCCAGCCTCTCTGAGCTCCCAGTATTCCCAGCCTCTCTGAGCTCCCAGTATTCCCAGCCTCTCTGAGCTCGACTCTAAGAAGTGACTGAAGCACTTTCACGCCTTTTTACTGCCTGAGGGTGAAGCTAGCTAATGCAGCCAAGCTAGGCTGTAGAGATGATAGCACACCATCTTCTGGATAAACCACCTTGTTTGATGCTGGCTGTCAGTATTAATGCTCGCCCCCAGCCTGCTGTGCAAACTCTGTCCGAAACAGCCTTTTTCTGATCCAGAACATCCTGCGAGTTAGCCTTGGCACAACTTAATTAAAGACTTAATCTACAACTGAAGGCCTAAAGCAATGGACATGTCAAGCTAGGTTAAATACAAAATGTTTAAAAGGCTTTCATAAAGTTTTTATTTCACAGTTTGGCACTTTGGTGATTTTTATGACACACAGTGGTACATTCAATATTTCCAGTGTAACATTATTGGATATATTTATTGTGTCTTTCCTGTACTTTCAGCGGGGTTATTGATGCAGTTCTGAAAGCCAAGTTTCTTTTATAATTGCTCATAAATCTAAACCACAGTTGTGAGTAAACATACAGTATCCTTATACAAGGAGCAAAGCCTTTAGGGGCAGGTGGAGCACTATACTGGCAACTGCAGCAAGATTCAAATAATTAACGAAGCAGAAGAATTTAAATACATTCAGAGACATTTTTCATCCAGCAGTCTGGTGCAAATTAATAAATTATTTCACAGCCGAAAGTTAAGGCTTGCCCCAAGTTAACAGGAGCGTTTAATGTAAATGATCTAACGCTGAGGTTTCACTCAGTGTGTTAGCTCATGGCTCTCTCTTTATGAACCTCACTGAGGACAGGGCTTTGGAAAGGCGTCATGGGCTAGTCTAAGTGCTGCCATTCTTACCAGCTCCCCTGGGCACATGGAAAGGTGTGGCGGCAAAATGTTGCCAAAACTTCTGCCGTTGACTCTCCGTCCAACAGAATTTTAGCAGCTAACAATAATTCAACATAACTAAGATGTGGCTTCAGTATTTCCATGTAGACTTCAGCTTTATGACAGAAACTGCTGTAACTTTCTTAAACGGAGGATTAGTATTATCTGGGAACACAGCAGGAGGTCATACTCTATGAGGTGCTGAGTCAAGACCAGAGAAAGCCAAGCAAATCTGTCTAATCTCTTAAAATCAACTGTGACAAAATGCTCTTGAACCCTGGCAGTAAGCAAGGCCAAGATATTTGGGCAAATGGCTTCTCCGGCTGGTGGGGCTGAGGCGGCACACTAACCCAAAGAATCCTGTTTGCAGTTTAGAGTCAAGGTCCTGCTGGTAGATCCATTAGTCTCAGATGATGAAACAGGGGGAAGAGGGGTGTTTTTCTCCACATATACTCTCTGTCTGCCCACAGAGAGGAAGGCTAGTCGCTGCAATTCAGAATTCACTGTCAAAGATCTCAGAAGGTGACGAATTAATCTGCTGAACACTCTTTATCTTTATTCTGTACAATGTTTATATCATTTCTGAACTTGTTGGGCATTAGACCTTAAAGAAATTAGAAAATGAAAGAAGAATGGGAGGGATTACATGAAGCAACGGTCATGTTTAAGACCCTACGCCAACATGTAGCTAGATTTGGGTATAAAAAAAATGTGCATCCATCACTGAAATCAAGTCCATGATCTAGAACAGAAACCTGGTATTTAGAGGACATTAAGTCAGCCCTGATACCGACAGATCCAAGCATAATTTAACCAGAAACAATTAACCTGTGGAGTCATAAAAAGTCTGCCAAGCAGGCATCGTTTTGTAGAAGTGCCTGGAGTTAGTCTCAGGGGACGACTCTGTTTGTTGGTCTACCATTACAGACCAGACTGAACTGTGGTCTCCTTAAAATGGACCATAATGACTGCCGTGTTCTCATTAGCCTCCTCCTGTGGTTTTAAATGAAACTCATTGACTCTTTGTATCTGCTGGACTGATGGAGTCTGGCACAGATGTCCACAGTGCCAGTGGATCCTCAGGTCCAAGCTCTAACTCCTGTGAAAAATCGCAGCGTCGTGATGAAATATAATCAATTCCATGTTGTTTTTCTAGTTTCATATAAAATGCAGATCTCAGAGAGCAGGGAGGTTTGTATAGATTTGCAGAGCAACCCTTCTACCATGGGAAAGTGGACCATTTATAACCAGTTATGAGTGGACCAGGGACCAGGAAGGTGGACCAAAGTCACTGGATTCAAACCGTTTGGAAGGTGGACCAGGGACCAGGAGAGTGGAACAGGGACCAGGAGAGTGGAACAGGGACCAGGAGAGTGGACCAGGGACCAGGAAGGTGGACCAGGGACCAGGAAGGTGGACCAGGGACCAGGAAGGTGGACTGCTGTCCCCAGGGACCACATTTTTGCAACAGGGTCTTTTTGAGAGAGTGGAACAGGGACCAGGAAGTCCAGGAGACAGGGACCAGTAAAAACTGGAACAGGGGACCAGGAGAGTGAGACCATGACAGTGGACCTGGGAGCTGTGGAACAGGGACCAGGGTGTTTGGACCAGGGACCAGGAAGGTCCCGAGATCCCCAGGGACACATGCTTCAGTGGAACATGATCTCTCAGAGAAGGTGGACCAGGGACCAGGAAGGTGGACCAGGGACCAGGAGAGTGGAACAGGGACCAGGAAGGTGGACCAGGGACCAGGAGAGTGGGTCAGGGACCACTTTTTTGATCAAGTGACTAATTAACAACACCAGCCTTCCCTCTCTGTCCCTTCACATCACTGCCTCCTCTTACTCCAACACATCATATAATTTAACTAGTCACATATGCAGATTTATTTTCTCCAGCTGGAACGTTGCCGCTCCAGACACTGAATGGTTCCCATGTCTAGGAGAGCCCAGAGGGAGAGATCCAGGATGGTGGCCCAGACCGACTCTATCGCTCACTTGGGGATGATTCTGGTTCGCCCCGTCCCCCTGATGCTTCATCTATTTTTACTGGATTAGCAGCTCTTAAATTGTAAGTTACTTGTTCAGTGATACACAAACAGACCTGCGTGCACACCACCTCACACAGATGAGACTGTGACTTAACCAGTTTCCAGTCTGATGAGGGAGCTTGTCGACACTACAGTGAAACAGCTGGGTCTTGACTTGTAAGGCCAATAGCTTCTCACAGAGGCAAAAATAAACGACATCCGGCTCCACGGTTGAACCCGTAATTATGTCAGGTCAAGCCTGCAGACACATGAAAAACCCGACTGAACTCTTCTCTGCTGGAATAAATAAAAGCAAATGCATAACAACATGTGCGGCGAGTGTGCAGAGAGAAAGAAAATGTGCATGTGAATGAAAAAGATCAGGTACACAAAAGGATTTCAACATTTCCTGGAGAGGATCAGAGGATAACACACCACTCCACTGACACGCATTAAAAGACAATAAGCTGTAATTAACAGCCCCACTGTCAGTGTCTTTGCATTGAAGACAGAACATAAGCACATCGGGCCAGGAGGCTGCAGGAAAGCCTTGAAAAGCAGGAAGGGGGCTGTGGGATATTATACGAGCTCTCAGATGTGTTTGCCTTGGCATAGTCTCCAAGTGATGTCACCATCATCATCACCACCGTTGCTCCACTTCCTTGGCTCAGCAGATGACGACGGCGCACACATCCAGCTCTCAGACGAGAGTTCCCGAGAGCTCAGAAGCCGCTCCTGATGCTCCGAGTTCTGCATCCACGCTGCTTTTAAACACGCCTGGTGAGCAGCTGCTGTCAGGCCTCATACGCAGAAACAGGATCACAGGGAAAAACTACTGTGCAACTTGAGCAAACATGAATATTCATGACATGAAATATTCAGCGATGTGTGCGCTTAACACCAAACGGTGCCTGCGATCAAAGTTATATGAGAAGAGTCGAGAGTTTCTAAGAACACTTGACATTAATAACTGGTTTTTATTCCTGTTACAGTTTCAGCTTTGAAGAATTATGAAAACAAAAACAAACTAAATGATTCCTTTTTTCTTTCACTTAGCGACATGCATCAAGTGAGCGAGGAATCAAGGAGCCACTGGTAATAAAAGGGAACGACCATCTCTGAACCGGGGAGGCGGGGGTGGGGAGGGTCTGAGGGTAGTCTGCGGTGCGCTCGTTATGCAAATGAGCTGTTTGTAAGGTTGGGGGAACCTGAAGGAGTCATCTGGATGAGGAGGAAATGTTTCCTCCACATCCAGATGAACAGGATCAACTTTCTGGGATCAAGTAGAGCTTCACCACCACTAAACTCACTCACAGTTCATTAACTCAAAAACTTTTATAAAAAGTCATAAAAGGTTTGATCAGGTGAGATTTTCACGGCACACCACCTACGTATGGAATCACTGCAGGCATTGTACGGTCAGCTGAGCCCGTGTCCCACCACACGCTCACCTTTACTTGCTTTCATGTGTTTACATTATCTTTCAAGTTCAAAGAAATGCCATATTTTCAAAAAATAAGCTGCTTCATAATTTCATAACATCATAAACAAAGCTGCAGCGTGACGCAGCAGTTCTCTCGACTTCCTGAGCCACATCGAGACAGAACCAGCTTCCCATGTGACGCCTTGCTCTGTCTAAACTTCCCATAAAAATAGTCTCATTTCTGCTGACTGTGTTCAAACTGCAAACAAACAAAACGCCAAATAAACAAAAATGTGAAAAATGTTGAGCTTCAGCCTAAACGGACTCAATAAGGCACATAATGACTCGAAGATGTGCGAACTCCGGATATCTGAAAGAGAATGGACTCCTGTGTAATCAGAGTACAGATAAGAGCTGAGCGACGCAGCGACGTGCTGTGTCTGTGCCAGAGTTTCTGCTGTGAGTTGTCCAAGCTGCTGGCTGTCAGTGGCTGTTAGCACGGAAAATCAGATCCAGCTCTGAGGTCGCTAAACAGAATTCCAACGGGGGGAGAGCAAGGTAAAGCGTGGAGCGTCTGCTGATGAAGCAAACACTGTCGAGGTGGTGTAGAATAGAATAGAATAGAATAGCTTTTTATTGTCACTGTTACAAGAACAGTGAAAGGCAGTTTGGCATCTCTCCATGTGTGTGAAGTACACAATAGCGTAAGTATTTACACAATGACAAATTTACATTTACACAAGAAAGATATGTACAAGTTATACATACACCTGCAAACATACACGCACATACATACATATATGTATATATATGTGTGTGCACATATATGATTACTGGACAGTCCTGTCCACATATCCCGACTTCTCCGAGTCAAACAGCACCTCCAGGTGGTGCCAAGCCCAGCCCGGAGAAGCAGGAGGCAGGCGTGTGTATATAAAGGGGTTTGAAAAGGAGGAAACATAATCAAGAGGACAGGAGACAGCATCCAGAGAGGCGCTGAGTGAGCGTGGTTTTGTGTGTTTATGCCACTGTACAAACAGGAAGAATCAAACTAAATGTCAAGCAGTTCAAAGCGTTTTTAGGAAAAACCGCACTTTTCCCTTTGTTTTCGACACAACACCTGTGAGCTACGATGTTTGGCTGTAGATCTGAGTCAGCACTTGATGCTTGGCATGTAAACTGAGAGAAAAAAAAATCCACTCACCGCTTTCGCTCTTCTCGATCACGTCCACCGTCTCGCCGGCCTTCAGGCTGATCTCAGAGTTCTCCTGCCGCTCGTAGTTGGCCACGGCCACGTACTGCTCCAGCACCATGGGCTCCGAGCTGTCAATCCCTGAGGGGAAGAAACATGCCGTCAGCCACCTGCCCGCCGTGGCACCCCGCGAACGCCCACCGCAACCAACCGCACTGCCGCCGCGCGCCCGGTACGTCTCCATCGGCCGAACCCCGCTCCCCGCCGCTGTGCGTCCCTGCCCAATCAGAATGCGACCTCGCGACTTGGCTGCATAGTCCCAAACGTGTGGCCATACAGCTGAGTCGACCCTTGGCCCGCAGCGAAAGACCGAGGAGCATCGGAAGGAGTCAAAACACAAGCGAAGAAGCGGAGGGAGAAGTTTGTAGGGGCTCCATCTCACATCTACAGAGGATCCATGACCCGAGGCAAACTCCCAAATCCAAAAAGGAAAGAGAGAGGAAAAGGGGGGAAAGAAAAAGGAGAAACAGCGGAGCTGCTAACGGTCTGAAGGGAAGGCTGGGGAGCGAATGAGTGGAGGAATGGTGAAGTTTCCCTGTGGAAAATCAACAGTGCGGTTGAGAGGAAAGGCCTCCCCTCCGCTGCCTCTGGGAGCCAGCCGTTGGACGGGGGAGTCTGAGGGGGGGTGAGCACACCAATCATAGCAGTCGGCACTGCTGGCCTTAAATAGAAACATATGAGGAGACTAGAGAGAGAGAAACAGGGAAGGAGGCTGGGTCCATGTTTATGTGAAACAAAAGAAGAAAGAGTTGCAGTTGGGTTAGCCCGCTCTGTTTTCTCCCTCTGCTTCGCTCCAGTGTTTAACCTCTTAGACGCCAGTGCTGACTCTACTCACGTCACACGCTGCCTATCAGAAACACTCATTTGGCCACAGGGAGGTGAGCCCATGCAGATTCAGATGAACTTGACTAGCAATTACTCCACATCCTGTTGTTCACAGAGACACGTTAGTGAGTTTCAGAAACCGAACGTCAATGCAGGAAGTAAAAATAAACAGGTGCTGTGGGGCCAAAACACTATAAAACATACACTTTCCACACTGGTCCAATAACTGAACCCTTTGAGGTCATTACTGGTGAGAACTCCAACCCCGAACTCCAAAACTCTTGATTTTACTAGATTTTAGAGAACAAAAAGAAAAATTCAACCATTTTCTGCCACCTGTGTGATTTGTGGTGAAACAGGTTCAGCAGCTCCTCTGGGAGACGCTGAGATGTTCCCCAGCCAGTCGAGAGACATCATCGGGGTCTGTCCCGGGGTCTCTTCCACACACAGTGATGGACACAGCTTCTACATCTCAAAGGTGACGTCAATGTGGAATAGCCTCAAACTCCCCTTCTTTATAAAGACCACCAGGGGGCGATACCACTGGAGAAAAAGCCTTGGGAGCGATGGGAAAACGGCTTTCTGACTTGACCTCAGTAAAGACTTTTCTGCTGAGCCTATGGTCATGTATTTGGGATCATATTGAATAAAAAACAGAATTAAGGCCACCTTGTGATTTAAATCAACTGTGTTGGATGAAGGGCACATCTAAAACCTGCAGGACAGCGGCCCTCGAGGCCTGGAGGTCCCACCCCTGGTTCATGGTGTCCTCCCAGGACTCCAGGAGGCAGTCAGATGATGTGAGTAGCGGCGCTGCTCACCGCCTGTCCTGAATGGCCGAACTCCTCACCCTATCTCTAGGGGAGAGCCTGGACACCTTAGTGGGTGTTAACTGTTAAGGTTAACTGTCTTTAGTCCTGCAGTACACAGAATACAGCACTGAGGCATGTTGGAAAATGTTAGGCATTTAGTGCTTTGTACGCCTAAAACACAGTTAAGCATCTTGGCACGTGAAGCAGAACTGGCATCGAACACCTTGGAATGCTCACAAATTTACTTCACCACTGGGTGAGGGCGGGTATTCCACTTTAGCATCTCCTCCAGTAGGATTAATGTGTGAGTAAGGCAGCAGCGTATGTGGAGGACGCAATCAAAGCCAGCCTGAAGTAATAAAGCAGCACAGATCCAGCTATTTAAAAGCTTTACGCTGCGGTAAAGGCAACCACGCCTTGCTGAGCAATAAAGACCTGTTTCCTTCTTCTTCGATATTCCAAAACATTCCTTGTCCAAATTAATGCTGTTTGAGAAAGTTTTACAATTACTTTTTGTCCCTAAGCAGCACTTTGACAGTTTTAAAGAAAGAACAACTTTCGATATCTGAGCTTTGGATACGTGAAGCTACACGCTTGTCAGGAGAAATGTTCTTAGCTGGAACATCAGCTGTTGTTCTTCTTTGGTCGCCCTCACTCATCTTTCCTGCACTCCCACAGTTAACCGAGCTCAGCGGCTGCCATCAAAACAAATGTGAAAGATCAGACTTGACACCTTATTTCAGACCAATGCACTTCATGCACCACATGCAGGCCTGAAGTCCACGTTCTGCAGCCAGCTGCTTTATCGCTCCAGCAGCTCTATCCATCCGCAGATGGATGAGAACGCTGCAGAGAGAGAAGCTGAATTTAAGCGGATGGGTTGGGGGAAAGAGGGGGGGGGACATGCAAAGCAGATGTTGAGAGAAAGCTGAAGTGCGAAAAGAAATAAACCGAAAAACTGAAAGGGATGCAGCTGGCATGTCGCGCGAGCACAGCAGCGCATGCATATCTACCTGAGGCCTCTTTCCTCGGGCTGTCTGTAAAGCCGTACATCCACACTGCAGACGAGGAGAAGGAAGGAAAGAAGCAGAGAGAGATTATTCAGTTTGACGGCATGCAGAAGCAAAACTATGTTGCAGCGCGCCGCTCTCACACCCACTGAACACGAAATAAACGTGGCACAGATGAGATCCTTTCACATTTAGGATCCACGAGCAACACACCAGCTCCACTTCTTGCTGCACCCATCCCACGATGCCCTTTTCATCTTTCTCCATTTCTTCCATCACTGTGTGAGGAATGTCTGAGAGGGGCGTGAGCCACTTCTAAAGCCGTTCCCGTCTCCCCACCGAGAACACCAGCAGCCCCAAACCAGGAAATTAAACGCAATGCATCAGAGGAGACACAGCTACTACACTGTGATGATTTAAAGCGTCGTCTCGAACCAGACCAAACTAAACGAAGCACGTCAAAGTCGGAGCAAGGATCAAAGCATGGAGGCGCCTCCACAACACTAGAAATGACGCAGCTTATTTAACCCAACGGGAGAGGCCTGAATGCATCTACAGCACCTCATCTGAAGCTCAACATCTGAAAAGTCTCGTAGTTCTGGAAACAGTGACTGTGCAGCGTGTGGCTGAGACGCAGCCCTAACCCGACCCCAGCGGTTCGCTGGTGACCCGGCCGATGGCGGTCTTCTGTTTCGAGGCCAAATGGGTGAAAATGTTTCATTTGAACACTAAAGAATAAACACGAGGATGAAGTGACGTATGTGGAGTGTTGTAGCATAAATAAGCTGAATACCAAACAGGATAAACGAGTCTGACGAAACATTCTCACAGTGTTTCTATCAAAGCTGTGGAAACGAGCATCAAACGAGCATTTTCACAGGAGCATTTCTGACAGTTTTACACTCTCAAATAAAACGGCAGACAGTGAGTGTGGCGTGCACTACAGGACACCAGCACACATACAAGCAGTAACTACTCCAACCACATCATCTGTTTTCTGCAGCACACAATGCTGACGGCAGCAGACGCCTGAGCAGGTTCTCAGACTTCTTTAAGATGGGAACAGCTTAAAGCTGGAAGCGTTAAATATCTTTGATAAACTGGAATAAAGATGTTTACAGAAGCTAAACAGAAAAAAGTCTGTGTGTACGTTTTCTGAGCGAACAGCAGTTTAGAAATAAATCAAAAGCAGCTCTTTATCAAATAAAGCACCGCAGAGTCAAAGGTGCTGTCCACATTTAAATTCAGCACTGAGGTAAACGGACGCTCTGATTCGTGGCTGTACTGGGCGCCGTCCCTGCCGTGAGGCCGCGGCTCTCCTCCGTGGACTCACGTGAGATAATAAAGACTAAATCCCCGCTCGTCATCCTCCTGAGCTTCGGTGGATTGAAGTTAGTCCCACAGGGAGGCATACGGCTGGTCCCAGGTCAGCCAGGGTCAAATCCTACACACTAACAGTCTACCGTTATTATTCCCCACCCGCCGCTCTCAGAGCCACACTCGCAACATCTGAATGATATTAGCTCTGCTCTCCACCCTAGGTCCTCCACACTAACCCGCTCCCCCTTCAAACAAACACGCACACGGACACGTAATTCTTTTCAGGTTTGGAAGATGACGCCACAAACCAGCCGACCCGGCAGCGTTTCCTCTGCCCCGTCGCTGCTCGGGGTAATTTTCCTGCATTTCTGACCCCAAACGTCTACACTACCCTGCAATTAAGAGCAGACGGTCAGAAATGACATCTCTGAGGTCCTTTTTCTGTGTTTGGACTGAAGGGGCCAATCAGCTGTCTGTCTAGTTTTTCTGTCAACAAGTAGATAAGTTGATGATAGTACAAAAGTTGATTTTGCTGACAATACAGCACATCCTGACGAATCAGTCCATCAACAGGATAAACGTGTTGCCTGGGGACTGTAAGGACTACGACATGCAGCATAACTGCACATCTGTACAACTTTTCTGAAGCACCACAGAAAGCATGAACGCTTTGATTTGAAATCTGAATATGATGCATTTAAATTCCCCCAAAAATCATTGTGTGATTTGCTGCTGATGTTTGTAGTGTCCATGTAACTGATAGAGAGAAGAGATGTGCAATCAGTTTATAGGAAACCCCCCTTAGGCAGCATCATTAGAAGACATAGCATAAATTTTCACTGCTATGCAGATGACACGCAGCTCTATCTGTCCATGAAGCCAGGTAACACACACCGATTAGTTAAACTGCAGGAATGTCTTAAAGACATAAAGACCTGGATGGCCGCTAACTTTCTGCTTCTTAATTCAGATCAAACTGAGGTAAAAGTACACCTACGCTAGCTCTGAGAGTCTGCACAGTGGTACCTTGTGCTAAATGCTAATGGCAGTTAGCCATTGATGTGACAATGCTAGCAGCTACAATTGTTGGCATGCGCACCGCTGCAGTTTAGCATGCTAACATTTGCATTTAAACATCAGAAGAAAACACAAGGAAAGCTAATCACAGCTACATTCCAACACAGCAACTGAATATAAGACTGTGTCAGTGAGTCATTATCTAATCAGGAGGTCAAAGCTTTGGGGTCACATACAGAGCATGAACCTAACTGCACACAGCAGTGACCCACTGGTGCTGAACTGGTGCTGAACACTGAGAGTGGAGAGCAGGCTGAGCCTGTCGGGGGGAGACGGAGCCAAAGACACTTATGATAGAATATTTAATTTGGGTGGAGTACGCGAGCATTTTCTCTGCACTTTTAAATATTTATCAGATAAGCAAAGTCCATTAATCCCCATTAAAAATGTCAAAGTGAAGCTCCAGCCTTACCTCTGAAAAGCCATTACACAGCCAGCCAAGGCTGCTGTACCACAGCAAAGATACACCGTCACCAAGACAGAAGGGACCAGTAACAAATTACAGAAACCAGCATCGATTCAGTGCTCGTGAAAAAGCTCAGCGGCCAACGGGGACGCCGGCGCTAACAATGTCAAACGGCGGGCAGAACCTAACTCGTATTGATGCCACGTTTAGCAATGAGAGACGCCGAGTCTGAAACATCAGAGACAAACAACACGCGAGGAGACGCGTGAAGGTCAAACTCCATATTACTGGATCTGCAGCTCGAGGAGACAATGATCATTTCCAGCTGAAGTCGATCCTCACTTTACCGTCTTTACCTGATGTGACAGCACTGTGCTGACATCATTACTGCTCCAATTAGGTGCTCAGTGTGACGTTAAAGGAGGAAAAGTCGACAAAAAGAAGAGTTTTATTGTTACAAAGTGGCAGCTAATGGAGGGGTGTGTGTGTGTGTGTGTGTGTGTGTGTGTGTGCTGACAGAGGAGCTCCTGAGATGGTCTGAGATCCTCATGAGCAGCGACAGCTTACATACAAACTGCTCAGCACTGACTGTAAAACTGCTAAATGGCTGGATTTTTGTACAGTCACTGCTTGTAACACACACACACGTCAGTACGCTGTCACGTATGAAATCTTATCTCTTGCGCCACGTAAACAAACAAGCTCCTGCCGCACAGCTGCGCCTCCCTCCTGCGTCCGCTCCGCTCCCACGGAGGAGTACGAGCCGCACTCCCCTCAAATCCCTCAAACTGACACTGTTTAACTCACACATGTGTCCGCCTAACGTCTGAGAGACCCGCAAACGACTGCGTCAGCGACACCCGCTGAGTGTTGTCATCACATCTGTGGCATCTGACCTTCATCGTGGGGGATTACGTGCGCTAAACAAGCGACACAACTTCCATCTCATCTGTTGTGAATTTGTGTACTTAATATTACACAACCAGTTTACGTCTGTTGTGAGAAACATCTTGTGTTTTGGGGAAAAGTGTTTTGATTCGGGGGAAGTGATGGATGCACCGCCACCAACGGTTTGTTTCAAATTAACAGAAGGCCGGCTGTTGGCAGACGCAACCACCATCATCTCTGCACACAGCAAACAAAGGAAGGCCAAACACAGCAATGTGGCAACAGACTAAACCTGCCTATGATTTCACAACGTAAAGGCCAGAGGACAATAACCAGCACTCAGACTGGTTTCCTGTAAGCCCCACGTCGCACAAGCCCTCCATCACACATCAGCATCTGCAGCTGTCACCAGTGATCAGCTGTTCTTGTTCCATAATATCGACCATAAATGATTAAACAACAATGATAAGAAACCAATTTTACTTTTGTCAACACAAAGCTGTGCTTTATGTCTCGTTTGTGGAACAAATGAAAGGACTGGTTCTTCATTTTTATGTCCTGTGTTGTTGGAAGTTCAGAGGAAAACTGAAAGCATCAACAGATCGTCTGTGAGTCGTCTGCGCAGCACAGCTACAGCCAGGGTCTGCTAATCAGGCTAATTAGTGCAGGGTTTGGTCTAGACGACAGAAAACAGGAGAGAGTTACTGCAGACGCCTGGTGTTTGTCGAGGAAAGTGTGGCGATCAGAGATTTGTTCAATATGACATTCAGTGAGCCAAACAGTCCTGCAGCAGTCAGACACGTGAAAAACCAAAGAAGAAAAAAACAGAAATGACAGTGAATTAAAAAACTGAGCTGAACACGTCTGAGCCTGAGTTTGATTAATGACTTGATTCATAATAACAAAACAAGCAATTGTTCCAAAAGTAAAGCGTTGAATTAGCCAAAGGTACAGCCATCGACTGATACTATAGGCATGAATATATTGTTAGCTAACAATCAATAAAACGTGTTAGGCTGAAGGTTTGGTTAGCTGTTAAAATGTTAGCCAGCAGTTGGGAGTACAGTGCTAACAGTAAGCTAACATTAGCTGTGTCCCAATTCCTAGGCTGCATCCTTCGGAGGACTCGGCCTTCACGGTCTACGTGGGCTGTGAAATGGGACGGTGCAGCCTTCAGCTCTGCGTCACCGCTGTCTCGGTGGAGTTTAATAAACGGGACACTGGAGTAAACTCTCGAGCGTTTCACACTCCTGTTTAATCAGCTGTGTGAAAACTAGAACTTTACTCTCAGCCAAACTGATTTACTCAGGAACAAATAAAACACTGAAAAAAGCCAAACAACATTTTTAAGTTATCTGAGTGACGCGTATATCATGTTTAACCTGAGTAGCGAAAGACTGCGGGGGTCCGAAAACGATGTGCTGGGAGTCCACTGTTCTCGCCGGCTCTAGTGACCCTTGACCTCCCGGTCAGCTATCGAGCGGGTGGGTAACAGACGTCTCTGAAAACGTCGGAGCACTTTTGCAAATATGTGGTGTCTTGATAAACCGAGCAGATATTTGAGGTTTACACAGCTACATTCTCACCTGAAAATATGTTAAAAGTTTATTTTGTGACCCAGAAAGAATAATAAGAGTAATATTAAAACTAAGTAGCGGCCGCCATTGTTGTGGCCACGAAGGACACACCCGACCCATCCTTCACATCTGGGGAAAAGGAGGACGCATTTGCAGCCTACGTTTTGGGACAGAGCTATTGATGGAGCGCTAAAACAGTTAGCTGACCGTAATTCATTATTAAATCAATAATGTGAAATTATTTCAAAGGACATGTGAGTCACAAAGATGCTGTTCTGCAGTGTGGATGTGAAAGGTTAAAGGTCATACTGGATGTTAGCTGTGATGTGCTTTAATGGTCACGTTTAACCAGAACTGGACCGTCCCCTCAAACTTCAACAGCGATACCACCGGAGAAGACGATGATGACTTGCAGTATGAAGAACAATGAGCAGTAAGACTAACAGCTATGACTGTGTAAATGTTGGTAAATGAACAGGAGCAACCACAATGGATTGTGGGGGTTTCTCTGTGTGTACAGCAGATAGTGAATGGTTTGAACGCCGTTAGCTCGACAGCTAAACGGCTTAATCAGCTTTGTGTATTTCACCACCTCTGCGTGTAAACGCCGACATGTTTGGTATATAAGAACTCGATCTGGTTCTGCCATTTCCAGGTCTCTGCCAGAACCAAACCACAGAAGAAGTGTGGCGCCTTTCCTTCGTTAGGAGATACTGTTCCTTTACTTCGCACTTACTGAAATGTTTCAGACGTTTTGTAATCTCTCTGAAATTTAAAGTAGAAGTTCAGACACCCTGTTGCAACACTGACTGACTTCATGATACTTGAGGTCGCGCTGCAGCAGAGACGAGTGGGTCAGTGGGGTGCCGTCCAACCGGGCAACATCCCAAAGACTACGTCGGCAGAGACGGAGGTTACAGGAGCCGCCTGCCTCAGAGCCTGCAGTGAAAAATCACAAGCTGGCTCTTCCGCAGAAGCAATCAGCCTCCGAGAAATCAAATCACAGCGAGGTACGTGGACGTAACTGAATAATAACCCCTCTCTCTCTCTCTCAGCTCTCTGCTTTGAGGCCAAAAATAAACTCATGATCATTTGCCAGAGTGTTCTACTCGGAGAAAATCACCTATCACAACCTTCAAGCTGCTTAAAAATCAAGACAAAGTAAGGCCAAGAGAACCATAGTCTCCCATATCCAGAGCCTACTTCCTGCATTTTCCCTTCAATAATTCATAAGGAGGTATTTCCACAGCCTACCAAGCCTTAAACATGCAGGGTTCCCATATATGAGTGACTCACATGTACCAAGGCTTTGTTAAGCAGCTATTCTGTTGCTAATACCTTCTAAGAGCCATGCATTTGCTAATGAGGCTAAAGAGCGTTCACAGTCACAGTTTTACAGTCAGATGGTTGTTTTCTGCTGTTTTTGCTTATTAGCCAATCAATGACATTTATTCCTGAATGCTATTAGCCTTTATTCTGTTACAACCATGTGTGACAGCCAATGGAGGCATTAAAGCTTCTTTTTGTTTGACTGATCAGGTTGAAATTAAAACTACTCTGAGACACCTCTCCGTACCCTCAGAGGCACCTGTGCTGACGAAGACACACCCCTTCATCTCCTATGTTGAATTATTAAGGAAACTAAACGTGTGTCACCCAGAATGCTTCGCCTGTCACTTCGACTGAAGATTCGGCGAAACAATCCAGTCGTTCTGATCGCCTCATCAGATCTCTGACAACTTTATTCTGACATCCCAAAAAGCTACTAGATAATTCTGAACCCCACCCTGGGCTGTGAGGCGAATCTGCAGCCAGAAGGAAACAGCCTGACAGCTGTTTGAACCCAGCCCAAAGCCCAGAGCGGGGCTAGCAAACACACCACACACTGACATCACATGGGCAGCAGACAATCCACAGTCCTGTTTGTGACACAGCACACACCCCCACCCCCCGATGGGGATCTCAAGGAGCAACAAGTGACAGAGAAGGAAGGTTAAAGTCAACTTTAGGGAAGAGCAATGAAGAAAAATGTTGGACTTACCCGACTTGCGCTTGGAGCCATAGTCCCTGAGAGAGAAGCAACACAAGAGGGACATGGTTAGTGATCGGGCAGCTCGGGCCACAGCACGGCACACGGTCACCACATGTGGATCTGCAGAAGCTGGCGGCTGCACTCATGCACGGACGCACGCATGCAACCTGCTTTAGCGCACTAACGAATGCGTGTGTTCGAGGGCGAGAGAGAGCGAGACAGAGCGAAGGATGGAGAGAGAGGGAGGGACGACTTTGGCCAGCTGCCTGCACTCCCCGCAACAGACACAAATCAGTCATGTGACTCTACAGCGGCACCACCATCCTCCTCCTCCTCCTCCCTGTCAGAGAAGGAGGAGACCTCTCCCCACTTTTGAAAGCAGGAGGATGAGTTGAAGATGCCTTGCTTAAAGGACTCTAATGGGATTATGCGACTAAGCTATAAATCGGCAGTGACAGATTTGTGTGCGAGGTTGGCCGAGCAGAGCGCGTCTGCTTCTGTCCTTAATCAATAGCGACTTTTGGACCGAGGCAGCGTGGCGATTGGGTGAAAACAGATGAAGGCAGAATGAGCTATTCATAGAAACACAGACCTGACAAAAACCTGTCCATCCCCGCATCCCATCATCCCTCCTTTCCTTCCTTCCTTCCTTCCTCCCAGCCTCTTTTTCTCTTTTGCTGGAATCCCAACTTTTCCTGAGGACAAATAAAACCCTCAGCTAATCTCAAATTCAGCCACGTCATCCCTGCTACAGTACAGCTGGAAATCAAACACAGGCAGTAGAACTACTGCATGGTGCTGCAGCGAAGAGCTGAATCCCACTAAAACCTGTGCTGGAATATCAGCTGATGGAAAACCACAAAGGTGACTTACAGCTACGCCTGGTCTTAGCCACGTGTGACTGCCACAGCTCTACTCAGGGTTATTCAAGTAAAAAGCATTTTAACAGCTAAATAAATGAAAAGTAGGACTGAACAAAGACAAACTTATTCATTGCATTCATTCTTTACTAAACAAGTAACTTAGCAGTGCCTGCAGCAGACAGTAACCAATGCTTTTGGTTGGTCAGAAACTCTTGAAGGAATTTTAAGAAGTTTCTCTGATTTGTGTTGCAGTATATGGCGCTCAGCTGGTGCAGATTTTGGCCCCAGTATATTGTGCATAAGTGCATGTAGGCACGTGTGTGGTCATGTAAGGTCTTTGCATGTATGCACACACAAGGATCAGCTGCAGCTCTGAGATGTCCTTGACTTGGACAGGTGGCCTGGGCGGTGCCTGTGACACGGCCCACTTCATTAATGAGGGGCTTCATCTGGTCATGTAGGACGGCTGATTACACTGACGAGGGCAGAAGCAGCCCGGAGCAGGGTGGCCGGTGTGACCGGCGGTGGAGGTGCCCTCTCACTGCACGAGGTTAATGAGTACCTTCTCTTGGCTCTCTCGACTGCACTCAGGTCCCGGCTGGACGCATCAGGCACAAACGCCTGGTTGAAGAAGCAGCTCCTGATTCTTCGTGTCACTGCGCTGTCTTCTCTCCATCCCTTCCTCCAGTCCCCTGTGATCTGATGAGCTGTATCTGCCTCTTTGTGACCGCCCGCAGCAGATGAATAAAGCCTTTATACCGACCTCTCCACCAAGATCGCTGCGTGCTAGCAACCAGAATATGCTTCATTGTCACCAAAGTGGGACACAGAGTGAGCGGGACTTGACCCCTCATCTCATCCCATCCATCTCGGGCTACACGGGACACACGACCTCTAAAACATGGGGAGTGGATTTCATTTCTGCCAGTGTCCAACCAGTTAGAGTGTCTGGATGGGTCTAAGTGGAAAGTATGCTTCGGAATGACTGAGCCTCAGTGCGGGCAGGATATCTGCCAAGATGTTTGCCCTTTTCACTCAGGATTTTCCGTCGCGGCTTTGAAAGATGCCGATATCCTCTGTTGGGGTGCGAGGGAATGTTTTACATTTCCAGGGAATGTTAACTGCCGTGTTCACATTTCCATATGCCCGGTGCTCTTCCTTTATCCACCTAATCTGCTGCGGTTTAAAATAACTTTTATTTTTATTCCAAAGTCTAACATCATTCTCACACATGCACTGCAGCCCTGCAGCCCTGCAGCCATTCAGCCCTGCAGCTCTGCACTTCTCTGGACGTTACTCGACGGAGGTGCATGTGAGAACGTAAATGTCTGATGCAGGGTTGGACATTAAATGTTTTTAAGCCTCACAACATCGACCAGGTGACCAGTGACCTGTTTGGAGTCAGAGTTGGGTTAACAGGTCCCCCTTTGTACTGAAAAGGCCAAATGCACGTTAGACACTCCAGACGTTCAGGAATAAACACGCTCGGCGCGCTCTTTACAGCCGCCGGTGCCGTTTGACCCTTTGAAACCTGGATAACAGTCTTGTTTATTAACACCAATCAAATAAATTCTGTTAATTTGATCCTTTGACTGTGTTGTGGACGAGTAGAGAAGTCCCAGGTTCCGAAACACAGAAAGGGAACGGTATAGGCCTACATGGCAAAATCCAAATGACCCCGTATGTAAAAGGATCGCCTTTCCATCAGCCACAAACAGCTTCATACACGTGCTGGATGCCTGCTGGGTTAATTGAACAACGGTAAACGATCTCCACCGAGTGGCAACACAATAGGTGCAAGTGTGAGACCTGGAAATGGCTGGTTGTAACTTATCAAGGAGGTGAGGACAGGGCCAATGAATGAGGGTTTTTTCCTCGAGGAAAACAGCAGCAGAATGAAAAGTACTTTGCTTTAGCGAGCTCCCTGGGAGCCTGTTAAGCTATTCACGCTGTGCACGGTTTGAAAGGCAAATACAACCTTGAAACGCTCTAAACAACAAGTTCCAATCAGGACAGAAGCTGGGACATGAGCGAGTCCTGGTCCAACTGTACAAGTTTGCAGAGGTCATTTTAAAGTGTGGCTTAAACCATCAGATCCTAACAGAGTAACTACAGCATGTCTGTTCACAGCCGTCAAAATAGAAAATGAGCTTGTGTCATGTGTGAGCTTTCAGACCTGCATGAAACAGCTCAACAGGCACATTACTCCAAATACAAACTCATTAGCAACACTGACAAAGAGCAGTTAATTACAGCAGCAGTTAATTAGCAGCAGAAAATAAAGTACTGTGAAGAGAGTGTGTCTGCAGCAGAATCAGAGAAAGAGGCTTTTTGGCTAAACAGCTAACATTTAACACTAAACCAGGACGTGCCAGCGGGAGCGCTGCTGGCTAGTTTTGGCTTTATTTATCGAGGTATGGACCTGGAGGCATCTGTAAAGCATTAGGCCGCAAAGGAGGAGCAATGCACCAAGAGAAGCTGGGAGAACAGAAACACGGGCTCCAGAGTTTAGCCAGTGACCAGAGTCCCTGAGGCTGAAATCAAACACTGCCCTGGAGCTGCCAGCTCTCTACTCACATCTACTGGAGGTAAGAGGAGGAAGCAGGAGGTGAGAGGTCATGTGAAGCAGCAGTGCTGGGAGAACATGCTCATCTGGTCCCTGTGACAGATGTTCACAGAGGTTGTTGTTGAGCTTTTGTTTTCCCGTATTTCAGAGATTCTGTAACAAACTATCTGTGATGACAGATCATTGAGCGCACAGATGTTCACGGCGATCAGTCACGCATCATTAAAAATGGATGTTGTTTTGATAGCAGCGGTGTTTTCATGACAGTCAAAATAAATGACGGCGTTCTGTGTGAAAGGTAAGCAGAGAGAGGCAAAAACATCAGCACGCTGGCCAGGAGTCGCAGAACAGCATCGACTGTCGAAACAAAACGTGTGTCCTGAAGCTGCGAGCCGTGTGGCACGCGGGCCGGCCGGTCAGCTGACTGAGAGGTTCAGCCAGGATGAAAGGTTTGCTGAATATTCGATTTTTGCCCCTCGAATTCTCAACAACAGGCTGGTTTCAGGGTGTTAGAGAAAATCATCATCACTGAAGAGCAGAGCTAAACAAATACTAAATCTTTAACACTGTGACCTCGTGGTATGAAAGAAATCACACGTAAGAGCAGCTCCAGCTCAGTGAGGTCAGAGGTCACAGGTGCCAAAGCTGCCGTTTCATTTTCAGTGGCTTCAGTTTACAAAAGAAACTTTTTAGTGGCCTCAAAAACGATGGATTTCCTAATTAGAGAGTATGAGTGGGGCTGGCAGATAAAGGCCTAATCGATGTGTTTACCACTATTAGCGTAATGGATGCAACTTAATGATTCTCACTGGCCTCCTGCTAGGCTACCCTGCACCACCAGTAAATAAATACTTCCCCAGATTATCGCCTTAGCCTCTCTCTGCTTCCCTCCCCGCCGAGGTCATCTCTAAGCCTCGTCAAATCCAGACCTCAGCTCCAACCTCCCGCCCGTGACCCCGCCTACTCTAAGCCCCCCGTGGACCCCCACATTACCCTCGGGGCCACAACAAGACTGAGGCTGACTCTGGGCATTAGCTGTCCAGACGAGTTTGGAGGAATCAATTAACCGCTTTGTACGCGGCAGCGCCGTCACACTTGGCGAGCACAGAAGAGAAGCACGTACAGCTGGCATGGAGCAGGCAGCTGAAGGCTCAAGCATTCAGTTTTGTTTCTCCTGATCCTCTCCACCGCACGCTTCTCAGTCACTTATCGTGGAAATAGCTTAATCGTTTAGTGTTTCCTTTATTATCCATCGATGAATTTTTCATCATTTTTCCAAGTTGACACCGTCTCATGTTTGATTTTGTCCTGTAACTTCACCATCTAATAGATGGTGAGAGCAGCAGACAGGTGAGGAGTGCACATGAAAGAAAAATGAATGATGAGTGAATGAAATATGAGAAAGGTTGCAGAGTGACTCGAGGTCAGTTCACCGAGTCAGTGTTTCAGCCTGAGGTTCACATGTTGGATCTTAAAAACCCCTCAACACTCTCTGCAGAGCGATTCAGCATTCAAAGCCTCAGCAGCAGGCTCAGAAATCATGACCTGGATTGTACAGGTTAGGGTCAGAGGTCAGGGGTCGTCACAGGAACATCGAGCTGCTCGGACACGGCCTCATAGCCTTCACCTTTAACATTTCTGTCTCCATCTCCTGAGACGGCTCTGTCCTTAGGCAGACACCTGTGATGCTAAGGACACGCCCACTTTAACATGTCGTCAACTTATGTTTAATTTTTTCTGTGCACCATCGTTTCTGTCCAGGCTGCTTTCAGTATTTATTTATTTATTTTAATGATTCTGATGAATCACAGTTTAAAAACAATGTCTGAAGTTCACTAGCAGCACATTTTCTCTTTTTACTCACTTTCAGATTATTTCAGTGACCACTGTGGGTTTGTGTGTCCTGCCCAGCTCTTCATATAATTCAGTTATTGAATGAAGTTTAAATGGTAACCTGTACTAACAGCTCTCTGTCATTTAAACCCCAGTTTAGGCTTAAATGCAGAATCATTTTAATCTTCGGCTCAGCTGGAGATGAGCTCACCCTGTGAATCAGGACGATGAACAGAGACACCTTTAACCTCGGTGACCTCAATAAAAGAAGAATGTCATTAACACGGTGTGAACCAGCATGGTGGATGTGAGGCCGTCTCCTGTCAGTGACAGAGCCGACCTCCTGGGTTACACCAACACATCGTCGCCCACAATTATTCCCAACGAGCCCCATCACCAGGGGTAACACTGCCGCTTAACCAGCCCCCTGTTGGGAGCCCGAAAACTGGCCAATCACACGAGTTCATGCCTTATCCAGCAATAATCTGATAATCTTGCAGCATCTCTACCCCGCCAGACACAAGCCAAGGTCAAAGCCTGTTGTTATTCACAGAGAGGGCTGTGAGGGGCGAGATGAATGATGACAGCATCACCGTGGCCTATAGGAGGGCGGCGGCGATGCCTTCATCGTGGCTCAAATACAGCATGCGCATAACAACACAGTGATTTGTCAACGTTATGGTCCGCAGAGGACGGATATTCCATTTAAGCTGATAGTTATACGATTACCAACCGTGAGCCCCGACAGATAAAACAAATCACTGCCCACAGCCATGCAAATTGACTCGATAAAAATGCAAGATCTGCAGGAAAAAATGCCAAGTAAGAGAAGAGGAAATAAAATATGTCTCAGAAAAAAGGGGAAAACAGACGGAGAGGAGGGCAGGAAGCTTTGGCCGGCCGAGAAATTCCACACGGTGGAAATATATCTGACAGAGAGGCTCGGCTACGAGGACACACGCTCGATACGTTTATACATGAAGCCTGTGGGAGGCGTGGGCTCCATCGGACGGGTTTGTGATGCAGAGTGCGCCACCATGTGGCCAGTTTTTAGAGAGTAGTGAACGACTCTGAGATTACTGTCCTAAAGACCGCTCACACAGTCAAACACTCAGTTCTTGGCTTTGGTGATCGCTCCAGAGTCCTCACTCTGAGTTCAAACACCTTCAGCCTGAGCTAACGCGAGCATTCAGGAGTTAGACACCCCGACTGTGTCAGGCACAACCTTGTAGTGTTACAGTATTTTTTCTTCTGTGAGCAGAATCGGCTGTTAATGCTTGCAGATGTCTGTGAAGGTTCTCAGTCCTCCAGGTCATTGTAGCCTAAGGAGCTCGGAGAGAAAAGAGTCTTCCTCAGGCGGACTCTTCAGACTCTTCATGACTCTGAGCTGAGTTGTAGTGTAACAACTTTCCTGTCAGATGAAGAAAAATCCTAGATTTTCTTTAATATTCTACCTCAGTAATCATCTTGTGACACCTTGATTCATTTGGCATCTTTAGCACACAGACTGGAAACCAGAGCTGAGGCGTCAGTCTGATGTTTGGAGGAGTTAAGCCGTTCCCGGTGTGTGAAAAACGTGTGTAGTTGTAAAAATGATGTGTTGGAGACATAAAAGCTCCAAAGACAAAGCCTTTGCTTTGATATCAGGCTTTTGCATCACAGGAGAGAAATATTTTTGCGGTTTTCTTTCTGCAGGGCACTTCGACGCATCAAAAAGCAAACAAAAAAGAAGAGCGGCGATCCGACTAAAGCTCCATTAAAACTTCATTTATTATCAAGGCTGCCGGACTTCAAAAAGGAGCAGCTGATGATTGCACGCGAGTGACATCAGCTCAGTGCCACTTGTGCCTGCGCTGCAGTACGCTGCTCTGCAGACAGGGGTCGACGTTGCACTCTCACATGGAGAGCGTGACGGTGGGCTGCGCTCGGGGTCTCCGCTCTCTTTGGAGCTTTGATTGATGGCGCCGGTTCCTGCGCCGCCCTGCCAGGCATGCGGCTCCTTTTCTAATCAGATCACAGTCACAGGATTCCATCTTTCATAGCAGAAGCACACCGACTACAGTTAAGGCACGACTCCTGTAATCAGATTTTATGAAGGGCCAATAAAGAATAAGACGTCATGACCGGATCCATAACCTCCCTCCTTCCTCCTTTCTGACCTGCTCTCCTCCTCCCCCTGAGGGACATCCCCCTTTCCTCTTTCCTTTCCCGCTCTCCTTCCTCATTTTCCAGGAAATGATAAAGTGCACACATTTCATCACCACGGTAGCTCCAGCTGCCGCGGCCCGCTCTATTCATCACACTCTCATGCAGCCAGGCCCTCGCAAAGCTATGACGGTAGGAAGCTCCCTCCCCAGGCTGACAACGGCCAGCGAGTAAGTGTGCGAGTACTCGTGAGTCAGACGCTGCATCTAGGTGAACGAGTGCATCCGTGAAGGGTGACGGCGGGAAAGAAGCCGAGCCGAGAGCAGACGAGAGGCGCGCTGAAGTCGCTGCAAACGTGCAGCAATGTTCAGTCGTGGAGAAGAAAATCCTCTCTGATGATGCTGCGCGTCTTTTTGTGTGAGGTGCGTGAGGTCACCGTTTCTGACACGGATCAATAAATACGCACGCTCAGCTGCCCGCTCCTCGCCACTCTGACACACTTTAACCCCGTCGACGCCTTAGTGTTCACCGCTCGTGCCGTCTCCCCTGAGTGCAACGACCCTGATACTGAAGCAGCTTATCCATCACGGGTGAGTGAGCACGCCGCCTGCCTGCTGCTCACAGCAGACGGGCTGATACAGACGGGACACTGGGAGGACGAGGGGACGGAGACGGATGTTTCCTGGACGACAGAAAGACACAGCTGATGCAGGCTCAGCTCAGACTTTGGAGCTTCTGCTCAAACGTAAACATGGTTTTCGGATCCATCCATTAATCTGCTTCCTGCTACTCGCCCAGGACATGTCCACACCTCGCTCTCCCCAGTCGCCTCCTCCAGGTCTGAGATGCGTGTCCTGGATCTGTCCTCTGGTCTCCTTCCAGCTCCGCCTCTCTGGTTACTGCAACAGGCCAGTGTGGCATCCACGTCTGTCTCTCCTGCACATCTCTGCCGTCACTTGAGAACAAGACCTGAACATACTTCACCTCCATCACTTGGAGACACGATTCCTCTCCCAGAGTGGGCACTCCACCCTCCACCCAGCTGAGAGTCATCGCCATCAGATTTTAAGGTGCTCGTTCTCATCCGCACTGCTTCAATCAGACCAGTGAACGACCTCTGTGCAAGCTAACGAACCAACAAGATCCACAAGACCGCCGACACTCTGGACCCTGGACCCCTCACAGGATGCGGTCACTCGATATTTGAGCAGTTTTAATCGTGATACTTCAAACCTGTTGGCCCATATATGATTGAAACACCTGACAAACTCACTCAGACACACAGTGTCTACCAAACAGGTCCTGCAGCACAGAAGTCTAATAATCAGCTCCAGTTCCTGCTGCATAAGAAACAATAAAAGTCGGACTGATCAAAAATATTCTCATGATGAGCATTTTTACCATGAATGAAGCGAAACATCAGGTCACCAAAGGTCATCAGTGTTGGGGAACAGTTCCCAGCAGGGGCCCGTGCACCCGTCAGCTTCCCTTCCCTGTTCTTTTCTCTGCGGCTCGAAGCTGATGAGAAGCTGTCGTCATTCACTTTCTTTCCAATTAACATTCGGGCACCAAATTATGTCGACTCATCAAAACGCCGCCTCGTTACGCAGGGTGAGAGGAAAAGTGGGGAAGGAGATAAACACACGTGCAGGCGTTCAGAGTGTTCAGAGATTAGCGGCGCCTTCTGGCAGCGTGTCGTGCATTTTAAGAAGCACCAGGCAGCGAGGACGTCTGCACGCCGACGTTAAGCAGCGAGCACAGAGGCGGAGGCAGCATCTACTACCAAGAGAGAGCGCCTTTAAACAGTTTCCTGTGACATCACAGAATTATATCATTCTGTCCAGTCACTGCGCTCACCTCCACAGTGAGGACATTTATAGCCACACTGACACATCTATAGAACATGAAGCGTACTTATATTTGTATTTTATGGAAAATAAACTTTAACATCATGATTAGAGCTCCAGTTTCATGGATGCTTGTTTAGGTCGACGTTTTCAGTAGTCATCCTCTCACGTGCTAATTCTTGGAAAAGGCTAAAATAACTCTTGGCTGTAATGTTAACGCTCTCATCAGCAGCCGGGGAAGCAGCGGTGCGAGCCGACGCTGTTGAGTGGAGATGGTCTCTGCTGATTCGGTCTCGTCTGCCTGGAGCCAGAATCCTCCGGTTAATCCACATCAATATTTTAGGCTTATTAACAAATAGTTCAAGACCTCTCATATTTGGATTAAATAGGTCATGAAAAATGAAGCATCAAAGCTGGTTAGTCCAGTGATTTGAAACATTTAACATTTTTTGGCTACAATTCATGAAATATTATAAAACTGCTAAAAAGTTCTGCTTTAAAGATATAAACATGTGAAAGTGACAGGAAGTAGACGAGCAGACTAAAGTCTGGACACGGACAAACTTGAAGCCTTTTCGGTCCTGTTGTTATGGGAGCAAACAGAGGAAAGCCGAACTGAGCAATAACACAAAGAAAACAGATGATTCAGATTCCTCCATCGTTTACCGTCACCGCAGGTTTGCAGTGTCTGATATCTGACCATCACCACAGGAGCCCTGTCAATAGTTACTGTGGGGTTTCCTGCACTCTTTGTTGTAATGAGGTGGTTTTGCAAACCACTCAGGTGCTGCTGGAATCCATTTCATCGTGAGAAACAACAGTCCATCTTTAACTTTAGACAAGAAGGTCCCAAAAAACTCAACGACTTTAAACGTTTCTTCAAGTTCAGCTGCAAAAACCATCAAACCTTCATTACATCACATCTCAGCACCAACAGCTGTGACAGTCCAGCTGCTGCTAGGAAACCACTACTGTACACACCTGTAGGACCTGCTCAGGTATCACACCTGAACCTTCGACGGACTCCTAAGAGTCCCCATGTGAGAGTTTTAGTTCGAGGGTGTTGGTGGTTTATTCTTGTTTCTTGGTATTTAATACTCGATAGTCTGCAGAGGTGACAGGTGACCTCGCCCTCCATCAGCTGAGGATGTTTGGGTCCTGCTGGACTACAGATTGGCAGAAAAGGTGCCAACAGGTGCCCGGATGTGCCAATTTTAAATGTATTTGTTTAAAACAGTTTGAAAACCTTTAAAATGTGACTTTATGTCCCAAAGTCTGTGAATCCTGTTGAAGAGATCTGAAATAACCAGACGGTACGTTTGTGTCATGCAGTGAGTCACTGTATCCAAACACATTCGTATTTACAGCCAGGCTGGGGGCAGGTACAAAGAAATATCCACTAGTAAAGCGCTGCCCCCTGCTGGTGAGGTTTCCGTTTAATTCTGCAGATGGTTCCTTGGAAAACTGCTGGAAAAGCTCCGGGTGACGACAGACTGAAGCAGGCAGTGAAAACAAAGAGTGTCCAAAGCTGATCTAGAAACATGACTCGTGTCAAAGTCCAGAGGTGTCCAAACGTCCGACTGCACACACACACACACACACACACACACACACACACAGCAGGGTGTGTTTGCACGGCTGCTCGGCCCAAATCGCCTTTCTTCTTCCACAGCACTCAGTCTGACACACACACACACACACACACACACACACACACACACACACACACACACACACACACACAGACAGTCCAATCATGGCTTTGAATCAATGGCCACTCTGGTTGCCGAACGCCCCCTCCCCCACGGTTCATTTTCATTTAGCAGATGCATTATGGGTAGGGAATGAAAGGAGCCCATCCAATTTAGCCGAGACACAAGTCGAGTCGTCTGGATCACGACGTCTAACTAACCGAGCAGAGCTGTTCTATAAAGCAGGCGGCGGGCGCTTCACCCTCCTGAGTATTTCCTTCTGTTATTAAGGCGGAGCCTGCAGGGACACCGAGCAGCCAGGAGAGGTTGGAGCTCCATTTGATCCGAATCTACCCGAAGTGCAGCGCTTCCTCACATCCTGCGATCTCCGTCGTTCCACAGCCACGCTCAAGAAAATTTCATGCATAAACCTTAAATGAGCGTGTGTTTCCCTTTAAATTCACTTATGATTTATAGCTGGTTTCAATCTGATCAATCGATATAAATGAGACTTTTCTTTTTTCACTGGAAAATGAGTTCAAATGTGGTTTTCACTGCCTCGACGCTGGGCACTGAGATGGACTTATTTAGGAAGATTAAAACACACATTGATTTGTTTTGTTTTTTTCCCAAATATTAATGGTGTGCTGTATTGATTTGGCTTTCTTCTTATGAAATATCCAAATTAAATGGTTACTTGGTAAAAGGCCGGGAGATTAAAAAGAGAGCCCTCTGTAAGGATGAACAGCTGGTTGTTACAATTAAATTTCCCTTTTATTTCATCTTGTGATGAAATAAAAGGGAAACTGTGCTGCGATGTTCTACTCTAATGGGAGATGCATTTCCTTTTAATTTACAGCTGTGAAAGCAGGAAAGAAAAGTGCTTTTCTGATTTTCTTCCTAGCTACACACAGCTGTCATAAAAAACACATTTTCATTTTGTGAAGTCCGACTGAATCTCCATGCAGAGCACCAAAGGAGGTCCCAGCAAAGATGTTTCTTTCTTTTATTCTCAGCTCTAACAGCCATGTGGCTTTTTTAACAGACATTATTGACCATGTTGGAGGAGGCTGGACTGCTACGCTATTAGCTAACAACAACAACAACAATAATAATAATAACAATAATAAAAAGGATGCCTGTTAATTAGTGCTCCGTGACAATTAAAATTCTTTAATTTCACTTGCCAAAACTGAAGCACAGGTTTCTTTAAAGGTCTGTTACCACAGTAACCTCACAGCAGCCGTGTTATTGGTCACATGATGTCATTAAAAATGCTCCAAAAGGCTCCAACAGCACGAACACGGTGCACTGGTCCAGTTCAGGGACCCAGTTAGCTGAGGTGTAGGTTAGCAGAGAGCTAGCAGCTACAGATGCTAATGTATGTACACCTGTCACTCAGTGGGACGACAACAACTTTAAGCCTTAACAAAATGCAGACAAGTTAGTCAAAATAATAAAAATAATAATCTATATGGTTGCTATGAAGGGGGAAATTTATACATGGAAGTCTATGAAAACTGACTCAGTTTTAGAGCCGACCTCCAAGTGGCCACTGGAGGAAGTGCAGCTGTTGCTGCTCGTCTGACTGTAGCTCTGCTCAACAGCAGCTGTAGGTTTGAAATGTACGCTACATAAGCAAAGGTTTGCAGCACGCCTGTGTGCCCCGTAATCACGGTGTTCCTCAGGGGTCAACCTTTGTACCCCCGTTCATTCTGTCTGCACAGACTTCGCCTAGTGCACTTTGTTAGTGGGTGTTTCGCACATCCTTGAAAGTCCTTTAACAACTTTCATGCATTGCCTCTTGTTTTGGCATCCATTCAGTTTCAGAGGAGCTAAATTAAGTATTCAAAGTAATTCTGCATGCCGCTGTGTGTAACAGATGGAGGATAACAGGCTGTATGTGATGAGGTCAGTGCTTGCACACATTATTGATGCGCCACATGTATGACTTCATCTCCCACATCCTCTGGCAGCAAGATTAATGGGATTTCTTAATGCACTGGGCATACAGGAGAGAGGGGAGGAGGAGGAGGAGAGATGATGAGGAGCAGAAGTCAAATGAGAAAAACGAGAGAGATGAGATGATGAGATGAGGTATGACAGAGTGTGGATGGCGAGGGGACCAAAGCTGAGCGAAGAACAACCGTGTCGGCGCCGTTGTTTGTAACCTTGAACAGTCTCGTCAATTAAACGCACTTGAATTTACGAGGGTGAGTTAGACACAAAGTTAGAGGAGGAGGAAAATGAGCGAGAAGAGACGCTTCGTTACTGACAAACACAGGAAAGCAAGAGGTCAGTGAGCAAGGCGTGCAGAGAGGAGGAGCCTGGATGGAGCAGGAGCGCTGGGCCTCAGCTGTCTCAGTACATACAGGAACACATTACCAGTGAATACTGCGATACTGGCATTTGAGGTTTGGAGAGGAGAGTGTTCTCTAATTAACAACTACCCAAAGGGGCCATCTCCTGCTATGAAACAAGTCATTCTCCTCCTCCCACACTGACATCCATCAACTGCTCTCCCTACAACAGCCCTCCCTCCCTCTCCGCCTGGCCTGGTAGGAGGTTTTAACGAACTCAGTGAGAAAGAGTCGAATTGGGAATAGACTAGAAAGCGAGAACAGACAGAGAGGCAATGAGCTGAGCCAGTGAGCGCTGGGCGTACTGGAACATCTGAGCTGAACCATTATCAATCAACACACGAGATTTACTCAGTCGTTTAGCATCATGTTTGCATGCAGCGCAATGCAATTAGTGCCAGCAATTCACACAGTGTCTGCATGCACGTGTGTGTGTGTGTGTGTGTGTGTGTGTGTGTGTGTGTGTGTGTGTGTGTGTGTTGTACTGCATAGACTAATCCAGGCTGGAGGCAGAGCAAACAAGCTGCTGTTACCGTACAATCTAATCAACATGCTACGCTCAACTTCCTGTGTCGATTTGTAGTTTATTTTACCAAGAAAGAGTAAAAACTTCCTGTTAAACACGAGTATTTCTATGACAAACTACATGCTAATTAGCATGACCATCTAAATGATTTTAGCTTCTTTTGCCATGAAGTGTGTACAGTTAGCTACATGCTAATGCAGCAGATGGCTATCAAAATGTTGCTAATTAACAAGGAAAACTACATATTTTCACTTTGCCAACACTTTCAGCTGATTTAATAACAACATTTAGCTTAGTGGAAAAAAAAGGAATTGTCATACAGGGCATGTAGCACCATCTGTAAAGCTAGCAAACAGTAGCTAACAGTGATGTCACACATGACATCAGCTGGTCATGTGATTAAACCCCTGAAACACTGAGCAGCTGTGGATTTAAATGCTTTTACATTTGACTCGTCATCCTTGAGAGGAAGACTGACAAGTTTGATAATGCTGATGTCATAGCCCTCCTTTAAAAGTGATGCCTATCTAAGCCACACCCACTCTCACCTGGAAAGGTGTGTAAAGCTGATTCAGGTACAGAAATTGGCCAGCGGATTAGCCTATACAGCAACTGTGTGTGTGGTGTTTGTCCACAGTGTGTGCTTCACTCACTCCACGGGGGGGTTGATGTCCTCAGCCTTCGTCTCGAAGAAGCGCAGCACCTCCTCGCTCTGAGAAATCTGAGGAGGGAGTCGCACCAGCGCCTGCAGAGAGAGAGTGACAGTGAGTGCCTCTCTGAAGACGCTCCACAGTTTCATCCTCAGACTCTACCTGAGCAGCTTAAAAATAAGTTTGAGTTTAAACAAAACTGTTTATTATATTAAAGCACGACCTGTATATAAAAGATTAATGAAGACTTTAAAGCAAACCCTGATTTATTCCTTTCAGCTCTAAACGGAACCACAAATTACAAAATGCACTTTATGTTGTATTCAGCAAGACTTGAAAATAGTGATCGAGTTCATAAACTCATCAGAATAATGAGTAACGTTAGAATTATTGTAATTTTACACCAATCAGCCTTCAGAGTCAGCGCCCCCAGCTGGTCAGTAGAGAAACTGCAGGTCTAAGGCACCAGCTACACTCAGACATGCAGCAGAGATTATTGGACTTCAATCTCTATAAAGTGAAAATATAGCAGAGCTGTGTGCAGCTTGTATTTCTCCCACCGAGAGGTATAAATAAAAATATCATCAGTTTAAGTTTAGATCTTTGTTTCCAGAGCGACTGTTTTACATTTAAGGTTTCAATATAAGCTGAATGATACAGACTACAGACATCTACAGAACACAAACACACGATAAATGACTGTTCACACACAGAAGCACGCCGCAGTCAGAGACAGGATCACGTGTCCGTCTAAATATCTATATTTAATGATGTGACTGGCTCCAGCTGTAGAGTGACTTGCGTACAGCTCGCCGTGCTGGATCGCGAAATATACACAACATATGTGCGGCGTAGGCTTTTTATTTAAATTGCCACAGTCTGAGCTGCCTTCATGTTTCATTCATCCGATCCTATATTATCCACAGCAGAGGCCATGTGCACCCACAGCCGGCCGGACTTCCACCCCGCAGGCTCCGGGGAGCCCATCCTTGGAGAATAATTTCTCTTCCTCTGTGTTTGCCTCATAAACAGGATGCAGGAAGTAAACAGTGCGGCGTGCTCCATAACGCTGGCTGAAAAACACCAGTTTGCTGTAGCAACTGTAAACACTGGAGCGCTTTAGGTTATTTGGATAATGAAAAGGCTTTTGTGTGAACCTTCGCCTGTGCTGAGCTGAGGACCAGCTTCACTTCACATGTGTGGAACTGCTTCTTAAACTAGTCCCAATTACTGAGCTAATGCTGTGGGTAACCCTGCCTGACACAGGCGAGGAATACTGCCCCATAATTATGTGGGGAGACAAACATAAGAGCCTGAATCTCCCTTCTGCTCGTGCAGCTTTGAGCCAAGAGGAAGGAAGGAAGGAAGGAAGGGAGGAAGAGGGGGAGGGCATGATGGAGGATTAGAAAAACTAATAAGAGTGGGAACAGGAAGTGATAAGGAAAGTCACTCTGGAGCTGCAGGACTACAAACGCTCGTCACAAGTTTGGTTTTGTTGCTGGAAACAAAACCAGCAAACGAGGGACGAGGTCGTTAGTGAGATGGACTTTAAAATAATGGAGGTCAGTTTAAGGTGTGAAAGCTTTATGCAAACTACGTCGACCCTGCTTTCCTACAACATGTCCCATCAGAGCTCCCCCCCCCCGTCTGAACAGCTTGTGAAAGACAGCACGGATCGTGACCCTCGACCCCTGACAGGCTCGGGGATGCCCCCCACAGACAGACGAGAAGCTGGGGGATGTTTACCCTGCAGTAGTCATCGATGAAACGCAGACGCTTCATGGCCACGTCTCGCACATGACTCCTCCGGAACAGGATTTTGCCTGGAAGGGAGGAAAGGGGACAAAAAATAATAAAGATGGAGGTGAAGGCCAACAGAGGCAAGGAGAAGAGTAAATACTTCAGACATGCACAGCATCCCTAAAAATACACATTTAAGCTGATTCTGCAGAGCAGCCAAAGCTTCCTGTAATACTCAGACCTGTCAGGAGATGTCAGTAATGAATGACATCTCCGGCCCACACTCCGGGCTCCAGCTGTGACACACCCCCACCCCGTCAGGCCCGGGGTCGTGCACTCTGTTGTGTAAGGAACCCTGGAATTACTGTTTAATGGGGAATCATCCAGCATGGACTTTAGTCCCATTTTTCCCCATGAGTCATAAAAACGGTGCAACGTTGGACCTGGAGCAGCATTAGTGTGACTTTACAGCAACAACAGCAACAAGGCATCAGTCAACACTGTGACGTGCACACACACACACACACACACACACACACACACACACCTCCCGGGGACATGTCCTTGGCATCATGCTTTCCCTAACCATAGCCTAACCTTGGTTGGCCTTCAAACTTGTGGTGACCTGGATTTTGGTCCCCACAAACCTGCAGTGATACCAGAATATAGATGAAATCTGAAAGTGGCAGAAATCATACAATAACTTTCACTACATTCATACTTTTGTAAACGATCCCTTTTCAGTTGATCCAGCCAAAGAGAGGCCACAACAACATGACTGCTTCACGCACTGCAACCTGAAAAGTTTGACCTTAAACACCATCTAACTGCACATATTCTCTCTACTGAATCTACAGAAATCAAAATCAACCAAAACGTGACTCACTTCTGACCGGGACACGACCCCGACCAGCCACTGATGTTCCAACGAGGAGCTCAGCACACATTAAACAGCCGCTTACTGACCAATCAGTGCAGGGAAACAGCGTGATCATTAGCAGAAGATCTCTCAGAGCTCAGTGTGCCGACAGGAGAATGGTGTGAAGTTAAGTGAACCTGGATATGTTGAACGTATCCACAGTCCCCACTGTGGGGCCGTGAGCGTCCTCTTGAATATAAACAAATTTAAACCCACTCACCGTGTGACCTCAAAAACACCCAAAACTGTTTTTGCATTTATTTAATAATCAGATCTTTTTTGGCACTTATTGGCTTCCATACACAAAACTGTAGAAAAACTGCACACTTGGTGATTTCTTTTTCTTTTTTTTATTGCCGAGCTCTGAAACTAAAACGCTGTCCTGCAACTTCAGACTGAAAGAGTCCATTAAGAATCGCGCGGCTTAGAGTCCGAGCTGAGGCGTGCATCCGCAGACAGGCGGTTATGTTTGCGTGTGGCGCCACTGGCTTTCTAGCAAAGTGGGAGGTTTGTGTTTGGTGGGTTTCCAGATTGGTTTTGTTTGTGAGTGTGAGGACGAGGAGGGCTGGTGGGAGGGGGCGGGGCTTTAAAGCTGATGCTGGGACCACGTGTGGGCCACAGGGCTTAAACAGAGTGTTTACCAACATAAACTGCTGTGAAGACACAGAAGCCTTTTACTGCCTGAGCACACACGGAGCTGGAATCTCCATGGAGAACACACACAGGTGGACACACACAGGTGGACACACACATGCAGCATCGTGCTCACTGCTGCAGGTCACCATCAACCTGAATGTGAGGAGAGACGAGTGTGTGTGTGTGTGTGTGTGTGTGTGTGTGTGTGTGTGTGTGTGTGTGCTGTCAATCTCACACACACAGACACGCGAGCGCCGCATAATCAGGCGATCACATTCATGCATGATCATAATGTGACTCAGACGCTCTGCACATCCAAAAGTGAACATCACACAGACGCACAGGCACCAAAACACAGCTGAGATTTGAAAGTCACAGATAATGCCTCATCAGCAGTAACACACACACACACACACAAACACACACCAGTAACCAGCTCACACTGACGCCCCGCGAGTGCCAGTCATACATTATTAATATGGGAGCCTGTTCAGATAACGAGAGCTCGGGAGCAGGCTATTACCTGGGAGAAACGGGATGATCCTCTTCTTCGGGTCTTTTTGCCCTCCCTCAATTGGGAACTTGTCGAGTATCTGCATCTGTGGAAACACGAGGAGAGGAAACGGCTTTAGTTTTATGCTCGGCTCAGCTTCACGTTTTAGGAATCATCTGCCGTCTCTTCACGAGATAAAGATCGATATCAATCTCGTGAGTCATGTCGAGTGTAAACCTGAAGCCAGGAGGCAATTAGCTTAGCATAAACACAGCTAGCCTGGCTCTATAGCTCAAATCCTGAGAGCAGCTTGAGAGATCATTTTCACCCACACGGAGAAAAACCTCAGATAAACGATCCTGCATCGGTGGATGAGATGATTCCAGGATGGCATTCCTTAAAAGCAAAACGTCTTAGACGTCAGCTTGTGTGCATGTTACCTTTTTAGCTCTAGTTATAGAGACAAACGGTTTCCTTATTTGTGAGCGATATTCAAAAATGTTTGACTGTCATTAATTATTTATATAGAAAAATGGGTTAGGCTCAGCCTCAAGGCCTCTGCAGCAGTAAATCTTTAGCCGTGGGTTAATACAAATATAAATGCACACGATCTCATTCTGTGGCCATGCATGTGTGGATGTAAAGACAAAACACCATGAAGGAAGAACACTGGGGGACAAAGAGGAATGCAAAGATGAATTTAAAGATTTAGATCAGTTATCCAAGACAATGACACGTGATCAGAACGAGAGTGGAGCGGCTGATTAACTGTCAAAGTTTATCTTTATTAATTAAAGAAATCAATGATGTGCTCACTCCTGTGTGCACTCTCAGTCTCTCAAACACCACAAAGTTGGGAAATGATGCAATGCTGTCACAGCAGGACAGTTACACATCACTGTGGGACGCCAGGAGGCCACACAAAAAGGTAAACGCTATAAACCAACCGTGGACATGAAGCCTAGCCCAGCTACCACAGGGCTGGTGACCAATCAGGTTTAAAAAACAAACAAACAAAAAGACAATAGTTTAACATGAGGACAAAGACCTGTAGCAGTTAGCTTAGCATCACCACCACAGTAATGTCTGTTAAACACAAGCATCTCTTTGTATCTGTTGCTGCTGGAACATGTTACTATGAAGCAAACATATTGCTGACACCAAACTTCCTCCTGAGTCTTCCTCACCAAACAAAAAGAATGAAGGTAACTCTTAAATATGAAGTAAGACAGCCTCAGTCAAACTAGCAACTTTTAATCTACTAAAAACGCTTCTTTACCATCATTAAACAGTTTTTCTGCTCAGGGGTGATTGTGCATCATATCGAGGGT